>NC_134687.1:380876493-381476493 GCF_050947455.1 Rhinoderma darwinii
TTTCCATACACACATGACATATTGTAACCTTAATATTGCTGAAAAACAGATTATCAGGTGTCATTAATGTGATAAAAAAAGAAGATGATGCTACAGGGAAAGAAGACAAACTAGTTTAACATTTATTGATGAAACTGCTCGTTCAAATGAGATTTTCCAGGCATCTTTAAGTTCTCCACAAACACTAAGATTTGGCCACAATCATGTGAATGATCTGATCTTGAAAAATGCCTATTAGATTAATTTTAATCGATTGTACTGATCATAGTAAAAATAATTCTGATGTAACACTTGTCCTAAATGAGATAGTTGTTATGCAATAAAACTAGCAACCAATAATAACATTTGAGCTTGTCTAAAATATTCTTAAAATTACATAACAGACATTTTTTACTTCATAGATGCACAGATTATAACTCTGATAGCTGGCACATCAGCCGAATTATTCTTGCATCTATGTCCACTTTCATTGTTGACATAGGTGGAGCGGTAAATGGCCATCCTTATCATGGAAAGATATCAGTATAGTTATTTTGACTTTCTAAAAAATTAGCCCTAGTGCCCTAGTATGTGCATGTGAGATAGGGAAATTAGATTGTGAGTCCCATTGGGGGCAAAAACTTATGTGTGTGATAACGCAAAGATAACAATGTATAAAAAATAGGAAGGAGATAGCACAGAGTATATACAGTATAATGAAATATATTACACATCAGGACTCATGGTTGGTATTTGCTAGATTTCTTACAGCTTTCTTTCCTTAACACATAATTATGATGCATGGGGCACATTTATACAAATTGTCGTGCACAGTTTTTGGACTAGAAATTGGCGAATTTACATGCGTCAAATGTACCAGAGCGCTTCTTTAACTTTTGGCTTCCTATCAATATAAAAGAGTCGTAACGATTTTTGTAAGTACCAAACTAAACGGAAAAAGAACTTTAGTCCTGTATTTCTTATGTCCTTATAGATGCCTATAAAACCCAAGTGATCTGTTAATTAAAAGGGGTTTGTTTTATATGCAGAATGTAGTTCTCAGTGACTATTTATATTGCTCGTACCCTCAGTCAAGATTTACTTACAAAGCATAATACAGGTTCAAAGTCAGTAAATGTTCCATCTGTTTTCTTTGACACACAGATTAATTTCTAGCTTAGTATCCACTTCTGAGGATTATAAAATACTCATGGTATCCACTCAGCTGATTATTTCTTGTCTGGGAAATTGCATTTTGTTCCATGCAAGGGTGTAACTAGGAAAGACTGGGCCCCATAGCAAACTCTTGACTGGGCCCCACAGGTGCCACAAGCAGCCCCCCTTATAGATAGTGCACCCTGTAGAATGTGACATACAGCCCCCCTGCAGAAAGTGCTATGCAGCCCCGCCTATAGACAGTGTCACACCCCACTTGTAGATAGCACCCCCACCTCCCCCTTGTAGATAGTGCCATACAGCTCCCTTGAAGATATCGCCATAAAGCCCCCCTGTATATAGCGCTATACAGATCCCATTGTATATAGTGCCACACAGCCCCCTCCCTTGTATATAGTGCCACACAGCACCCCTTAGTAGATAGTGCCACACAGCCCCCCTTAGTAGATTGTGCCACACACAGCCCCCTGTAGATTGCACCACACACAGCCCCCTGTAGATAGAGTCACGGCCCTCCTCCTTTTAAATAGTGCCATACTGCCCCCCTAGTAGATAGTGCCACACCCCCCTTTAGTAGTGCCATACAGCCACTTGTATAGAGTGCCACACAGCTCCCCCATGTGTATAGTGCCACACAGCTGCCCGTTGTGTATAGTGCAACAGAGCTCCCCCTTATGTAAAGTGCCACACAGCCCCCCCCCTTGTATATAGTGCCACAAGACAATGGCACATCCGAAAATGTTGTATCAGCCAGGGGGATGTCAATCAAACATGGAAAGGTGGGTTTGGAGGCAGGACTATGTGACTCTTCATGATAGCGGCGAAAGATCAGTACATAAATACAGCACCACAACCACGCACAGTACATAAATACAGCACCAGAACAAAGCTCAGTACATATATACATCCCCAGAACCAAGCTCAGTACATAAATACAGCACCAGAACAAAGCTCAGTACATAAATACAGCACCAGAACCAAGCTCAGTACATATATACATCCCCAGAACCAAGCTCATTACATATATACAGCACCTGAACAAATCTTATACATATATACAGCACCAGAACAAAGCTCAGTACTTAAATACATCATCAGAACCAAGATCAGTACATATATACAGCCCCCAGAACCAAGCTCAGTACATATATACAACACCAGAACAAATACAGCTCAATTTATTGCAACCCCTGCCGTATAGGTGTGTACGGCGTAAAACTACAGCTCCCAGCATGGTCCGAACAATAGTAAGGATATGCTGGGAGATGCTGTTTCACAAAAAAAAAATCATACTACCCATCATCTCACTGCAGATCATACAGTGACTACAGTGCTGATTAGAGGCAGAATAAACATTTACATTAAGTGACTGACTCACCGGTGACGTCTCAGATTCTAGTTCTTTTCTTCTCCCTCCAGTCCAGACCTCTAAGATGGATTTCTCCCAGCCACGACCCATTTCTGCAGTTTTCCGCTCAGATGTCTTCAGCTTCTCACTTTTAAAACATTTCTGCACCTATAAACGAAGTTAAAGTTCTCAACACCACTTAATATAATAAAGCGCCATACACTGCATCTCTAACTGTAATAGCGCCATACACTGTGTCCCTGATGATAATAGTACCATACACTGTGTCCAACACACACACCATGCCCCCCGTAGATAGTGCCCCCATAGCCCCCTATAGATAGTGACCCCCATTGAGCCTCTGTAGATAGTGCCCCACATACAGCCTTCTATAGATAGTGCCCACATTTGGACTCCAGAGCTGCAAGGCAATAGTGTTAACCACTGAGCCACCGTGCTGCCCTACATATAGCTCCCCCTATAGATAGTGCTCCACGTATAGCCCACCTCTGTAGATAGTACTGTAATGGCAGGAAGGAGGTGAAGGGAAAGTGAGCCCTAATCTACCCACCGCCCTGTCCCTGCCTACTTGCAACGACCCGCCCTAGGCGACGAGGTACAACTGGGCGGCGGTCCCTACGCTGGCTAAGTGCACAGGAAGACAAACAGGGAACACGCAAGGGAAGGGGCAGTAGCCACGGAACGCCACGAGGAAACGGGGCGGCGAACGAACAGTCAGGACCAGGACGAAGTGAGTACACCCGAGCAGGCACGGAGACAGAAGCAAGCCAGGGCAAGCAAGCAGGTCAAGCAGAACTGCAGCAAGGCAGAAGCACGGCAGAAGCAGGCTGGAGCAAGCAGCAGTGGGGCCAGGAATCCAAAAGAATTACAAGCACTGAGGGAGAGCACAGGGCAGGTAATAAAGGGCAGGGGGCGGAGCTAACTCCGAGAGACCAGGCCGCGATAGGCTCTCCCACTCCTGAGCCTGCCACCCTGGTTGGTGGGAGATGGTGTCAGTCGAGCAGGTCTGGCCTCAGGTGTGGATTGATTAATCCCAGGAGTATAGCTAGATGAAGTACCTGGCAGATCCCTAACAGTACTCCCCCTTTTATGAGGGGCCACCGGACCCTTACTAAGGGGACCCGGTTTAGTGGGGAAGAGGAGGTGGAACCTCCTGATCAATACCCCAGCGTGAACATCACGGGCAGGTACCCAAGTCCTCTCCTCCGGCCCGTATCCTCTCCAATGGACCAGGTACTGGAGGGAGCCCTGGACCATCCTACTGTCCATAATCTTGGCCACCTCGAATTCCACCCCCTCAGGGGTGAGAACGGGAACAGGAGGTATCCTCGAGGGGGACCAGGACGGGGAGCAGCGTTTAAGGAGGGAGGCATGGAAGACGTCATGTATGCGAAAGGATGGGGGGAGCTCCAGACGGAAGGATACAGGGTTGAGGACTTCAATGATCTTATAAGGTCCAATAAATCGGGGAGCAAACTTCCTGGACGGGACCTTAAGGCGCAAGTTCCTGGACGACAACCAGACCAAATCCCCGACGACAAACCGGGGGTTAGCAGAACGTCTACTATCCGCCTGAATCTTTTGTGCGCTCTGGGACGCCTCTAGGTTCTTCTGAACCTGGGCCCAGACAGTGCACAGTTCCCGATGAACCTCCTCTACCTCAGGATTATTGGAACAACCAGGGGAGACGGAGGAGAACCTTGGGTTAAACCCGAAATTACAGAAAAACGGGGAGACCCCTGACGAGTTACTGACCCGGTTATTCAGGGAAAATTCAGCAAGGGGAAGGAATGAGACCCAATCGAATTGACAGTCAGAGATGAAACACCTTAAATATTGTTCCAGGGATTGGTTGGTCCTTTCCGTTTGGCCATTAGTTTCGGGATGGAAGGCGGAGGAGAAGGACAGATCAATCTCCAACTTTTTACAAAAAGCTCTCCAAAATAAGGAAACAAATTGTACCCCTCTGTCAGAAACGATATTGACTGGGGCCCCATGGAGACGCAGGATGTGTTTCACAAACAAAGAAGCTAACGTCTTGGCGTTAGGTAGCTCCTTAAGGGGCACAAAGTGGCACATCTTGCTGAAGCGGTCGACTACCACCCACACCACCGACTTGCCCTGAGATGGAGGCAAATCGGTGATAAAATCCATGGAGATATGGGTCCAAGGTCTCTGGGGAATGGGCAAGGAACGTAGTAGGCCCGCAGGTCGGGACCTAGGGGTTTTGGACCTAGCGCAAACCTCACAAGCGGCGACGTAAGCCCTAACATCTTTAGGCAACCCAGGCCACCAATAGTTTCTGGTAATGAGGTGTTTGGTGCCCAAGATGCCAGGATGACCAGATAGAGCGGAGTCATGGTTTTCCCTGAGTACCCTCAGCCGGTATTGCAGGGGAACAAACAGTTTGTCCCCAGGGACGTTCCCGGGAGCTGCACCCTGATCAGCCGCGATATCAGAAGCTAAATCAGAATCCGTGGCAGAGACGATTATACCAGGGGGTAAAATACAAGCGGGATCCTTCTCGGAAGGAGGATTGGCCATGAAACTACGTGACAGAGCGTCAGCCTTAATATTCTTGGACCCAGCCCTATAGGTAACCAAGAAATTAAATCTGGTAAAGAATAGTGCCCACCGAGCTTGTCTAGGATTAAGCCTCCGGGCCGATTCTAGGAAAACCAGATTCTTGTGATCCGTAAGGACCGTTACCTGGTGTCTGGCCCCCTCCAGGAAGTGCCGCCACTCCTCAAAAGCCCATTTAATGGCTAGAAGTTCGCGGTTACCAATATCATAGTTACTCTCCGTGGGCGAAAACTTCCTAGAGAAGTAAGCACAGGGGCGGAGATGGGTGAGGGAGCTGGTACCCTGGGACAAGACGGCCCCCACTCCCACCTCGGAAGCGTCAACCTCCACAATAAATGGCTCCTCTTGGTTGGGCTGAATCAGCACGGGGGCCGAGATAAAGCACTTCTTGAGAGTCTCAAAGGCCTGGACGGCCTCAGGGGGCCAATGGAGGACATCGGCACCCTTGCGGGTAAGGTCCGTAAGAGGCTTAGCGACGACCGAGAAGTTGGCAATAAATCTCCTGTAATAGTTGGCGAACCCTAAAAAACACTGTAACGCCTTAAGGGAGGCAGGTTGGACCCATTCCGCCACAGCTTGAACCTTGGCAGGGTCCATGCGGAATTCATGAGGAGTGAGGATTTGCCCTAAAAATGGTATCTCCTGTACCCCAAAGACACATTTTTCAGTCTTAGCAAACAGATTATTCTCCCGAAGGACCTGGAGCACCTTCCTGACATGCTCCACGTGGGAGGACCAGTCCTTGGAAAAGACCAGTATGTCATCAAGGTACACAACAAGAAAATTACCCAGGTACTCTCTCAGGATTTCATTAATAAAATTCTGGAAGACAGCAGGGGCATTACACAACCCAAAGGGCATGACCAGGTATTCGAAATGACCCTCGGGTGTGTTGAACGCAGTTTTCCACTCATCCCCCTCTTTGATGCGGATAAGGTTATATGCCCCCCGTAGATCGAACTTAGAAAACCATTGGGCTCCCTGAACCTGATTAAAAAGATCCGGAATCAAAGGAAGTGGGTACTGGTTCCTTACGGTGACCTTATTCAGGTTACGATAATCAATGCACGGCCTAAGACCACCATCCTTCTTCCCCACGAAGAAGAAGCCAGCACCTACAGGAGAAGTCGAGGGGCGAATGAAACCCTTGGCCAGGCATTCTTGGATATACACCCTCATCGCTTCACGTTCAGGACATGAAAGATTAAATATCCTACCCTTAGGAAGCTTGGCACCAGGCACCAAATCGATAGCGCAATCGTAATCTCTATGGGGGGGCAACACCTCGGAGGCCTCCTTAGAAAACACATCGGCGAAGTCCTGAACAAACTCAGGAAGCGTGTTTACCTCCTCCCGGGGAGAAATAGAGTTAACAGAAAGACATGACATAAGACATTCATTACCCCATTTGGTGAGATCCCCAGTATTCCAATCAAATGTGGGATTATGCAACTGCAACCAGGGAAGACCTAATACCAGATCAGACGATAATCCCTGCATCACCAGTACAGAGCACTGCTCCAAATGCATGGAGCCAACCAGGAGTTCAAAAACAGGAGTATGCTGAGTAAAATAACCATTAGCAAGGGGGGTTGAGTCGATTCCTACTACAGGGATGGGATAAGGTAAATCAATACAAGGCATCTTTAGAGACATAGCAAAATCCACAGACATGATATTAGCAGATGAGCCAGAATCCACGAAAGCACTGCCCGTGGCAGACCGGCCAGCAAACGAGACCTGAAAGGGAAGCAAAATTTTATTGCGTTTCACATTAACGGGAAATACCTGTGCGCCCAAGTGACCTCCCCGATGATCAGAAGCAAGCCAGAAGCAAGCAAGCCAGGGCAAGCAAGCAGGTCAAGCAGAACTGCAGCAAGGCAGAAGCACGGCAGAAGCAGGCTGGAGCAAGCAGCAGTGGGGCCAGGAATCCAAAAGAATTACAAGCACTGAGGGAGAGCACAGGGCAGGTAATAAAGGGCAGGGGGCGGAGCTAACTCCGAGAGACCAGGCCGCGATAGGCTCTCCCACTCCTGAGCCTGCCACCCTGGTTGGTGGGAGATGGTGTCAGTCGAGCAGGTCTGGCCTCAGGTGTGGATTGATTAATCCCAGGAGTATAGCTAGATGAAGTACCTGGCAGATCCCTAACAAGTACCTCCCATATAGCTCCCCCTGTATATAGTGTCCCACATATAGCCCACCCCTGTAGAGAGTGCCCTACATATAGCCCCCCTGTAGCTAGTGCCCCACAGGTAACCCACCCCTGTTTATAGGGTCCCACATATAGCCCACCCCTATAAATAGTGCCCCACATCCCCACATATAGATCCCACCTGTAGATAGTGCCCCACATCCCCATATATAGACCCCCCTGTAGATAGAGCCCCACATCCCCACATATAGACCCCCTGTATATAGTGGCCCACATCCCCACATATAGACCCCCCGTATATAGTGGCCCACATCCCCACATATAGATGTCCCCTGTATATAGTGGCCCACATCCCCACATATAGACTCCCCTGTATATAGTGGCCCACATCCACCACATATAGACCACCCCTGTAGATAGATCCCCCATGTAGATAGAGCCCCCACTGTAGACAACGCCACTGAGTTTTAGTAGAAAAAAAAATGACATACTCACCCTGATCCCGTTCCCGCACTGTCCGGTGGCAATGCAGATCTGCTCTCTTCTAAGCAGGTCTGCTGGAGCTGAATGACGCTAGTGGCGCATCGTTCAAAGGCGCTGATTTGCAGGGCAGAATGACTTGCCCCATCAATCAGCACCTTTCAAGCACAGAAGCGTCCCTAGCACGAAAAATACATGCATCAGCGCTGGATAGCCAGGCACGTTCTGTGCCCGACCATTCAGCGCTTTACAATGATGCTGATTGGCGGGGCAATTGACTTGCCCCACCAATCTGCGCCATTCAACGACGCTAGCGGCGCGATGACGTCATCACGCCGCTAGCGTTGTTGAAAGGCGCTGATTGGGCAAGTCATTTTGCCCCGCCAATCAGCGTCATTGTAAGGCACTGAATGGTCGGGCACAGAAAGTCGCCGGCTATCCAGCGCTGATGCATGTATTTGTCGTGCTAGCGACACCCCCAAGTATGAGAGGGCCTGTGTCGCCCGGCCCATACATGTTAGAGGCTCGGCGGCGCGGGCCCCGTAGCAGCTACCACTGTAGCAGCCATAACAGCATATGGGGCGTGACGACTTGCAGCACGGGCCCCCTCAAGCCGCGGGCCCCGTAGCGGCCGCTACGGCTGCTACCGCGGTAGTTACGCCACTGGTTCCATGCTTGATACTCTAAGGTAAATTGAACTCTTGCTTTAAGTGAACAGTAAGGCCTCATATACGGAACTGCATACAGGTGTATAGAGCCATACTGTACCACCGCATGCCTCCGATTTCATAAGTAGACATACAGAAGTTTTTTCTTTCCAAATGAGGCCTTGCTTCTAGGGTAGAATACCTCTGGAACATAGTGTATCGGGAGTACATAGTATGGAGCCTCAGGAAATTGGTGTGCCTCCATCCAGGCTCCTTCATGGGCACTTCACCATAAGGTTTCCACCACTTTCCAGAAGATGATTGACCATGCTGGATAGAAGTAGTGCTGCTTGCTGTACTTCTACCCCACCATAAAGGTATCCCAGATGTCCATTGAGTGGCATTTTGCTGAGTGTTAGACATCTGCTTGTCAACTTTGAACGTATTTCTTGACTGCTCTCTACTGCTTCACAAATATGATGAAGCATTGAGCCTATCAAATGTTTTCTTCTATTAGAAAAAGTATTGCACTAACAACATACAGCAAACGAATGATCATAGTTCAGACAGATCAAGGAATTTTTTTGCCAATGAAACATTTGCAGATTGAGTATACCTGAAGCAGACAGTGATTAGTTAGAAATATGAGCATCAGCCCACATCATGACAGTGTGTAATATTTGAGCAGAATGGATAGTTAGAGCCGCCATACCACACACAGCCTACCTGTGAGGCACAGTGCTAGAGTTATTATAGCTGTCTATGTAATTACATGAATTATACTGAGGAAACAGCTGTCAACACAGTCAGCCAAATTCATAGACATGGAGGACTTATCTTTTCTCCATATCAAACCACTTTATTACATTAGCTTTAAAAATACATTTTAACACAAAAAGTTTTCTTTAGTTTGTATAAAAATGTAAACAGTAATTGTATTTGCATTGTACTGTACATTTGTTAATTCTGTATAGACATCATATAAATCGTGGCACATATGGAGATCAATACCCAAGCGGTATATCATAAGGATGTGAACAGGCAAGTAGAGTATTTTATAGCAGAGTGTAAGTACTTACGTAGAGCAAGCCTTTTCAGCTGCCTTGGGACCCTATTGGATAGGGTGTGCATCTCAGGTTGACCCTATCCCCATTGCTCATAAGTGGTGTGAACCTACAGTTTGCATTTCTTCCCTCTGCACAGACACCGGATAGTCAGCAAACAAGGGACATAACTGGCAAGAACCGGCACCAAGAGAGGGGAACAATGTTGTGTTTTGCTGTGGGTCTTGCTTTATATGCACGCCCTATGGAAATGCCTTTACAGTTGGGTAAGGATAGATGTTGAGAGCTAATTATATTTTTGTTCACTGTAATGAGTTATATTCATATCCTACTTAATGTAGGAGAGAAAATGTTAAAGGGGTTATCCCACCAAAACAACTTATTACCTATCCACAGGATAGGTAATAAGTGTTTGATCGCTGTAAGTCCCACCACTGGGACCCCCACCGATCCAGAGAATGGGTGTCCAGCAGATAGGTGATAAGTTGTTTTTGTGGCATAACCCCTTTTAATACCCAATCAAGTCCAGAGATTTAATTGCCTTTATTTTTGTTATTCTAATATAAGAGTAGTCACATCAGGACAACCCCGGTCCATAACCCCGGAAATTCTGCAGTGTTTACGCTACATGTGAACTTAGCCTTAAAGTGAGCATTTAATACACAGCAGTTCAGCTACTCCCTGTAAGTTTAAGAATGTGTGCAGGTGTAAATGCTATAATCTATTTTGTATCTTTATTATGCTACTACATAGTCATTTTACTCCATCTGATAACATTAAATATCCATTTAAGCTCCAGAACAGGCCTCATTATTATCCATTTCCTGACTATAAGAGGTGACTGTTAAAACTATAGAAATGACCAGTCGTGAACAAGAATATCTGAAAGGAGCAAATGTTCCATCAGTCTCAATAGGCTAAGCTTTGTCATACAGATGTCCGATAGATGCGGTTTTTACCTTTGGTATCCACATCTATCTCTAGAACAGATTCCCCTGACCCCCATCCTACCAGCTCCCGCTGTCGCTAAGCTTCGGCTACTGAGTTACGAGGTGGCCAGGAGTACGGAAACAGTTGAGCTTCCTGAGCTAGGCTAGATCTGTAGCTATCATAGAAATGAATGGGATTTACGGAAACAGTGTAGCACAGCAAGCTACGCTGTTTTTGGAACTGGGGAGCTAAATAAACAGCATAGTTCACTGTGCTATGCTGTTTCTGTAACTTCCGTTCACTTCTATTGGAGTTAGGGAAACAGCATAGGTCATCAAGCTCGGCTGTTTCCATACTCGTGGCCACCTGTTAAATAAGTGGCTAGGGAGCAGCATCGGGAGAAGGTCGGATGGTTTCTATCGGACATTTATACATATCCGAGATAGGAATACCCCTTTAATACTCATATTTGCTCTTTCCATCCTTCCCACAGACCTTAGATCAGATCAATCTCTGGTTGGAAAACAGACTACTTCTCCCACTACTTTGTTTTTAATGGGATTACCCCTAAAATAAATCATACCCTTTAACTAAGCCCCACTCATTAATCAATCCCAAATCAAAGCAGAGTAGAATCGGAGGAGATAAATCCTTGTTTTCTCTGACAAACTGTCTCTTGCAGGTGCTTGCAGATTAACTTCCAGACTGACTAATAGGCATGTGCTTGATTTTTGTTCTAGGTAAGTATCCTGTCAAAAGTTTCATCGACCTGGTTAAAAGGGGCAATAAGGCTAACAGCAGGCTACAAGTGGAAGAATTTATCACTATATGACACAAAGATGCAGCAGCATTCTGCAGGAACTAAGCTATATGCAACCATTGATTATTGGTAATTGTTATAAATTGTATTACTGCTGTATTTACTTCACTTAACACACATTTTTTCAAATAAAATACCATAAATCTATCGACTGTTTCATCTATCTATCTATCTATCTATCTATCTATCTATCATCTATAAAGTCCACCGTCCAGCAGCACCAGCCAAAATTATGGATGGGCAAGCGCCCTAGGAGCTCGATCACGGCTCCAAATCTCCTATAGTCGTCCAAGAATAGGCAGCACTCCAAGTCACAGTAAAAAAAATAGCTTTTTAATAGCCCTTGTGCAACGTTTCGGCTCTACATGTGGAGCCTTTTTCAAGCATACCGTATGCTTGAAAAAGGCTCCAGATGTAGAGCCGAAACGTTACACAAGGGCTAATAAAAAGCTATCTTTTCACTGTGACTTGGAGTGCTATCTATTCTTGGACGACTATCTATCTATCTATCTATCTCTAGCTATCCTGACACAGATCTCAGATTTCATATTACAAGGACTGTCAAACCATTTTAAGACCACCCAAAACGGCATTGAAAAAATGGTCTTCTAGAGGGGAATTCACCTAAAGAACATTGCCAGTATGCATAGTATATGATGAAACTAAAAACTTGTCATAAGAAATCTTGTCTGGATAAAAGGGTTGTCTTATCGAAGATGAAGGTGGTCTTTAGGAGAGGTTTCATTATATCTATATCCTCAGATAATATTAAAGGGTATGAACATTACAAGGGACTATCTGGTAATGCCACTCGTACTTTAGTTATCCTTAATCTCATCTATTCAAAATCACAGTGTTAACTTATTAATATATGTATTTGATCCTTTAGATGACACAGTAGGAAAGGCAATTATTCATTCAAGTCTGTTAACATACAGCCAGCCTCATTATATGAAAGTGAATTCACATTTACTTCATTTTCCTAAGATTACAGTGTCAATTATTTGTTATAACGCTCTTTGCCAACAGATTAGCCATGGCTTGATAGATTGGTTTAAGTGAGGAAACCTATTTTACATGACAGCAGTTCACAAGTGTCAGCCATGTATATACATGCTAATAAATGGAGATATAAAGAGAACATTTACATTTTAATTTAGGGATGAAATTGCTCCAAAGCCAAAAAACAGGCAATATGATATATAGATATATATACATACATACATACATTTCATGTATTATTATTTTAATAAACCAAGAGATAAATGCACCCCTGTTCCTTGTTTCAGAGAAGGTACTTCCATGGTTTCAAACGTAGACATTAGATCAAGTTGTTTTTTTGTTTTTTTTTTGTTAGCTTCCCCAATAATCCTGTCTTTGATGTCACTAGCCTCTTGAAACGGAGAGAAAAAGCTGTGAAAAGAGGCCCTGTTAATCTATATACATAAGTACTGGGGTTCCAATTTGCCCATGCTACATTTCCATTGTTCACTACTTTGCATGCTAAAGGAAAGCTTACACTGAATTAAGAATGGGGTCTTTGAACAAATAATGGACCTTTATAAGTTGTGTGTTCTAGAGTAACAAATTGAGAGTATCAGATAATACATATTTACTCCTGTTTTGGTTTGATGTTCTATAAACGACGTTGTAATAACTCAATTAAGGCTCATTAAATAACATTGAATTGGGTATACAGATATGCCATATTCTATATCAACTAGCCAAATATTGATAAGTGCTACACAATCTTAAAGAGACTCTGTCACCACATTATAAGTGCCCTATTTCCTACATAAGGAGATGGACGATATAATGTAGGTGACAGTAATGCTTTTTATTTAAAAAAAACTATCTGTTTTCACCACTTTATTAGCGATTTTAGATTTATGCTAATGAATTGATTAATGCCTAAGTGGGCGTGTTTTTACTTTAGACCAAGTGGGCGTTGTACAGAGGAGTGTATGACGCTGACCAATCAGCGTCATGCACACTCCTCTCCATTCATTTAGTCAGCGCATAGGGATCCTTTTAGATCGCTATGCGCTGTCTTATACTAACACATTAACGATACTGAAGTGTTTAGACAGTGAATAGACATTCCACGGGATGTCTATTCACAATCTCTGCACTTCGTTACTGTTTCTGTGGTAGTTACAGCAGAGGAAGCGTAATCTCGCGAGATTACGCTGTAGATGACAGGTTACAAGGAGATTACGCTTCCTCTGCTGTAACTACCACAGACAGAGTAACGAAGTGCAGAGATTGTGAATAGACATCCCGTGGAATGTCTATTCACTGTCTAAACATTTCAGTATCGTTAATGTGTTAGTATAAGACAGCACATAGCGATCTAAAAGGATCTCTATGCGCTGAATAAATGAATGGAGAGGAGTGCATGACGCTGATTGGTCAGCGTCATACACTCCTCTGTACAACGCCCACTTAGTCTAAAGTAAAAACACGCCCACTTGGGCATTAAGCAACTCATTAGCATAAATCTCGAATCGCGAATAAAGTGGTGAAAACAGATCGTTTTGTTAAATAAAAAGCATTACTGTCACCTACGTTATAGCGCCGATCTCCTTATGTAGGAGATAGGGCACTTATAATGTGGTGACAGAGCCTCTTTAAGGGCTGCGGAACATTTTTGTACATTGTGTCATACTTTAAAATAAGCCCATATTTTTTTTAACTAACCCCAAAAGCAACCATTGCTCTGGGAACTACCAATGCTGATTTTATATATGGGTGGGTATTCTATCTAAGCATAAATTCCTTTTTAAAGTACAGGTGTCGTGAAAATTATTTTTTTTTATGTTTTTGCTTTTAGTATGTTATTAAAATAAATTTTATTTATTTGTGCTTTTGTGGTTTACTTTGTTCTTTTTTCTTTCTTTTACTTCTCTATGGGGGCTGCCATTTTTTTTTGGGGGAATACGGCACATACATCCCCATAGTGAATGCGAACGGGAGCCGTTCCATTCACTATAGCGTACGCCGTCTGTGTGGGAACGACACATGCGCCGCTCCCACACAGTCCAAAAGGAAGGTCTTCCGCCGAGCGACATCTGGCGCCATTTTCATGTGGACCGGAAGCCGCGGCCGGACAGTAAGATTACTACTTCCGGTCGCGGCTTCCGTCCATATGTTCAGAAGCAAGGACTAGGAGCGGAGGGAGCGGACGGAGCGGAGGCAGCGGCGGCGGCGGGAGTATTTGTGTATGTTCGTGTTATACTGTGTGATTACACTGTATCTAATCCTCCTACACTGTGCATTCGCTCAAAAAATGGCGGCACACAGTGTAGGAGGTTTGAACATTCCACCCCCTCCTTTCACTAGCCAGGATAAAGGAGGGGGCATTGTGTGAGCACACTAGAGCGTGTGCGTCTACACCAAATTTGCAGCATAAAGCAATGAGGTTGCTTTACCACATTGCAATGCTGCAATTTTGGGAATTGCTCCCTCTAGTGACCAGCACATGGAAATGTTATAAATTAGAATCTAATTTATAATATTTCCTGACTTGTGAAAAAATTAAAAAAATTAGAACAATGTGTAATCATTTATTGACTAACAGTTTAACTAAAAAAAAAAAAAATATTTTTCTAGTGACACATTCCCTTTAAGCTTTTAAGGAAAGGTATTAAGGATTCAGATTAAAAGGACATGCCTGTTAGACCATGTTGTTTCTAGTTTGCACAAAAATTCTTATTCTAAATCTAATGTTCCTTAGAGAATCTTACTATAATCTTTGACTACACAATATCATTATCTGTAGGCATGTGGACCTACTGGGCCGCACCACCGTAGCGGAGTAGCAGATTGCCAAGCAACAGAACCTGACGGACATGCCTCAGATGTGTTGTCGGATCTGGGGCGAAGATTAAAATGTCATCGAGATAGACAACCACAAAGACATAGAGGAGATCTCGGAAGATACCATTAACAATTTTTTTTGGAAGACCACGGGAACGTTACACAAGCTTCAGAGTGCCCGTCTCGAGTGTTAAATGCTGTCTTCCACTCGTCACCTTGACGGATTCGGATCAAGTTGTAGGCCCCACGCAAGTATAGTTTAAAGAAGATCCTGTCTCCTTGTATACGATCAAATAATTCAGAGATCAATGGCAAAGGGTATTTATTTGTTACCGTGATCTAGTTGAAACCATGATAGTCAATGCAGGGTCGAAGAGATCCGTCTTTTTTCTTTAAGAAGAAAAAAACAGCCCCAGCCGGGGAGGAGGATTTTCGTATGAAGCCCCTCTCCAGATTCTCCTTGATATAGGCAGAAATGGACTGAGTCTCTGGCAAGGAAAGGGGGTATACCTGTCCACAGGGAGGTAAAGTATTAGGAACCAGATCAATTGGACAGTCGTATGCCCGGTCTGGGGAAAGTATCTCAGCCTCCTTCTTACTGAAGACGTCTGCAAACTGCGTGTAATGAGTGGGTAATCCCGTTAACGACTGAGACATAGGAGGCAGAACAGGGTGGATCTGTAACAGGCAGTGGTGGGAACATTTGGAGCCCCATTGGAGAACTTCTCCGGTATTCCAGTCCAGCACTGGAGCATGAAGCCGGAGTCAAGGCAGACCCAGCAACACAGGATTGACTACTTTGGGCAAGATGAGGAATAAAATTTGCTCACTGTGAAGAGCTCCAACTTGGAGCCTCAGTGGCAAGGTCTCAGACACAATAGGATCGGGCAAAGGAAGTCCAATCACCGAGGAAACAGCCAGGGGTGTTTCCAAGGGAACCGTCGGCAACTGGATCTGATCCCCTAGGTCCTGTTGGATAAAGTTGGGCGCAGACCCGGAGTTCAGGTAGGCAGAGACCCGGTGCGTCTTCTCATCGGACACTATGGTCAAACGAATGGACAATTTGGAAGAGCGTTTACAATTTAGTCCTTTTCCACCCAGGGTTGCCTCTCCAACCAATCCTAGGCACTGGATTTTTTGGCTTTTGGGGACACAGACGCACAAAATGGCCTCCGAGGCCGCAATACAAACAGTCCTGAAGTGCATCTGCGTTGTTTCTCCTGGACAGGCAACTTGATGCGGTCTACTTACATAACCTCCTCTGATGGAACAGCTGATGAGGCAGTCGTGGTTGCTGGAATGTAGGAGCCAGCCTAGGAAATCTTCTGACCCGGCGAACCTCTTGAGACCGTTCATGGATCCTCATGCATGACAATCCGGGTGGCTAGAAGAATGAGGTAATCTCGGGCAGAAGCCAAATCTCGAGCGGCAACCTCGTCTTTAATATCGGAGGATAGACCCTGCTAGAATGTAACCACCAAGACCTCGTTGTTCCAGCTTAGCTTTGCCGCCAGGGTACGGAACTGAATGACGAACCCGCCCACGGAGGTGACTCCCTGGCGCAGGGTCAGCAGGGATGCAGCTGCAGAGGAGACTCGCCCACGTTCCTCAAATACTGTGTGGAAGGTCCGTAGGAAACACTGCAGGTCACGGGTCTCTGGTCCCTGACGTTCCCAAATGGAGTTCACCCATGCCAGGGCCTTGCCAGTAAGAGAGACTATGAAGGCAATCCTAGCATCATCAGAAGGAAATGCTCGGACATGTAGACTGAAGTGGATCTGACATTGGTTCAGAAATCCCCTGCAGGTCCTTGCATCTCCGTCGTAGCGAGGAGGTAGTGGCAGAGAGAGTCGAGAATTGGTACTGCCAGGAGGTGTAGTAGGAGGAACAGCAGGAGCAATAGGAGCAGGTGCCGTGAAGGCTGCAGCTTGCGTATCCAGCCGAAGTGCAATACCGTTCACGGCGAGGAAGAGTTGGTCCTGTCGTGACCGAAGGTCTCGCATATCCGCCTGCATGGCTTGTGATGTCGTCTAGGGCCTGAGCGTACTGTCATGATCTGTGGGTATGTGGACCCACTAGGCCGCACCGCCATAGCGGAGTAGCAGCTGGCCAAACAACAGTGTACCAAGTCAATACAAAGTCCAAGCACAAGGGTACCTGTAATAGTCCAGACAGTAACAAGGCTAGGCTCAGATGGTACTTTGGCGGCAGGTGATGCAAAACGTGGCAGGAGGTGACAGGCGTGGCAGATGACCCCATACGCGGTGTATGACCTCAGGGGTAGCAGACGGCACAACACGACTCCAACACTAGAGAGGGCACAGGAACAAATACAGCACAGGATACAGGATACGACTAAGGGACCATAGCAAGACTAGCATAGGAATACAAACAACGCTCAGGCAAGGAGTTGAAGGGCAGGGCCCTTTTTATAGTCCAGGGTGATCTGGGAGTAAGTAGTAAATTCTTTACATGTGCTTGCACTTTAAGGCCGAGAATGAGCTCGCGCGCACACCCTAGTGGTCACTGCAAGGCAGGATGGCCGCATGTGCTGGCATCTCCGGGGAGGGAGACGTCGGCAGGATGAGAGGGGTCTGCGGACGTTACATACCATCCGTTTAGTTCTTAGCGCACATTTTGATCAAATTGTGCGCCAAGAACCTCCCTACTGTAAGTAGATTTAGCAGTACTGCATATTTAATTATATTTCGCGTCTTAGGTAACATTAGTGTTCGCAGTGTGCTGTCGCAATTTTCGTGTGTACTTTATAAATTTGCAGTCACAGGCAGGGGCGTAGCTAAAGGCTCATGGGCCCCGATGCAAAGGTTCTTCTTGCCCCCCCTCCAAACTTCTTGTAAAGGATCTGCCAGACACAGCTTCTGTGTCGGCGCCCATGGTTAGTCAGTCTGCACCTGCTCCTAAGTCTGATAGAGTGACTCCTTCTTCTACCACTAAGGCTGGGAGGTTGAGGAGTGGGAGAGCCTATCACAGCCTGGCCAGACGGAGCTAGCTCCCGCCCTCTGTCTATTTATACCTTCATTTCCTGCTTCTCCTTTGCCTGTGATTCTGCTTGTTTCCTGGCTCTGCTGCTGCTGCTTGTACTATTTGTCCTCTGCTTCTTATTGACCCTGGCTTTACTACTACTCTCTTACTCTGCGTTTGGTACCTCGTACACTCCTGGTTTGACTCGGCTCGTTCACTACTCTTGTGGCTCACGGTGTTGCCGTGGGCATCTGCCCCTTTTCCCCTTAGCTTCTTTGTACCCTTGTCTGTCTGTCTGTCGTGCACATAGTGAGAGTAGGGACCGTCGCCCAGTTGTACGCCATCGCCTAGGATGGGCCGTTGCAAGTAGGCAGGGACTGAGTGGCGGTTAGATTAGGGCTCACCTGTCTTTCTCCCTACCCCGTCATTACACTTCTCATGTCCCATGGCCACAGCTTTCAGCTGCATCACTAGGTCTCCTAAGTGATCCAACAATGCATCACTAGCAGCCAGGGGCGTCACTAAGGACTTAAAACATATGGGGAAGTAGCCCCAATACATATGTATCACCCCAAAAAAAATGTGTGCGTGTATGTATATGTGTGTGTATATGTGTATGTATATGTTGTAGCAGAGCAGCTACTGGACAGTGCAGAAACTGTCATGTTTTAAGCAACCAGGGAACATGTACAGCAGAGAGGGTTTTCTCTGCTGTTGCTTGGGTGTAAAGCCCGGAATAGGGCCTGGTTTGCTGGAGTGTGAAGGAGAAGGGCGGGCTTCCACTCCATACAGACAGTCCATGTCTTGGGCTGTCTGATGAGCCTAGGTAGGCTTCACCTTAGGCGGCTCTTTAATTGAGGTGTGTGCTGTTCACACAGAGCTCTCAGTCTGGGGAAGACAGGCATGCTAGCCTGTGAGAGTCACCAATGTGTAAGGTAAAGCTGCCTATGTTTTGAGGTGCTGGGCACACGGCTCAGTGTCTCATAGTGAGGGACACTGAATGTGTTAGTTAGAGGCTGGACGGCCTAGAGTTTATTTTGTATGTTTATTGTTGTAACACTGATTGCTGTGGTGAAGACAATAAAGCTAGCTGCGGCTGGTTTAAACCTTTTATTCAAGGAGTTGGACTGAACTTTCTATATGTGTCAACCATCTCACCCGGGAGATGGCGATCCTGTGAGCTAAATTTACCCCAAGTTGTCACAATGTATATGTCTATGTAGAGACAGCATATCTATAGCACTACAACCCTATAGCTATGTATAGGATTAGATACAGCGGCTCAGCAGACAGTATCACACATAATAGGATTAGATATAGGGCCCAGCTCGCTGACATTGCGGCTCCAGCGCTGGACCTAGGAAAGGTAAGTTTAAGAATTATTTTCCTTTTTTATGTATTACTAATTATTTTTGTGTTTTTGGACTACAAGTTCGGTTGTTGGACTACTTCGAATACGGCGTTTTTTTTTATTCTCAATAAAATGGTTAATGAGGGTTGTGTGTGGGATTTTTATTTCAATAAAATATTTTATCTATGTCTTAGTAATTTTTTAAACTTTATTACTACCACCTAGTAATAGCTGCTGGCTGATTAACAACGCCCATTACTAAGGCGGGTCTTAATGTTAGACATGAAGAGGCTAACACTAACTCCGATTGTTACCCTGGTACCCACCGCCACAAGGGGTAACGGGAAGAGCCGGGTACGATCCAGTACCCGACCATTTGTAGTGACGGAGGGTCACTGACGCAGCCGCAGGCTGTTATCAGGCCAGGAAAGCCCAAAAACAGTGGCCCTTCCCACCCTGGTAATGCTAGCCTGCTGCTGCTATGTTGTATCTGGCTGGTTATAAAAATGTGGGAACCCCACATCATGCTTTCCAATTATTATTTTTTTTTTTCTTTAAATGACATGGGGTCCCCGCCATTTTTCATAATCAGCCAGATAAAACATAGCAGCAGCAGCCTATTATTACCAGGGTGGGAAGGGCCAGTGTTTTTGGCTTTTCCCAGCCTAGTAATTCCAGCCTGCGGCCATCTTAGTGCCCCACGATTACTACGGATGGTCAGGTACTGGTCGTACCTGACTCTTCCCGGCACCCCTGGTGGCGGTGGGTACCGGGGTAATAATGGGGGTTAGTGTTAGCATTTTCAGAGGCTAACATTAAGCCCCGCCTTAGTAGTGGATGCCGTCAATCAGTCAGCGGCCATTACTAAGGCGGTAGCGATAAAGTTTAAAAAAAATACAAAGAAAAAATAGATTTATTGAAATAAAAAAAAAAACACAATCCTCGATAACAATTTTATTGAGAATAAAAAAAGGCGTCATCGAAGTAGTCCTTGAATCCGACGTAGTCTAATGACCAAACCTGTAAAAAAACACAAAAAAAAACATTAGTAAGGGCCTGTTCACATCACCGCTGCCGTTCCGTTGAGGGGTTCCGTCGGGTAAACCCTCAATGGAAAGGCAAACGGAAACCTCAGCTTCCATTTCCCTCACCATTGATCTCAATGGTGACGGAAACGTTGCTAAAGGTTTCCGTTTGTCACCGCTGTAACAGGTTTGCGTTGTTTTGCATTGTTGACTGCACTATTGATTCCGCCAAAACAACGGAACCCGTTCAAAACGGTGACAAACGGAAACCATTAGCAAAGTTTCCGTCACCATTGAGATCAATGGTGAAGCAAACGGAAGCTAAGGTTTCCGTTTGCCTTTCCGTTGAGGGGTTAACCCGACAGAAACCTCCAATGGAAGGGCAGCGGTGATGTGAACAGGGCCTTAGATACAGTGCATGTGCAGACCATGTGCATGTGTGATATTGTTTGTTGGACCCTATATCTAAGCCTAAGGTAGGCTTAGATACAGGGTCCAGCAGACAGTAATCTTATACAGTATAAGATTAGTCTGTTGGGGCCGTGTATCTAAGCCTAACACAAGGTAGGCTTAAAAGGGGTTGTCCAGTCCCTAAACATTGATAGCCTATCCTCAGGACAGACCATCAATAGCTGACGGGTCGGGGTCCGACTCCCGGGACCCCCGCCAATCAGCTGTTTTGAAGGGGTGCAGCGCTCTCCCTTTAGAAAACCTGTGGGTTGCAACACTCAGCAGAGTGCCTTATCCACTTGTTCTACTGATCGGTGGTGGTGTTAAGACATAGACCTTACCAATCACAACTTTCATGTGATGGACTAGCCCTAAAGGACCTACTTTTGCAAATAACTCTATTGCTTAAGAGCTCATTCAGACGAGCATGTAACTCGTCCATGTGACGATCGTTAAAACAACGGCCATCACACAGACACATGTATTTTAATGGGGCCATTCACACGGCCGTTGCTTCAACTGAGCGTGTGAAGTGTCTGTGGAAACCTAGGACATGTCCTATTTTCCTGTGTTTTCACGCATCCCTCCATAGGCTCTAGTCTATTAGCGATCGGTGATAAGGCGTCCCCCACCGGTGCACCTTGGACTTCAAAAATGCAGTTTTTCACGTCCGAGGTTGCCTACACTCATCTCAATGTAGCCTAAGGAACATTGTGCTGCTGATCACTGGGTTTTACTTGTATCTATGACATTTTAGAGGTTTTTGAAAAGATACACCAAAGACAGAAATAAAGGATGAAAAAAACACAGATTTTCTGAGAGTTACTAAAACACATTATCTTGAAGAAAACAGGGGATCTTCTCCTCCTGGACACCTTCAGCTTTGAAGGAGATACATATATGAAGACTTAATAACCTAGCCGAAAATGCAGCATGAATCAATATAGCCCAAACATGTAAAAAATAAAAAAAGGGAAAATGTATTCAAATTACATGGGCTGATCCAAGGGTGTATACCCAAAAAGCATCAAAACTGAATATATATATATATAACCTAGAAAGAATAGATGCTGAAAAAACAAGAGAAATTATGAAAATAGAAAATACTTTATTGAAATACATAATAAAAAACAATAAAAAATAGATAAAATGAGGAATCCATAAACCGACAGTTAGAAAGGGACAATGAGCTGTGTATCCACAGCAGGCCTTCAGAAGAATACAAGTACAAGTACAAACCATGGAATGGTATAGAGATAATATAATGACCATATATAAGTGTAGCAGTATGCTACATGAACACAGTAAATGTATGTAACAATGATAATGAGCCATGTGTATAGTCAATGTACAGTATATTTAAACATGTATGTGGTCAATATAAGCTGAAGGAAGAACAATCATGTGCAACGTTAACAAAGCATATCAAAAGGGATGTAACATACCCATAATAAATGCAGGAGTAAACACAGCCAATGTCCACCGAAATGTGCGTTGGGTTACAAAGAATGTTTTGTCAAATCTATTTCTGTACAGATTTATGGTGCAAATTGTAGTGTTTCTATATTGCTTTAAAGAGGCAAATTCTCCCTCTGTGTATTCAAGTAAAATTAAAGCACAGCCCCTTAAAACTTTATATCTTCACATCATTTTTAAATTTATTTTCATTTGGCTGAATGTATTTGTTTAAAGCTTTGTATACTGTAGAGATGCCCTCTCACACTATTTGTATGTTGTTACCTAGAGAATGATACAACTTAATGTAACTTGTCATTTCAACTATTAAAAGTTAAATGGCATTACACTGGGTACCGTATGTCATTTTATGTTATGATATACAATAAAAGGTGTTATACGATACTTGATATACCGATGACAAAGCAGATTTAAATTTAAAGAAAGTTTTATTAAAAGACGTGGTAAGCTGCAGGATTCACCAGAGAAGAGATTGGCTGCCTACTCCCTCGGCACACCTCTTGGCTGTCAGCCATGATAGATGACATTGTGTGAATGTGGCTGACTCAAGAAGAACCATAGCATGCAATTAAAACTCACAGAAATTCATAGATTAACATATTTATAATTACCCCAGTCATCACTGTTACATGCATGTGTGCTATTAAAAACTCTATGAAGTTCTATTTTAGCAGCCTGAAGTGATACATTCAGTACTAGAATGTCCAATCTCAACCCAAGTTGAACAAATATTTAGGGCAGATTCACAAGAACGTTGCGTTTTTGCGCGCGCAAACAACGCAGCGTTTTGCGAGCGCAAAAACCATTTGACAGCTGCGTGTGTCATGCGTGTCTGATGCGCGGCTGCGTGATTTTCGCGCAGCCGGCATCATAGAGATGAGGCTTGTCGACGCCCGTCACTGTCCAAGGTGCTGAAAGAGCTAAATCTTTCAGCACCCTCGACAGTGAATGCCGAACACAACAGCGAAAAACCTGTAAAAAAAAAGATAAAGTTCCTACTTACCGAGAACTTCCCGGCCGTTGCCTTGGTGACGCGTCCTTGGTGACGCGTCCTTGGTGACGCGCCTCTCTTGACATCGGGCCCCACCTCCCTGGATGACACGGCAGTCCAAGTGACCGCTGCAGCCTGTGATTGGCTGCAGCCTGTGCTTGGCCTGTGATTGGCTGGAGCTGTCACTTGAACTGAAGTGTCATCCCGGGAGGTCGGACTGCAGGAAGGAGACAGGAGTAATCGCTAAGTTAGAACTTCGGTTTTTTTTACAGGTTCATGTAGTTTGGGATCGCAAGTCACTGTCCATGGTGCTGAAACAGTTTAACTCTTTCAGCACCATGCACAGTGAATGTCTCCCGACGTCGCGGACCGGAAATTTTTTGGCCGGGTTCGGCCAAAACGAGTTTGGCCGAACCCGGTGAAGTTAGCTTCGGTTGTCGGGGTTCGCTCCTCGCAAAGACACTCCGTTTGGATGCTTGGAAACAGAAAAGCACGTGGTGCTTTTCTGTTTCCATTCATCCTTTTGACAGCTCGTGCGCTGTTCGCACGGAAGTGCTTCCGTGCGACCTGCCTGGTTTTCACGCACCCATTGACTTCAATGGGTGCGTGATGCGTGAAATACGCAGAGTTATTGAACCTGTCGCGTATTTTGCGCAGCGAACAAACGCTGCGCAAAATACACGGACTGTGTGTACTGCCCCATAGACTTCTATAGGGCATTGCGTGCCCTACACGCTGCCAAATCACGCTCGTGTGAATCCCCCCTTACAGTGTAGATGGATGAGAAAATATGACAAAGATTTCACTCAATTAAGCACCATTTCTATTTTCAAATGGATACATTATCACCCGTGCGATATATACAGATGTGTCCACCCTTACTTTTTCTTGAACATGGTTAAGGACTCCAAATTCTCATGAGAAAAATTCAATATAATATCGTGACATGCTAGCAAAACCCTTGACAGACTGCACAACCACTGGATGGCCACACATAGACGCATACATCATCCACATCTCGGGTTAGAGTATAGTGAGATCATGTTTTTGTTTATTTAACGCTGTTATCTCACATCACACATCTTAGGATATGTAAGTTATACTTATAGTATATAGGTTATGCCCTTAAGCAAAATAATATTGATTATGTCCCATGCACATTCATGACAAAAAGAGTGTAACCATTAAAGATGGAAAATCTGTTATGTCACTATAAAAGGTGCGGCGGTCTCATAAATTCCAGAAAAAACTAAGAAATAAATTTTTTATACAATGGATAAATAATAGAGTAATTGGTGGAAGTATGCTGGTCATTGACAACTAAAATGCCATAATACAACATTTCTCATATATTCTGTGTCATGATCCGTGGGTATGTGGACTCACTAGGCCGCACCGCCGTAGTGGAGTGGCAGCTGGCCAAACAACAGTCTATACAAAGTCCTAGTACAAGAGTATGTATGAGAGGAAAAAAAGAACCAAAATACAGCGCTGCTAACATCAATTGTAAATCCAGACAAAGAAGTAGTTAGTATTAAAAGGATTTATTGGGTTTGACACTGGACCAGCATCTTCATCAGGCCAGCTACATCATCAACTATTACCTGCCTTCAGTATGGTTGTGCCTACCCTTGCACAACTCCAATAGGTGAGCATAATCTGCACCACTGTTCATCGTCCATAATCTCCCTTGTGACCTGCACCATGTGGCGCCGTGGTTTTTCCCTCCCTTTTCTTCTAGTACAAGAGTACGGGCAGATTCACACGAGCGTTGCGTTTTTGCGCGTGCAAACAACGCAGCGTTTTGCGCGCGCAAAAACCATTTGACAGCTGCGTGTGTCATCCGTGTCTGATGCGCGGCTGCGTGATTTTCGCGCAGCCGCCATCATAGAGATGAGGCTAGTCGACGGCCGTCACTGTCCAAGGTGATGAAAGAGCTAACTCTTTCAGCACCCTCAACAGTGAATGCCGAACACAATATCGCAAAACCTGTAGAAAAAAAAGAAAAAGTTCGTACTTACCGAGAACTTCCCGGCCGTTGCCTTGGTGACGCGTCCTTGGTGACGCGTCCTTGGTGACGCGCCTCTCTTGACATCGGGCCCCACCTCCCTGGATGACGCGCCAGTCCATGTGACCGCTGCAGCATGTGCTTGGCCTGTGATTGGCTGGAGCTGTCACTTAATTGTCATCCCGGGAGGTCAGACTGGAGGAAGAAGCCGGGAGTTAGCGGTAAGTCAGAACTTCGTTTTTTTTTCTACAGATTCATGTATTTTGGGATCGGAAGTCACGGTCCATGGTGCTGAAACAGTTTAACTCTTTCAGCACCATGGACAGTGACTATCTCCTGACGTCGCGTACCGATAATTTTTTTGCCGGGATCGGCCAAAACGAGTTTGGCCGAACCCGGTGAAGTTCGGTTCGCTTGTCCGGCCTCGCTCATTGCAAAGACACTCCGTTTGGATGTTCGGAAACAGAAAAGCATGTGGTGCTTTTCTGTTTTCATTCATCCTTTTCACTGCTGTTGCGCGAATCACACTCGTCCCACGGAAGTGCTTCCGTGTGGTGCGCATGATTTTCACGCACCCATTGACTTCAATGGGTGCGTGATGCGCGAAATACGCAGAGTTATTGAACCTGTCGCGCTTTTTGCGCAGCAGACAAACGCTGCGCAAAAAGCACGGACTGTCTGTACTGCCCCATAGACTTGTATTGGTCCATGCATGCCGCGTGAAAACCACGCGGCCCGCACGGACCAAATACACGCTCGTGTGAATCCCCCCTACCATTGATAGTCCAGACAGTAGCAGAGGCTAAGGCATAGATGAAACTTGAAGGCAGATGACGCCACACGTGGCGGATGATATCAGTATGAAACTCAAAACACCAAATGGGTATGTATATGAGGCAAAGAAAATACCATGAGATAACTATATAAGTAACAAACAAATATATTTATTTAAAGTTAATACACCACATGAATAAAGTAAAAACATTTAAAATTAGCATAGAAATGCTAAACAAAAATCTCTGGGAGGGAGGGCACCCTGATAAGTGGCAAACAATAGAAACCCCCACTCACTCACCTAGACCCCTCAACAAGCGTTCTATATATGAGACATGTAGCAAAAGAATGTTGCATCAAACCAACATATCCTGGTCCTGAACCATGAGGGGAAAAGGGGATTTTAAGCCCCACGCATATCGCCATATACATACCCATTTGGTGTTTTGAGTTTCATACTGTGGTTTATAGGGTATGTGGCAATATTCATGTGGTGCCCGCCGGTGTTGTATATAAGGCGGATGATATCAGGTGTGGCAGATGACACCAGATGTGGTGTAAGACAGCAGGTGTGATGGGTGGTACAATACGACTTCAACTCTCTAAGCCTCAGGAACATATACAGCACGGGATAGAGGTAGCAGGGCACGGGAACAGGATGACACTAAGGAACCACTTGCTAAGACTAACATGGGTATACACAACAATGCTCAGGCAAGGAGTGAAAGGGCAGAGCCATTTTTATAGTCCAGGGTGATCATGGGCTAATTGGTAACCGTTTTACATGTGCGTGCTGGCCCTTTAAGGCCGGGCTCGTGCGCACCCTACGGGACACAGCAGAGCGGAGCGGAAGTGAGTGGTGGCGTCTTCTAGGAAGGAGATGCCGGCCAGCACTCACGAGGGGTAAGTCGGAGCGACGGTCCGCGGCCGTGGACATTACACTCTGTACTCCCTTTTAAATGTGGACCTGTGGAATCCTACTATTATATAGTTGATACTGTAATTTATAGGAAGATGTGGAGTTGCCAAAAGAACCAGCACTAAATTTAATGCTGTAATAACATGCAGCAATTTGACTAAAGTATGCTACATAGAAAGTGGAAGTGAATTAACAGAAAGTAAACTATATTGTTGCTAATACTTGCTACCTACAGATCTAAACGTAATATCTGGTAGTTCTTTCCACTTTAATTTTTAAATTACATTTAGACTGTGTTCACACAGGACGGATAAGTTACGTAAAAGCACACAGCGTATCCGCCCTGGGCGCCACAGGGAATTAAGGGTAAGTATTAGGACTCGTCCACACACTGCGGAATTGCCACGTTTTTTCCGGCCGGAATTTTGGACGGAAAAAACACAGCAGAATACAGTAGCAGCCTAGTGGATGAGATTTAACAAATCTCATCCACACGCTGTGTAAAAAATCTGAGCAGAAATTGACCTGCGGTGCGTATTTTTCGGACCAGAGCATGTCAATTCCTGTTGCGGAAAGTGCCCAGAATTGCTGCATTTTTCAAAAGAGATGTCTCTATCTCCTAACATTGTGAAAAACACAGCAAAATACGCACCATTTTCTGCCGTAAAAACCGTAGGAAAGGGTGCGTTTTTTCCGCAGCGGAATGTCTGCCTTTTTCAACAGAATTGCTGCAGACATTTTCTGCAGCAATTCCGTTGTGTGCGGACAAGTCCTTCGATATTTTTTATCTTAGTTGCGGCGGCGGCGGCAACGTAAAATATGCTATTTGTTGTGGGTTTTACCTCCCTATTGATTTCAATGGTGGAAACCCACAACAATTGAGCAGCGATTACGCATATACAATTGACATGCTGCGGATTAAATCAATGCACCACAGGTCAATTTCAGAGCGTTTTTTCCACTCAGCATTTACGCAGCATGTTGATGAGATTTGTTCAAATCTCCTCCACTTTGATACTACTGTATTATGCTGCTACTCTATTATACAGGGTGGGCCATTTATATGGATACACCTAAATAAAATGGGAATGGTTGGTGATATTAACTTCCTGTTTGTGGCACATTAGTATATGGGAGGGGGAAACTTTTCAAGCTGGGTGTTGACCATGGTGGCCATTTTGAAGTCGGCCATTTTGTATCCAACTTTAGTTTTGTCAATGGGAAGAGGGTCATGTGACACATCAAACTTATCGAGAATTTCACAAGAAAAACAATGGTGTGCTTGGTTTTAACGTTACTCTATTCTTTCATGAGTTATTTACAAGTTTCTGACCACTTATAAAATGTGTTCAAAGTGCTGCCCATTGTGTTGGATTGTCAATGCAACCCTCTTCTCCCACTCTTCACACACTGATAGCAACACCGCAGAAGAAATGCTAGCACAGGCTTCCAGTATCCGTAGTTTCAGTTGCTGCACATCTCGTATCTTCACAGCATAGACAATTGCCTTCAGATGACCCCAAAGATAAAAGTCTAAGGGGGTCAGATCGGGAGGCATTTCTTCTGCGTTGTAATCACTTGAGAGACAAAAAACTGATGCTGATGCAACGAATATATGTGAACCCACCCTCACACGGGCTATTTTCAGCCATTTTGTGGTCCGTAAACACCAAAAACGGCAAAAAATGCGGGGCTGAACGCCTCCAAACATCTGCCCATTGATTTTAATGGGAAAAACGGCGTTCAGTTTCCACGGGGCGTTTTTTACGTGCCCATTTTTAAAGAAACTCCTCGTAAAAAGAAGTGCATGTCACTTCTTGAGCCGTTTTTGAAGCCGCTTTTCATTGACTCAATAGAAAAACAGCTCCAAAAACGGCAGTAAAAAACGGCGCAAAAAACGCAAGTTGCTTAAAAAACAGCTGTAAATCAGGGGCTGTTTTCCCTTGAAAACAGCTCCGTATTTTACAGCCGTTTTTTGTTTGCCGTGTGAACATAGCCTTAGGCTACATTAAGACAAAAGTAGCTAACCTTGGATGTGAAAAACTGTAGGTTTTCAAGTCCAAGGTGCACCCATGCGGGACGCGTTGTCACGGATCCACCATAGACTAGAGTCTATGTCCTATTTTTTCACCGACCCTTCACACGCTCCATTGAAACAAACGTCACATCAACGGCCCCATTGAAATACATGAGTCCGTGTTTTAACAACCGTTACACGGACGTGATGCACGCTCATCTGAATGAGCCCTTAGAAGGTGCTGGGCAGGCCGCCTGATTTAATAGTATGGGCGTAACTAATAGGCTGTAAGCCAGCATGGTACACTACATGTAATCGTATGACTGGCACACTTATAGAAGCCAAGTCTGTGTGCAATAATAATACTAAGCAGTCACCCCACTCCTAAATGGTAGGTGTGAGAGTGGCTGTTCATCAGTATATTGCACCTGAGCAATCTCCCTCTATGTAGCATTGTGGTTTGTCTGCATCCTGTTGTGAATTGATCAGTGTTGCTCGCAACATTCAATGGGTTAAACGGTGGAGATTAGAGGTTCCTCTGATCGCAACTGTTAGAGCAGTGCTGCAGTTGTGTATTACAGCCATTGCCCCACTCCTGATTGTGCGGGCATTGTAGTAGTGCCTGCTCTATCAGCATGACGAGTATTCTTGTAGTAATGTGACAACTGCCTATGTACTGCATCTATGCTACTCATCATACATTGACAAGTGGTGGGTACATTTTTGCAACCAATTGTGTTATTGTTCCACTGCTTCTAAAATAAACTAAAAATTAGCACTTTTGCATACAATCTTTTGTTTAAAAATATCCTACTGTTTTGTGTTTACAGACCTACCAGTCTCCATGAATATATAGTACAATCAAACCAAATGTATGTTAGCAGTTTCGGACTGGATTACCTTGGGCCCGCCAGAGAAAATAATAAATGGGGCCCACCCTTCAGCTATATAGAAATAATGCAAGATCACTCTTAATTTAGTAAAAGGTGTGTAGTAAAAGGAAGACCAATATTATCACTATATACTGACCATATAGAGGTCCAGTCCTACCCAGGCACTCTGCAGACCATATAAGTTAATACACTACAGTGAAATCCAGTGAATCACAGGTGACGTCTTCTCATGTTGGAGTCGTTCACTTTTCCCCTTTTTCATCGGACAAAGACAACCATGACGATTTCTTCCAGCCATGACTCATTTTAGCAGAATTTGGTTACTCGCTTTTCCAGCACCCTCCCCACCTATTCCCTTCCCTTTAAAAAAAACTATTTATAATGCCACCGGGCAGAAATAATGTTCCCTTTTGATGTCGCACACGTAATAGTATCCTCTGTTGTGCTCCACACAGTAATAGTGCTCCCCACACATTAATAGGGCCCCTATTAGGCCCCACAGAGTAATAGTGGTCCTCTAAGTCCCACCCTCACACAGTAATTGTGCCGCCTTTGTACTTCCTACACAGTAATGACTCTCTACGTGCTATATGGAAAAGTTGAGAAAAGGCAAAAATATTAACCGGTCAGTTATGCAAAAGTCTAATTTGCTTAACAAGGTTGCTTAACGGATCAGACATATTTTTGATATAGCCACATCAATCAGCCACACATTGGCTCTAAAGATCCTTTTTTGTTACACGCTAATATTATGCAACATTCTTATTATTAGAGGTGGGACATTTGACTGAAAGTCTTTTTTCCTACAAAGAACCCTGTCTGTTCCATGCAAATATTCCCACTTATGCAGTTTTTAGAAGTACAGTCATTTCAAATGACAGTACTAGTTCCTCGCTGACAACTGTTTACGCAACCATATCTAAAAATATTGCCATTATGCAAAGTCAAGACAATGATTTTATGTATTTTGATGATGCTCACTTCTTCTGCTTAATGAATTATAGTATGGGTAACATTAATATGGTACAGAGTGTACATCCTAATTATGCTCCTTAAGGATATGCTGACATTTTATACTACATTCTAGATTTCATTAGTATACCTTTCTACGAAAAGGTTAAAAAGATGACATTTACCTATGCATGAGTACAGCCCCAAAGAAATGTTCTAAAACTTGGACTTCTCAACAATCCTATCTCTTTGAAGTGTTTCAGCACATAAAGCAACTTATAAGTGATGTGGAGCCTGGGAAATCAGAACAAATTCAGAATGATTTGATATTGTGAGAAAAACAGACTAATTGCATCAGACAATGAGTGATTTGTTGGAACTCCAGAGATTATTTCTGCTCATTAGCATATACTTGGCATGTGCTAGGCTGCCTACTATCAGTTCTCGATGCTCTTGCTGTTGAAGTGTTCATCATCAAAACCATGAATTCATAAAGAGTCTGTGACTCCTGGGACTTAAAGATTCTCCCCAACCATGAGTACTGCCCCCTGGGATATCACATTCTAAGTAAGATAGGCTACAATATGATAAATGAACTGTTTAATGCCTGTCTCATTGTTGTCTTTTAAAATTATTAATTGGCTTTATTTTTGTAACAGCCTCAGTGAAATTAGAGGGAGAGATGAGTAAATCAAAAGTCAAAAAAACTCTTTTTCTTACCAGTTCCCCTAAATCTCTGAAAGTAAAAAACACACTTTATATATGTTGAATATATTACTTACATCTGTACTTTTTATAGAAAACAATCTGGTGCAGCACATGGCTCCGTTGTTAGTACTGTTGCCTTACAACATTGGGGTTCTGGTCTCAAATCGAACATCTACATGGTTTATACGAGGTGCGTCCCAAAAGTAATGAGAATGATTTAAAAAAAAAAAAATTTATTCAAAAAACATACAATTAGGCTCGATCACCTTCAAAGTAAGTCCCCAGGGACTGAACACAACTATTCCAGTGACACTGCCATTCTTCGTAGCAGTGCTGAAAAACTTAATGTGAGAGGTTCAGAGTACTCGTCGCAGCTGACTGGCCATTTCTGCGAGTAGTCTGATATTTAAACATTGGTCCCGATCCAGAGCAGCCTTGATAACGGCCACATTTTCATCGGTTTTTGACTTTGAAGGTCGTCCTGAGCGCTATTCATCCTCAACGGCTTCCCTTCCGTCCTTGAAGGTCTTGTACCATCTGAAAACTGATGACAAAGCAGCATCCCCATATGCTATGTTCAGCATCTCTAAGGTTTGTAAAGCCGTTTTTCCAAGTTTCACGCTAAATTTGATTGCGTACACTGCTCGATGCTCCTCTACATTTTCGTCCATGATAAGAGGAAAAAACAGGGATGCAGTTTTGTAACGTACTGATGCTTCGAAAGGCTCGGGCTCAACTGAGGATGGTCCAGCCATATACTTGAGATACCCGCGCAACAACCTCTATCACCACTTTTCTCACGCAGCCCTCGTGAGGAACGTAAAAAATATTTTTTTTTACTTTTGGGATGCACTTCGTATGTTCTTCCCATGGTTGTGTGGATTTCCTCTAAATACTCTGGTTTCCTTCCACACTTTAAAAACATACATTAGATTAATTGGATTCCTATTAAATAGGCCAGTGTGTAGTTTCCAAAACCGTGTCACTTTTGGGGGATTTCCACGGTTTTGGCACCGCAAGACCTCTTCAAACCTGACATGGTGCCTAAAATATATTCTAAAAAAAAAAGGGGGCCCCAAAATACACTAGGTTCTCCTTTGCTTCTGAGGCCTGTGGTTCAGTCCATTCCCACACTAGAGCCACATGTGGGATGTTTCTAAAAACTGCAGAATCTGGGCAATAAATATTGAGTTGCATTTCTCTGGTAAAACCTTCTGTGTTACAGAAAAATATGTATTACAAATGAATTTCAGCAAAAAAAAAAAAAAAATTTGTACATTTCCCCTCTACTTTGCTTTAATTCCTGTGAAACGCTTAAAGGGTTAAGAAACTTTCTGAATGCTGTTTTGAATGGGGTGATTTATGGGGTCTATCTAGTACATCAGGCCCTCAAAGCCACTTCAGAAATGAACTGGTCCTGTAAAAATAGCCTTTTGACATTTTCTTGAAAATGTGAGAAATTGCTGCTAAAGTTCTAAGCCTTGTAACGTCCTAGAAAGATAAAATAGTGTTCAAAAAACTATGCAAATATAAAGTAGAAATATGGAATATGTGAAATACTAACTATTTTGTGTGGTATTACTATCTGTTTTACAAGCAGATACATTTAAAATTAGATAAATCATAATTTTTGCAAATTTTCTTTACATTTTGGTGTTTTTCACAAATAAGCAAAGAATTTATTGACCAAATTTTTCAACTAGCATAAAGTACAATATGTCACGAGAAAACAATCTCAGAATCGCTTGAATAGGCAAAAGCATTACAGAGTTATTACCACATAAAATTACACGTCAGATTTGAAAAAATTGGGCTGGCCCTGAAGGCCAAAATCAGCTTGGTCCTGAAAGGGTTAACTGTGGACCCCATTGGGGACAAGGACTGTCATGAATGGTGTCAATCTCTGTACAGACCTGCAGACTAGGTTGGTGCTATTTAAAGAGGCTCTGTCACCAGATTTTGCAACCCCTATCTACTATTGCAGCAGATAGGCGCTGCAATGTAGATAACAGTAACGTTTTTATTTTTAAAAAACGAGCATTTTTGGCCAAGTTATGACCATTTTTGTATTTATGCAAATGAGGCTTGCTAAAGTCCAACTGGGCGTGTTTAAAGTAAAAGTCCAACTGGGCGTGTATTATGTGTGTTACATCTGGGCGTGTTTACTTCTTTTACTAGCTGGGCGTTCTGACGAGAAGTATCATCCACTTCTCTTCACAACGCCCAGCTTCTGGCAGTGCAGACACAGCGTGTTCTCGAGAGATCACGCTGTGACGTCACTCACTTCCTGCCCCAGGTCCTGCATCGTGTCGGCCACATCGGCACCAGAGGCTACAGTTGATTCTGTAGCAGCATCAGCGTTTGTAGGTAAGTAGCTACATCGACTTACCTGCAAACGCCGATGCTGCTGCAGAATCAACTGTAGCCTCTGGTGCCGATGTGTCCTCGCTCGTCCGACACGATGCAGGACCTGGGGCAGGAAGTGAGTGACAACACAGCGTGATCTCTCGAGAACACGCTGTGTGTCTACACTGCCAGAAGCTGGGCGTTCTGAAGAGAAGTGGATGATACTTCTCGTCAGAACGCCCAGCTAGTAAAAGAAGTAAACACGCCCAGATGTAACACACATAATACACGCCCAGTTGGACTTTTACTTTAAACATGCCCACTTGGACTTTTGCAAGCCTCATTTGCATAAATACAAAAATGGTCATGACTTGGCCAAAAATGCTTGTTTTTTAAAAATAAAAACGTTACTGTAATCTACATTGCAGCGCCGATCTGCTGCAATAGGAGATAGGGGTTGCAAAATCTGGTGACAGAGCCTCTTTAAGTAACAGAAAATAATAAAATAAATAAATGAAAATACCCAAATGTTGTTCATTCTTTTTATCCTTAACCCCTATTCTCATTTATGTATTTTCTAAAGATATTGAAAGCAATCAAATGTGTTGGGTGGAATTACAGCATTTTTAAGGGAGTGACTTCAGTCACAGTTAGTATCTACAGTAACCATTTGTAAAAGGAATTATATTTATCCTGACTTTAACTCCCTTCATGCTGCAGGAAGCAAACTGACCACTGCTTTAACAATATTCCGGACGTTAAAAAGGGATTTCTTAATTTCCAAACCCCTTTAAACAACTGACCTGACAAATTAAAACTAGAGTTTCCCATTGTATCTATTTATAAAAGTCATTCAGACTCACTAGTGACTAATCCTTGCTATGGTGACGTGTGGGGCAATAGCAACTCCAAACTTTGTAGTATTAGGAGAATGTGGTCACCACTTGTCAGCACTTGGGTGACATGTATTACGTAAATACCTTTTTTTTAATCTCACTATTGAGGTAAGGAAGCTAGTAGGTGTCAGGTGAAATCTGAAGAGACATTGGGTCCCTGAGGTTTTCTTTCAATATCTTTAATACATCATGAACAAGTATTACAACATCTATTGAACAATGCCATGGTCATGAAATGCAAGTTACAATACAAGATCTGTGACAACCTCTTAATATGAAAACAGGTCAAAAAAATATATACTATATAGTATAAGATGTATGAATTTCAATATTGCTGATCATAATAACTAAGGCTCTCTTTGTATCCATTAAGAACAGTAGCCATGATGCTAGTATGAAAAGAGGCATGAACAATCTTACCTTTTAATTTTACTGCAATAACTGAATTAGAATGTCTAAGTTTTAACCCAAACTCTGCCATATTGTCCTTGCTATAGACACAATCTTTGGGAACTATTATGTTCATGAATTTCCTTTCCCAAGGATCATTTTATCTTGAGTAGCATGCTAGAACCTAGGATTAAGTAAAGGTTAGCAATTCACTTCAATTGGGTCACGTACCATACAGTAACTGAATGCATTTGTTATACTATTAATCTACATCATTATATTATACAATACTTTACCACAAGTGAGAATAGGTCTAGATATAATATTTACTACAACAAGAACAGGCATTTCACAAATGCTTATGGCAGAAATCACAAAGAGATATAGAAAAAGTAGATTGGTCTCAGCCCCATCTATTTTCATTTGTCCTTTGAGATTCTGCTCTGTTCTTGAGATAATATGCGCAGGAGAGAGAGCTATAAGAATATTTCCTTAATTAAATATGATGAATTTCTATGGCATAATTGTAATGCTCTTTGGCAATTAGGCTTAGTAACAATGACATGTCATGGGAGAGGAGTAGCAATTAGTTAATCATAGAAACCTCTAAATATACACACTTGAGCTGAATCACTATTCACCATAGTTCACTAATAGGCAATCAATTTGTCAATTAATTTCAAGTTTTATTAAGTGTAACCTATAAATTTAACTACTTCAATGATTAAAAAAAAAAAAGGCAAAAACGTCTAATTCAGAAATAATTGTATTTGTCAAGACAAAAAAAACAAACTAAGTTCTTTTAATACAAATTTCTAATATATTTAAAATACCCTCACTGTACATATGTAGTAGGCAAAAACTATTTAATAAACACAAACTCCTAGTTCCCTTAATTAAAATAAAAACCAAAAATAGGAATAAAGTAATTTTTTATGTCATTTTTCACTACTGTTTTTAAACTATCAACAATAACTTGTAATGACAATCCCTTTTTGTTAGAACTGTTCCCAACATTAAAGGAGTTTTCCGAGATCCCAAGAAAATTGACTAAATGGAGGAAAACAACAAAATAACCTATACTCACTTGATAAACCCGCTGCCGCCCTAGCGCTGCCACTCTAGTTGATGCTGTCGCTCTTACCTTGATGTATCAATGAGGTGCCCGTTTATCCCCGTGGTGTACAGCATCAGGCTGGATTCACACGAGCACATTACGTCCGTAATGGACGGAACGTATTTTGTCCGCAAGTCCCGGACTGAACACACTGCAGGGAGCCGGGCTCCTAGCATCATAGTTATGTACGATGCTAGGAGTCCCTGCCTCACTGCAGGACAACTGTCCCGTACTGAAAACATGATTACAGTACGGGACAGTTGTCCGGCAGCGAGGCAGGGACTCATAGCATCGTACATAACTATGATGCTAGGAGCCCGGCTCCCTGCACTGTGTTCGGTCCGAGACATCCGGCCGAAATACGTTCCATCCATTACGGACGTAACATGCTCGTGTGAACCCAGTCTAAGACTACTAAGTTTATTGATTGGCTGCAGCGGTCACGTGGGTATACGGGCACGTCATCGCTGCAGCAAGGTAAAAAAAAATCGTCAGGGATCACCACAGCGACGGCGCTGGAGCGGGTTTATCAGGTGAGTATAGGTTGTTTTGTTATTTTATGCTATTTCCTCAATTCAGTCTATTTTCTTGGTATCTCGAGAAACCCCTTCAAGCTGATTCCAGAATGTCTCACTGCTGAGACACCCAGAGATCAGTAGCAATCTTTGGGGTTTTCTAAATGAAACAACACCTTTAAAGGAAATCTGTCACCATGACAGACCTTGGTAACCCAGGGTATCTAATATATACGTGAGCAAAATTATTTAAAGTTAATGGGGATTGACATTTGTATCCTATTAATAGAATTACCTTAATACAGCACATTTTAGAGAGAAAAAAATAAATAAAGGCATTTAGATTAGAAAAGTCCTAATTACTAGCATTGATGCTAACTATACATATAGTAACACCAAAAAAGAAACACAGAAACAAAAACAATGAGAATACATAAACATCTTTATTTAAGTATCAACATTTTTAAACATTCATTAAAAAAAAAAAAGACATAAATATGGAAATACACAACCATAAGTTGGTGTTTCACCGGTCAGTATACATTGCAATCATACATGTAATAGTAAATAAATTATTACTTAATCTAAAGGGTTTATGAACTATATATAACACAGATTGGATGCTTAAGAAATGAGTAGGGCACTACGTCAGTTGCTGCTTCAGACAGCTGAAAGGCGACATTTACACTTACAGAAAAGTAAATCTCTCAGCAGGATCCAAAATGTTTCCCTTTGGATATTTGCTATAGCAGATAGAAAAGGGTAAGATACCAGGATACATTATACTAGAACATAGGCAGGTTACATACCTTTCATTTTCAAGAGTACCAAATTACTGTAATCAATTAACTAAAAAACACAAGCCAGCGGGCGCTACTAAGTGCCCCCCTCGCAAACTCCTATTCAAGGTGACTACAAAGCCCATCCTGTAAATGGGGCACTTCTCTTGGCTGATTAACAAAGAGTGCCACATGTATGACACCTTACTAGTACTCGCTGGTCTACGTTGTGGTAACAGATTTCTTTTAAAGACACCACCACTACCAAACTGTAGTTACAAAAAAAAAAAAGAAAGCTAAATGACTCACCTAATAATCCACACTCCTGCACTGATGTGTTAAAGTGTTAGTTCTAGTGGAGGAGTGAAATTTAATGATATGTTGTATTTACAATTTTGAGTTCATATTTTCTTACTAGTAGAAATAATAAGTATTGAGTACAAAAACACATAAATTAATAATTCATGTCATCACTAGAGGCGTAACACATACAAATACACTAATATTGCCTGAGAATAAAATAAATAAAACTCTAAATAGGTCTTAAATAACACTAGCTATCATGCATTAGTAGGGATCTGTGGTTTATAATGCAAACAAAGTCAGGAACCTGGAACACAATTAGCAAAATATTGAGACTTTTTTCCTAGTAATGCAATATGGAGCATGACAAAATTCGAGCATGAAGACACGATGTCATACAAGCAATATATTCTCAATATTAAAGCCAAACATTGCTTCCTGGCAAATATGAGCGTGATAATGAATAAAATATAAGGTCAAGAGTGGATCAGTCTTTTTTTTGAACTTTGAGCACATAATAGTCATTGCATTTGTACTTGACAAGTGAATGGAGATGGAATTGAATATAAGATATTAATCATAATTAGAACGGGTGTGACAGGTCTATGGTGAAGATCCTAATGACCAGGAAGAATGTGTGTTCATAATTAACGGTTTAATTCATTAATTCCTTTATTAAAAGGGTCTCCACCCGATAAGCATAGAATAAAGATAGTATAAAATTATATTTGTATTCTCTGTATTTTATCAATTTTCTACTGATTCAGATGTAATTTAGGAAATCATTAAAACATATAATCACTTGGATATATTCATATAGTAATTCCCTAACCAATTCAGTGGCTGTTGTAAGGTGTCCGTATGCATATAAATTTATCATACCCACTAACCTAACTAATTTTTACTCATTTGCCATCACCCTCAAAAAATCTGATTATATATCACATGCTGTAAAGTTTTATTAAAGTCAAACTAGGGCAAATAGTGGATGATGACTACAAGCATGCTGTTTATCAGGATTTAGCAATTTACTAATTAATGTTCTAAGAGACCTAAACTGCATGATCATTAAAAAAAAATGTTGTCAGAAAAATAAATTTACATTTTAAATGTCTGAATATGATTGAAATGAAATGTTATGATTTATTTAGCACTTATTAAAAGAAAAAATAAAATAGATAAAAAACAATTGGCTTCATTGAATTGCTAGATCCCGTCTGACTAGAGGTGAACCATCTATGTGGTGACATGATTATTTTGCCCTTTTCTTGACTGCATAGGTGATCAAATGATCTCACCCCTGCAGTTTAGTATGTTGGGGGACGAAACAAGCAGGCCTAGATCATGTGCCGGATGTATGGTGCATCAGCGGAAGAGAGGCGATCGGGTCACGTGACCGCTATCGGGAACAACGGATCCGTGAGTCTATTAAAAAAGAAGGTAAATGACAACTTTGCAGGTAACGTTGATTATTAAAAGTCCTGGAAAACCCCATTTACGAGCAGCAGAAGTGGTCAGTAATAAATGATCTTGCCACATATTCTTCTAAAGTGATCTATAAGGGTATGTGCACACACAAACTCAAAAACGTCTGAAAATGTGGAGCTGTTTCCAAGGGAAAGCAGCTCCTGATTTTCAGAAGTTTTTTAAGCCACTCGCGATATTCGCTTTGTTTTTTGCTGTTTTTTACGGCCGTTTTTGGAGCTGTTTTTCTATAGAGTCTAGGAAAAACGGCTCCAAAAAACGGCTGAAGAAGTGACATGCACTTCCTTTTTGCGGCCGTTTTTGTACGAGGCCGTTTTTCAACAGCCCGTCGGAACAGAACGCCATATTCCCATTGAAATCAATGGGCAGATGTTTGGAGGCGTTCTGCCTACAATTTCTTGGCCGTTTTTCAGCCGTTTACACCCCGAAAAACGGCCGAAAATAAGCAGTGTGAACATACCTTAAGAGGAAAGGTAGCTTCTATGGAACCTGATTACCCCCTGACAAGTAACTTTTTACCTGCATTTTGGATGGCACTATTACTACTATTATATGGATGGCACAATTGTAGGGGCATTTTGGTTGGCACTGCTGTGAGATGTACAATAAAATAAATCACGCTGCATCTTCAGTTTTTTTGCAAAAATAATTTATATTTCAACTTCACCTTCACTTGATGGTGCCAAAGTCCATAATGAATTTTTTCCAGTGGATTATGGTTTCAGTGTGGAGACCGTACGCGGAGGGTGGACTGGCGTCTGATGGATATTAATATGTAGCACTATGCCAGGTATTACTATGTACTCATGATGACAGATTGTATTAAATTGCAAGCATGTCTGATAATATTTTATGCTCTTTCTATTAACCTATAATACCCAAAAGTGGAGAGATCCGCCTCAGGTGTCAAAAAGACTAGAATTACCCCTGTATATAACAAATAGCGTATGGAAATTCTAGGGAATTAAAGTGTATGCGACTTCTATTTATAGAATGATTTCTTAACATCATGGACTGCACGGATATTATATTGTCCTCTAGCACAAATGTCAGCTCTGCTGTTTTTTGTTCTATGAATAACCTATGAGTGATTTTTGGGAATTTGGGCCAAACAATATTTTGAATTATAAAGAATAACAGTTATTCTTCACCCAAGTTAGGGTCACATGTAACATTAAGCACTAGTGAATATAGGTATCAGAAGGAGTAAAAATAGTTATGTAGGATAATACAGTAACTAGGGCATGTAAAGTTGGAGGTGGGGCTGAGGAATTAGGATTAATTGTAGACAAGCACAATCTGACAATAGACAATTTACCATCTTCCAGTCATTGCAGTTGGATGCTGTTGACAATGAGATTCTCATATTGTTTTCTGCTGATTTACAGGGAGTAGAAGGCTCATTGGTTTGGACATAATCTGTGCAGTGTGTAGTAGTGTAGCGCACAGTTAGTAGAAGCCAGATGCTAACATTCATGTTAAAACAGGGTAAGGCCATAGTTGTGTGCACAGAGGCTGTATGGAGGCACATGGAGTCCTTGTGCCTCTGTACTTTGGAGTCATAGACATTCTCCAAATTCAGTTCTGCTTTAAAGGCTATGTACACTTTTGAATGTTTTTTTTTTCTTATTAAATCAATGTTTTTTGTGTTTGTAATAACTTTTCTAATTGACATTTATCTGAATATTTACTTTTTACGATACAGCTTCTATGTATCCTGTATACATAGAAGCTGTATCGTTCTCTCAGCCGATTGTTCTGACACACAGGATCCACCTGATATAGATCAAATTTAAGTTCATCAGGACACACAGGACCCGTTTTCTGCCGAGCCGTCAGTTCAGCTGAACTGACGGATCGGCTAAAAGAGGACGATACAGCTTCTATGTATACAGAATACATAGAAGCTGTATCGTAAAAAGTTAAAATAAAATTTTATAAAAGTCAATTAGAAAAGTTCTTAAAAACACAAAAAGCATTGATTGAATAAATAAAATAGATTAAAAAATGTACATAGCATTTTAATAAACAAACGGTAAATTGCTTGAATAGTGATTTCCTAATAAACTGTAATTATGGATAATATTAACTTTATCTGAGAAAAAAAAAATAAAAGTGTTGAGTATGCTGCTCAATTTTCAAAATTTCAGTTTTCCTTTCCTCCCAGATCATTTTGCTTATAGTTTATCATCATCATCATACATAGTAGCAACCTCATACATAACAGGTAGTCAGGGCATGAGGCTAATTGACAAATGAAAGACTGTGGTGTAAATAAGTAGCCATCCCCTCCAGATACAAGAATATTTTGCTGTTTCATTTCTAATTATTTACCCATAAGAGCTCTCCCATGTATAACATGCCTGCTGTTCAGAAGGTAAATATAGTCACTGTATACCTGACTTATATCCACCAATTTAATGGAATAGAGACTTATATTTTCAGCATTTCTTTGGCTTAAAAACCTTCAGCTCTAATGTAGCTAAGAATATCCCATTTATTGAAGTCTCAGGTATTTATTCTAAATTGGAGGTCACAAAAAGCGATGTTAAGATAATAAATCTAGCTCATAAGCATATTCTTCTTGAAACCCAGCAGGAGCCCCCTTGGGATCATTTGTCTCTAGTTCATTATCTTGTCTGCATTATTCAGCAGCCCAGTTCAAGCTCAATGGGCTTCAAATAGCTGGTAACAGCTGCTGTATATTCCCATTTTAGAGAAACAGCATTTTATTCCTTGTTCGGGGGAAAAAAACTTTTAAAATGGTCCAATGATTGTTAGATGCTTAATATCCAGGCTCTGGCAAAGCACATTGGGGCTTCACAACATGAACTGATCATGGAATAATATTTTTTTAATATTTTAACTCTCACTCTGTAAAATGAGGCGACAAGAACTATACACATTTTTAACTTGGTATCATTTTGTTATTTGCAAGTATCTTGACATTTTTACACCCCACAAAAGTTTCAAAGCTTTTGAGATCCAGGCTCTAACACACACTTACAGTTTTGTTTACGATAATTCAGAGTAAATGCATAAAAAGTGTAAATTTTTTTTTGCACAAAATGTGACTTTGGATGCATTTGTGACTTTCAAACACAAAAAACTGGCGTCAAAAATTGATAAATTACCCCCACATTGTGTAAATACGCACTTAGTCATGTGACAAAAAGTTTTCCAGTCCCTTCTGCACAGTAAAGCCTTGTTCACACAGTGCAGATTTGCTGCAGATTTTTAATGCATTTTCTAAGCCCAAACCAGAATTTAGGTTTCGTTACTGGTTTTGGCATTAAAAATACATGCAATCCCTTCTGCACAGTAAAGCCTTGTTCACACAGTGCAGATTTGCTGCAGATTTTTAATGCATTTTCTAAGCCAAAACCAGAATTTAGGTTTCGTTACTGGTTTTGGCATTAAAAATACATGCAAAGTCTGCAGCACATCTGCACTGTTTAAACAAGGCCTCAGGCAGGGTTCCCATGGGACGGATACAATGCGTAAAAATCACGCAGCATACCAGACTTGGAAACCGCAGAACATTCTGTCCGAAAAGCGCACCACATTTTTTTACGGTTGGAATTTCCGCTGCGGAAAGCAGCGGTAAAAACGCTCATACTTATGTAGGTTGTTGCTATGGCGACGCGTCCCTCCTGCGCAGTCCGGTCTGGCCTCCTGGGGTGATGCTGCTGTCCACGTGACCGCTGCAGCCTGAGGTTGGCTGCAGCGACGGTCACATAGAATGTAACGTCATCCCAGGAGGCCAGCTGTCACGATCTGTGGATATGTGGACCCACTGGGCTGTACCACCGTAGCGGGATAGCAGCTGGCCACACAGTGTACCAAGTAAAGTCTATAGTCCGAGTAAGGGTACCTGTGGTAGTTCAGACAGTTGCAATGGTTAGGCTCGGATGGGACCTTGGCAGCAGACACCAGGCGTGGTGTAACACAGCAGACGTGATCGGTGGCAAAACAAGACTCCAACTCTCTAAGGTACAGGAACAAGTTAGCACAGGATACAGGATACACGTAGCAGGAACGGGAACACTGGGAACTGAAAAATACTAAGGGACCATTTACAAGACTAACATGGGTAAACACAATAACGCTCAGGCAATGAGTGAAGGGGCAGGGCCCTTCTTATAGTCCAGGGTGATTAGACAATCCTAAACATGTGTACGCGCTGGCCCTTTAAGGCCAGGACTGAGCTCGCGCATGCACCCTAGTGGTCACTGCAGGCCAGGATGGCAGCATATGTTGGCATCTCCGGGAAGGAAGGCGTCGGCAGGATGAGAGGAGTTTGCGGTCTGCGGCCGCAGACGTTACAGTATCCCCCCTCTTACACCCCCTCTTCTTGGGGCCAGAGCGGGAGAGAAACTTCTTCACGAGGGTAGGAGCATTGAGGTTCTCCTCTGGCTCCCAGGACCTCTCTTCTGGACCAAACCCGTTCCAATCCACCAAATAAAAAGTTCTTCCTCCCACTTTTTTGGTGTCCAAGATCTCCTTAACCTCGAATGAATCTAATGAACCGCTAGGGGCAATTGCAGGACTATGAGTCTTGGTGTAGCGGTTCAGGACCACAGGCTTCAGGAGGGAGACATGAAAGGAGTTGGGGATCTTGAGGGTGGGAGGCAGTCGAAGCTTGTAGGAGACAGGGTTGATCTGCTGTAGTATCTCGAAGGGTCCGAGGAACCTGGGAGCAAACCTGCATGACAGCACCCTCAGCCGGATATTCCTAGAGGACAGCCAGACCTGGTTACCCGGAAGAAACTGAGGAAGCTCTCTTCTCCTTGTGTCTGCCCTTCATTTTATGCGGTCGACCGCCCGCAGAATAGAGGATCGGATTTGCTGCCAGATCTGCAGGAAGTCCCTGAATACAGAGTCAGCTGCGGGCACCTGGGACGTAGCTGACACCGGCAGAGGACTTTGTGGGTGTTGGCTGTAAACAATGAAGAATGGTGGCATCAGTGGACTTGCTTGTGTGGTTGTTATAGGAGAAGTCGGCCCAAGGAAGAAGCTGCACCCAATCATCATGCTGCCTGGAAGTGAAGTGAAGTGTCGTAGATAGTTCTCCATGATTTGATTGGTGATCTCAACTTGACCATTGGACTGGCGATGGTAGGCTGAGGAAAAGACCAACTTCACATCAAGGAGTTTACAGAAGGCTCTCCAGAACTTTGAGGTAAACTGAACCCCCCGATTAGACATGATATGCAGGGGTGAACCATGCAGGCTGAAGATGTGTTGGATGAAAAGGTTGGCAAGTCGAGAAGCAGAAGGTAGGCCGATCAGCGGAACAAAATAAGCAATTTTTGAGAATCGATCCACCACCACCCAGACCGTACTGCGTCCAACAGAGGGAGGCAGATTCGTGACAAAGTCCATTGCTTTATGCTGCCAGGGAGCATTGGGCACCGGCAGCAGCTGGAGCAGGCCTGCAGGTGAGCAACCTTGTTAGCCACGCACACCCTGCAGGACGAGACAAAGTCCGTGGTGTCTTTAGGCAGCGTGGGCCACCAAAAATGACGGGCTTTTAAGTCTCGGGTTTTAATGGCACAGCCGTGACCTGCCAGTTTGGAGCTGTGTCCCCAGAGAAGAATTCTTCTTCTGTCGGCCAGGTGTACAAAAGTCCTCCCCGGAGGGAATGTCTCTAACTTGCAGGGGGTTGACAGAGACCATGCAGGACGGATCAATGATGTTTTGCGGAACGACCTGGACAAGGCATCGGCCCTCACATTTTTGTAGGCAGGACGGTAGTGGAGCTCAAACTGGAACCGGGCAAAGAACAGAGACCACCTGGCTTGCCGGGGATTCAGCCATTGGGCCGGCTGGAGATAGGTGAGGTTCTTGTGCTCGGTAAATATCAGAATATGGTGAGCTGCACCCTCCAGTAGATTCTCCACTCCTCCAGAGCCAACTTGATGGCCAGTAACTCCCGATCCCCAATCGAGTAGTTGCGCTCTGCGGAAGAAAAAAGTTTAGAATAATAGCCACATACCACTGCCTTGCCTTTGGGACCTCTCTGGAACAGACGTGCGCCTGCACCAACCGAGGAGGCGTCCACCTCCAACGAAAACTGTCGCTTCACATCAGGATGATGGAGGGTTGAGGCTGACGTGAAAGTTCAGGCTATTAAACGTAGATTCTGCCTCTGGAGTCCACACCTTGGCGTTCATGCCCTTTTTGGTGAGGGTAGAGATGGGTGCTGTCAGTGAAGAGAAGTTTGGGATGAACTGCCGGTAGAAGTTGGCAAATCCCAGAAAGCGCTGTATGGACCTTAAGCCTTGAGAGCGTGGCCATTACAGGATGGATTTTACCTTCTCAGGATCCATCTTGGTTAGGCTCGACTGGGACCTTGGCAGCAGACACCAGGCGTTGTGTAACACAGCAGACGTGATCGGTGGCACAACAACTCCAATTCTCTAAGGTGCAGGAACAAGGTAGCATGGGATACAGGATACAGGTAGCAGGAACAGGAACACTGGGAACTGGAAAACACTAAGGGACCATTTGAAATACTAACACGGGTAAACACAACAACGCTGGGACCTTGGCAGCAGACAACAGGCGTTGTGTAACACAGCTGACGTGATTGGTGGCACAACAACTCCAACTCTCTAAGGTGCAGGAACAAGGTAGCATGGGATACAGGATACAGGTAGCAGGAACGGGAACACTGGGAACTGGAAAACACTAAGGGACCATTTGAAATACTAACACGGGTAAACACAACAACGCTGGGACCTTGGCAGCAGACAACAGGCGTTGTGTAACACAGCTGACGTGATCGGTGGCACAACAGCTCCAACTCTCTAAGGTGCAGGAACAAGGTAGCATGGGATACAGGATACAGGTAGCAGGAACGGGAACACTGGGAACTGGAAAACACTAAGGGACCATTTGAAATACTAACACGGGTAAACACAACAACGCTCAGGCACTGAGTGAAGGGGCAGGGCCATTCTAAGGGTATATGCAGACACAAACTCAAAAACGTCTGAAAATACGGAGCTGTTTTCAAGGGAAAACAGCTCATGATTTTCAGACGTTTTTTAATCAAAGTCGCGTTTTTCACTGCGTTTTTAACGGCCATTTTTGGAGCTGTTTTTCTATAGAGTCTATAAAAAACGGCTCCAAAAACGGCTGAAAAAGTGACATGCACTTCTTTTTCGTGGCCTTTTTTTACGTGGCCGTTTTGAAACAGAACGCCTTTTTTTCCCATTGAAATGAATGGGCAGATATTTGGAGGCATTCTGCTTCCGATTTTTCACCCATTTTTCAGGACGTTTACGGCCCAAAAAACGGCTGAAAACATACTCGTGTGATTTTCTCGTGTCATCACATACTCGTGTCATCTTATAGTCCAGGGTGATTAGACAATTCTAAACATGTGTTCGCTCTGGTTCTTTAAGGCCGGGACTGAGCTCGCGCGCGCACCCTAGTGGTCACTGCAGGCCAGGATGGCCAGATTTGTGTTGGCATCTCCGGGAAAGAAGGCGTCTGCAGGATGAGAGGAGTGGGCGGTCTGCGGCCGCGGACGTTACACCAGCCTTCTGACATCATCCAGGCAGGCCTCCTGGGATGATGAATAATCCCATGTGACCACATGGGATGCAACGTTATCCCAGGAGGCCGGACTGCAGGAAAATGGAGAGCGTTCTGGGTAAGTATGATCTTTTTTTTCCGTAGTTGCAATTTTTGCGGTGTAATCCCTGTGAATACGCTGCAAAAGTCGCAACACTTAGTTTCTGTTGTGGGTTTTGCATCCCCATTGAATTCAATGGGGAATTCAATGGGGAAAACCCGCAACGGAAAATCAACGAAAACGCAGAATAAATTGACATGTTGCGGGATTCAATTCCGCATCGCAGGTAAATTTATTAACATTTAGGCCTCATTTACACGAGCGTATTATACGCGCGTGCGACGCGCGTGCTTTTCACGCGTGTCGTACGCACCTATAATAGTCTATGTGGCTGTTTAGACGATGCGTGAATTTTGCGCTGCGTGAGTGCGTTGCGTAAAACTCACGACATGTTCTATATTCTTGCGTTTTTCACGCAACACGCACCCATTGACTTCAATGGGTGCGTGAAAACAACGCATGCCACACGGACGGTCCTGCGTTGCATGCGCGAAAATCACGCAAGAGCTGTCAAAAGGATGAATGTAAACAGAAAAGCACCACGTGCTTTTCTGGTTACAAACATCCAAACGGAGTGTCAAATTAGAGATGAGCGCACCGAACTTCACCGGGTTCGGCCGAACTCGTTTTGACCGAACCCGGCAAAAAATGTTCGGGTACGCGACGTCAGGAGACAGTCACTGCCCACGGTGCTCAAAGACTTAAACTGTTTCAGCACCATGGACAGTGACTTTCGATCACAATATACATATACGTGTAAAAAAAAACAGAAGTTCGGACTTACCGATAAGTCCCGGCTCCTTCCTCCAGTCCGACCTCCCGGGATGACAATTAAGGCCAAGTGACAGCTGCAGCCAATCACAGGCCAAGCACAGGCTGCAGCCAATCACAGGCTGCAGCGGTCTCATGGCCTGCCGCGTCATCCTGGGAGGTGGGGCCGGATGACAAGAGAGGGACGCGTCACCAAGGCAACGGCCGGGAGACCGGACTGGAGGAAGCAGGCAGTTCATGGTAAGTTTGAAAGTCTTTTTTTATTCACAGGTTGGTGTATATTGTGATCGGCAGTCACTGTCGAGGGTGCTGAAAGAGTTCCTGCCGATCAGTTAGCTCTTTCAGCACCTTGGACAGTGACGGGCGTTGACTAGCCTCATCTCTATGATGGCGGCTGCGCGAAAATCACGCAGCCGCGCATCATACACGGATGACACACGGAGCTGTCAATTGCCTTTTGCGCACGCAAAACGCAGCGTTTTTTTGCGCGCGCAAAACGCACACGCTCGTGTAAATGAGGCCTTATGCTGCGTTTTTTTACGCAGTGTGGGCATGAGATTTTCTCAATCTCATCCACTTCACTGCTACCTTAAATGCTGCGGAATTTCTGCACACTATTCCATTGCGGCTTTAGGTTGGGTTCCCACAGTGCAGATTTGCTGCAGATTTTGCATGCGTTTTTTAAGCCAAAACCAGGAACCTAAACAGAAGAAATATATAAAGAGAAGCCTCATAGGTCTGCTCTCCTGGATCCAATTCTGGTTTTGGCTTACAAAACGCATGCAGATCTGCACTGTGGGAATCCAGTCTTAGGGCTCATCCACACATTGCGGAATTGATGTGTTTTTTCTGTCCGGAATTACGGACAGAAAAAACGCAACAGAATACAGTAGCAGCATATGTGTAAAAATTCTGAGCTGAAATTGACCTGCGGTGCATATTTTTTGGACCGCGGCATGTCAATTCCTGCTGTGGATAGAGGACTGAATTGCTGCGTTTTTCAGGGGAGATGTCATCATCACCATTTTCTGCAGTAAAAATCGCAGGAAATGGTGCATTTTTTCAGCAGCAGAAAGTCTGCAACTTTCAATGGAATTGCTGCAGAAATTTTCTGCAGCAATTCCGTTGTGTGTGGACAAGCCCATAGGTTGAAGTCACACGCGGCAGATTTTGTTGCAGAAATCTTCTGCAACTAAAAATCAGTTCCATCCATCTGAATAGGGTTGTTTCTGCAGAAGGGGAATGGATTTCTGCAAGTTTCATTCTGATTTCGCTTGTCCACACGAAAATTTCTGCATCAATTCCGCAGAAACTTTGCATTAAACTGTAATTTGCGATAAAACATTAAAAACATTGATATTTGTGGTTAAAAGTGTGATCCAACCAGAAAATAAGACACACCACACATCCTAAAAATAAAAGTTCAAGACGTGCGGAGTTCATACATACCACTTAGGGTATGTTCACACGGCAGCCTCCATTACGGCTGAAATGACGGAGCTGTTTTCAGGAGAAAACAGCTCCGGAATTTCAGACGTAAAGGCAAGTGCAGGTGCTTTTCGCTGCGTCCATTACGGACGTAATTGGAGCTGTTTTTCCATGGTGTCAATGGAAAACGGCTCCAATTACGTCTCAAGAAGTGACAGGCACTTCTTTGACGCGGGCATCTTTTTTACGTGCCGTCTTTTGACAGCGGCGCGTGAAAAAAATGTCCGTCGGCACAGAGCATCGTAAAGCCCATTCAAATGAATGGGCAGATGTTTGCCGACGCTTTCGTGCCGTATTTTCGGACGTAATTCGAGGTTAAAACGCCCGAATTACGTCCGTAAATAGGGTGTGTGAACCCAGCCTTAGGCCTATGTCTACATCCACAATCCACATATCTTCATTAAATCACGAGAATTAGGGAGACAAAAAATCTGGTGTAATGAACTTCCTCTCCCAACCAGAGTTAGGTGCTCTATAGGAATCACTTGGGGACTGCTCTCACTGACAGTTATTTGAGGTTTGTTCCTAAACCCTAGTTATGAGCTATACTAGAGCTTGTACTCAGAGTAGTACTTGTGTTTTGACCTGTTTGCTCCTGACTGCCCTCTTTGGATTATCCTCTGTACTGCATGCTTGAATCTTCTACATCATTGCTGAACCCTGCACTGTCTGACTATGCCTCTGGTTACGCCTTTGTACTGCATACCTGTCTCTGCTACATCATTGCTGAATTCCGGTCTGTCTGACTATCCATTGCCTTCTGCTCCTGCACTGATTCAGCTTCTTTATTTGAAGTTTATGTAAAACCAGATCATTACATCTGGTTTTAAGATAGAAATAAAAAAGTAATAACCTATAAAATAAAGGGACTGAAAAGTGACTGCACCCCACAATTCTATATATTTCCTGAAAGTAGACAACTTCTCGATTGCAGTTGTCTAGATGTGCTCTTTACAGCCATGATTACCTTCACGTAACTTTGTGACAAATAGGATTTTTTAATTTTTTTTAAATGCATTAAAACATATTTGCGCCTAAAACTCACATATAAGCAGATGTTTACACACAAAAACAATGTCAAATTAATAGATCAAGATGTGCAAAGTTCCTATATACCACACACATCTATATCAATAAGAGCTTGTACTCTTAAAAACCCTGAAACAGAGGCTATGCAATATTAGGCTGTCATCCACAAATATGTAAAAAAAACATTTACTGCACACCGCAAACAGTGCACAGCATACTGTGTTTAAAAATACAACTTCATGCAACTTTGCATCAAACAGCAATTATAAGCAAAAATTGCAAGATAAATTCAACTTTGCAACTAAGATGCATACTCAAGCAGAACCATTATGAAAAACAAAATGTACTCTGCAAAAAGCTGTAAGACGTGAGGAGTTTATACATACCAAAATTTCTAAAGTCAATGGGTGCATGAAAACCACGCAAGTCACACGGAAGCACTTCCGTGCGAACAGCGTGATTCGCGCAACAGCAGTGAAAAGGATGAATGAAAACAGAAAAGCACCATGTGCTTTTCTGTTTACAAATATCCAAACGGAGTGTCATAATGATGGCGGCTGCGCGAAAATCACACAGCCGCGCATCATATGGTGATGACACACGGAGCTGTTAAGTGTCTTTTGCGCACGCAAAACGGCGCGTTTTTTTGCGTGCGCAAAACGCACACGCTCGTGTAAAATGTTCTGGAACAGGTAACTACGTTTTTTTAACTTCTAATTGTGTATTCATGTTGGTTGATACATGACGTACATTCTTGGGTGGTCTCCCCTACATATAGACATCCGCAGGGGCATTGTATCACATACATAATAAAGCTCCACTGACATGTGAAGAATTGCTTAATGTTATATATTTTTCCTGTCCTTGGATGTAAAAATGTACTACCCCGGAACATATTGCTGCAATTACTACACTCTAAGCAGGGAAAGCTTCTCTTCTTATTACCAGTGTCAGCACTAAACTCTTGATGGACCGTTTAGTTATATTTTAGAAGTTGGTATTATATGGATGTATTTTATAGGTTATACTATGTACTCTTTTACAGTATTTAAAGCGTTGTTTACACTAATTTAGATGCAGGAAATTATGTCACATGTTATGTGTTATATAAAGTGTGCACTGAATCTTTGAAATCATGCTTGATAAAGACTCGTGCTGGGTTAAAACGTTGCAAGTGTTACATGCTTGGTGAATAAACCGACACAGTTTTTGGAAACTTTGAGTGTTGTAGTTCCTTTCTCTTCTAATTTGAGGGAACACCATAGATCTCTTATGTGGAGTACCAAGCCTGTCACGGTCACAGGGTATGTGGACCCACTAGTCCGCTCCGCCGTAGCGGAGAGGCAGCTGACAAGGTCACAGTCTATACGAAAGTCTATAGTAGTTAGTAACACTTGGGTACCTGAACTAGTCCAGACAGTGGCTGTGGCTTTAGCACGGATGGAGGTCGGTTTGTCAGGGATTATTACTATGTATATTGTTTGAAAAATATTATCCTCACACATATGTATATACATTTCAGTTCTTTGTGTAATATACTGATATATAATAAGTTCTTTGTTCATGTCGGACACACCTATGGAAGACACCGCCCCCTGGAATACAAGAAGAGTGAGTCTGAGAAGTTACAGCTGAGAAACCGGTGGGGGCTTGGGCACTCCCACATCTCTCTGGAGGCATGTATCTTTTTCTGTGTTTCTTTGTTCTGAATAAAAAGTTTTGCAGTCTTCCTCCTGGTGGACGGAGGGGATGTCTACCAACATTACTCTGTGTGGTGTACTTCTCTCCAGGCATGCCTTCAGCTTTCAATTTACAGAGGTGGTTATCCGGTGTGAAATACGGACCTGACATTTGGCGCCCAATGTGGGGCCTCACTCGAGGAAATATCAAAATCCGGACAATCGACAATCACAGGGTGAAACAGAGGACTCAAAGTTGCCCACTGAAGGAATTTGATCACCTCCGCAATAACACGGTAAGCAAATTGATTTTATAAATCTTCGTCTTATCCGTGTTAGTGGACAGTCTTGTTGCGATCTGTAGAACCCTTTTGTTGATTTCCTGGATTATCTCAGGCGACAGAGGTGATATTTTCCGCTGTGAGGTTGAAAACCTGTGAGACCTTAGTCGCGCCCGACTAACCATCCTCTGGGTAATTAGAGTCTAAATAAAGGATTATATAACTGACTGGAGAGCTATAGACTGTGAGATTTTAATATTTCCAGCGAGGCCGGAGAGTCTAAATAAAAATTATATTTCGGCGGACCGGAGGCTGTAGACTGAGGAATTTTTATATTTCCGGCGAGGCCTGGGAGTCGTTGACCGAAAATTGTTATATAAATTACGTGTATAATATAGACTGTTAGGCATATGATTTAGTGAAGCGAAGAGAAGGGAAGCAGTATGTGAGTAAAATGAAGAAATTGATGGAAGTGTGTGGAATCCATAGAGGAGGGCGGCTGCAAGCCGGAGATTGGGCAAAGGGTATTCTGGAGAACAAAGGGAAGTTGGAAGGTAGTAAGTTGATGGAAAGTGCTTTAGAGGGATTTGCAGAAGAGGAAGTTAGGAATAAGAAAGGTATTGTATGTATTAGAAAACACAGGACCAGCCGACGCCCGGTAATGGCGTCCGTACCTCATGTTGAGTGTGTCCTCATTGTGGGTGGGAAACCCCCCCCCCCCTCACAGCTGTGCACTGTGTTTCCAATGGGAGAGGCTGCCCCCCCTGCCCCTGATGTGGCCACGCCCGGCCAAACCAAATCAGTATGAAATAATCGCCTTGTTAATTTTGTCATTTGTAGTGTCTTTTTTATTTACAGAAGTTCCATCCTACTGTGCGGGACGCTGTTCACTGATCAAACAACGCGTCATCATAATACAGAGATGGTGGCCGACAGATTGGACTGTTACAGATTATGTGTTTGATGTTTTGAACGTAGATAATTCCTATACAATGGTGTGATGAATGATTGCAGATATGTATGTTGTTTTGCCGGCATTGAAAGTGTTAAGATTGTGAGACTAGACGCTGTGAGAAGTGAGTGTGTGACCCCCCCCCCCTGTAGTATGCTGTGTTTGGGAGGAGGAGGGGGGGGGCTGACTGGGTGCAGTCTGCAGGGCTGATGAGACAAAGGGATTTCAATATGCATTGCTTTGAGATAGATATATATATATATATATATATATATATATCTATCAGTAATGTCTACAAACCTAAATAAATTTCTTCTCTTTGCACATGCGCTGTTGTTTATAAAAGTTACGATATTTATGTGTTAAGATGTGATCAGATTTAATGTGTTTTGATGTTAATTCAGATGTATTAAACTATAGATACTGTGAGACACGGGGTTTTGAAAATGTATGTACCCCCACCGTTCCCTATTTTTATATACAGTTTATTGGTTTGCAGTAATTAATATTACCAGATATAATATTTTCGGTTTTAATGAATAACTAATTACAATTGTTTTGTTTTTGATTTCACACATGAGTTATGTCATTGTAAAGATAAAATGTATTTTCGTCAGGAAAAAAAGTCTTTTTTTTTGTTCCAGTCTGTTGTGTATTACAGGGGGTTAAACTAGTGCCGCACAGATAGAATGCCCGACTTTGTTATGTTGAGATGTAGTTTTGAACTCTGCTACATTATTTTCGCAGAGTCCACAAAGGGGGGAATGGTGAAGGGACTGATCAGGTACAATTTTGGTTTGTTTTGAATTAATTAATTTGGTTTCAGGAGATCTACAAAATGTGTATGAGACCCCAATGAGTAATCCAGATTAAATGTGTATGAGAGTAACCTAAATGTTGAGGTTTATCTGTGTAGATGGTTCCAGATCTTTCCAGAACAGTAAATATGGCACTGGGTATGCTGTGCTGTAGTCTCCACCCAATATGAGGTATTGTGTAAAAGACCATCCCCCTCCAGCAAAGTTACACAGGAGGTGACGTCACTCACAGATGGGTCTTTACGGATTTAGATGGGGGAGAAGGCAAAAACAAAAAAAAAAATTTAGTCTGGACATTGTTAATTTGATGTAAAGTTTTTAGGAATGTTTTATTTTTGTTTTTGTATTAATCAAGTATTTGCAGAACCTGATAAAAGTGAGATTCTCAAAGTATTCTGGATTATCAGATGAGTGTGGAGAAGTGTATAACATTTGGTTTTATTTTAGAGGATGAAGACGCCACCACTTTGAAATGTTCTATATATATGTGACGTGGGTTTTTAATGTAAATTTGTAATGTAGAAATACTTCATACAGTATGTACAAGACAGGATACGAGGCACCAGGTAAATTACCCAGAAACCACTCTCACCTTCTTGTTCATCTCAAGGAGCGGAGCTGGAGGTGCTCGCTGAGGCTGTAACCTGGCAAAAGGTAAGACGGCCGACATTTACACTGACTCTTGGTACGCTTTTGGCATCGCCCTCAATTATGGGCCCATTGGTAGTAGGAACTTTATTGGATCATCGGGTAAGCCAATTGAGAGAGCGAGAGACGACAGACATGACAACAAGGGTATGTGCAGCCAGGTGTCAGTAAATTGGCTTGTCCCTGGATACAATAATGCCACCACTAGGTGTGTAGCAGCCGGCAAGATGTGCGCACGGCATGACATAGGTAAAACACCAAAGGTACCTGTGAAAAGTGCAGCACGGCCAGATTACCCGTCACAGCGAAGGCAGAACATACAACTACCCGAGGTAGAAGTGTAAGACAATGTGCTCGTGTGTAGACCTGTTCTCAGGGGGGTCTGAAGCCCGGCCGGTATCTTCCCCACTGCAGAACTTCTGTGTAAGTGACAGGGGAACAGTGCTTATCGTAAGTATTGACCTAGTGTTTGTACAATGATAAGATGTCAGCAGTTCTCTAGACGTTGTCCCAAGGTTAGTTTGTTTAAATAACTGTATTTAAGAAGGGTTGTGGGAATATTAAATACTGAGGTTAAGTTTTATGTAAAGTTCTAGACCAGCCTCAGCATTGGACTATTGGATGTGTCAGATAAAAGTTACAGAAGCGGAATATTCCCATTCGAAAACATTTTTATTTGTTTATTTTTGTTGTTATTGTGAAAGGAAAATTTTAGAGCAGAGAATTCTGTGCAGTGTATATGTGTATGTATAGATATATATAAAGAAGAAGAATCAGTTTGTAAGTTTTAGTTACTGACCAGTGTGAACGTTTAAAATAAATCTGTCATTGTTAATGTTTTTCTTCAAGTTAATTATCTGATTAAGATCTAATTGGTATGTCCCAGGCTTTACAGCTGTTGCTGCTAAATTCTGTTAGAGCTGTTTGATTTGCCTACAGAACAGTCCTGGCAGACCGGTGCCAACCTTATCATACCCGCCTCCCACGACGAGAACAGAAGGCCTTCCCAATTGAGAGGCCTTCCCAGGTAGAACGAACCAGATTAGAGTAAGAAAAATTGGTTTAAGACATTTGTCAGATAAACATGTGGAATCTGTGTATGTTTCTGTGAGGTGGAGATGTTCTAGGCAATCAGCTGAGATCAAGGTACAAATCCTGCTGAAAGAGTATCACCAAGTGCAAATGAAATGTACCCAGTAATCACACATATTCTAGGTGCACTGTCCATTGTAACAGAGAAGTTTTTCCTTTATATATATATATATATATAAAGGTGTTCGATGTCATTTAAGGGCCTGACATTATTGTATGTACTTAGAACAACGTTTATAATGTATGCGGATGATGTTATCACCAGATTAGTATTTATTTTAACAATTGACAAGAGTTGGGGGTCCCCAGCAAGTGCCAGTAAACATGAACTAAAAGACTTTTAACACGATGAACTCCATCACTGAGATGCGGCAGGCGCAGCCTGAGTCACTACAACGCATTTATCATGAACTGACGGCAGTGTCATAATTCTAAGCGGCCGCCCAAACAAGTAACTTGCCAGAGGAAGAGTACAGATGCGGAGGGTTTGTGATAGTCACAATACAACTCCACTAATTCGCCTACGTGGGATCTCACCCCAGGCTCACAGCATGAGGTGCTATGTACAGCCCGGTGATGTAAACTAAAGGAGACGGTGTTGGACAGATGAGAAGGACCAAACCAAGTCCTGATGACATCAGCAAAGATCAAATTAAAGACCAAAGACCTGAGTGAATCCATCAGCAGGATCAAGTGTTTTGATAAGTAAGTGGCTAGGAGGGGGTAATAATAACTCACCCACTGGACACCAACGTAGTCTGACTCCACAATTGTGTGGGTTACCCTGAGGGTGATAGTCAGTGAAGAGCAGAAGACAGGAGAAGAAGGGGACGATGGTGTACAGGACTGGCAATGAACTGATGGGACCCGAAACCTGAGGGTGATAGCATGAGATGGGTGATAGCATTATGTTATTAGTTGAGGCCCTATTGTTTATAATATCTGAGGTTTATAATTATAATGTGTGTAAATATGCCACAGTGCTGCAAATTACAATCTGAGGAGTTTTATGTGAAGGTGTGAGGTGAAGGTCACTGTGCTGCCCATGACCTGTCATATCTGCAGGGGTAAAGTCCCATTAGGACAGTACGTGACAGTGCGACAATTATTACTGTTAATAAAAATGTAGACCGGATTAATTATATATATTACAACCAGCAGTGGTTTGTAGATTATATCAAGACAACCATCCTGTATCCAGAGGAGAATAGGGAAAGTTAGGACCACTCCGACACCTTGGAAGTCCAGGTACAAAGGGGGGTTACTCATCAGGAGTAGCTCATCTCAAGCTGGTGAAGAAATCGAAAACCCCTACCCGCCTGGTTCGAATGGTCAGTGGTAGGTTGCTAGGCAAGACTCAGGGATAGAGTAATAATATTTTTAGGGGGGACTCTCAGGCATCATTACTATGTATATTGTTTTAAAAATATTATCCTCACACATATGTATATACATTTCAGTTCTTTGTGTAATATACTGATATATAATAAGTTCTTTGTTCATGTCGGACACACCTATGGAAGACACCGCCCCCTGGAATGCAAGAAGAGTGAGTCTGAGAAGTTACAGCTGAGAAACCGGTGGGGGCTTGGGCACTCCCACATCTCTCTGGAGGCATGTGTCTTTTTCTGTGTTTCTTTGTTCTGAATAAAAAGTTTTGCAGTCTTCCTCCTGGTGGACGGAGGGGATGTCTACCAACATTACTCTGTGTGGTGTACTTCTCTCCAGGCATGCCTTCAGCTTTCAATTTACAGAGGTGGTTATTCGGTGTGAAATACGGACCTGACAGGTTCAGCAGGTAGCGCCAGATGTGGCGGGGAGTATCCGATGTGGCAGAAGACACTGGATGAGGCAGAAGACACTGGATGTGGCAGAAGACACTGGACGTGGCAGAAGACACTGGACATGGCAACGACAGCAGGTGCAGTGGACACGACTCCAACACTAGTAGGCACGGGAACAAGAACAGCACAGGATACAGGAACAGGCAACAGGGCACGGGTAACAACTGGAACGGGAAACACTAAGGAACCATTTGCAAGACAGACTTGGGATAATTAACAATGCTCCGGCAGGATCAGAAGGTCTGGGGCCTTCTTATAGACCAGGAAATCATGTGGTCGATGATGATGATTGTTTTACAGGTGTGCGCGCTGACCCTTTAAGAGCGGGCATGCGCACCCTACGGGACACAGCAGACCAGAGCGGAAGTGAGCGCAGGCGTCCCCTTGGAAGGAGACGGGGACCAGCGCTCACAGATCCATGGCTGCGGGCGTCGGGAGGTGAGTAAACCCGACGGCCCGTGGCCATGGACGCAACACAGCTCTTGTACGTTTCATGATATATGTACACCTTATAGAATCAGACATTATGCATAGATACCAATATACGGCAGTGTATAGAGATTTCCAAGTAAGACGGTATAAAACCTGCTACGGTAGAAAGAAAATGAGGGATAATGACATGTAAGTGGGATGACATTGCATTGAAACACATAAAACCAGAATACAACATTAGATAGTGAAATTTAACCAACATGAGCATTGAATAGTCCGCTATCCAGCAAGAATACCAAGGAATAGTAGTACGGGGATACCTGAAAATAAAATGTACCAAGTATAGCAATCAAACATCCGGCTTTTTAGCTCGGTCAGGATCTGCAGCAATAAAAAAGTATGAACAGGGAGGAAGAAAATGTAAAAAAAAACAGTATAAAGTTACATGAGGCACTAGTAAGGAGCAGTAATAGGGAAGTGACACTCATCAGCATCAGACCATCATTCGACTGTAGTACAGGTAGAGAGGGAACAGTAAGGCTTTCTCTGGATGACGTTGTAGCCATTCCCGTGCTTCAGCAGGTGAGGTAAAGAAAACCTACTTCCTGTCGGCCACAATCTGAAATCGGGCTGGATATGTCATATATTATCAAGTTTCTTAAATTTCTTCTACACTACCATGAAAGTAGCACGCTGTTTCTGAAGCTCCTCCGAAAAGTCCAGGAGAATGGAAACAGGAGTGTTAGGGTATGTTCACACGCAGTAGCAAAATACATCTGAAATTACGGAGCTGTTTTCTCCTGAAAACAGCTCCTGATTTTCAGACGTTTTTTAACAACTCGCGTTTTTTGCAGCGTATTTTACAGACGTTATTGGAGCTGTTTTTCAATGGAGTCAATGAAAAACGGCTCCAAAAACGTCCCAAGAAGTGACATGCACTTCTTTGACGCGGGCGTCTTTTTACGCGCCGTCTTTTGACAGCGACGCGTAAAATTACACCTCGTGGGAACAGTACATCGTAAAAACCCATTGAAAGCAATGGGTAGATGTTTGTAGGCGTAATGGAGCCGTTTTTTCAGGCGTAATTAGAAGCGTAAAACGCCCGAATTATGTCTGAAAACACTGCGTGTGAACATACCCTTAGGCTGGGTTCACACTACCTATTTTCAGGCGTAAACGAGGCGTATTATGCCTCGATTTACGCCTGAAAATACGGGTCCAATACGTCGGCAAACATCTGCCCATTCTTTTTAATGGGTTTGCCGACGTACTGTGCCGACGACCTGTAATTTACGCGTCGTCGTTTGACAGCTGTCAAACGACGACGCGTAAAATGACTGCCTCGTCAAAGAAGTGCAGGACACTTCTTTGGACGTAATTTGAGCCGTTTTTCATTGAATTCAATGAAGAACAGTTCTAAATTATGAGTACAAGCAATTACGTCTGAAATTACGGAGCTGTTTTCTCATGAAAACAGCTCCGTAATTTCAGACGTAAATGCAGTTTACGTGTGCACATACCCTTGGGGTATGTGCACACGGCAGCGTCCGATACGGTTGAAATTACAAAGCTGTTTTCAGGAGAAAACAGCTCCGTAATTTCAGACGTAATTGCTCGTCCTCGCATTTTGGGAGGCGTCATTGATGGCCGTAATTTAGAGCTGTTCTTCATTGAATTCAATGAAAAACGGCTCAAATTACGTCCAAAGAAGTGTCCTGCACTTCTTTGACGAGGCAGTCATTTTACGCGTCGTCGTTTGACAGCTGTCAAACGACGACGCGTAAATTACAGGTCGTCGGCACAGTACGTCGGCAAACCTATTCATATGAATGGGCAGATGTTTGCCGATGTATTGGAGCTGTATTCTCAGGCGTATATCGAGGCATTATACGCCTCGTTTACGCCTTGAAAATAGGTCGTGTGAACCCAGCCTTATTGTTCAAAAGTTTGCCTCTTTGTCGTAATGCTGCCCTGAAGGCAGCTTCTCAGTCAATGCAGTTAAGCAGTCTGGCCAGGAAGGGTCGAGGAGGTGTTGCTGAAGTTGGGGGCTTAGATGGAACTCTATGTGACTGTTCCACCACAAATGTGTGCGAGAAGGTGGCATCTCATAACACAGATTTGAGCCATTGTTCAATAAAAGCTTCATATTGCTGGCCTTCCGATCGGCAATCCAATTATGCAGAGAATATTTCGCCAAAGGAGATTCACAAGATCATCTGCTTTTTGTTGCCAGTTGTTCATTTTTCTGGAAGTGGCCAGCATGTTGGCTTAAACGGTCTTCTGCATGAGAGAGCCTTTCTTCCAGTTCTCCAATACAAGTTATGAGGTACTGCATAACTTGATGGATGAGACTACATCCATTTTAAACTCTTCTAGTTTTCCTGTGAGGCAGGTTACAGGCATTAATAGCAGCAGGGGCGTAACTAGGAAAGACTGGGCCCCATAGCAAACTTTTGACTGAGGCCCCCCCTCCCCTGGGTGTCACACAACCCCCCCTTGTAGATAGTGCCTTTTTTACAGCCCCCCCCCCTGTAGATAGCGCCATACAACCCCCTCTGTAGATAGCGCCATACAGTCCCCCCTGTAGATAACGCCATAGATATCTACAAAGGAGGCTGTATGGCATTATCTACAGGAGGGGCTGTATGGCGCCATCTACAGAGGGGGCTGTATGGCGCTATCTACAGAGGGGGCTGTATGGCGCTATCTACAGAGGGGGCTGTATGGCGCTATCTACAGAGGCGGCTGTATGGCGCTATCTACAGAGGCGGCTGTGTGGCGCTATCTACAGAGGGGGCTGTATGGCGCTATCTACAGAGGGGGCTGTATGGCGTTATCTACAGAGGGGGCAGTATGGCGTTATCTACAGGGGGCTGTATGGCGCTATCTACAAGGGGGCTGTATGGCGTTATCTACAGAGGGGGCTGTATGGCGTTCTCTACAGGGGGCTGTATGACGCTATCCACAGGGGGGCTGTATGGCGTTATCTACAGAGGGGGCTGTGTGGCATTATCTACAGGGGGCTGTATGGCACTATCCACAGGGGGACTGTATGGCGTTATCTACAGAGGGGGCTGTATGGCGTTCTCTACAGAGGGGGCTGTATGGCGTTATCTACAGGGGGGACTGTATGGCATTATCTACAGGGGGGACTGTTTGGCGTTATCTACAGGGGGGACTGTATGGTGTTATCTACAGGGGGGACTGTTTGGCGTTATCTACAGGGGGTCTGTATGGCGTTATCTACAGGGGGTCTGTATGGCGTTCCCTACAGGGCGGGTCTGTAGAGAACGCCATACAGCCCCCCCCTGTAGAGAACGCCATACAGCCCCCCCCTGTAGGGAACGCCATACAGCCCCCCCTGTAGGGAACGCCATACAGCCCCCCCTGTAGGGAACGCTATACAGCCCCCCTGTAGGGAACGCCATACAGCCCCCCCGTAGGGAACGCCATACAGCCCCCCCCCTGTAGGGAACGCTATACAGCCCCCCCCCCTGTAGTGAACGCCATACAGCGTCCCCAACCCCCCAAAAAATGTGACCTACAGTGTGAAAAGACTAAAGACATGTATCCCCTATCCACAGGATAGGGGATACATGTGTGATCGCTGGCAGCGATAGGGAGAACGGGGGACCGAAAGTCCCCCAAGTTCTCCATGACTAACCTCTGACTTCCGGCGTCTGCGCAGCTCAATAAAAATGAAAGGAGCGCTGGTCACGCATGCGCACAAGCGCGACCGGCGCTCCATTCATTTCTACAGAGCTGCCGAAACAGACCCCGGAAGTCCAAGGTTTGTGATGGAGAACTTCAGGGGACTTTCAGTCCCCCGTTCTCCCTATCAATGCCAACGATCACACATGTATCCCCTATCCTGTGGATAGGGTATACATGTTTTTTGTTTAATGGCAGAGCGGGGAGATAACTCCCTGCTCTGCCGTAGTCGTGTTCAGTGGCGTCGCACTGCAGCAGGCATAGCGGCTGCTAGCGGAGCCTCCTGCTATGGTGGGGGCCCATGCCGGTGGGCGACACGGGCCCCCTCATGCCGCGGGCCCCGTAGCAGCCGCTACGGCTGCTACAGCGGTAGTTACGCCACTGAATAGCAGTAAGGAGTGGTGTAGATATCTGTTTGAGGGACGGTTCTGCATCTGCCTCCGAGTCAATGTCAGTAGTATTATAAAGATCATCATCTTTGCGTTTGGAGGTAAAGGCTTTGGAAGAACGTGGTGTAGCAGCACCACCTTGACCACCAGTGCGGGAATATTCTGTTAGCTATTGACCGCGGAATGGGGTTTTCTCATGAGGGACATATATGACATATCCACAGGATATGTCATGAATGTCAGATAGACGCGGGTCCCACTTCTGGGACCCACACCTATGTCTAGAATGGGGCCCCCAAAACCCTGTTCTAGCTTTTTGAGTTCACGCTCACTCCCGGCCACTTCCTGATTACATGGTCGGGACATGGTCGGGCGTAACAGAAACAGTTTAACTCTCTGAGCTACGCTGTTTCCATAACTCCGATAGTAGTGAATGGCAGTTACGGAAGCAGCATAGCATTCAAGTTAAGCTGTTTCCGTAACTACTATTCAGTTCTATGGGAGTTAAGGAAGCAGCGTATCTCAGAGAGTTATGCTGTTTCCGTAACTCCAACCGTGTAATCAGTAAGTGACCGGGAGGCAGCATGAGCACAAAAAGTTAGAACGGGGTTTATGGGGCCCCGTTCTAGAGATAGGTGTGGGTCCCACTGGTGTGGGTCCCAAAGGTGGGACACGCATCTATTTGACATTTATGACATATGACGCCGCCCCTCCTTACCTCCTGACGGCCGCGACCGCAGACTCCTCTCTTCATGCCGACGTCTCTCTCCTCGGAGACGCTAGCACATGCGGGTGCTCTGGTGTCCTCTAGGGTGCGCTAGCGCTCGTTTCCGGACCTTAAAGAGCCAGCTCGCACACATGCAAATAATTACTAATTATCCCCAGATCACCCTGGACTATAAAAAGGGCCCTGCCCTTTCACTTCCTGCCTGAGTGTTGTTGTGTGTTCCCATGCTAGTCTTAGCAAATGGTCCCTTAGTGTTCTTATGTTCCCAGTGTTCCCGTATCCTGCTTCCTGTATACCCTGCTGTGTTTGTTCCTGTGTCTTATCCAGCGTTGGGGTCATATTGTGTCATGTGCCACGCTTGCTGTAAAACACCACGTCTGGTGTCATCTGCCACGCCTGCTGTATATATCACGTCTGGTATTAACTGCCATGTCTGGCGTCATCTGCCATTTCAAGTTCCATCTGTGCCAAAGCCTCTGCTACTGTCTGGACTCTTATAGGTACTCTAGTTCTAAGGACTTTGCATAGACTTTATAGACTATTGTTTGGCCAGCTGCTACTCCGCTATGGTGGTGTGGCCTAGTGGGTCCACATACCCACAGATCGTGACACATATCTTGTGGATATGTCATAAATGTCCCTCATGGGAAACCCCTTTAACTAGTTAAACGGCCAGGAAAAGTGTGATCGCTGTTTCTGGCTATTAGAGCAGCTTGTCAGCTGTAAAACACAGCTGACACCTGCAGAGTATCATGCGGGCTCGCTTGTAAGCCTGCTCCAAACATCACACCGCCCCACCCCTGCTCCATGACGTGCCGACACATCATGTGTCGGGAAGGGGTTAAGGAAGCGTTCAGGGGGGTCTGGCACAGCCGGGCCCCTTGACTGCCGACTATAAGATTTATTCTTGCTAAAAAGTGCGTCTTATAGTCCAAAAAATACAGTGTATCGAAGTTTGTCTTGTCTGAAACATTTTTGTTGTCCATTAAAACACTATTATCTGTGATCTACATACAGAGGAATGCTGTGTAACAATGCTGGTTCTCAGATCTAAAATACAACAGGAGGGGGCAAATGACACAGTTCGCAATTATAGTCAGATGTAATGCAGAGTTTGGTACACAAGTAGAAAGATCTGCCGTGGTCAGACGAAATGCAGAGTTCGGTACACAAGAAGAGAAAGCAGACATGGTCAGACATAATGCAGTGTTCGGTAAAAAAGTAGAGAGAGCAGCCGTGGTCAGACGTAATGCAGAGTTCTGTACAAGGAGAGTGTCAGGGGGTGCATCTGCAAAAGTGAACTTAGACATCATTTTGCACCCGTTATACAATAGTGCCCTGCTGTCCTCTTGTTGTCGTGCATGTGTAGTGTTGATTCTCTAAGTGAAGTTAGCTGGACTGTTGCGTTGTGCCATGCTCGAATATGTTTTTGTTCTTAGGTATTGTGCCTTAAAGATATGTTGTCCCTGTTCTCCAAAAATGGCCGTTAAAAACGCAGCGAAAAACGCGATTTTGATTTAAAAAAATGTCTGAAAATCAGGAGCAGCTCCGTATTTTCAGACGTTTTTAAGTTTGTGTGTGCACATACCCTTAGAATGGCCCTGCCCCTTCAGTCAGTGCCTAAGCGTTGTTGTGTTTACCCGTTGTAAAGGATCTGCCAGACACAGCTTCTGTGTCGACGCCCGTAGTTAATCAGTCTGCACCTGCTCCTAGGTCTGATAGAGTGACTCGATCTGCTACCACTCAGGCTGGTAGGCTCAGGAGTGGGAGAACCTATCACAGCCTGGCCAGTTGTACGCCGTCACCTAGGACGGGCCGTGCAAGTAGGCAGGGACTGAGTGGCGGGTAGATTAGGGCTCACCTGTCTGTCTCCCTTCCCCGTCATTACAATACCCCTAGATAATTTCCTTGAGCTGTGTAGTTTCCCAAATAGGGTCACTTTTGTGGTATTTCCACTGTTTTGGCACCGCAAGAGCCCTTCAAACCTGACATGGTGCCTAAAATATATTGCAATAAAAATGAGGCCCCAAAATCCACTAGGTCAGGGGTCTAAAGCACGCGGCCCGTGGGCCGCATGCGGCCCCTGGGGCTGTCATCTGCGGCCCGCGGGACACAGAGCCGCTAGTACAGACTCTGCTCCGGGACTCTGGAATTCCCTGACATCGCTGTCCATATATGGACAGCGCGATGTCTCGGTCTTCCTCAGAGCCGGAGTCCCGTGCAGAGCTCTAGTATAGGCTCTGCTCCGGGACTCTGTGGAATTCCCTGACATCGCTGTCCATATATGGACAGTGTGTCAGGGTCTTCCCCAGAGCGGAGTCCCGGGCAGAGCGCTAGTATCGGCTCTGCTCCGGGACTCTGTGGAATTCCCTGACATCGCTGTCGATATATGGACAGTGTGTCAGGGTCTTCCCCAGAGCAGAATCCCGGGCAGAGCGCTAATATCGGATCTTCTTCGGGACTGTGTGGAATTCTCTGACATCGCTGTCCATATTTGGACAGTGTGTCAGGGTCTTCCCCAGAGTGGAGTCCCGGGCAGAGCGCTAGTATCGGCTCTGCTCCAGGACTCTGTGGAATTCCCTGACATTGCTGTCCATATATGGACAGTGTGTCAGGGTCTTCCCCAGAGCGGAGTCCCGGGCAGAGCGCTAGTATCGGCTTTGCTCCGGGACTCTGTGGAATCTTCTGACATCGCTGTCCACATATGGACACACGATGTCTGGGGCTTCCCCAGAGCCGGAGTCCCGGGCAGAGCGCTAGTATAGGCTCTGCCCGGGACTCCAGCTCTGGGGTTGCCCCTGACATCCATGTCCTTATATGGATAGTGATGTCAGGAGCAGAGCTGGAATCCCAGGTAGAGTGCTAGAAACAGCTCTGCTCCGGGACTCCAGCTCTGGGCAAGCCCCTGACATCACTGTCCATATATGGACACTGATGTTAATGGCTTCCCCAGAGTTCTGGCGCAGAGCCTATACTAGTGCCCTGCACTGTGGCAGCATCTACGGAGGACACTGTGGCAGCATCTACAGAGGGCACTGTGGCAGTATGTACAGGGGACACTATGGCATTATCTAGGGGTGTGTGGCATTATCTACAGGGGGCAATGTGGCATTATCTACAGAGGGCACTGTGGCATTATCTACAGAGGGCACTGTGACATTATCTACAGAGGGCACTGTGTCATTATCTACAGAGGGCACTGTGCCATTATCTACAGAGGGCACTGTGGCATTATCTACAGAGGGCACTGTGGCATTATCTGCAGAAGGCACTGTGGCAGCATCTACAGAGGACTCTGTGGCAGCATCTACAGAGGACACTGTGGCAGCATCTACAGAGGGCACTGTGGCAGCATCCACAGAGGGCACTGTGGCAGCATCCACATAGGGCACTGTGGCTGCATCCACAAAGGGCACTGTGGCAGCATCCACAGAGGGCACTGGGGCACTATCTAAAAAGGGGCTGCCCAATCTTGACGCGTGTCTACCAAACACTGCCAACTGAGCCCCCGGACTGCATTTAGCGACACTTAAACTGGAAAACTGGATTGTTGAAATAAGCACGTGGAGAAATATCTCAAATTTTAAACCTAGCGCTATTATTATAGTAATGTAGTGTTATAGTAGATCAAATAACTAATTGATTAACAATAATTTTGTATTGTATCAAATTTGAAAGTAATGTGGCCCGTCAACTTCCCATTTTTCTATATGTGGCCTACTTACCCGGCCGAGTTTGAGACCCCTGCACTAGTTGCTCCTTTGCTTATGAGGCAGGTGTTTCAGTCCAGTAGCACGTTTTGGGCACATGTCGGATATTTCCTAAAACTGCAGAAACAGGGCAATAAATATTGAGTTGCATTTCTCTGGTAAAACTTTCTGTGTTATAAAGAAAATTGGGTTAAAAATTTATTTCTGCAAAAAAATATTACATTTGTAAATTTCACCTCTACTTTGCTTTAATTCCTGTGAAAAGTCTAAAGGTTTAAGACATTTTCTAAATGCTGTTTTGAATATTTTGAGGGGTGAAGCTTTTAGAATAGGGTGACTTTTTGGGGGTTTCTAATATATAAGGCCCTCAAAGCCACTTCACAACTGAACTGGCCCCTGTAAAAATATCCTTTTGACATTTTCTTGAAAATGTGAGAAATTGCTGCTAAAGTTCAAAGCCTTGTAACGTCCTAGAAAAATAAAAGGATGTTCAAAAAACGATGCCAATCTAATGTAGACATATGGGGGATGTTAATTAGCAACAATTTTGTGTGTTATAACTGCCTGTCTTACAAGCAGATACATTTAAGTTGAGAAAAATGCAAATTTTTGCAATTTTTCGCAAAATGTTGATATTTTTCACAATTAAATACTGAACATATCGAGCAAATTTTGCCAGTAACATAAAGTCCAATGTGTCACGAGAAAATAGTCTCAGAATCGCTTGGATAGGTAAAAGCATTCTGACGTTATTACCACATAAAGTGAAACATGTCAGATTTGAAAAATGAGGCTCTGTCAGGAAGGTCAAAAGTGGCAAAAGAGGGAAGGGGTTAATAGCAGGCTGCAGCAGCAGTAGTCTCCAGATTGCATAGGGTTACAGTACCCTTTGTACACCTCCCAGGAATCTAGGAGCATATGGGTATGTTCACACGCAGTGACCAAAATACGTCTGAAGTTACGGAGCTGTTTTCAAGCGAAAACAGCTCCTGATTTTCAGACCCCTTTTTAACAACTCGCGTTTTTCGCGGTGTAATTTACGGCCGTTATTGGAGCTGTTTTTCAATGGAGTCAATTAAAATCGGCTCCAAAACGGCCCAAGAAGTGACAGGCACTTCTTTTTCGCTGGCGTCTTTTTACGCACCGTCTTTTGACAGCGACGTGTAAAATTACACCTCGTGGGAGAACACAGTAAAACCCATTGAAAGCAATGGGCAGATGTCGTTTTTTTCAGGCGTAATTCGAGGTGTAAAATGCACGAATTACGTCTGAAAACACTGCGTGTGAACATACCCTAACAAATGAAAACAGTAACACCATGAAAAGCAAACAAGCAACCCATCTTATCCAAATCCACAGGACAGAAATAAAACACATAGTGGGAGGGGCTAGATGTCCTTATGTAGGGAGGGGACTCTAGTTAATTAGTTTGATTAAATAAAAAATTACATCTGTCCTACTGGTACACAGTGGCAGTAATACTCCCATCAGGGTATGTGCACACACAAACTCAAAAACGTCTGAAAATACAGAGCTGTTTCCAAGGGAAAACAGCTCCTAATTTTCAGACGTTTTTTAAGCCACTTGCGTTTTTTGCTGCATTTTTCGCGGACGTTTTTTGAGCCTATGGAAAAACGGCTCCAAAAACGGCTGAAGAAGTGACATGCACTTCTTTTAGCGCCCATGTTTTTTACGAGGCCGTTTTTCAAAACGGCCACGTAAAAAACATGGCTCGTCGGAACAGAACGCCGTTTTCCCATTGCAATTGAAAAACGGCCGAAAATAAGCCTTGTGAACATACCCTTATTATGCTGCTGTAGGAGGTAAAGGAACAACAATTTCTTCGTAGTTTTTTGTTTTAGTTTTTTTAGTATTCGACGAGCAGTAAAAACGACATGTTAATTTTATTCTGCTAGTCAATATAATTCTAGCTAAAAAAATATTAATATAGTTTTTTTTCATATTTTACTACTTTTACAAAATCAAAACAATTTGTTTAAAAAAAATAGTTTTGTGTTGTCATATTCTGAGACCCAGAACTTTTTTATTTTTTCATCGATAGAGCTGTGTGATAGGACTTGTTTTTTGCATGGCAAGAAGTAGTTTTCATTGGTACCATTTTGGGGTCCATGCAACTTTTTGATCACTTGCCGAATTCTGTCATTTTTTTATTTTTACAGCAAACAACCGGCAGGTTATATTTTTTTATATTGTAATAGATCGGACTTACTTACGCAACAATACCAACTATGTTAATTGTTTTTAAATTTTTTCATTACTTTAGGGGGGAAATGGAAAAAGCGGCTGTTTTGAACCTTTAACCCCTTCCCGACATTTGACGTATCCATACGCCAAAGTCGGGTAGGGGAAGTATGGAACGAGCTCACAGAAGTGAACCCGTTTCATACGAAGCGGGTGTCGTCTGTATGTTACAGCCGACACTTCAGCGTAACGAGCGATCCCGCTCATTTAACTCGTTAAATGTCACGGTCAATAGCGACCACGGCGTTTAAATCGTTAGAAAGAGGGAGGCGACCCCTTCTAAAAGCTCATCGCGGCACCGCAATGCAATCGCGGGGTGGCGATGGTTGCTATGGCTGCCTGGGGGCCTAATGAAGGCCCCCAGGTTCACCATCTTTGTGCTCCTATTAAGTGCTGCCTCAGGCAGGGCTTAATAGAAGCCTGTCAGAATCACAATATACTTCACGATATACTACACGATATACTGCACGATTTACTACATTAGTATTGCAGTATATAGTGCAAGCGATCTAACGATTGCTGGTTGAAGTCCTCCAGGGGGACTAATAAAAAAAGTAAAAATTAGTAAAATACAGTGTTTTTTTATGTAAAAAAAATAAGAATAAATTAAAAGTTAAAAAAAAAACCTTTTCCCATTTTCCCCCTAGAGCATAGTAAAAAATTGTATAAATAAACATAACTGGTTTCGCCGCATCCGTAAAAGTCTGAACTATTACAATATATCATTATTTAACCTGCACGGTGTACGCCGTAAAAAAAAAAAATGTAAACTCCAGAATCGCTCTTTTTTGGTCAGCTCATCTCCCACAAAAATTAAATGAAATGTGATCAAAACGTTGCATGTACCCCAAGAGGGTATAATTAAAAACGACAGCTCATCCCGCAAAAAATAAGCCACCATACCACTTAATCGACGGAAAAATAAAAAAGTTATGGCTCTCAGAATTTGGCGACACAACATAAATTTTATTTTTTACACTTAGGTTTTTACTTGTAAAAGTAGTAAAATATAGAAAAAACTATATATATTTGGTATTGCCGTAATCGTATTGACCCACAGAATAAAGTTAACATGTTGTTTTAATTGCACAGTGAATTCCGTAAAAACTAAGTGCAAAAAACTATGGAGGAATCGCTATTTTTTTTATTTTCTACCCCACAAATAATTTTTTTCCCATTTCCTAGTACATTATATGGCAAAATAATCAATCGTTGGACCACTTGCATAACATACTGCAATACTTATGTATTAATAGGAGCACCAACATGGCAGCTGTGGGGGAATTCATTGCTAGAGTACTTGAACATGCAATCGTTGGACCACATGCACAACATACTGCAATACTTATGTAATAATAGGAGCACCACCATGGCACCCCACAATATTATTTCGGGCAGGCAATGGGTTAACAGATGGGGCCCCAGCAATCTAATGGCCTAGATGAGATGGTCACTATTGACCGCTGCATCTAAGACTTTAAATGGCTGGGATCAGGGTTATTTCATATCCCAGCCAATAAAGAAGGGTGTCAGCTGACACCCACTGCATAGAGAGTGGGCTCAGCCCATGAGCTTGCCCTATACTTCCCCTTCTTACTTCCGTCATATATGTATGTCAATATTTATGACCTATCCTTAGTATAGGCAATTAACTTTGATAGGTGGGGACCAAATCCCCAGGACCCCAACAATCAGCAAAATGACGGGGCAGCGGCTTGGCTTGGTTACACATGTACAGCACCATACATACAAGTGTGGCTGTGCTTGGTACTGCAACTTGAATAGGATTGAACTTCAGTATCAAGCACAAATGTCCGTATAGCCATGTCTGTTATATCAAAGCTTACCTATCATTCTGTTTTTCATGGTTTTTATTAACATTTTTCAAAACATTGGACAGAACAGGAGTAGAATAAGTAACTGTTCCAAACATATCAGAATGCTATAAGATATAGCAATAACATGTAACATTCAGTTTCTCGGTGCTTAATATTAATAGTCACTTTATCGCATTAGCACTAATCAAGAGAGTAGACTAGAAACTTGTGATAAGAAGTAAAGCAAGCAGAGTAAAAAGTAGAGGAAAGAAAGAGGAGAGAGAAGAAGATGAGGGGAGATGAGAAAAAAAGGGGGGAGGAAGTAGAAGGAGGAAGAAAAGCTAAAGAAGAGAGGAAGGGAATAAAGGTAGGTAGGGTCAACCCTCCAAATGCTTAGCTCCCTTGACAAGAACAAGGATTGTCACATTAAGGCCTTATTCACACGAACGTGTCGCACGGACCTATGTTAGTGAATGGGGCCGTTCAGACTGTCAGTGAATTTCATATGTGCGCTGCGTAAAACTCACGACATGTCCTATATTTGGCTGTGTTTCGCACAGCACACACCCATTGAAGTAAATAGGGGCGTGCAAATCGCGCACGGCACACAGAAGCACTTCCGGGTGCCGCGCGTGATGCGCGCTACAGTAGTAAAAAGAATGAATGAAAACAGAAAAGCACCACGTGCTTTTCTGTTTGTCAACATAAAACCAGAGTGTCATAATGATGCCGGCTGCGCGAATATCACGCAGCCACGCACCATATGCTGATGCCACACGGACCTTTTGCGCACGCAAAACGCAGCGTTTTTTGCGCGCGCAAAACGGACACGTCCGTGTGAGTAAGGCCTAAGTACTATAGTGGCAGAAGAGCTTTCCATGGGCCCCATATCTTATCAAATTTCTCCAGGTAGTCCGAGAGAATGTTACTTGATTGGTCATTGATCATTATCCACGTTAGTTTAGATTTGACATGAGCAAATGGAATGCTGGGAGTCATCCATGCCCTGGCAATCGTTTTATTGGCAGCTAAAAGAGTTTATTATAAAAGCTTACATTATATACTGTATCAGCAACTCCCTGATCAGATCATGACGCCACATATGGAACTTATGTTTAAAATCCCCTTTTTTAATGTGGCAACTTAACGAGTTCATTTTAGCAGGACCCTTATTAGCTAAGACCATTAAAAATGAAATTGACTCTTACTTCCTACTCAATATCCCTGAGGATACATCTCCCATAACTAACCGGGAAGCACATAAAGCTACAATTAGCGGCAAACTTATTGAGATTGCCACGAAACGCAAAAAGGACTCCAAACTGTAACTGAACGAGAAAGAGGCTGTAACGGCTGCTGTCGTGGATCAGCCTAGCAGGTCCACATACCCCTAGATCGTGACGGAGGCCAAGTTTAACTCATCTAAACAATTTAAAACCTCTCCAACTAAGGTAATTGGACAGAAACTTGTAGAGGCCAGAGTAGACCTTCATATTCATCTGACCAGTTGGGCCGAGAAAAGTTTATGGTGGTCGCATCACCGTCTATTTTCTCAGGGTGAAAAACCTGGTACCATTCTGATCCGTCGTCTTTCACCTCGCCTACACAACACAACATTGCCTAAATTACGCCTGTACGACTGTTCCTTATCTCACAATCCACAAAAAATAGTAAAAGAATTCCATTCCTTCTACTCCAAGCTTTATGATAGACCTTCTTCCTTCTCGGAACCAGCTGCTGACTTATTCCTCCAACAAGCACTTCCGAAACGCCCTACCCATCTTGATAGGGATAAATTGGATTCTGCTTTCATACAAGAGGAAGTGGTTGCAGGTATCAAAACCGCATGTCCATGTTTTGGTGAATTAAAGAAAACAATTTTTTTTTCTATTTGGAAAATAGATTTTCTGTTTACGACGTAGATCTTAAAATAATGATGAAAATATTGGGACCAAGATTAAATTGAGGATTATATCCATAAAGACTAAGCAGGATTTATTCCGGATCGGCAAACTTGTGAACAGATTAGACTGGCGATAGACATCATCACAGTGGCACGCTCAGGGGGGCATAGGGGGGTCCACGCCAAGGTATGTTGCTGAGCCTTGATGTTCAGAAGGCCTTTGATTCCCTCTCCTGGGATTATTTAATCTATATGCTCACTCACATGGGTTTTGGGACACACTTTCTTGCTTTATTAAGAGGATTATACTCCTCTCCCAAAGGTATGTGGCAAGGGTTTACGTTCTGACCCATTTTTAATTAGAAGGGGAACTCAGGGATGGCAAATCTTATCAGTATTATTTCGGTAAACTATAATGGTTAATAGTTATTAATCATAAGTCTGTGGCACTAAATTTAGGCTTACCGAAAATTCTGACCAAACTGCTCAAAATTAACTTTGAGTTCCAATGTGGGCCACTCGTTCCCTCACTTTCTTAGGAGTTAAATTGACATCCTCGATAGACACTCTTTATAAGACAAACTATTCTCCCATGATCAGACAGTTGTAAACTGACTTATTATCGTGGCCGCATTACTCACTGTCATAGTTTGGCAGTATTGCTGCTACAAAAATGAACTTACTTCCCAAAATCTTATACCTCCTTTGAGCCTTACCCATAAATATCATTACTAATGATATAACGGCTTTACAGTCGAGGATGATGAATTTTATATGGGGCAATAAACGCTCTAGGATAATGAAACGCATACTATATACTCCAAGGGCCTTGTGGTACCTAATCTCCTCCATTATTACCGGGCAACATGCCTGGCATAAATGACCGATATACTGTATGCGGGCATCATGTATCTCCGGAATGAGAAAAGAAGAGAGGAAAAAATTATCTATATGAGTATGGATCTTGTGGGCTGGGGAGAAGTACGTATAATCACAAATGGTAGGGTTGCATTCCCTCCATGCATTCACCATACCTGTAGAATGAAAGACGCAAACTACTGTTAAACTGGCCGACAAGGGAGATATCAAGCGACCCAAGGTCACATTGGATTTATCCAGAGAAAAATCTAGAGCTATATTACAACCAGCCCCAAGAATAAGTGGGCCATTTATTAGAGGATACAACTTATGCCACTTACGCTTAAAAAAGTGAAGTTGATTTGAATTCGGGGCATAATAGCTAGGGCCTGTTCACATCAGCGTTGCCTTTACGTTGAGGGGTTCCGTCGGGTTTCCTCAAAGCAAAAGGGGTCGACTGCGCTATTGATTCCGTCAAAACAACAGAACCCTGTCACAACGGTGACAAACTGAAAACTTTAGCAACGTTTCCGTCACCATTGAGATCAATGGTGAAGTAAACGGAAGCTAAGGTTTTCATTTGCCTTTCCGTTGAGGGGTTAACCCGACGGAAACCTCAGACAGAACCCCTCAACGTAAAGGCAACGCTGACGTGAACACAGCCTTAATGAGCATGAGCATACCTATCATGATTGATTAATTGATTGATTGATTGAGTCAGTGGCGTAACTACCGCCATAGCAGCCGTAGCGGCTGCTACGGGGCCCGCGGCATGAGGGGGCCCATGTCGCCTGCCGGCACGGGCCCCCACCTTGGCCGGAGGCTCCGCTAGCTGCCGCTATGGCTGCTACAGCGCGACGCCACTGAACACTACGGCAGAGCAGGGAGGTATCTCCCCGCTCTGCTATTAAACAAAAAAGACATGTATCCCCTATCCTCAGGATAGGGGATACATGTGTGATCGCTGGCATTGATAGGGAGAACGGGGGACTAAAAGTCCCCTGAAGTTCTCCATCACAAACCTCGGACTTCCGGTGTCTGTGTCGGCAGCTCCGTACAAATGAATGGAGCGCCGGTCTCGCTTGTGCGCATGCGTAACCAGCGCTCCCTTCATTTTTATTCAGCTGCGCAGTCGCCGGAAGTCAGAGGTTAGTCATGGAGAACTTCGGGGGACTTTCGGTCCCCCGTTCTCCTTATCGCTGCCAGCGATCACACATGTATCCCCTACCTACATGGGGGGGGGGGGACTCTGCATGGCGTTAACTACAGGGGGGGGGACTCTGCATGGCGTTACCTACAGGGGGGGACTCTGCATGGCGTTACCTACAGGGGGGGACTCTGCATGGCGTTACCTACAGGGGGGGACTCTGCATGGCGTTACCTACAGGGGGGACTCTGCATGGCGTTACCTACAGGGGGGGACTCTGCATGGCGTTACCTACAGGGGGGGACTCTGCATGGGGTTACCTACAGGGGGGGACTCTGCATGGCGTTACCTACAGGGGGGGACTCTGCATGGCGTTACCTACAGGGGGTGGACTCTGCATGGCGTTACCTACAGGGGGGGACTCTGCATGGCGTTACCTACAGGGGGGGACTCTGCATGGCGTTACCTACAGGGGGGACTCTGCATGGCGTTACCTACAGGGCGGGGACTCTGCATGGCGTTACCTACAGGGGGGGGACTCTGCATGGCCTTAGCTACAGGGGGAGACTCTGCATGGCCTTACCTACAGGGGGGGACTCTGCATGGCGTTACCTACAGCGGGGGGGGGACTCTGCATGGCCTTACCCACAGGGGGGGACTCTGCATGGCGTTACCTACAGGGGGGGGACTCTGCATGGCGTTACCTACAGGGGGGGCTCTGCATGGCGTTACCTACAGGGGGGACTCTGCATGGCGTTACCTAAAAGGGGGGGGCTCTGCATGGCCTTACCTACAGGGGGGGGACTCTGCATGGCGTTACCTATAGGGGGGGACTCTGCATGGCGTTACCTACAGGGGGGGACTCTGCATGGCGTTACCTACAGGGGGGGACTCTGCATGGCCTTACCTACAGGGGGGGGGACTCTGCATGGCGTTACCTACAGGGGGGACTCTGCATGGCGTTACCTACAGGGGGGGACTCTGCATGGCGTTACCTACAGGGGGGGACTCTGCATGGCGTTACCTACAAGGGGGGGAACTCTGCGTGGCCTTACCTACAGGGAGGGACTCTGCATGGCCTTACCTACAGGGGGGGATTCTGCATGGCGTTACCTACAGCGGGGGGGACTCTGCATGGCCTTACCTACAGGGGGGGACTCTGCATGGCGTTACCTACAGGGGGGGGACTCTGCATGGCGTTACCTACAGGGGGGCTCTGCATGGCGTTACCTACAGGGGGGACTCTGCATGGCGTTACCTACAAGGGGGGGGCTCTGCATGGCCTTACCTACAGGGGGGGACTCTGCATGGCGTTACCTACAGGGGGGAACTCTGCATGGCCTTACCTAGAGGGGGGGACTCTGCATGGCGTTACCTACAGGGGGGGACTCTGCATGGCGTTACCTACAGGGGGGGACTCTGCATGGCGTTACCTACAAGGGGGGGGGACTCTGCATGGACTTACCTACAGGGGGGGACTCTGCATGGCGTTACCTACAGGGGGGGGGACTCTGCATGGCGTTACCTACAGGGGGGGGACTCTCCATGGCGTTACCTACAGGGGGGACTCTGCATGGCGTTACCTACAGGGGGGGGACTCTGCATGGCGTTACCTACAGGGGGGGACTCTACATGGCGTTACCTACAGGGGGGGACTCTACATGGCTTTACCTACAGGGGGGACTCTACATGGTGTTACCTACAGGGGGGGACGACTCTGCATGGCGTTACCTACAGGGGGGGGACTCTGCATGGCGTTACCTACAGGGGGGGACTCTGCATGGCCTTAAATACAGGGGGGGACTCTGCATGGCCTTACATACAGGGGGGGACTCTGCATGGCGTTACCTACAGGGGGGGACTCTGCATGGCGTTACCTACAGGGCGGGGACTCTGCATGGCGTTACCTACAGGGGTGACTCTGCATGGCGTTACCTACAAGGGGGGGACTCTGCATGGCCTTACCTACGGGGGGGGACTCTGCATGGCGTTACCTACAGGGGGGGACTCTGCATGGCGTTACCTACAGGGGGGGAATCTGCATGGCGTTAGCTACAGGGGGGGAATCTGCATGGCGTTACCTACAGGGTGGGACTCTGCATAGCGTTACCTACAGGGGGGGGACTATGCATGGCCTTACATACAGGGGGGGACTCTGCATGGCCTTACATACAGGGGGGGACTCTGCATGGCGTTACCTACAGGGGGGGACTCTGCATGGCGTTACCTACAGGGCAGGGACTCTGCATGGCGTTACCTACAGGGGTGACTCTGCATGGTGTTACCTACAAGGGGGGGACTCTGCATGGCCTTACCTACAGGGGGGGGACTCTGCATGGCGTTACCTACAGGGGGGGGACTCTGCATGGCGTTACCTACAGGGGGGGAATCTGCATGGCGTTAGCTACAGGGGGGGACTCTGCATGGCATTACCTACAGGGGGGACTCTGCATGGCGTTACCTACAAGGGGGGGACTCTGCATGGCCTTACCTACAGGGGGGGACTCTGCATGGCGTTACCTACGGTGGGGGGACTCTGCATGGCGTTACCTACAGGGGGGGGACTCTGCATGGCGTTACCTACAGGGGGGGGACTCTGCATGGCGTTACCTACAGGGGGGGACTCTGCATGGCCTTACCTACAGGGGGGACTCTGCATGGCGTTACCTACAAGGGGGGACTCTGCATGGAGTTACCTACAAGGGGGGGACTCTGCATGGAGTTACCTACAGGGGGGGGACTCTGCATGGCCTTACCTACAGGGGGGGACTCTGCATGGCGTTACCTACAAGGGGGGACTCTGCATGGAGTTACCTACAAGGGGGGGACTCTGCATGGAGTTACCTACAAGGGGGGGACTCTGCATGGAGTTACCTACAGGGGGGGGACTCTGCATGGCCTTACCTACAGGGGGGGACTTTGCATGGCGTTACCTACAGGGGGGGGACTCTGCATGGCATTACCTACAGGGGGGGGACTCTGCATGGCCTTACCTACAGGGGGGGACTCTGCATGGCGTTACCTACAAGGGGGGGACTCTGCATGGACTTACCTACAGGGGGGGGACTCTGCATGGCGTTACCTTCAGGGGGGGATTCTGTATGGCGTTCTCTACAGAGGGGGCTATATGGCGTTATCTACAAGGGGGGGTTGTGTGACACCCAGGGGAGGGGGGCACCAGTCAAAAGTTTGCTATGGGGCCCAGTCTTTCCTAGTTACGCTCCTAGATTGAGTGATTTTTTTTTTTGTCATGTGTGTGTACACGAAGAATAACATGATATATGACTTTTACCTACATTTATCAGCGGTTATTCCCCTCTGTAGGCTCCAGATCTAATAGTCCGGTTTTCCTTTTTATGTGTTCCATAAACTGCACAGAGAGAACTATCTATCTCTCCTTCTCTCTTTTTTTCTCCAGGAGCAGCATGGAGGACACTATACAGCATTGCAGCTGTGAATCCAGCTCTGGGGTGAGATAGTAGAAACAGTAGAAGTGTATGTATCTCTCTCCCTCTCTCTCCTCTGCAGCAGCTCCCTCCTCTTACTACCCCTCTCCTCTCCATAGACTTCTATGGGCAGTAGCTGTAACCTGAGCTCTTCGTGAAGCTGAAAATTGGTCTCGTCCTGCTGCCTCGTGTACAGATTTTATCAGTGAAGTCAGAGTTAATGATCAATGCATGAGACGGGAGGGAGGAAGAAGAGTATGGTAAGTGGAAAAAGAGGAATTTTCTGTAATAAAATATCTAACAAAGTTTCTTATCTATACTTGTACTATTGATTTATGGAGAACTATTTCAACAATGTAACGTCCAGAGCTGTGGACCGTCGTGCTTACCTGCCCCCCCCCCCCCCCCGACGGCCGCGGCCATGGACAAGTGAGTGCGGGGCGGCATCTCCCTCCTGAGAGACGCGGGCACTCACTTCCACATTGCTGCACTAGTTCCCGTAGAGTGCTCATGTCCAGCCTTAAAGGGCCAGTACATACACGTGGAAAATCTGTAATTAGCCCATGATCACCATGGACTATAAAGAGGGCTCTGCCCTTTCATTCATTACCTGAGCGTTGTTGTGTTAACCTGTGTTAGTTTTGCAAATGGTCCCATAGTATTATCCTGTTCCCAGTGTTCCCGTACCTGCTACCTGTATCCTGTATCCCGTGCTACCATTGTTCCTGTGCCTTAGAAAGTTGGAGTCGTGTTGTGCCACCGGTCACGCCTGCTGTGTTAGACCCCGCCTGGTGTCTGCTGCCAAGTTCCCATCTGTGTCTAGCCGTTACTACTGTCTGAACTGCTACAGGTACCCTTGTGCTTGGACTATATAGACATTGACTTGGTACACTGTTTGGCCAGCTGCTATCTCGCTACGTTGGACCCCGCAGTCGGTCCACATACCCACAGATCGTGACAAACAATAGTATAATAGAAACCTGTCATGAGGTTTTTAGGCCCCCGAAACCGCCACCGTTATATTGGACGGCAATAGGTTTATAAAGATGCCCTTGTATAATCTGTCCGTTGTAGAGAAAGAACTAGTATAAAAGCGCGCATGAGCAAATTTACCAAAATTTTGATAGAGTCACCCCAAAATTTGTTACGGTCCAAAAAAATTAGCCACAAAACGCCAGTCCCCCGACTGCCCTGTCTAACTCTCTGATGTCTTCTAGGACTGTATCCAAGTTGGATACAGTCCTAGAAGACATCAGAGAGTCAAACAGGGCTATCGGGGCAATTGTGATTCTGCCACTCAAATAAAAAATAAAAAAAACATACTGAACCTCCCTGGTCTTCTGTAATAACGTGTCCCTGCCAGCCTCCTGAGATTACGTTGTTTTGTCCCATGTGACCGCTACAGCCAACCAGAGAAAGCTGGCAGCGATGCATCGCTAAGGGAGACCAGGAAGGTGGTGAGTAAGATAAAAAAAATAATGTATCTCCTCTTCTTCCTTCTTTTTTTCTCTAACCTGTAAAATTCTGGCTGGCACTTGCCATTTTGCCGATTTGTGCGCCGCAAACCCCAAAAGTCTCAAAGATTTCAGCGGGACTTTTGGGAAATTTGGACTGAAATTTATTCGTATTGAATCGGTTCGCTTATCTCTATTCAAGAGTCATCTGGGTGGTGCTGATATTCTGAAGAGTTATGCATCCCTAAACACACCTTTCCTGGCTTGATTTCCGCATACCTCCCAACCGTCCCGGATTCAAGGGGGACAGTCTCGAATTCCGGGCGGTGTCCCGCTGTCAACTGTATCTGCATCCTCAGGACGCAGATAGTTGAACCCAATGCTGAAGCAGGGAACTATCAGCTCCCTGCATTAGAATTAGTTCAGAGCGGAGGAGCAGAGAGAGCTCCCCCAGTCACCGAGGACTCTTCAAGCACAGCGCTAGTTTAAGCGCTGTGCTCGGGGAAGCCCTTGACGTCACTGTCCGTATATGGACAGTGATGTCAGTGGCTACTGATTGAGCGGAATCCCCGTTGCCGATGATCTGGCCGGGGATTTTGCTCCTAGAGGGAACCCCTGAGGTCACTGTCCATACATGGACATTAACGTCAGGGGCGGCAACGGGGATTCCGCTCAAGGAGTAGCCACTGACGTCACTGTCCATATATAGACAGTGACACCAGGGCTTCTCACTAGGAACGGCATGCCCGGCCTATGGACTGGCTGGGGATTCCGCTCCCAGAGGGAGTCCCAATGTCTCTATCTACAGGGGGGTATCGCTATCTACAAGGGGGTGGCACTATCTTCAAGGCGGGACAAATTGGCACTGTGGTACTATCTACTGGCACTTTATATGTGGGCACTGGCACTAGGGGCAGCATTGGTGGCTTTATACTGTATAAGGGCAGCTAGGGGTGCATTATACTGTATGGGGCTAGCTATGGTGCATTATACTGTATGGGGCAGCTATGGTTTATTATACTGTATGGGGGCATCTGTGTGGGCATTATACTGTACGGGGCATTATACCTTATGGAGAAGCTAAGGGGACATTATGTTGCATGGGGCAGCTATGGGGCATTATGCTGTATGGGGAAATTAGTTTGGGCATTATACTGCATGGGGGCACCTGTGTGAGCATTATACTGCATGGGAGAATCTGTGTGGGCATTATACTGTATGGGTGCATCTGTGTTGAGTTTATACTGTATGGGTGCATCTATGGGGGCATTATACTGTATGGTGGCAGCTATTTGGCATTATATTTTATGGGGGCAGCTATTTTGCATTATACTGAATGGGAGGCACTATGGGAGCATGATACTGTGTGGGCTGAACCGGTGTGAATGAGCGAAGATTGAGTGGGATTAGAGGTGTGGCGTAAAAGAAAAAAATCGCCGTGTGCGCCGCATCAGTTGTCCCTCTTTGTGATACTTGAAAGTTGGGATATATGGATTTACGTCCCATAGACCGTGACACCTTATTATAAGTCAGCTCCAAATCCCGGACTGCTTGACATCAATGAAGCCAGGAAGGGCTAGGGACTGGACTGCATAATGTGGAAACATACAAATTATACAGGGGCATCTTTATAAACCTATTCCTGTCCGGTGTTACGGGTATGGCGCCGGTTTAGGGGCCTAAAAACTCATGATAGCTACTCCTTAAAGGATAAAAAAAATTATTGCAACATCAATCTGCAAATGCTATGACCACCAAATGCACTGCATTTAGATTATTTTGTATTACTGCTGTTTTTTTATACTTACAAATGTTAGGTTTTTAGCGCACATTTTGATATTGTGTGAGCCCATCTGCCTAAACAGGGTGCCCTCTTTTAAGTGGGTCCCTAACCTATAAAGACAGCTCTCTCCTGGGCCTGAGCCTGCATAATGAACTCAGGGTATGTAAGAACCAGCTTTACTGTAATTCAAAACACTCACAAATATGTTGTTCAGCACATCCTAATAAAATTACATAAATGTGCAGGTGCACGTATGCAGTAACTGCAACCAATACATAACAAAAACCATTACAACAGCACTCTGCGAGCACTAAAACCATCTTTAAAGGGAACGTGTTACTAGGCTTGGAGCCACTAAACCACCAGAATACCATCATGCAGCTGGGATTTAGTGTTCCAAACCTGCCAGGTCAAAAACAGTAGTTTCTGAAATAGTTAATAAAGTAATTTACAATTTTCCAAGATGAGTCTGGGAGTGGCATTGGGTGCATTGCACACATGAAGAAGAGGACAGTACACTGTGCATGCGCAGTGAAGCGAGGTGTACTGTCCTTCAGCTTTATGTTTGCAATGCGCATGTGCCCGATGCCACTGGACTCCTCTCTTGGACTCCTCTGAGTTAGTTGTAAGTTACTTTACTAACTAAAATGGCACTTTTTGAAACGGGCAAGTTTGGAACACTAAACCCCAGTTCCAAAAATGCATGCTGGTGGTTTAGTGGCTCCAAACCTAGTGACAGGTTACCTTTAAGACTTGGTTTTTTTTTTTATCTAGGATTGGGTGAAGAAACCCCTTTAATTACACTACAATACAAAGACAGAAAAAAACAACTTAAAATCACAAAATTGATGTTGACAAATGTATAACAACCTAACTGTTTTCTTACAAAATCTATACACACCAATGCATTTCCTGCTTAAAGAGAACCTTTCACTACTCAAAACATGTGCAGCTGAGTGCACCATGTTTTAGGCGCTGCTGCACAGACCCTGGGGAACTTTGAATTAGCTGTGTAGCCTCAGCCATTCTGGAGATATCGGTGCCGTTATTATTGGCGCCTGATATGTAAATTAGTCCCTGTACTGTCAGTGGGGCGTTTCTGGACATGGAAAGTGCAGGTGGTGTGATAGTCCGAGCTCTGACACTGTCCGCAGCTGATTGGACAGTATCAGAGCTCTGACTATCACGCCCCCTGCCCTTTCCATGCCAAGAAACACCCCACTGACAGTACAGGGGCTAATTTACATATCGAGCGCCAATTATAATGGCAACGATGTCTCCAAAACGGCGGAGGCTACACAGCTAATTCAAAGTGCACCAAGGTCTGTGCAGCAGCGCCTATAAAATGGTACACTCAGCTTCACATGTCTGGGGTAGTGAAAGGTTCTCTTTAAAGCTACTGAACAAAATGGAAGATTGAAAAACACTGGTGCGTTGTAAAACTCTGATTACACAAGTAATAGCACTTCTAATCCACAGCGACCATCACTAATATAAGCAAAGTGATCTATTTTTCCTATAATAATTTGAAGAAAGAGTAGATCCGGAGTATTTAATTAGTACTCCGGATCTACTCTTTCTTTATTCTGATACTACGGAGAAGTGAATTCACAATAATCCAGGTGGGGGATATACAACACCACGAATAATCTACCTATAATAATTTGGTTTTGTAAAAAAGTATAACGTATGGAACCACTCTCATTTATACTATAGCCCATAAGGCTGAGTTCACACGACCTATTTTCAGACGTAAACGAGGCGTATTATGCCTCGTTTTACGTCTGAAAATAGGGCTACAATACGTCGGCAAACATCTGCCCATTCATTTGAATGGGTTTGCCGACGTACAGTGCCGAGGACCTGTCATTTACGCGTCGTCGTTTGACAGCTGTCAAACTACGACGCATAAATTGACTGCCTCGTCAAAGAAGTGCAGGGCACTTCCTTGCAACGTAATTTGAGCCATTCTTCATTGAAGTCAATGAAAAGCAGCTCAAGATTACAGGCGTCAAAGATGCCTCACATAATACGAGGAGCAGCATTTACGTCTGAAACGACGCAGCTGTTTTCTCCTGAAAACAGTCTGTCTTTTCAGACGTAAAAGCCTCTCATCGTGTGCACATACCCTTAAAATACACATTATTACATTTTTGAAAACTCTCAAGTGGAAATCATTAAAATGCAACATAATCCAGTGCAAATCTAAACATCTTGAGGATTAAGATGACAATTGGTTGTATGTGTCCTATAAAAATCTAATCACAGGCAGGTGTAACACTGTTGGTAGTGATCCTCAGATACTGATTATCTTCTCATAAAAAGTTTTATTACAACTCAATACACAAACATCATTTCAAGGTAGTTCTCAGTAGACCTTGACTTGGGCTCTCTATACAACACTCATTATAATATAGTTTGAAGAAAGATTTTTAATGTGGATTTCATATTAAATCCTCATAATCGAGATACTTATCCTTGAATACAATAACCACTTTTCAAGTGTTACTATAAATTATACATCAGTAATAGAGAAGAAACAAATTGGCCTGAACTTTCATGACATAGCAAATAAAGGAGACACTAATTACTTCTTCTTTGCATCTTCAACCAACCCAGCTAGATTTGCCAAGAAGTATGTTGCATACAGGTCAAGTAATAAATCAAAAATTTTGATTATACGGTTTTATTCATGTGAGACATGTGTATTTAGCTGTGGGGAATGTGGTTAAAAAATATCACTTAACCCAAATCGCTTACCTTGTTGACAGAATGAGGATGCTCTCCGTAAATATTATGTATTGGGGTAATGAACATTATCCCGTTCACAGGAAAATAGCTTAAAACTGAAGAAGATGTATGCTAATCATTCATTAGCAAGAGTTTGTATTAGAATATCTATATTACGACACATATAAAATATATTGAGGTGACAACACACCACGTGGTACACTGGGAGCCAAGATGGCATCTTCTTCATTACCTACCTGGTTTTATAAATTTGTGTGCTTGCTGCTACTGAAGCAATGAGCGCATCTTTCTTTTGCAGGAAATGTCGGAAATCACACAAAATGATTCTAGTTTGGATCGGATGTAAGAGGCAATGTTCTTAGAATCCTTTTGGGCTGTGTTCAAACTTGCCTTTTTAGAAACGTGTAGTTTTTGTTGCAATTGTTAATGCTTTGTTTGCAAATTATAGTTATATACTTTTTGTTCATTTTTATTTAAACAAATTGTAGCAAAAAACCTCAGCAAAAACTGCACATGAGAATGTAGGGTAATTATTTTTTTTGCCTTGGTTTTAGGTGAAACTGACAATAAAATGTACTAAAACTGCTGCAAAAATCACTATGTGTGAACATACACTAATTTAGTAAATTACACTACTCTCCGCTGATTTCATTTACATAATGCGTGCTGTTTTTAGGTTAAAGCCACACATAGCGGCTGCAGTTTAGTTTGTTTTGGAATTGGTTTCACCACAAAATGTAAAACCTATGTCAAAATTGAAGAAAAAACAATTATAATTTCCTTATCAAACCACTCTAGTCATTGGTCTTGTGCCTCCCCCACCATTACTTTGAGTGTTGAGAAACAACAGCAATGCCACCGGGTGGAAGGGATACACGAAACTGGTGGCATATACTATCCCCTTTTATTAGGAATGTTATTATACTTTTTCAATTGAAGATGATTTGGAGCTAATCTCCTGCTGCTAGAGTTGATTTGCAAATAACAAATTAGAATTTATCTAATCAAATAAGTCAAGTATTACAAGACCTGTTTGTGCAATAATAACAGTATAGTTTAGAAAGCATTTAGGATGCAGAAGTGCACATGCACATGTTCTGTACAGATGGAGGGTGTGTATTCAGAATAATTTAATCTAGTGGGCCCAAGTCACACACACTGAAGACATTTCTCTTTATGCAAACTTATTTGAGGCCACATAAAACACAGGAAATCTTCACCTCTTGCTAGGAAGCTAAGGGCTTGTTAACATGTGACAATGATTGTTATAATTCAAACAAATCTAAATAATTTTAATTGTAAATTCATTAGTGTCAGGCCTCATGCACACGAACGTATTTTTTCCCTCCCGTAAATACTGGCATAAATACGGGTGCTTGGTCACACGTATTCGACCCGTAATGCACCAGTATTTACGGTCCCGTGCCCGTAAATACGGGTCCGGTGTCACCAGTATTCCACCCGTATTTACGGGCACGTTTTCGCTGCAAAATTGCACTGCACTAATCGGCAGCCCCTTCTCTCTATCAGTGCATGATAGAGAGAAGGGGCAGCCCTTTCCGAGGTAAAAGTAAAAGAAATTCATACTTACCCGGCCGTTGTCTTGGTGACGTGTCCCTCTCTTGACATCCAGCCCGACCTCCCTGGATGACGCGGCAGTCCATGTGACCGCTGCAGCCTGTGATTGGCTGCAGCGGTCACATGGGCTGAAACATCATCCCGGGAGGCCGGACTGGAGGAAGAAGCAGGGAGTTCTGGGTAAGTATTAACGTCTTTTTTTTTTACACGTTGATCTATATTGTGATCGGAAGTCACTGTCCAGGGTGCTGAAAGAGTTACTGCCGATCGTTTCTTTCAGCACCCTGGACAGTGACTATTTACTGACGTCGCCTAGCAACACTCCCGTAATTACGGGTTCACACACGTAGTCACCCGTAATTACGGGAGCCCCATAGACTTCTATGGGCCTGCCCGTGCCATAATTACGGCCTGAAATAGGACATGTTCTATATTTTTCAACGGCACGGGCACCGTCCCGTAAGCATACGGGGAGGTACCCGTGGCCAATAGAAGTCCATGGGCCCGTAAAAACGTGCCGTAATTACGGCCCGTAATTACGGGCGTTTTTACGTTCGTGTGCATGGGGCCTCAATGCACAAAACGATAAATGATAAATAATAAAAGCAATGTTTATCCTTCATGAAAATTGGTCATTCCTACATAAAAATATTGTCAAATGTTTACATGTAAATAGTTGTCCTCCAATTTCTTCAGTACGATAGTAATAATTTTGGTAATGATCATTAGTTGGTGGTCTAAAAAAATGTAAACATATAAACAGGCCTTAAAGGGGTGCAACTAGCATTTAATACGAGGGATGGCTACTTCAAGTATTTAGTCATGCCATTGGGGCTGTGCAATGCTCTTACTGTCTTCCAGGAATTTGTAAATTACATTTTCCAGGACCTCTCAACACCTGTGTGGTTGTCTACCTAGACAACATCTCTCACTTTCTCCCCAGATACCCAGTCACATCATGCACATGTAAAGACTGTGCTTTAGTGCCCGAGAGAGAATACGCTGTATGTTTAACTCGAGAAGTGCCTGTTAAAGGTTTCGCAGCTGCCATTTCTGGGATACATAGGGGCACATATACTACGTGTCTGTGTCGAAAAATTCTCCATTTTGGTGCAATCACTAGACACTTATTTAAAGTGTCTCGAAAAGGGAGCGTGGCTTGCTTGAAAGGGATTGTTGCTTAAATTGCACCAATGTGTGCCAAAACATTTACAAATAATTCTGACACAAAATAAGCCAAATTAAAAGTGGTATAGGAAAAAGAGAATAACATCAAACAGGTCCTGCAAGATGCATCAAAATGACCATGCAGCATTCACCACTGATAAATTAGGAATATTTTGTGCCTGCCTGGTCTAAGTTTACGCTGTCTAACTATTAGACAGCATTAGTAAATGGGGCCCATTGTGTCTACAGATAGATTGATAATCCAATCCAAAAACTCTTTGGTTCTGTCCAGGCCCCTGCCTCATGGGCTAAAAGCTATCATTTTTTGGGATTCAAAACCCTTGTGACTCCTGTCTCTGCCTTGTTACCAAGGAAGTAAATTTGAAAGTATAGCTGAGCTGTGAAAGTCCCTATTAGCGCCTTGACTTAAAAAATTGCCCCCTTAGTCACAGCTTGCACAAAATAAAACCTGTGCACAAAATAAATCCACCCACCAGACACCTGCGGACCTCCTCCTTCCACTTCCAGTACATGATCATCCTTGGGTCCATATTGTGGACTTTCCTGAATCGTCAAATTGTTGTCATCTGAGTGGCGGTGGACAAATTTTTTATTTGGAAGTTACGGAAACAGCATAGCACAGCGAGCTACGCTATTTTGTAACTCCTATACCCTACTATGGGACTTATGGAAACAGCGTAGCTCAGGTGTTTCCAGAATCCCCTCCTGCTCTGCTCTAATTTTCTAAATGGTTGTGGCGGCCAGCAGCCATCTCACCAGACTGGACGGGTCCCAGAGATTGGACCTGCATCTATCAGACATTTATTTAATATTCTGTGGATATGAAATAAATGTCTGTCATGAGACAACCACTTTAATGCTCCTGCACTCACCTGCAGATTTCTTCTGCGCTTCCCTAACAAGACAAAGAAGATGTACTATAATGGGATGCAGCCATCTGCACCTACCTGTGCTGCTGATTTCACTCTCCTTGTCTCACAACCGCCACTGGGCTCTTCATAGAAGTGAACTACAACAGAGAAAAAAGGAAGACACGGCGCCACATGGTGCAAATTAACCTGGTACACAGGGAGAATAAGATAAACACGATTGGTGCTCACTTTGAAAGTGTGAAATACTGGCAGGTATAACACTTGCGGTGAAGGCGCACGGTCAGTGCTAAAAGCTGCTGCCTAGGTCTCGTACGCAACAACCAGGGGATGCTGCCTGTGGATAGTTGATTGAAAAAAGGGGGAGAAAAAAAGGACCACAATGGCGCTGCTGTTGATATAAATTGAAAATTAACAATGTTCATAATTTAATGAGTAAAAGAACAAGCTTGTTGTTTTACTCATTAAATTATGAACATTGTTCATTCCAATTTATATCAACAGCAGCGACATTGTGGTCCTATTTTTCTCCCCCTTTTTTCAATCTCCATAGAAGTGAGCACAGGTGCCATGTGGCTTCTTAAGTAGACAGGTGTATGTGAGCTTGTTGGTGCTCAGACTATGGCTGAAAACCTCTGATTTTTTTAAATCTGCTTAGAACTGACACACCCTAAATGAGCAACAAGTTTCTTTGTGTCACGAAGGGTCTGTGGACCAATCTTCTTGGGACCAGAGCGAGAGAGAAACTTCTTCAGAAGAGTAGGGGCATTGAGGTTCTCCTCTGGCTCCCAGGACCTCTCTTCAAGACCAAACCCCCTCCAATCCACCAAATAAAAAGTCTTTCCCCTCACTCTCTTGGTGTCCAAGATCTCCTTGACCTCAAAGATGTCCGAGGGGCCGCTGGAGGCCACCGCAGGGCTGGGAGTCTTGGAATAGCGGACTGTCACGAAGGGTCTGTGGACCCACTGGGCCGTACCGCCTTGGCGGTAAGGCAGTTGGCCAACAGGGAGCAGGTGATTGTCTATAGTACTATAGGTATCTGTGGCAGCTCAGACAGCAGCAGGGAAGGCACGGCTGGTACCTAGGTAGCAGGCGGACGTCAGGCGAGGTTTAGCAGGTCAGACGTGGATGCAGCACGGCACGACTTTGGCACAGCTCCGTGCTAGACCAGGAAGTTATGGATTGCTAGGAACAGGAACTGGAAACAAGAATAGGTACAGGGACAGGGACTGGAACAGGAAACACACTAGGAGGCCATCACATAGACAAACTATAAGGAACACAACAACGCTCAGGCATGGAGTTAGGGGGCTGGACCCGTCTTATAGTCCAGGGTACTCACGGGTCAAAGTTCGTCAATGAGGTCCGGTGCGCGCGCTGCCCCTTTAAGAGCGGGCATGAGCGTGCGCGCGCGCACCCTATGGGATCCGGCAGAGGTGAGTGGACGCGAGCGCTGGCGTCTCCTGAGGAGGAGGCTGGGGCCAGCGCTTGCCGAGTCGTGGCTGCAGCTGTCAGGGGGAGGTTGGAGTGGACAGCACGCAGCCACGGACATTACACCTTGGTTCCTGTTCATTTGTGAAAATGTTTATTTTTTGCAATTTTAGATTTAAACTAGACTGTTTCCTGACTCTTTCTGTTGAGAGCTGCCTGCCCTGTGTAGCCTCCATGGCCACGGTTCGTCGGGTTTACTCACCTCCCGACGCCCGCAGCCATGGATCCGTGAGCGCTGATCCCCATCTCCTTCCTAGGAGACGCCACCACTCACTTCCGCTCCGTCCTGCTGTGTCCCGTAGGGTTCGCGCGCGTGCGCTCGTCCCCGGCCTTAAAGGACCAGCGCGCGCACATCAGGAAATCATTATCATCAACGGCCCATGATTTCCTGGTCTATAAGAAGGCCCCAGGCCTTCTGATCCTTGTCTGAGCGTTGTTAGTTTTCCCAGTCTGTCTTGCAAATGGTCCCTTAGTGTTTCCTGTTCCAGTCGTTACCCGTGCCCTGTTACCTGTTCCTGTAACCCATGCTGTTCTTGTTCCTGTGCCTATTAGTGTCGGAGTCGTGTCACGTCCTGTGTCATCTGCCACGTCCTGAGGAATTCGCCATGTCTGGCGCAACCTGTGGCACCTGTGGCATACGCCACGTTTGGCAATACCTGCTCCATCTGTGCCATCTGCGGCTACTGTCTGGACTATCTAGGTACCCTTGTGCGGGACTTTGTATTCTGGGGTTCCTGTTGTTTGGCCAGCTGCCTCCCAGCTACGTCGGTGCGGCCTAGTGGGTCCACTAACCCGCTACGTGACACCCTGTATCTGCCCTGAACTCGCTTTTATTTATCGATTCTGGTACCACACTTTGGAAATATCATCTGCAAGTTGTTAGTGATTGCTAATAGAGAATACTCCAAGGCTTGAAACTTGGTGATTCCCTGCGCAAAGTCTATAACCACCGAGGGGCGTTTTAAGGTAAAAATTGCTAAATCCCTTTGAAACAACCCCTTATACTTTCAGTATTAAAACTTAAACGGGCCATATGATGTTTTAGGATTTGAAAAATGTATTTTCTTCATTAAAGGACTTGATTTGAGAGCATTGGTACTTTATCTTTTCTCTAGATAGAGTATTTCAGATGCCCTACAGTTATACCTGCTTTTTCCTTAATATTGCATAAAAATTAGACCAAACAAAACTTTTATTGGAAGTTCCATAAACCGTACTGCAGGGAATAATTTTAGCTAAGTATTTAAACTGTCAAAGAGTAGATAAAACATTTGTATATCTCCATGGAAATAACACAACACCATGTAATACAACACTTATGTAACACCATATATATTTTTTAGACCCTACCTGACTGCTGTCAAGGCTTGTAATTATGTCAAGGAATCACTACTTCAGCAATTCCCCAGAGTGCAAGTTAATGGAATTGCTATACAAGCAATTCTCCAAACACAGCTGGAGACTGTCTGGATCAACTTTTACAGAATACGGTATTGGGCAGGAGGTGCGACTGCAGGCAATACCAGAACGGATAACCAGACGAGCCAGAGGGGTAATCAGCAAGCAGAGTACAAAACCAGGAGATACTAAAAGTCTGAATCAGTGAGCAGAGGGTAAATTCAAAGACAAGCTGAACTCCAGTTCAAAGGATCCAAACAGTCAAGGTGATACAGGGTACAACCAGGGGCTTGATCAGAAACAAGCTTACACAAGAGAATCACAAGCAACAATGAAAAAACTGAACAGATTCAAATACTACACTCTCGGCCCTGATAGGTTGCAGACAGAGCAATTATATTGGCTCAGCATCTCAAACCAGGGCCACCCAGAAGATAGGCCAGTAGTCATGACAACTTTAACTGGTTGCCGACACAGGACGAGAATGCTCGAATATGTAACATTTTTGCTTTATTGTGGCTTTTTTTTAATAGTAAAGCATTTTGTAATGGGAAAAAGTGGGTTTTTCATTTTTTATCACATTTTTTTTATTAACTTTAGTAAACTTTTTTTTACTTTTTACTAGTCCCACTAGGAGACTTCACTATGCGATCATCCGATCGCTTTTATAATACACTGCAATACTTCGTATTGCAGTGTATTACTGCCTGTCCATTTGAAACGGACAGGCATCTCCTAGGACATGCCTCTGGCATATCCTAGCAGGCATTCACTACAGGCAGACCTGGGGGCCTTTATTAGGCCCCCGGCTGCTGTCGGAGACACAGACACTCAGCGATTTTATCGCCGGGTGTCAGTGGGATGAGAGGGAGCTCCCTCCCTCTCTCCAAAACCACTCGAATGCGGTGCACGCTATTCAGCACCGCATCTGAGGGGTTAAACGCGTGAGATACTCTGGCAGCTGAGAGCAGGGAGATTTGATAGCTCCCTGCTCTGTTTACTTTATTCTAATGCAGCGCCGTGGAATGGCGGTGCTGTAGAATAAAGCCCACTAATGACAGCCGTGAAAAGGCTTATCGGCGGTCATTAAGGGGTTAAACAATATATTAGCAGGCAAAAGGATTTTTTAAGAAAATTTGGAAAAAAAACCTGACCGCCCAGATGGCATTCCCTTGGGCCATTTAGGCTCTGAATTTTTCCAGAGCCGGATGTTTTAGAAGAGTTCTTGAGCATATGACCAGCATCGCAATATAAACACAGCTCTTTGTGTTTCCGGAAATCTCTCCGTTCATGAGAAGACATCGTGGAGCCCAACTGCATGGGCTCCTGTGAGACAGATGGAGGGATCTCAGTGCAGGGAAGAGGAGAGACCATTGCTGAATGTTCATTTTTGTGCTCTCATAGACGTCGGTCTAGACGCACAACGAGAGTCATGGTATCCTCTAAAGTCAAGGGCGGAGGGTAATTTACCAGAAGATCCTTTATGGTTTCAGACAGGCTTCGGCGGAATGGACATCGGAACTCTGCATCATTCCACTGTGAAGGGACGGACCACCGTCTTAATTCCGAACAGTAATGCTCGACAGGACGCCATCCCTGATGGAGAGATAACAGATTGGCCTCCGCCATGGCAGTGATATCTAGTTCACATCTAATAAACCTAGTGACGCAAAGAAGGTCTCAACAGAGAAAAATTCAAGGGCATCAGGTCTCAATGAAAAGACCCAGGTTTGAGGAGCTCCCTGCAATAGTGAAATGACGAGGCAAACTCGTTGCTGCTCATTTACAGAGGAAAAAGGCCTTAGACGAAAATATAATTTACATCTCTCACGACAGTTAATGAAAGACTTACGATCACTGGAAAAAACGATTAGGCAAGTTCATTTTAGGTTCAACCGGAGTTGCAGGTGGAACGAATGCTTGGACAGATCTTGTACCACCAGGCCGTGCATAAATTCCATAGTGGAAAGGATATGCAATGTTAAATACTTCTGTGTCAAAAAAGACAAAAGTATAGTAGGTATGATACCTTTATTAGCCAATAAAGGTATCATACCTTCTATACTTTTATCTTTTTTGACACAGAAGTATTTCACATTGCATATTGTTTCTGGCTAACACGGTACTACACTATTTTTATAGTTGAAAGGACACTTTTTAAAGACTTGTGATTATGTCAAGGAATCACTACTTGAGCAATTCCCTAGAGTGCAAGCTGGAGACTGTCTGGATCAAGTGTGCAGGTAAATCAGCTACCTCAAGTCAGTCACCACTCTGGTCAGCAGAGTCTAAGTCTACTCTATGGTCTTCACCAGAGCCCACCGCTGGGCAGGTTTGATTTGGCTGCATAGAACCCAGATTGCTTTTACAGAATACAGTGTTGGACAGGACGTGTAACTGCAGGCAATACCAGAACAGACAACCAGACAAGCCAGAGGGGTAATCAGCAAGCAGAGTACAAAACCAGGAGATACTAAAAGTCCAACTCAGTGAGCAGAGGGCAAATTCAAAGACAAGCTGAAGGCCAGTTCTAAGGATCCAAACAGTCAAGGTGATACAGGGTGTAACCAGGAGCTTGGTCAGAAACATGTATACACAAGAGAATCGCAGGCAACAATGAGAAAACTGAGCAGATTCAAATACTACACTCTTGGCCCTGATAGGTTGCAGGCAGAGAAATGAGATTGACTCAGCATCTCAAACCAGGGCAACCCAGAAGCTAGGCTAGTAGTCATGGCAACCTTAACGTGAAAGATGTTTCTGAACCACTGCTTCACATACATATACGGCAACTAGCCCTCTGTCACGTTGAGTTCGTGGACCCACTGGGCCGTACCGCCTTGATGGTATGGCAGCTGGCCAACAGGGTGCAGGTCACAGTCTATAGTTCGTATAGTGTACCTGTGGCAGCTCGGACAGTAGCAAGGCAGGCTTGGCTGGGACTAGGCAGCAGGTAGATGTCAGGCGTGGAGTAGCAGAACAGGCCTGGAATACAGCACAGCATGACTACAGCTCAGCACGGCACTTAACCAGGATAGCACAGGATACAGGATACAGGTACGGGGAACTGGAAAACACTAGGAGACCATTTGCATAAACAAATTTTGGATATGACAAACAACACTCAGGCATTGCAGGGAGGCGCACAGCCCTTCTTATAGCCCAGGGTGCTCTGGGAGCACTCAGCTCAATCTCCCACCTGCGTGCGCTTTGGCTTCTTAAGTCTGGACTGAGCTCGCGAGCGCACCCTGGTGGTCACTGTGGAACAGGACGGCCGTATCTGCAGACATCTCTGGAGAGAAGGGCGGCGACTAGATGGAAGGAGTTCGTGGTCAGCGACCACGGACGTTACACCCTCTTCCCCCAATGATCGCAGTGTTTCTTCTGTATCGAGTGTCCAGATCTGGCTGTAGTTAACAGTCTATGGTCTGGGTTCATTCACTGGGACCTGCTTGGTTGGGGTTTTGATAACAGCAGCTGGACCAGAGGCTGTTAATTATGGTCAAACCTTTTACTGGACACCCTTATGCTGCTGGAACAGCACGATCGCCAGTTTCCAACAGCACAACAGTATCAATGTTTGACCGTAACTTAAATTCTCCAGTCTAAGTGCCGTCATCAGGACCTGAACCGATCATATACCGATGATCAGACACTGTTAATAAATAAATATGGTAATATGTAAAAAATAATTAACAGAGTAGTAAAATGATAAAAACAATGAAAAACTTAAAAAAATAAGAAAACCCCCTTCCACCCAAAAAAGTACATAACTCTCTGAACCCACATGCACAAAATTGAGCATGAGGTGCTCAGACATTTAAACATCTAATTTCCGTCACGCAGAATATACGTTAACCCAAGTATATAATAATTACCTCCAGCCAACAATCTGCTTTTGTGTCTTCTTTAAAAAATTTCTGTACTGGGTTGATTTTTCATGTACAGATGATGCATCTAAAGTTAATGGGGGGAGATACATGTAAAGCTAAAATAGTATCTTTGTTCTCGGGCGCTATAGCGATGTCATACTTTACACAACGTAACACATATATGGCATTACTATGCATGGGAGAACTAGAGAATTCATTTTTGGGGTGAATATTATTGAGCAAACTACCTTAAAACAGAACATGAAAAAAAAAAAATTTTTTTACATTTTCGCACCATTTTTCCCTAAATGTGATTAAATCATCTCTAATTATAAATAACAAGAAAGCCCTACGTGTCCCGAAAAAAAAAGAAACATTTTATGGAGGTAAATTAAGAAATAAAAAATGGGGAAAAAAAATCACTGTTACAATACAGCATTCCAAAAGCTGAAATTTTGCTCTTGGCTTTAGTTCAAAACGCCCCTAGTCCCGAAAGGATTAATTAACAATACCAGGTCACATAGTTTTAATTTGATCAGTGTTACATAATAGTGCTAGAGAATATATATATTTTTTAATAAAACAAGTAAAGATTATATATCGAATAAAGTCATACGATATTTTTTACTGTTACTGCCTTTTTCTAAAACTTGTGATGCCAAAACCTTAACCTCGTTCTTTAACTAAAGCATACAGAATCGTTATTTTAAATTACCATATTGATGAAATGCTGAGTGCAGTACTGAATAAGATAATGTTCATGTTTATGCATATACATATTTATAATGAATCTCTAGGCAGCCAGTCATTAAAAGATGTTATTTTGTTATTAAGTGCTCTAGAAACAATTTCTATGTTCTTATGAGCCAGTATTTTTTTAGTAAAAAGTGAAAACATCCATACATTTCCATTCAAAAAATTAGATTGATTCAAAATGACATTTAAAAGCGGTTGCTCCATCAAAATAACAATCAATAATACATTTCATTGGTCTTGGAAAAAGTTGGGGGTAGGAATAGAAAAGAAAAGGAAAAAAAAGGCATGTCGAGGGTGAGGAAAACAGACAGTCCCAGAAACGATAAAGCACCAAGTTCTGACTCTAATTTATGGTGAAATAAAATGACAGCAAAGAAAAACCAGCAAGAGCCAATTTTAAGCTATTTTCGTGTTTTTGGAATATTCGTTAAAGGGGTGGTCTGGTCATAGAAAAAAAGAGTCTGCTTTCTTCCAGAAATAGCACTACTCTGGTCCATGGGCTGGATATAGTATTGCAGCTTGCAGCTCAGTCCTATTCACTTGAATGAGGATAGTGTAATGGCCGCGTTCACGGACCGCAGGCCCCTCTCATCCTACTGTCGTCTCCCTCCTCGAAGATGCCAGCACATGCGGCCGTCCTGCCATGCAGTGACCACTAGGGTGTGCGCGCGAGCTCATTTCCGGCCTTAAAGGGCCAGCGCGCGCACATGTAAAGAATTTACTAATTACTCTTAGATCACCCTGGACTATAAAAAGGGCCCTGCCCTTTCACTCCTTGCCTGATCCTTGTTTGCATTCCTATGTTAGTCTTGCAATTGGTCCCTTAGTCGTATCCTGTTCCCAGTGCTCCTGTGTCCTGCTACCTGTATCCTGTGCTGTATTTGTTCCCATGCCCTCTCTAGTGTTGGAGTCGTGTCGTGCCGTCTCCTATGCCTGAGCTCATACACCATGTCTGGTGTCATCTGCCACGCCTGGTACCTCCTGCCACGTTTTGCATCAACTGCCGTCAAAGTACCATCTGAGCCTAGCCTTGCTACTTCCTGGACTATTACAGGTACCCTTCTGCTTGGACTTTGTAGAGACTTGGTACACTGTTGTTTGGCCAGCTGATACTCCGCTACGGCGGTGCGGCCTAGTGGGTCCACATACCCACAGATTGTGACAGATAGGCTGCAATAATGGCAGTGTTTCTTAAAAGACCAGAAAAATAATTCTAACCTTGGACAACACCTTGCAGTTAGTTTTGATTTACTTCTCAGCTTTTAATGTACAACTGTCACAATGGGTGTGTGGACCCGCTGGGCCGTACCACCGTAGCGGGATAGCAGCTGTCCAAACAGGATACCAAGGCAAAGTCAATGGTTCGAATAAGGGTACATGTGGCAATACGGACAGTAGCGAAGCCAGGCTCGGATGGGACCTTGGCAGCAGGCAGACACCAGGCGTGGTGAAATACAGCAGGCATAGTATATGACACAACACGACTCCAACTCTCTACGGCACAGGAACAAGGTAGCACGGGATAAAGGATACAGGTAGCAGGAATGGGAACACTGGGAACAGGAAAACACTAAGGGACCATTTACAAAGACTAACATGGGCAACACAACAAAGCTCAGGCAATGAAGGAAGGGGCAGGGCCCTTCTTATAGTCCATGGTGATCATGGGAGCAATCAGTCACTCTAAAACATGTGTGTGCGCTGTCTCATTAAGGCCGGGAATGAACTCGAGCGCGCACCCTAGTGGTCACTGCAAGACAGGACGGCCGCATGTGCTGGCATCTCTGGGGAGGAAGAGGTCTGCAGGATGATAGGCGTCTGCGGTCTGCTACCGCAGACGTTACAACAACAGATCTCTCAAAAGAAGCAGAGACAGGAAGGAGTGATCAGTGTTCAGGTAACCTCATATGTAACAATAAAGCAGACATGAATCCTGGAGGACAACTGTTACATTAGCCATAATGTTAAAAACAGATTTGTCATAGGTACACACCAAAGGGGGAGGTAGGTCTGCTTGCACTTTGTTTATACACCATTTACCGATGAAAACACATTTATGTTATAGTACGGATTGTTATGGTTGCAGGGATACAAAAAATGTATATGCAGGGAGTTGCATTTTTACAACAGCTGGTTGGAGACCACTGTGTAAGTTCCCTTGCACATGACCATAATTTCATCTATCAGTAAATACTGCCCGCAAATGTGGATCCATAGTCAACTGTAACTTATACATATATCCGTATATACGGCCCGTAGTGCATCCGTATTTTATCAGTATATACGGAACTGTAAAAAAGAGGGAGGCTGCAAATGATGTCACCAACATGTTGCATAGCAACGCTTCCGTAAGTACGGACGGTTTATGGAAGCGCTCATAGGCATCTATGGAAGAGTCTGTGCCGTAATTACAAGAATAGGACAGGTTCTATAACTTTTTCAGCATGGACACCCATCCGTAAAAATACGGAAAGGTGTACGTGGCCAATAGAAATGAATGGGTCCGTAATTACGGATGAAAAATATGGTCATGTGCATGGGGCCTAAGTAACCATAAATGTGTAAGTAACAATAAAGAGGTATGCCCTATCAGGCAATATGATAAGACAGCACTGGGGCCTTGCTAAAGTCCTGAGCTGTCAGTATAAAACTAACATTGTTCCAAATCTATTACATTCTTATTGCTATTGTACTAGTACTGTTACATCTCTGTGCATTATGCCTGCATTGTGAAATCACCGTGCTCAATATCTCTCTCTCATATTTATGTAAAGTGTGTGGAGCCCATGTTCTGACAACAATGATCACAACATATGACCTGCTTGTTGCACATAAGTGAAGCCATACAAATTTATTAGCAGCAATCTGCTCATTGGGAGTACAGGTTAATGTAACATTAGTGATGCAATGTATGATAAAGGAGGCAAGAAGAAAAGTACAAGAAGTGGAAGGCTGTTGAGGTATTAGTGTGCGAATTATCCCCTCATATTCACAGCTGTATGCAGCTGCTGCCCCTATTTATCTTCTATACTCTATCTATTCATACAGTCATATATTGAAATATATGTATATGTTATATTGTGTTATAACCTTGCACTGCACATTTTAAATTAGTCACAATGCTCACACATAATAAATTAGTCACAATGTTCATAAAATAGTAGCAGCTACTATATGGACACTACAGCACTATTAAATTTTGCTCGCATAATTAAATACACATAAAGACTGATAATAATATGCACTATGACAGACAACTATAAATGGAAGGGGCATGGAAGGGGTGGACGAAATAGATGCACCCTTGCAGGTCCGGCATCCGCTCACGCTGCCTTCATGGCTCCTCCAGGTGTGGAATCCCCGGCCAGAGCATTGCCGACACTCTAGACGGAAATTCTCCTAGAGGGAGGTCCTGATGTCCCTGTCCATATATGGACAGTGACAACAGGGGCTCCTCCTGGACTTGAATCCCCGGCCAGAGAATTACCGACACTCTAGCCAGGGATTCCGCTCCTGGAGAAGCCCCTCACGTCACTATCCATATATGGACAGTGACATCAGGGGCTTATCCAGGAGCGGTATCCCAGGCCAGAGCATTGCCTATGCCCTTGCCAGGAATTCCGCTCCTAGAGGGAGCCTCTGTCTAGGAGCGGAACCCCCCCCCCCCCCCAGAGCGTTGCCGACGTTCTGGCCGGAGATTCCACTCCTGGAGGGTTCCCCATACGTCCCTAGCCATATATGGACAGTGACACCAGGGGCTTCTCCTGAACTGGAATCCCCGGCCAGAGCGTTTCACAGAGGTCGTCTTGTCGTGGCAGGTGGGCTCACACAATTTTATCAAAATGTGCTCTAAGAACCTGACTATTGTAAGATTTAGCAGTAATGCATATTTATGTATATTTAGTGGCTTAGGTGGCATTAGTGTTCGCCATATATGAACAGTGACATCAGGGGCCCCTGCAGGAGCGGTATCCCCCCAGATTTTTGCCGACTATCTGGCCGGAGATTCCACTCCTAGAGGGATCAACTGACGCCCCTGTCCATATATGGACAGTGACGTCAGGGTCTCCTTCGGGACCGGAATCCCTGGCCGGATCGTTTCCGATGCTCTGGCCAGGGATTCCGCTCCTGGAGAAGCCCCTGATGTCACTATATATATATATATATATATACAGTGACGTCAGGGGCTCTTCCAGGAGAGGAATCCCCAGCCAGAGCATGGGGGCCCACACACTTTACATAAGTTAAACCTCATAGGCCTCAGTAAAATAACATAATTGCGCTGATGGATGTGTTGCAGACAATTGCGGGTCCCTTCTTTTTGGCTCATTTAGGCAGGCTCTCACAGTACTACCTGTACTGGCCCTAGCCTTGAATGGCGGTTTGGGACTTCACTGTAATTTTGTATGGAAGGGCCTATGGATAACACTCTATATGGGTGACTGTGGCTGTTCCTATAAATAGGGGGAAGGCTGTGACTGACAATGTGCATATACTGTAGAATGCTGTGGCTGTCACTGTGTATTGGTGGCACTTTTCTGTCACTGTATATAGGGAGCCAGGGATAATGCACCTAGTGATGTCCAGCACAGGAACAAGGTACACAGTGAAGTCATAGTAGAGTAGCAAACAAAGATGTCACATCCAATATCCCATTTGAAAACCTCCTGTTTCTGTAAAGCTTTGCCGTAGATTGCTCAGAAGGATCATACTTTGGCAAATTCTTTCCTACTGTAATGACACTATCTATAGAATTAGACGGTTGAGGATTCTTGCTTATAAATGACAACTGTAAGTTATCTTGTGGGACCTGCATTTCTCATAATATTGTAGGGTTTATAAAGTACATGTAATTTTCTACGAAGCTTATAGACTTTGTCATTTGAATACTTAGAGGTATCTGATCTTTGAGTTTGATGGGGTCGATTATCTGACGTTACAAAAACATTTGCTTATTTTCGTTTTACACTAGCCATGTGATTTTGTGGTACATTCTGACTCTGATACTTTCTAGCAATGTCTAATAATTTTACAACTATTGACTTTTTATCTGATGCAATAGTGAGAGTGACAGAATCCAAGAATTTGAGTTTATTGACAAATGTTTTCTCAATAGATTGTGAAGAGCAATTGTCAACGACGGCTTTGTATGTGTGTTTAAACATGGACATGAATGAAAACGTACATTCATTTTGGAGAATTTTAAATTCTTCAAGAATGTCAAATGTTGGTATGCTGTCACCTCTAGTACACCAGATTAATTCCTTCAATCCATCAACATCACTATCCTGTAACCATTTATTTGACTCATTGTCAAAAGACCTTTTCAATGCTACACATCTGAATAGCGTCACTGGAAGCCACATATTAAACAATAAATGTTTCTGTTCATTAGATAAATCAAATGTGTCTACATAGCTCTCATAAACCTCTGAATTCCTGCACACATGGATTTTTGCATCATGTGTGGGAATGTCTTTGCTTAAATTGATTAATTGCTTCTGCAATTTTACATGTATGCTGGCTTCTTTTATATGTAAATCTCGTTCTAGAATTACCTCCACATGGTCACCTTCAGCCGAGACTACAGATATGTGTTTATTCTCATTCTGCTGGTTTTTCTCATCATCAGTATTTCCGTTTACTTTTGATATACATCTTCATAGATCGCTGTATCTTTTTAGGAACTGTGCTGGTAGATTCATATATGGATTTATCTAACACAAATTTATAAGACTTCTACCTTATGAACAATATTTCTCAACTTATCTTTCTGTTTGCCAATTCAAATATGTTACAGCTTATTGTCTTATTTTCCTTTTGACATTCTGCATACAAACTACACCAAATAGACTCTAGATCTGACGTATCGCTAGGCATAAACTTAAATTCTAAGCGACTTTTCAGCGATAGCATTAATAATTTCCATACTCACATTTTTTAATTTTATCCCAACCCCCCTTGCTTTGTATCCCCTCTCTTCCCTCCCTTTTATATTCAAAACTAAATAAAGAATTTTAAAAAACCATAAGATTACTGTCTGTCCTATGGATCATCTGTCGTTCCTGTCATCAGTACGTCTTAGCACGTCTGGCACATGTAGACCTCCTTTATAATATTCCTAGATTCTTCGATTTGTTTTCGTGACACTTGCATCTTTTAGATCCCGGCTCTTCACTTGCCTCTCAGGAAGCGGAAGACAAAATATCGCTATGGCTGGCTCACCAATGTTAAAGAGGCTCTGTCACCAGATTTTGCAACCCCTATCTGCTATTGCAGCAGATAGGCGCTGCAATGTAGATTACAGTAACGTTTTTATTTTTAAAAAACAAGCATTTTTGGCCAAGTTATGACCATTTTCGTATTTATGCAAATGAGGCTTGCAAAAGTACAACTGGGCGTGTTGAAAAGTAAAAGTACAACTGGGCGTGTATTATGTGCGTACATCGGGGCGTGTTTACTACTTTTACTAGCTGGGCGTTGTGTATAGAAGTATCATCCACTTCTCTTCACAACGCCCAGCTTCTGGCAGTGCAGACACAGCCGTGTTCTCCAGAGATCACGCTGTGTCGTCACTCACAGGTCCTGCATCGTGTCAGACGAGCGAGGACACCGGCACCAGAGGCTACAGATGATTCTGCAGCAGCATCGGCGTTTGCAGGTAAGTTGATGTAGCTACTTACCTGCAAATGCTGATGCTGCTGCAGAATCAACTGTAGCCTCTGGTGCCGACACGATGCAGGACCTGTGAGTGACGTCACAGATCTGCACTGCCAGAAGCTGGGCGTTCTGAAGAGAAGTGGATGATACTTCTCGTCAGAACGCCCAGCTAGTAAAAGTAGTAAACACGCCCCGATGTACGCACATAATACACGCCCACTTGGACTTTTACTTTTAAACACACCCACTTGGACTTTTGCAAGCCTCATTTGCATAAATACAAAAATGGTCATAACTTGGCCAAAAATGCTCGTTTTTTAAAAATAAAAACGTTACTGTAATCTACATTGCAGCGCCTATCTGCTGCAATAGCAGATAGGGGTTGCAAAATCTGGTGACAGAGCCTCTTTAAGTGTTGATCTAATATAATAGCATTTCTATTATAACAGAGCATATCTAACAATCCTGGAGATAAGGACTGTTGGAGATATTGACTATGAACATATATTTTTTTAATTGATAATTATTTATAATGTGGTTATGAGGCAGGTAATGGTGGCTCACTGCATGGAAAAATCAGCCCAGACACCATGTTCTAGAATATTTTGCTGCGCCACAACCGGGTGAGGACGCGCACCCAGCGTACTAATGCTGCGTGCCTCATACTGGGGACTATGTAAAGTTGATGAAAGACGTCTGTTCCTGGCTCTCTTGTAGCAGCAGGAGTGCAGTTGGTGCTGGTGTGCACTAGATGATGAGAGATCCTAAGCTGAGCGGATTGAGATGCAGAGGAACCTGTGCGCAAGACGAGATTGTTAAAATAGCCGGGTCAAGTTACCAGGGAGCCTCCTCATGACAAAGTCTGCTGTGCGGTATGTGGTAGTTGACGGGGGCATCCACACGATAGGGATTTGCTAAAGTGCCAGAGAGAGAGAGAGAAAAGCCTACGATAAAGAGGACGTTCTGCTGAAATTTACTGCTTGTTTATTGCTACAATCAATAGGCTTGGTCATGAGGGCCCTGGTCAGGGTCGCCATCAGGGGAGTACGGCTGGTACTGCCGTCAGGGACCCGGCCACAATGCTGAAAATAAGGGGCCTGCCCGCTTCTTATTTACTTTAAACATTTGGATCAGGGACCCAGCATTAGTTACTTGTAGAAAGGAATGGAACCTTCAATGTAAGGGTATGTTCAAGGGAAAATAGCTCCTGATTTTCAGACATTTTCTGAGCCACTCGCGATTTTCGCTGTTTTCCGCTGCGTTTTTTACGGCCGTTTTTGGAGCTGTTTTCAATAGAGTCTATGAAAAACGGCTCCAAAAACGTCACCAAAAAAAAATGGCTCGTCGGAAAAGAACGCCATTTTCCCATTGCAATCAATGGGCAGATGTTTGGAGGTGTTCTGCTTCCGATCTTTCAGCCGTTTTTTGGCCGAAAATAGACCATGTGAACATACCCTAATAGGCCCATTCCTTCCACCAAAGTAACTAACCCTGGGACCCTGAGAGGACTTACAGTAGTGGAAGCTGCTGCATGAGCAGCATGAAAGCAGAAGGTCCGTGTGGAGAGAGCCCCCCGCACCAGACAGGTTCTGTCTCTACTCCGCCTACTGGACCCTGCAAGGCTGGTGATTGCCCCATCCTCCTTCACATCCCTCCTGACCACACTGATAGAAAATAAAGTGGGGTATGTTTTCGTTTCCCTCACATTTTTTTTTTTGCCATGATTTTCGTAATCGCGGCAAAAATGGAACAGTTTTGCCACAATTATAAACATTTCGGCAAAACCGCACCGTTTGTGCTGCGATTACAAAAATTGCATAAAGAAATGCCACAAAACATAAAAAAGGCTATCTTCTCACAGTGCAGTTAAATCACGTTTTTGCTGTGATTTTGCAAAAATCATGGCAAAAAATGGGATTTGACCGCCCTGTGTGACTAGACCCCGAGGTCTGTCTCCTATTTTCTGTGCGGGTTGCGCATTGAAAATCCACTACAAATTGCAAAACAACTCATGTGAATGGGGTTTTCAAAACCCTATGCACAGGCAGCAGGAAAAAAAAATCTGCATGGGATTTAGGGCATTCTGCTGATTGTTAGATCAGCAGCATTCCTATTACATTGCAATATTGTCACTCATTTCACCCTTTACAATGCAAACGGTTAATTTACTGCAAATGCTTAGCAAAACCTGTTAGCAAAACCTGTAAGGGTAAGTTCACACATTGCGTAAACACTACGGATTTTCTGCAACAGATTTCATGGCGGAAAATCCACAGCGTAATACAGTAGCAGCAGAGTGGATGAGATTTGCACAAATCTCATCCACACGATGCGTAAAAAATGCGCTGAAAACCCGTTGATAAATTGACCTGAAGTGTTTTTTTTAATCCGCAGCATGTCAATTTATGTTGCATAATCACTGCTTTTCTGTTGCGGGTTTTCTTTATTGAATTTAATAGGGAGGTAAACCCTGCATCAAATAGATGTTGCGATTTTTGTGGCGGAAAAGCTGCGATTCCGCCACAAAAAAATTGCAACTAAAAAAAAAAAAGATTATAAAAAAAGATTATACTTACCAAGATCTCTCTGTTCTGCGTCCAGCCCGGCCTCCAGGAATGACTATTCATCCCATGTGACTTCTGCAGCCAATCACAGGCTGCAGTGGTTACATGGGTTGAAACGTTATCCCAGGAGGTCGGGCTGCAGGACGTCAGAGAGAAGCATCGCCATTGTACGTATAGACTTTTTTGGTTTATCTGGTTTTCTTACCTGTTATTTTCTGCAGCAAACAATTTGGTGTGTTTTTTCGGCCGGAATTTCCTGCGGGGATACGCTGTGTACTTTTAGACTATCAGCCCTGTGATTTTCAGCCATTTTATAAGCAACTTGCGTTTTTGCGGCGTTTTTTACAGCTGTTTTGGAGCTGTTTTTCTATCAAGTCAATGAAAAACAGCTCCAAAAACGGCTCAAGAAGTGACATGCACTTCTTTTTACGAGGCGCTTTTTTACGCGGCCGTTTTTAAAAAACGTCCCGTGGGAACGGAACGCCGTTTTTCCCATTGAAATCAATGCGCAGATGTTTGGAGGCATTCAGCCCCCGTATTTTCAGCCATTTTTCGGGGTGTTTACCCATAGACAGTGACATTAGGTGATCCTCCTGGACCGGAATGTGATGTCAGGGGCAACCCCAGAGCAGGAGTCCTGGACGAGCGCTACTAGCACTCTGCCTGGGACTCCAGCTCTGCTCCTGACATCACTGTCCATATATGGACAGTGATGTCAGGGGCTTCCCCAGCCGGAGTCCTGGAGCAGAACCACTTCTAGCACTCTGCCTGGGACTCCTGCTCTGCTCCTGACATCACTGCCTATATATGGACAGTGATGTCAGGGGCTTCCGCAGCCAGATTCCTGGAGCAGATCTGCTTCTAGAACTCTGCCTGGGACCCCTGCTCTGCTCCTGACATCACTGCCCATATATGGACAGTGATGTCAGGGGCTTCCCCAGCTGGAGTCTCGGAGCAGAGACGCTCCTAGCACTCGGCCTGGGACTCCTGCTCTTCTCCTGACATACTGTCCATATATGGACAGTGATGTCAGGGGCTTCCCCAGAGCAGGAGTCTCAGAGCAGAACGCTAGTATAGTCTCTGCTCTGGGACTCCTTCTCTGGGGAAGCCCCTGACATCACTGTCCATATATGGACAGTGAAGTCAGGGGCTCCGTCTATGAGCGGAATCCGAATCAGCGCATCGGCAATGCTCTGGCTGGCGATTCCGCTGCAGGAGGTGCCCTGCCCTGACTTCACTGCCCTTATATGGACAGTGAAGTCAGGGGCTCCGTCTATGAGCGGAATCCCCGGCCAGGGAATTAGCAACGCCTTGGCCGAGGATTCCGGTGCTCCAAGAGAAGTGAATGGCAGAGCAGGAAGCGGATAGTTTCCTGCTCTGCCATAGTATTTAATTGTATCTGTGTCCTGAGGACAATTGTATTTGTGTCCCGGGACAGTAATTTGCCGGGGCTGTCTCTTTAATTCGGGACAGTCCCGGCAAATTCGAGACTGTTGGCAAGTATGCATAATTTGCTTAAAGGGGTATTCCCATCTTATTAATGTATGGCATATCCAGTGGTGGAAACTGCATTTATTAAGCATTCATCACCACACCTATGGTGGCACCCTTCTTGACTGCAAGGGGTGCAAATAAATAAAAATAAGCCACTTCGTGCACACTTTGACATGTTGCGACATTGACGCAATTTGAGCAAAATTTAATAAAAAAAGCAGCAACTTTGCCTGGATTTGAACAGCATTGTTTATAAATAGTGTTGCCACCTTTTCCACATAAAAAACACCGGCCAGTTTCGGGTTGTATTTACACATTCCGTTTTGTTTTTTTTGCATTTTCTGAGCTGTAGTTTTTAATGGCCTTATTTATTGTACTATATAATGTACTGGGAAACTGCAAAAAATAGCTTTGTGGGGTATAATAGGGAAAAAAACTGTGATACAATATGATTATGACGATACCAAATTTATTTAGAGGTTTTTTATTGTGTACTAGTTTTATAAAGAATAAACTAAAAAGTAGTTTTGTGTGTCTAAAAGCCATAACTTTTTTATTTTTCTGTTGATGGAGTGGTGTGAAGGCTTGTTGTTTGTGGGGCGAGCTGTAGTTTTTATTATTGCCATTTGGCGGTACATACAATTTTTGAACACTTTTTAACCCCTTAAGGATGCAGCCTGTTATGGCCTTCAGGACACAGCCAATTTTTTCAAATCTGACATGTTTCACTTTATGTGGTAATAACTTCTGAATGCTTTTACCTATCCAAGCGATTCTGAGACTGTTTTCTCGTGACACATTGGACATATGTATGTGACACATGTTACTGGCAAAATTTGCTCGATACATTAAGTATATAATTGTGAAAAAGACCAAAATTTAGCGAAAAATTTCAAAAATTTGCATTTTTCTTAATTTAAATGTATCTACTTGTAAGACAGATAGTAATACCACACAAAATTGTTGCTAATTAACATCCCCCACATATTCACTTTAGATTGGCAATGTTTTTTGAACATCCTTTTATTTTTCTAGGACGTTACACGGCTTAGAACTTTAGCAGCAATTTCCCACATTTTCAAGAAAATTTCAAAAGGCTATTTTTACAGGGGCCAGTTCAGTTGTGAAGCGGATTTTAGGGCCTTATATATTAAAAAACACAGATAAGTCACCCCATTTTAAAAACTGCACCCCTCAAAGTATTCAAAACAGCATTTAGAAAGTTTCTTAACCCTTTAGACGTTTCACAGGAATTAAGGCAAAGTAGAAGTGAAATTTTAAAATTTTTTTTTTTTTTTGCAGAAATTCATTTTTCTTCTATTTTTTTTGTAACACAGAAAGTTTTACCAGAGAAACACAACTCAATATCTATTGCCGAGAATCTTCAGTTTTTATAAATACCCCACATGTGGCCGTAGTGCACTTATTGACTGAAGCACAGGCCTCAGAAACAAAGGAGAACCTAGAGGATTTTGGGGCCGCCTTTTTATTAGAAAATATTTTAGGCACCATGTCAGGTTTGAAAGGCTCTTGCGGTGCTAAAACAGTGGAAATCCCCCAAAAGTGACCCCATTTTGGAAACTATACCCCTTGAGGAAATTATTTTGCAGAAATTATTGGAAGTGGGCCGTGAAAATGCACCACTGCATTTGTAAAGCAATATCTCCCGAGTAAAACAATACCCCACATGTGGTCATAAATGGCTGTTTGGACACACGGCAGGGCTTAGAAGGGAAAGAGCGCCATTTGGCTTTTGGAGCTCAAATTTAGCAGGAATGGTTTGCGGAGACCATGTCGCATTTTGCAAAGCCCCTAAAGGACCAAAACAGTGAAAACGACAAAAAAGTTACTCCATTTAGGAAACTACACCCCTTGAAGTATCCATCTAGGGGTGTAGTGAGCATTTTGACCCCACAGGGGTTTCATATATTTTATTAGAATTGGGCAGTGAAGATAAAAATAATAATTTTTTTTCCAATAAGCCGTAGCTTTAGCTCAAAATTTTTAATTTTCTCAACAAATATAGGAATAAAAGAACCCCAACATTTGTAAAGCAACTTCTCTGGAGTACGGCAGTACCCCATTTGTGGTCATAACCTGCTGTTTGGGCACACGGCAAGGATCAGAAGGGAAGGAGCGCCATTTGGCTTTTAGAGCACAGATTTTGCTGGATTGGTTTCTTGACACCATGTCACATTTGCAAAGCTCCTAAGGTACCAGTACAGTGTAAACTCCCCAAAAGTGACTCGATTCACGAAACTACACCCCTTGAGGAATTCATCTAGGAGTGTAGTGAGCATTTTGACCCCACAGGTGTTTCATAGATTTTATTAGAATTGGGCAGTGAAAATAAAAAAAATCCTTTTTCTTCAATAAGACGTAGATTTAGCAGAAAATTTTTCATTTTCTCAACAAATAAATGAAAAAAAAGCAACACAACACTTGTAAAGCAACTTCTCCTGTGTACGGCAATACCCCATATGTGTTCATAAACTGCTGTTTGGGCACAGAGTAGGGCTCAGAAGGGAAGGAGCGTCATTTGCTTTTGGAGTACACATTTTGCTGAATTGGTTTCTTGGCGCTTTGTCGCATTTGCAAAGTCCCTGTGGCACCAAAACAGTGGATCCCCCCAGAAGTAACCGCCTTTTGGAAACTACACCCCTCAAGGTATTCACCTAGGGGTGTAGTGAACATATTAACCCCGCAGGTGATTGGCAGAAATTGGTGTGCACTCAATGTTGCAGAGTGAAAATGGGATTTTTTCCATAGATATGCCAATATGTGGTGCCCAGCATGTGCCACCATAACAAGACCGCTCTCTTATTATTATGCAGTGTTTCCCGGTTTTAGAAACACCCTACATGGGGCACTAATCTTTTGCCTGGACATTCGACAAGGCTCAGGAGTGAAAGAGTACCATATAAAATTAAGGCCTAATTTGGCAATTTACAAAGTATTGGATCACAATTGCAGAGGCTCTGATGTGAAATAATAAAAGAAACTGCTGAGAAGTGACCCCATTTTGGAAACTACACCCCTCAAGGCATTTATTAAGGGGTGTAGTGAGCATTTTCATCCCACAGGCCTTTTCCATGAATGATTGCGCTGCGGAAGGTGCAAAGTAAAAATGTCAATATTTCCCTAGATATGCTATTTCAGTGGCAAATATGTCGTGCCCAGCTTGTGTCACTGGAGACACACACCCCAAAAATTGTTAAAAAGGTTCTCCAGGGTATGGCGATGCCATTTATGTGGAAGTAAACTTCTGTTTGGGCACACTGTAGGGTTCAGAAGGGAGGTAGCGCTATTTGGCTTTTGGAGCGTGGATTTTGCTTGGTAGTAGTTTAGTTTGGAGTCTTACTGGTGTTTCCGTTTATAATGTGGGGGTACATGTAAGCCGGGCAGAGTATGTAAGGGGCATAGTTAGGTGGTATAATAATGGGGTAAAAAAAACAATAAAATAATCCATAGATATTTGTTACGCTGTGACACGATTCTTTCTGCACAGGCCGGTGTCTCACTAATAAATGGTCCTTACTTATTCCCCTTTTGGTCCACACTCGGCATCTTTGCAGTTTGGGGAATTTTGCTGGGAAAGTGTAATGTCGGGGTAGGGAGACAGACAGGGGAGCCCTAATCTACCCGCCACTCAGTCCCTGCCTACTTGCATGGCGTACAACTGGGCGACGGTCCCTACGCTCTATAAGTGAACGACAGACAAACAGACAAGGGTGCACAGAAGCTAAGGGAAATGGGACAGTTGCCCACGGCGACCCCGTGAGCAACAAGAGTAGTAAACGAACTGAGTCAAACCAGGAGTATACGAGGTACCAAATGCAGAGCAGGAGAGTAGTCAGTAAAGCCAGGGTCAATTTGAAGCAGAGGTCAATAGTACTAGCAGGAACAGCAGAGCCAGGAAACCAGACAGAATCACAGGCAAAGGAAGAGCAGGAAATGAAGATATAAATAGACCGAGGGCGGGACCTAGCTCCGTCTGGCCAGGCTGTGATAGGTTCTCCCACTCCTCAACCTACCAGCCTGAGTGGTAGCAGATCGAGTCACTCTATCAGACCTAAGAGCAGATGCAGGCTGATTAACCACGGGCGTCGACACAGAAGCTTTGTCCGGCAGATCCTTTACAGAAAGGGTATGTTCACACGGCGGGGGTCCGTACCGGCTGAAATTACGGGATGTTTCAGCCTGAAAACATCCCCGTAATTTCAGCCGTACCGGCATGTGCAGGCGCTTGAACGCCGCGTCAATTACGGACGTAATTAGCGCTGCTATTCATTGGAGTCAATGAATAGCGGCTCCAATTACGGCCAAAGAAGTGACAGGTCACTTCTTCTACGCGGGCGTCTATTTACGCGCCGTCAATTGACAGCGGCGCGTAAATATACGCCTCGTGTGAACAGACAAACGTCTGCCCATTGCTTTCAATGGGCAGATGTTTGTCAGCGCTATTGAGGCGCTATTTTCAGACGTAATTCGGGGCAAAAACGCCTGAATTACGTCCGTAAATAGGCCGTGTGAACATACCCAAAGGGTTGTCTTGGTATAATACGGGCGCCCTCGCTTCCAGCAGATATGTTTGGGCCCTCCCCTTCCTGGTTCCCTAATTTTAGGGGCCTTGATAATTCGCCACTTGAAACAGAAGAAATGTTCCCCTCGGGTCGGCACAACTGCATATTTTTTCTTTCCTGACTTATTGGAGCCTTAACTAATTTTATTTTTTCATAGACATAGTGGTATGAGGGCTGTTTTTTTGCGGGACAAGCTGTCGTTTTTATTGGTACCATTTTGGGGTACATGCGACTTTTTGATCACTTGTTATTCTGTTTTTTTTGGAAGGCGAGGTGACCAAAAAACTGCAATTCTAGCATATTTTTTTAGTTCTTTTTATACAACGTTCACCACGCGTTATAAATTACATGTTACCTTTATTCAATAAGATTCCAGCGATACCTAATTTATAGCACTTTTTTATGTTTTACAACTTTTTGCACAATAAAATAACTTTTGTAAAGAGAATGGATTTTTTCTGTTGCCAAGTTGTGAGAGCTATAACTTTTTATTTTTTCGTCGATGGAGTTGTATGAGGGCTTGTTTTTTGCGAGATGAGTTATAGTTTTTATAGGTACCATTTTTGGGTACATGCAACTTTTTGATCACTTTATTTAAATTTTTGGAAGACAAAGTGACCAAGAAATAACAATTATGTCAGTATTTTTTAGGGGATTTTTTTACGGCGTTCACTGTGCGGAATAAATAAGATAATCTTTTTATAGTTCAGGCTGTTACGGTCGCAGCGATACCAAATATGTATGGCTTTAATATTTTTTTCAATAATAAATGACTTGATAAGGGAAAAAGGGCGATTTTTTACACTATTCTTTAGTCCCACTAGGGGACTTGAAGGTCCAACTGTTTGTTTCATGTTCTAATACATTGCACTACCTATGTAGTGCAATGTATTAGAACTGTCAGTTGTTCACTGACAGCAAGCCGATCAGGCTCCGCCTCCGGACGGGGCCTAATTGGCTTCCGTAATGGCAGATAGGAAGCCATTGTTAGGCCTACTGTTGCCATAGTAGCAGTCGCCAGCCTTGCCATCGCATGGCAGGCTGCCGATTTGATACAAACCACTTTGATGCAGCGATCACATTGGATTGCTGCATTGAAGGGGTTAATGGCAGGAATCGGAGCTAGCTCCGGTTCCTGCCTCTACAGTGGTACACAGTGGTACACTGCTGATGACGCCGGCTCAGCTTCTGAGCCGGAAGCTGAGCCGGCGCCATTTTTCCGACGGTACCGGAAGCCTTTTCGGCCCCGCCGACGACGGGGCCATTGAGGATTTAGTTGCTGACAGACCGGGAGGTAAGTATTAGGCCTCCGATCGCCTTTGCAGCCACCGGCAACCCAGCGATCAAGTTGTTGGGGTGCCGGTGGCTATAAACTCCTCACATGCTGCAATCTCAATTGAACGCAGCATGTGAGGGGTTAATCGGAGGCTAGCTCCGGTCCTGGCCGATACCTTAGTGTGCCAGCTGTAATATACAGCTGTCACACGGCGGTATGTCGCTGGCTCAGCTCCTGAGCCAGCTCCATCTCCTTCATATATGACCGAGAAGAGAACAAATGCCAATACACAAGAACATTTAGAAAAATGAGCAAAATACTTTATTCAAAATGACATATACATACAAAAATAATAAAAATAATAAAAAGAATCCATGAACCAACAGGTTAAAAAGACCAAACCGCCAAACAATGTATAAGGAAGGTAACGTCTGAGGTTGACGTATAATAATGACAACCAAAAGATATGATCTAATGAACAGGGTACATACATGCATAAGTATGAAATGAAACATTAATGAAAAAATGCAAAAAAATGTGTGAACATCAAGCACATACCCATTGATCAACCAGATGGAAGCACGGCGATGTGTCTGCCCCAACGCGCGTTTCGGCGCAACTGCCTTCGTCTGGCGCTACCCCCAGACGAAGGCAGTTGCGCCGAAACGCGCGTTGGGGCAGACACATCGCCGTGCTTCCATCTGGTTGATCAATGGGTATGTGCTTGATGTTCACACATTTTTTTGCATTTTTTCATTAATGTTTCATTTCATACTTATGCATGTATGTACCCTGTTCATTAGATCATATCTTTTGGTTGTCATTATTATACGTCAACCTCAGACGTTACCTTCCTTATACATTGTTTGGCGGTTTGGTCTTTTTAACCTGTTGGTTCATGGATTCTTTTTATTATTTTTGTATGTATATGTCATTTTGAATAAAGTATTTTGCTCATTTTTCTAAATGTTCTTGTGTATTGGCATTTGTTCTCTTCTCGGTCATATATTATGTTTTGGATGCCTTATGGGTATACACCCCTGGATCTGGTTCATATTCAACATGCTTGCTGACAGCCGCATTCTTACTTCGTTTTGAGCCATTCTAGATCCATGCTGTGCTTTTTGGTCATTCCATCTCCTTCATGTACAGTTACCTGGAATTGCGTGAAAACACCAGCTTCCATCACGTAACTGTACGTGAAAATGCGGGAAGGGGTTAAAAATGGGAAAAGGTTTTTTTTCTTTACATATATATTTTTTTATTTTTGTACAGTATTAAAGACTCAATTTTATTTTTCAGTCCCACTAGGGAACTTAAACATACCATGTTTGGTATTTTTAACAGGCTCCTAAAAGGCCATGCCTCTTTAATAGGTTTTAGCAGGTTTCTGAAAATTTACCAGACAGAATAGCACTGCATGATGCGCTACTTTGTCCGGGATTTTTTGTGGCGCTTAACAGAGGCAACGCTTAAAAGGATCAGAAAGAAGGCAGACCTAGGGCCCCAGGATGCCATGACAACCATTGACACCCCACAATTGTGTCGCGAATAGGCCAGTGGGCTGTCAGAGGGGGCCGCCCCCTCTTTCTAATGGCTGAGAAAGTGGTAAAACGGCCAGGAACAGCGTGATCTCTGTTTCTGGCCATCAGTGCGAGGTGTCAGCTGTAATACACAGCTGACACCCGCAGCGTATGAAACGAGCTCAGCGTGTGAGCCCGCTCCACACTTCAGCCCGGGCACCATGATGTGCAGTTATGGGGACGTTAAGGGGCTTAATAGGAGTACAAAGATGGCTTCATTAGGCCCCCAGGCTGCCATGACAACCATCGTCACCCGTTTCTAAAGGCTTAGATGCTGCGGTCGCTATTGACCGCGGCATCTAAGGGGCTAAACAAGCAGAATGCCACTCAAGCGGGACCCTGCTCATTACACTGAAGCGTCGGCTGTAACATACAGCCGACACGCTCGTCTTATGTATCGGGCTCAGCCCCTGAGCACATTCCATACCCCCCCATGACACATTATTTTTATATATACATATATATATATATACATATATATATACATATATATATATATATACAGTGAAGGAAATAAGTATTTGATCCCTTGCTGATTTTGTAAGTTTGCCCACTGTCAAAGTCATGAACAGTCTAGAATTTTTAGGCTAGGTTAATTTTACCAGTGAGAGATAGATTATATTTTAAAAAAAAACTGAAAATCACAGTCAAAATTATATATATTTATTTGCATTGTGCACAGAGAAATAAGTATTTTATCCCCTACCAACCATTAAGAGTTCAGCCTCCTCCAGACCAGTTACACGCTCCAAATCAACTTGGTGCCTGCATTAAAGACGGCTGTCTAAAATGGTCAACTGTATAAAAGACTCCTGTCCACAGACTCAATTAATCAGTCTGACTCTAACCTCTACAACATGGGCAAGACCAAAGAGCTTTCTAAGGATGTCAGGGACAAGATCATAGACCTGCACAAAGCTGGAATGGGCTACAAAACCATAAGTAAGACGCTGGGTGAGAAGGAGACAACTGTTGGTGCAATAGTAAGAAAATGGAAGACATACAAAATGACTGTCAATCGACATCGATCTGGGGCTCCATGCAAAATCTCACCCCGTGGGGTATCCTTGATCCTGAGGAAGGTGAGAGCTTGTTAATGATCTCAAGGCAGCTGGGACCACAGTCACCAAGAAAACCATTGGTAACACATTACGCCGTAATGGATTAAAATCCTGCAGTGCCCGCAAGGTCCCCCTGCTCAAGAAGGCACATGTACAGGCCCGTCTGAAGTTTGCAAATGAACATCTGGATGATTCTGAGAGTGATTGGGAGAAGGTGCTGTGGTCAGATGAGACTAAAATTGAGATCTTTGGCATTAACTCAACTCGCCGTGTTTGGAGGAAGAGAAATGCTGCCTATGACCCAAAGAACACCGTCCCCACTGTCAAGCATGGAGGTGGAAACATTATGTTTTGGGGGTGTTTCTCTGCTAAGGGCACAGGACTACTTCACCGCATCAATGGGAGAATGGATGGAGCCATGTACCGTCAAATCCTGAGTGACAACCTCCTTCCCTCCACCAGGACATTAAAAATGGCTCGTGGCTGGGTCTTCCAGCACGACAATGACCCGAAACATACAGCCAAGGCAACAAAGGAGTGGCTCAAAAAGAAGCACATTAAAGTCATGCAGTGGCCTAGCCAGTCTCCAGACCTTAATCCCATCGAAAACTTATGGAGGGAGCTGAAGATCCGAGTTGCCAAGCGACAGCCTCGAAATCTTAATGATTTACAGATGATCTCCAAAGAGGAGTGGGCCAAAATTCCATCTAACATGTGTGCAAACCTAATTATCAACTACAAAAGATGTCTGACTGCTGTGCTTGCCAACAAGGGTTTTGCCACCAAGTTTTAAGTCTTGTTTGCCAAGGGGTTCAAATACTTATTTCTCTGTGCACAATGCAAATAAATATATATAATTTTGACTATGTGATTTTCAGGTTTTTTTTTTTATATAATCTATCTCTCACTGGTAAAATTAACCTAGCCTAAAAATTCTAGACTGTTCATGTCTTTGACAGTGGGCAAACTTACAAAATCAGCAAGGGATCAAATACTTATTTCCTTCACTGTATATATATATACATATACGGCAGATATCAGGAAGGGGTTAAGTAGGTCATAGTGTCAAGTAGGCATCAGTACTAGTACAGTAGCTGTGACTAAAAAAATGTCTACTTTTCAATAAAATATGTTATTTATTTGATTGCTGCCAATGTCTTATAAATAAAAATAATAAGTGGGAAGGGAGAAAATGCAGAAAATGTGTAACCCATGCAAATGGATTGCCAAACCTAATCTCATAAGCATACAATTTACCAAACTAAGTTTTAACTTTGCATGTAGCTCTAACACAGTGTGTGTGTGTGTGTGTGTGTGTGTGTGTGTGTGTGTGTGTGTGTGTGTGTGTGTGTGTGTGTGTGTGTGTGTGTGTGTGTGTGTACGTACGTACGTACGTGCGTGCGTGTGCATGAAGTTCACAGTCATTCTCATCAACTCTCACAAGGTGGCGCCAAATCAATACTGTAAACACTACAACCTGCACATTTCTATTCCTACAATTTCTGTTAGAAATGGAGCATCTATTAACCCTTTCAGGACCAAGCTCATTTTGGCCTTCAGGACCAGCCCTATTTTATCAAATCTGACATGTGTCACTTTATGTGGTAATAACTCTGGAATGCTTATACCTATCCAAGCGATTCCGAGATTGTTTTCTCGTGACATATTGTACTTTATGTTAGTGAAAAAAATTGGTCGATAAATTTAATATTTATTTGTGAAAAACGCCAAAATTTGGCGAAAATTTGCAAAAAATATGATTTTTCTAAATGTAAATGTATCTGCTTGTAAAACACATAGTAATACCACCCAAAATAGTTACTATTTAACATTTCCCATATGTCTACTTTATGTTTGCATTGTTTTTTGAACGTCCTTTTTTTTTTCGAGGACGTTACAAGGCTTAGAATTTTAGCAGCAATTTCTCACATTTTCAAGAAAATGTCAAAAGGCTTTTTTTTCAGGGACCAGTTCAATTCTGAAGTGGTTTTGAGGGGCCCATATATTTGAAAACCTTAAAAAACACTTTATTTTAAAAACTGCACCCCTCGAAGTATTTAAAACAGCATTCAGAAAGTGTTTTAACCTTTCAGGCGTTTCACAGGAATTAAAGCAATGTAAAGGTGAAATTTACAAATTTTATTTTTTTTGCTGAAATTCATTTGTAATACATTTTTTTCTGTAACACAGAAAGTTTTACCAGAGAAACGCAACTCAATATTTATTGCCCAGGTTCTGCAGTTTTTAGAAATATCCCACATGTGGTCCTAGTGTGGTAATGGACTGAAACACAAACCTCAGAAGCAAAGGAGCAGCTAGAGGATTTTGGGGCCTCCTTTTTATTAGAATATATTTTAGGTACCATATCAGGTGTAAAGAGGTCTTGTGGTGCCAAAACAGTGGAAATCCCCCAAAAGTGACCCCATTTTAGAAACTACACACCTCAAGGAATGTATCTAGAGCTATAGTTAGCATTTTGACCCCACAGTTTTTTTGCTAAATTTATTTGAATTAGCCTGTAAAAATGAAAATTATTTTTTTTCCTGAAAAACCATAGAATTTTCAATTTTTTACAAGGAAGAAATGATAAAAAGCACCACAACATTTATAAAGCAATTTCCCCTGATTACGGCAATACCCCATATGTGGTAATAAACTGCTGTATAGACCAACGGCAGGTCTCAGAGGGGTAGGAGCACCATTTGGATTTTGGAGCACAGATTTTGCTGGAATGGTTTTGAGTGCCATGTCGCGTTTGTAACGGACTGGAGGGACCAAAACAGTTGAAACCCCCCAAAAGTGACCCCATTTTGGAAACTACACCCCTCAAGGAATGTATCTAGGGCTATAGTTAGCATTTTGACCCTACAGTTTTTTTGCTAAATTTATTTGAATTAGTCTGTAAAAATTAAAATTATTTTTTTTCCTGAAGAAACATAGAATTTTCTAATTTTTACAAGGAATAAAGGAGAAAAAACACCCCAATATTTATAAAGCAATTTCCCCTGATTATGGCAATACCCCATATGTGGTAATAAACTGCTGTACAGACCCACGGCAGGTCTCAGAAGGGTAGGAGCACCATTTGGATTTTGGAGCGCAGATTTTGCTGGAATGGTTTTCAGTGCCGTGTCGCGTTTGTAACGGACTGGAGGGACCAAAACAGTGGAAACCCCCCAAACGTGACCCCATTTTGGAAACTACACCCCTCAAGGAATATATTGAGTGGTATAGTGAGCATTTTGACCCCACAGATTTTTGCTGAATTTAGTGTAATTAGGTCATGGAAATGAAAATCTATGTTTTTTTTCAAGTAAAATTAAGTTTTACCTCAGATTAAAATAGGTAAATAACTAATTTTTTGTACCAGGTATAGGACTTTCTTGATACCTGGTATGGCTGTAGAACCTGATCAGCAAGGTCTACTCCCCCCATGTATTTGTTGTAATCAATGATTGACACAGGCTTTTGCTTTTGGGTAGTAGAACCTCGTTCTACAACATCCATTGTTGCATCAGTGTGGATCGAGCTGAGGATAAAAATATCCTTTTTGTCTTTGTATTTTAGGGCAAGCAGCTCTCCGCTGTGAACACCGCCTGACTGACCCTTTTTGTACTTTTCATTCACCAATGATTGTGGAAACCCCTGGCGGTTTTTACGAATGGTCCCACAAGCCCCTGTGTTCTGTTCGACCAAACTTTTAAAAAGGGGTATGCTTGTGTAGTAGTTGTCCACATACAGGTTATGGCCCTTTTCTAGAAATGGGGTAATAAGTTCCCAAACAATTTTTCCACTTGTCCCTATATAGGGGGGGCATCCTGGTGGGTTTAGTTGGCTATCTTTTCCCTCATAAATGCGAAAAGCTGATGTATACCCTGTTGAACTCTCGCACATTTTATAGAGCTTTATTCCAAATCTTGCTCTTTTAGATGGAATGAATTGTTTGAAGTGCAGTCTCCCTTTGAATTTTACTAGGGACTCATCAATGGAAATGTTTTGCGTGGGGGTGTAAATTAATAAAAATGTGTCTGACAACGCTTTGATGATGGGCCTGATTTTGTAGAGTCGGTCATAATCTGGGGCACTTCTAGGGAGGCACTGACTGTTATCGTTGAAATGCCAAAATCTCATGAGCATTTCATAACGGGCTCTAGGAAGAATGGCAGAAAAGGCAGGGGTGGTTAGAACAGGACGGGTGGACCAGTATGATCGAATGCCTGGTTTTTTAACAAGCCCCATCGCAAATGTGAGACCTATAAATTTCTTCATTTCATCAATATCTGTTGGCCTCCATGAATTTTGCCTGGCATAATATGAACGGGGATTCTGAGAGATGAATTGGGAAGCATATAAATTAGTTTGGAAAACAATATGTTCCAGCAAATCATTTGTTAGAAATAAGTAAAAAAAATTAATTGGACCAAAACCTTCCACCTCCACATTTGTACCTGGGGTGGCATTAAAGTCAGGGATGAATGGCGCACCAGAATTTGAAGCCTCCCATCTAGTAAATGCTACATCTAGTGGCAAACTCTCTTGTAGGTTGGCATGCGCTTCTTCGCTAAAATGAGGCATGTCACTTGTACTGGGCATCGTGCCCTGATTTGGAGATGTTTCTCCAACAGCCCTCTCTACCTGTCCTGTACTGGTCCTTGTATTTTTTGGCGATGAACTCAGAGCTGTCACTTTCGCTAACAGCAAAACCCTCAAAATAGTCTTCGCCATCTGACAAGACACTATCTTCACTGTCAGAGCATAAAAGGGAATACGCCTCCTCTGCAGAATAAAATTGACGGGCCATTTTATTACGTTTATATTTTTATACGTAAAGGTATATAAACGTAAATGGTATGAAGTTCGTTAATTTAATTAGAACAAATTAATTGACTGACACAGCACTTCCTATCAAATTGATTACGTATATAACTTATACTACCCTAACCGTCACCCTAAATTATTACTAACTATACCGTAATAATTATTATTACTAACTACCCTAATACTAAAACCTAGCACTATACCCTACCTAACAAGGCAGATTAATGGGATTGGGAGAAATTGTTATGTGGTGTGTTTTTTCACTGTGTCTTAGGGTATGTGCACACACACTAATTACTTCCGTAATTTACGGACGTATTTCGGCCGCAAGTACCGGACCGAACACAGTGCAGGGAGCCGGGCTCCAAGCATCATACTTATGTACGATGCTAGGAGTCCCTGCCTCGCTGCAGGACAACTGTCACGTACTGAAAACATGATTACAGTACGGGACAGTTGTCCGGCAGCGAGGCAGGGGCTCCTAGCATCGTACATAACTATGATGCTAGGAGCCCGGCTCCCTGCACTGAGTTCGGTCCGGAACTTGCGGCCGAAATACGTCCGTAAATTATGGACGTAATTAGTGTATGTGCACATACCCTTATACTGTGATATTCACAGATCTGACACTGTCTCTCCTCTGTTTGCTCTCTGACAGAGCAGCAGGGGAGAGACAGTGTTTATATATACTTGGTCCCAGGGAAAGTTTGTTGCTGCAACAAACTTTCCCTGCGATGGCCATGATTTGTTACCATGACCAGGATCTGAACCAATCAGGTCCCGATCATGTCTCCAGGAGCAGAAGCACTGTCTCTCTTCTGTTTGCTCTCTGACGGAACAGCAGAGGGGAGACAGTGTAGGTTACAGGGAAAGTTTGTTGCTACAACAAACTTTCCCTGCGATGGCCATGATTTGTTACCATGACCAGGACCTGAGCCTATCAGGTCCCGATCATGTTTACAGGAGCAGAGGCACTGTCTCTCCTCTGTTTGCTCTCTGATAGAACAGCAGAGGGGAGACAGTGTAAGTTACGTGGGAAAGTTTGTTGCTACAACAAACTTTCCCTGCGATGGCCATGATTGGTTATCATGACCATCACATGAACGGGACCTGAACCAATCAGGTCCCGATCATGTCTCCGGGACTAGAGGCACTGTGTCTCCTCTGTTTGCTCTCTGATAGAACAGCAGAGGGGAGACAGTGTAGGTTACGACGGAAAGTTTGTTGATACAACAAACTTTCCCTGCGATGGTCATGATTGATTATCATGACCATCACATGTTCGGGACCTGAATAAATCAGGTCCCGATCATGTCTCTGGGACCAGAGGCAGATGACAGCAGCGAGATCCGGGTGTCAGCGCTATTCTGAGACACCCAGATCTCGCTTTTAACATCCACCGTGAATTCACGTCGGCACTGCACAGAGCCCAGAAAGTGCCGACGTGAATTTACTGTGGGCGGTCGGGAAGCGGTTAAATATGAATTTCTGCTCATTTTTTTTGTAAATTTCACCCCTGCATTGCTTTAATTCTTGTGAAACGCCTAAAGGGTTAAGAAACTTTCTTAATGCTGTTTTGAAAACTTTGGGGGGTCCAGTTTTTAAAATAGAGGGATTTATGGGGGTTTGTATTGTATGGGCCTCTCAAAGCCACTTCACAACTGAACTGGTTCCTGAAAAAATAGCCTTTTGAAATTTTCTTGAATGTGTGAAAAATTGCTGCTAAAGTTCTAAGACTTGTAACGTCCTAGAAAAAGAAAAGAACATTCAAAAAACGATGCAAACATAAAGTAGACATATGGGAAATGTGAAATAGTTACTATTTTGTGTTGGTATTACTATCTGTTTTACAAGCAGATACATTTAAATTTAGATAAGCGCTCATTTTTGCACATTTTATGTAAATCAAATATTTTCACTAAGATAAAGTACAATATTCGTTTGGATAGTTAAAAGCATTCCAAAGTTATTAGCACATAAAGTGACATGTCAGATTTGAAAAAATCGGCTTAGTCTTTAAGGCCAAAACAGGCTCAGTCCTGAAAGGGTTAACATAGAGGGTTTTACCAGAGAAACGCAACTCAATATTTATGGCCCAGATTCTGTAGTTTTTAGAAATATCCTACACGTGGCCCTAGTGTGCTAATGGACTGAAACACAGGCCTCAGGAGCAAAGGAAGACCTAGTGTATTTTGGGGCCTTTTTTTTATTAGAATATATTCTAGGCATCTTGTCCGGTTTGAAGAGGTCTTGTGGGGCCAAAACAGTGGAAACACTCCCAATTTGACAAACTACATTACCATTTGGCAAACTACACCCTTCAAGGAATTTATCAAGGGGTATAGTGAGCATTTTGACCCCAAATGTTTTTTGCTGAATTTACATGAATGACATTTTTAATTTTTACAAGGCATAAAAGCCAAAAAACACCCCATCTTTTGAAAAGCAATTTCTAACGATTACGGCAATGCCTCATAAGTTGACTTAAACTGCTGTTTGGACAAACTGCAGGGCTCAAAAATGAAGGAGCACCATTTGGAGCACAAATTTAGCTGGAATGGTTTTTCGGGTGCCATGTCACATTTCAAAAGCCCCTGTGGGGCCAAAACATTGGAGTCCCCCCAAAAGTGACCCCATTTGGGAAACTACACACCTTAAGGAATCTATCTAGTGATATAGTGAGCATTTAGACCCACAGGTCTATTGCAGAATTTATTGGAATTAGGCCGTAAAAATTTATATCACATTTTTTCCACTAAAAAGTTGCATTTTTTTCATTTTCACAAGGGATAAAGGTGAAAAAGCAGATTTTTGGGTATTGTACAAAATATCTGCGCTCAAGTATTGCCTAATCTTTGACTTCTTCACTAGCCCTATAAGCAGCACAAGGCCCTAAAGTTTCCTAATCTCCGCTGCATCTACGGGGTCTACCTGTGGGGTCTAGCAAATGAAGATGTGGGGTTTTTAGTGAAAAACTACTGGACCTAAAAAGTTAGTCTGGGCCGTCATTTAGCATAATTTTGTATCATTGCATTTTGAGAGTCATAACGAGTTATTTTTCTTTTGACGGGGCTGTGTGAGGGCTTGTTTTTTGTGGAAAGAGCTGTAATTTTTCTTGGTTCCATTTTTGGGTACATGAGATTTTTTTTTTATCACCACTTATTACATTTTTTGGGAGACGAGGAAACCAAAAAACAGCAATTCTAGCAATGTTTTGTTTCTTCTTGTGTACAGTGTTCACCATGCAGTATAAACATGTTAACTTTATTCTGTGGGTCGATACGATTACAGCGACACCAAATTTATATAGTTTTTTTAAGTTTTACTACTTTCTCACAATAAAAACACTCTTTTCTAAAAAAAAATCCTGTTTTAGTATCGCCATATTCTGGCAGCCATAACTTTTTTATTTTTCAGTTGATATCGCTGTGGGAGGGCTTGTTTTTTGCGTGACGAACTGTAGTTTTTGTTTGGTGTACTTGCGACTTTTTGATCACTTTTTAGTACACTTTTTTCTGAGACAAGGGGACCAAAAAGATAAGTTCTGTCATTATCTTTTTACAGTGTTCACCGTGTGGTAAAAACAACGTGATATTTTTATAGTTCAGGCCGTTCCGAACGCAGTGATACCTATTATGTATAGGTTTTTTCATTTTTTTAAAATTATTAACCCCTTCCCGACATTTGCCGTATGGGTACGCCATGGAAAGCCATGACTTCCCGCAAATTGCCGTACCCATATGCCAAATGTTTGGCACCGGCTCAGAAGCTCAGTCGGTGCCATCATCGCCGGATCTCAGCTGTATCTTACAGCTGACATCCGGCTGTAACGGCGGGGACCGAAATTAGCTTCGATCCCCGACATTAACCCCTTAAGTGCAGCGCTCAAATGCGAGTGCTGCACTTAAGGTGTTTGCAGCTCATCGGAATCACAGCAATGAAATTGCCGGGGTTCCGGTGGCTGCAATGGCAACCGGAGGCCTAATACTGGCCTCCCGGTCTGCCTAGCATGGAAGCCAGTCAAGATCCGCCCGGCAGCGGAGCCTGATCGGCTTCTGTAGCCGCCGGCAAGATGGCGCCGGCTGAGGAGCTGAACCGGCGTCATCAGCTGTATGTTACAGCTGACATCCACCTGTAACGGCAGGAACCGGAGCTAGCTCCGATCCCTGCAATTAACCCCTTCGATGCAGCAATCTAAAGCGATTACTGCATCGTAGCGGTTACTAGCAGATCGCCAGCCCTGACAGCCAACCAGGACTGGCGACTGTTGCTATGGCAACAGGAGACACAATGGCCTCCTGCTCTGCCATTACGGAAGCCGATTAGGCCCCGCCGGGAGGCGAAGCCTAATCGGCTTGCTGTCAGTGAATTACTGACAGATCTAATACATTGCACTACGTAGGTAGTGCAATGTATTAGAAAAAAATAAATCTGACAGCTGGACCTTCAAGTCCCCTAGTGGGACTTGAGAAAAAGTGTAAAAAAAAGTATAAAAAAGTGTAAAAAAAAAGTGAAAAAAATAAAAGTTTGAAAACAATAAAAGTTTCAAGTAAAAAAATAAAACACAATCCCCCTTTTACTCTTATCAAGTCCTTTATTATTGAAAAATAATGATAAACCATACGTATTTCATATTACCGCGACCGTATCGACCTGGGGTATCAAAATATTATATTATTTATTGCACACAGTGAACAGCGTAAAAAAAAACTTAAAAAACTATATCAGAGTTTCTGTTTTTTGGTCACTTTGCCCTACAAATATAGGAATAAAAAGTGATCAAACAGTCGCACATATTCAAAAATGGTACCTATAAAAACTATAGCTCGTCTCTCAAAAAACAAGCCCTAATACTGCTCAGTCGACAAAAAAATGTAAAAGTTATGGTTCTCACAACTTGGCGACAGAAAAAATACATTCATTTTACAAAAGTAGTTTTATTGTGCAAAAAGTTGTAAAACATAAAAAAGTTAAATAAATTAGGTATCGCCGGAATCGTACTCACCCGCAGAATAAAGTTAACATGTAATTTATAACGCATGGTGAACGCTGTATAAAAAAAACTAAATTAAACTATGCCAGAATTGCGTTTTTTTGTTTATCTGTCCTCCCAAAAAATAGGATAAAAGGTGATCAAAAAGTCGCATGTACCCCAAAATGGTACCAATAATAACTACAGCTCGTCCCGCAAAAAAAAGCCCTCATACCACTACGTCTATGAAAAAATAAAATTAGTTATGGCTCCAATAAGTCAGGAAATAAAAAATATCCAGTTGTGCCGACCCGAGGGGAACATTTCTTATGTTTCAAGAGGCGATTTATCAAGGACCTAAAATTAGGGAACCAGGAAGGGGAGAGCCCAAACATATCTGCTGGAAGCGACGGTGCCCGTATTATACCAGGACAACACTTTCCCAGTAAAATTCCCCAAACTGCAAAGGTGCGGAGTGTGGACCAAAAGGGGGATAAGAAAGGACGCCATATATCAGTGCGACACCGGCCTGTGCAGAAAGGATTTGTTTCACAGCGTAACACACATCTATGGATTATTTTATACCACCAGACTATGCCCCTGATGTACTCTGCCCAGTTTACATGTACCCTACATTATAAATGGAAACAGCAGCAATACTCAAACAAAACTACTACCAAGCAAAATCCGCTCTCCAAAAGCCAAATGGCGTTCCCTCCCATCTGAACCCTACAGCGTGCCCAAACAGCAGTTTCCTTCCACATATATGGCATCGCCATACCCAGGAGAACCCTTTTAACAATTTTTGGGGTGTGTGTCTCCAGTGGCATAAGCTGGGCATGACATATTTGCCACTGAAATGGCATATCTAGGGAAACATATTAAATTAGAATTTGCACCATCCACAGCGCATTCATTTATGGAAAAGACCTGTGGGGTGAAAATGCTCACTACACCCCTTAATAAATGCCTTGAGGGGTGTAGTTTCCAAATGGGGTCACTTCTCAAGGCTTTTTATTATTTCACATCAGAGCCTCTGCAATTGTGAACCAATACTTTGTAAATTATGCCTCAATGGTACGCTTTCACTCCTGAGCCTGGTCGAATGTCCAGGCAAAAGATTAGGGCCACATGTAGGGTGTTTCTAAAACCGGGAAACACTGCATAATAATTAGAGAGCTGTCTTGTTATGGTGGCACAGGCTGGGCACCCCATATTGGCATATCTATGGAAAAAATCCCATTTTCACTCTGCAACATCGAGTGCACACTAATTTCTACAAAACACCTGCAGGGTTAACATGCTTATTACACCCCCTAGGTGAATACCTTGAGGGGTGTAATTTCCAAAATGGGGTCACTTCTGGGGGGTTTCCACTGTTTTGGTCCCACAGGCGCCCAGAAACCAATCCAGCAAAATCTGCACTCCAAATGGTGCTCCTTCCCTTCTGAGCCCTGCCGTGTGCCCAAACAGTAGTTTATGACCACATATGGGGTATTGTCGTACTCGGGAGCAATTGCTTTACAAATGTTGTTTTTTTTTTTCCTTTATTTGTTGAGAAAATGAAACATTTTGCGCTAAAGCTACGTCTTATTGAAGAAAAAGGATTTTTTTTATTTTCACTGCCCAATTCTAATAAAGTCTATGAAACATCTATGGGGTTTAAATGCTTACTACACCTCTAGATGAATTCCTCAAGGGGTGTAGTTTCTTAAATGGAGTAACTTTTTGGGCATTTTCATTGTTTTGGTCCCTCAGGGGCTTTGCAAATACGACATGGGCTCCGCAAACCATTCCTGCTAAATGTGATCTCCAAAAGCCAAATAGCGCTCTTTCCCTTCTAAGCCCTGCCGTGTGTCCAAACAGCCGTTTATTACCACATGTGGGGTATTGTTTTACTCGGGAGAAATTGCTTTATACATTTTGCGGTGCTTTTTCTCCTTCAGTCCTTGTGGAAATGAGAAAAAAAATCGCTAAACCTACATTTTCTTTGAAAACATGTAGATTTTTATTTTCAGGGCCTAATTCCAATAATTTCTGCAAAAAAACTGTGGGGTCAAAACGCTCACTATACCCCTAGATAATTTTCTCAATGGGTGTAGTTTCCAAAATGGTGTCACTTGTGGGGGGTTTCCACTGTTTTGTCCCCTCAGGGGCTTTGTAAATGTGACATGGCCTCCACAAACCATTCCTGCTAAATGTAAACTCCAAAAGCCAAATGGTGCTCCATCCCTTCTAAGCCCTGCCGTGTGTCCAAACAGCCGTTTATTACCACATGTGGGGTATTGTTTTACTCGGGAGAAATTGCTTTACAAATTTGGTGGTGCTTTTTCACCTTTAGTCCTTGTGGAAATGAGAAAAAAAAAATCGCTAAACCTACATTTTCTTTGAAAAAATTTAGATATTAATTTTCACGGCCTACTTCCAATAATTTCTGTACAAAACCTGTGCGGTCAAAATTCTCACTACACCTCTAGATAATTTCCTTGAGATGTGTAATTTACAAAATGGGGTCACTTTTGGGGGATTTCCACTGTTTTGGCACCGCAAGAGCCCTTCAAACCTGATATGGTGCCTAAAATATATTGTAATAAAAATAAGGCCCCAAAATCCACTAGGTACTCCTTTGCTTCTGAGGCCGGTGCTTCAGTCCAGTAGCACGCTAGGGCCACATGTGGGATATTTCCTAAAACTGCAGAACCTGGGCAATAAATATTGAGTTGCATTTCACTGGTAAAACTTTCTGTGTTACAAAAAAAATGGATTAAAAATTAATTTCTGCAAAAAAAATATGAAATTTGTAAATTTCACCTCTACATTGCTTTAATTCCTGTGAAAAGTCTAAAGGGTTAAGACATTTTCTAAATGCTGTTTTGAATACTTTGAGGGGTGAAGTTTTTAAAATGGGGTGACTTTTTGGGGGTTTCTAATATATAAGGCCCTCAAAGCCACTTCACAACTGAACTGGCCCCTGTAAATATAGCCTTTTGAAATTTTCTTGAAAATGTGAGAAATTGCTGCTAAAGTTCAAAGCCTTGAACGTCCTAGAAAAATAAAAGGATGTTCAAAAAACGATGCCAATCTAATGTAGACATATGGGGGATGTTAATTAGTGACAATTATGTGTGTTATAACTGCCTGTCTTACAAGCAGATACATTTAAGTTGAGAAAAATGCTAATTTTTGCAATTTTTCAGGAAATTTTGGTGTTTTTCACAATTAAATACTGAACATATCGAGCAAATGTTGCCAGTAAAATAAAGTCCAATGTGTCACGAGAAAACAATCTCAGAATCGCTTGGATAGGTAAAAGCATTCCGACGTTATTACCACATAAAGTGAAACATGTCAGATTTGAAAAATGAGGCTCTGTAAGGAAGGTCAAAAGTGGCTAAAGAGGGAAGGGGTTAAGGACTTGATCAGGGAAACAGGACGATTATTGTTTTTATTACCGAAAACGTTTTATTTATTTGTTGTTCTTAAACAATTGTTTTTTTTACACTGGGGACTTGAAGATCTGATCTTCCGATCCCCGGTACAATACAAAGCACTACGTATGCAGTGCAGTGTATTGTAAATGTAATTACAGTAGTGTATTGTAACTGTATTTTTTCACCTGACAGTTAAGCCTACTAGGTGCTGCCTTGGGCAGGACCTAATAGGCTTCCGCCTGGCCAACCAGGAAGCCGTTGCAAGGCTTCCTGGTTGCCATAGCAACCATCGGCACCCGTGATCTCTCACGGGGGGGTACAGAGGGAGCCCCCTCCCTCTGTCAACCACTTCAATGCGGCGGGCGCCATTGACCGCCGCATTGAAGGGGTTAAACGGCGTCGATCGGCGATAACTGTGATCGCCGCCGTTGCAGCGGGATGTCAGCTGTATATTACAGCGGACACCCGATGAAGAGAGCACCACTCCTGTGCCTGCTTCATCTACATGACGGGTCTGGAACGTCGGATTGCGGTAAGTTACTTGCAATGCCAACGTACCAGACCCATCATTTTGCGGGAAGGGGTTAAATAGGTTGAAAAAAGACAGGTGTCCATCAAGTTCAACCTTTCTCAATCAATTATACATTATCCATTGTTAGATTACTTATAACTCTCAATGACATTCGTCATTACATAAGCATCTAGCCCTTTTTTAAATGCTAAGATTGTATCTGCTATTACCTCCTCTTGGGGTAGGGCATTCCATAGTTTGACTACTCTGTCTGTAGAGAAACCCTTTCCTGTATTGATGTCTAAAACAACTATATATATATATATATATATATATATATATATTTAGGGGTGTGTCTTTCCTAATCATATTTATTTATTAAATTATTTTTTTTTCTGACAACTTGGGGTAAGTTAGCTCACAGGATCACCATCTCCAGGGTCAGGGTTGTTGGCACGCTTGAATATTTTCACTCCAATACAGTGGATTTGGTTTGAAACTGGCCACAACCAGCTTTATTGTCTTCATACATGAGGAACAGTTTTTACAAAACAGTTCAAAATAAACCTTAGGCCGTCCAGCCCCTAAATAAACATGTAGCTTTCCTAGCTATCAGGGTGAAAGGCCTTCTGCTCAGCACCTCACAACAAATATGTGTTCTTACCAGAACTTTTGACTCCCACGGGGTGGCAAAGAAGAAATGAAGGGGAAGCAGCGTTCGTACAAGCGCTACGGCCCCTTCAAAACAGCTGATTGGTGGGGGTCCCGGGAGTCAGACCCCGACCCATCAGCTATTGATGGCCTATCCTGAGGATTGATTAATGGGCTATCCATGATTTCTTTTAGAAAAGAGTATTTTCATTGTGGGAAAGTAGTAAAACGTAAAAAAATTACATTTTTATTGCCTAGAAAACCCCTATAAGTTCTGTCAGGTTGGATGGGGGACCATCGGCGGACAGCCATTTTCAGGTCTCTCCAGAGATGATCAATTGGATTCAAGTCAAGCATCTGGCTGGGCCACTCAAGGACATTCAGAGTTGTCTCTAAGCCACTCCTGTCTTGTATTGGCTGTGCGTTTAGGGTCATTGTCTTTTTGGAAGGTGAACCTTCGGCCCAGTCTGAGTCCAAAGCACTCTGGATCAGGTTTTCATCTCTGTACTTTGCTCCATTCATGTTTCCCTCAAATCTGACCAGTCTTCCTGTCCCAGCCGATGAAAAACACCCCCACAGCATGATGCTGCCACCACCATGCTTCATTGTAGGGATGGCATTGTGCAGCTGATGAGCAGTGCCTGGTTTCCGCCAGACATGTGTCTTTTACTGAGGAGAGGCTTCTTTCTGGCCACTCTGCCATAAAGCCCAGATTGGTGGAGTGCTGCAGTGATGGTTGACGTGGAAGTTTCTCCCAGATGCACACAGGATCTTTGGAGCTCAGCCAGAGTGACCATTGGGTTCTTTGTCCCCTTTCTTACCAAGGCCCTTCTCCCCCGTTTTCTTAGTTTGGTGGAGTGACCAGCTCTAGGAAGAGTCCTGCTTATTCCAACTTCTTCCATTTAAGAATTATGGAGGCCACTGTGCTCTTGGGAACTTTCAGTGCAGCAGAATTTTTTTGTACCCTTCTCCAGATCTGTGCCTCCACATAATCCTGTCTCTGAGCTCTACAGGCAGTTTTTTCCTCCTCATGGCTTGGTTTTTGCTCTGATATGCATTGTCAGCTGTGAGACGTTATATAGATGGGGTTGTGTCTTTCCTAATCATGTCCAATCAAATGAATTTACCACAGGTGGACTCCAATCAAGGTGTAGAAACATTTCAAAGATGATCTAGAGAAATGGGAGGTCCCCAGGGATAAATTTCAAGTGTCATAGCAAAGGGTCTGAATACTTATGTCCATACGAAATTTGAGTTTTTCATTTTAAATACATTTGCAAGTACTGTATTTCTAAAATTCTGTTTCACTTTATAATTATGGGATATTGAGCGCAGAATGATGGGGAAAAACTTGAATTCTTTTATATTTTAGCACAAGGCATCAAAAAAACAAAATGTGAAAAAAGTGAAAGGGTCTGAAAATTTTCCAAATGCAATATATATATATACACTACCGTTCAAAAGTTTGGGGTCACCCAGACAATTTTGTGTTTTCCATGAAAACTCACACTTATATTTATCAAATGAATTGCAAAATGACTAGAAAATATAGTCAAGACATTGACAAGGTTAGAAATAATGATTTTTATTTGAAATAATAATTTTCTCCTTCAAACTTTGCTTTCGTCAAAGAATGCTCCATTTGCAGCAATTACAGCATTGCAGACCTTTGGCATTCTAGCTGTTAATTTGCTGAGGTAATCGGGAGAAATTTCACCCCATGCTTCCAGAAGGCCCTCCCACAAGTTGGATTGGCTTGATGGGCACTTCTTGCATACCATACGGTCAAGCTGCTCCCACAACAGCTCTATAGGGTTGAGATCTGGTGACTGCGCTGGCCACTCCATTATCGATAGAATATCAGCTGCCTGCTTCTTCCCTAAATAGTTCTTGCATAATTTGGAGGTGTGCTTTGGGTCACTGTCCTGTTGTAGGATGAAATTGGCTCCAATCAAGCGCTGTCCACAGGGTATGGCATGGGGTTGCAAAATGGAGTGATAGCCTTCCTTATTCAAAATCCCTTTTACCTTGTACAAATCTCCCACTTTACCAGCACCAAAGCAACCCCAGACCATCACATTACCTCCACCATGCTTGACAGATGGCGTCAGGCACTCTTCCAGCATCTTTTCAGTTGTTCTGCGTCTCACAAATGTTCTTCTGTGTGATCCAAACACCTCAAACTTCGATTCGTCTGTCCATAACACTTTTTTCCAATCTTCCTCTGTCCAATGTCTGTGTGCTTTTGCCCATATTAATCTTTTCCTTTTATTAGCCAGTCTAAGATATGGCTTTTTCTTTGCCACTCTGCCCTGAAGGCCAGCATCCCGGAGTCGCCTCTTCACTGTAGACGTTGACACTGGCGTTTTGCGGGTGCTATTTAATGAAGCTGCCAGTTGAGGACCTGTGAGGCTTCTATTTCTCAAACTAGAAACTCTAATGTACTTTTCTTGTTGCTCAGTTGTGCAGCGGGGCCTCCCACTTCTCTTTCTACTCTGGTTAGAGCCTGTTTGTGCTGTCCTCTGAAGGGAGTAGTACACACCGTTGTAGGAAATCTTCAGTTTCTTGGCAATTTCTCGCATGGAATAGCCTTCATTTCTAAGAACAAGAATAGACTGTCGAGTTTCACATGAAAGCTCTCGTTTTCTAGCCATTTTGAGAGTTTAATCGAACACAGAAATGTAATTCTCCAGATTCTCAACTAGCTCAAAGGAAGGTCCGTTTTGTAGTTCCTCTAAACAGCAAAACTGTTTACAGCGGTGCTAACATAATTGCACAAGGGTTTTCAAGTGTTTTCTAATCATCCATTAGCCTTCTAACACAGTTAGCAAACACAATGTACCATTAGAACACTGGAGTGATGGTTGCTGGAAATGGGCCTCTATACACCTATGTAGATATTGCATTAAAAACCAGACGTTTGCAGCTAGAATAGTCATTTAGCACATTAACAATGTATAGAGTGTATTTCTGATTAATTTAATGTTATCTTCATTGAAAAAAACTGTGCTTTTCTTTCAAAAATAAGGACATTTCTAAGTGACCCTTAACTTTTGAACGGTAGTGTATATATATATATATATATATATATATATATATAAAAAAGCAGCACCAGTGGAAGAGAAAAATCTCTATAATACTGTGTGTGCAAGCATCGGGACCTCGACCTGCAGTCCCACATATACATATCCAGAAGATAGGCAGTACTCCACACAAGTTCGTCAAGTGAAAAATAGTTTTATTTACCCATATAAAGTGCACTTTATATGGGTGAACAAAACTATTTTTCACTTGACAAACCTGTGTGGAGTGCTGCCTATCTTCTGAATATATATATATATATATATATGTATATATATATATATATATATATATATGGCCAAGGCCAGAAGTGGATCCATAAGGAACGAAAGCAGCATTGTGAGAGACTAGACATGGACCGCACAATCCACAATATCCACAATATATACGTTGATCTGAGCCGCTAGGCATAATTTAGAAACATGAACATGAGGTTCTTTGTAAACATTTTGATCAAACTGTATAAGCCCACTTGCCACTCTATCGGCTGCAGCACCGCATGGCGGCCCCCGCCACCGCAGCACCGCTCCCGCAGAGGGAGCAACCCAGTGGTCCAAAAGCACCCATGCTAACAGACCGTGCCAAGCCTCCTTGGCTCTGGGCCACGTCCCCCCACAAGTGCAGCACTACAGCAACAGACACCACCATACAGCACCACAACATGTGAACAGACACGCTGTGTGTCTGTGCACTGCCAGAAGCTGGGTGGTAACGAAGAGAAGTGGATGATGCTGATTCGTCAGCATCATACACTTCTATTCACAACGCCCAGCTAGTAAAACAAGTAAACACGCCCAGATGTACACACACAATACACGCCCACTTGGACATAACTTTAAACACGCCCAGTTGTATTTAAGAAAGGCTCATTTGCATAAATATAAAAATGGTCATAACTTGGCCAAAAATGCTCGTTTTTGAAAAAAAACAAAACGTTACTGTTATCTACATTGCAGCGCCGATCTGCTGCAATAGGAGATAGGGGTTTGAAAATCTGGTGACATAGCCTCTTTAAAGTATGTCTTTACTGTTGTTCCTCAACTTACACACTACACGGAATACTAGGTTCTGACACTGAAAGTAACAATGAAAACAAGATCCAACATATCCTTACGCCGAACACATAGTACTAAAACACATACACCACAATCCTCCTAACATAGCTAATAAAATGTATAAATTATAAAGCTAGCACAAAAACACACACATATATATATATATATATATATATATATATATACATATATATATATATTAATTTTTTTTGTCGACATTCTAGTGGTGCAGGTTATACTGGAGGAATCTCTTGCTTATATTCAGAATCCACTGTAGATGCCAAAGCTGTCTCTGGTTCCAATGGAGCCAAGTTTGGCTCAGAAACAGTCTCTGTCGAAAGTCGAGACGGATCTACCATATCAACAATTACAAGTTTAGATACACCAGCCTCCATAAATTGGAACAGTTCGACTAATGACCCTTTTTGCATTGGCCTCTAAAATATGGTCTGTGACCTATGCCATAACTCTCCTCCCATCTGCACAACATGCATCAGTGGTCCAGTCTTGGAATAAATTATCCCAGATTGACATTTGTCTTCTCGATAATCCAAGCAAGATCAGACTGGCCTAAATCAAAGTTTCTATTAGGTTCCTAGTAGCACTTGTCAAATTGTCCTTCCTTCAAACAACAAGTTTTATGAAGTCCCATTGTGACCTCAAATTCCTTTAACCCATTAGTGACCACCCATCGGTCACTAAGGGTAGGTTCATATAGAGGTTTTTGCAGGCAGAAAGTCTGCCTCAAAATTCAGTTTGGAATTATTGAGGCAGATTTTGGTCTGCCTGCATGCCGATTTTCGCTGCGTTTTTTTCGCCTGCTGCCGTTAAGCACCGCGGGCAAAAAACGCAGCGAAATATGCTTTCTCTGCCTCCCATTGATGCCAATGAGAGGTCAGAGACGTAAATGTCCGAAGATATGGCAAGTCGCTTCTTTTTCCTGCGAGACGGATTTTCTGCTTGCGGGAAAAAATCGCCTTCGCTTCCCATTGAAATCAATGGGAGGCATTTTCGGCCATCGTTTGACGCATTTTCCGACGTGGTTTCCGCGTCAAAAAACATGTAAAAAAACTCAGTGTGAACTTAACCTAGATGGCTCGGAGCAAACCTCCTCTAGTCGGTGGGATCGAACTCAGCATCTATCCCGTCCATTTAACCCCTTAGATGTGGCAGTCAATAGCGACTGCCGCATCTAAGTAGTTTTAGAGGGAGGGGGCTCCCTCTCTCACCCCATCGACACAGCCGCGATGCGATCGCGTGTGTGCCAATGGTTTTTATGGAAGACTAATGCCATAGTGAATGCCAGTGGCATGGCCTAACAGATGCCTGTGAGTTTTACACTGACCGGCAATAATACACTGCAATACAGAAGTATTGCAGTGTATTATAAAAGCAATCAAATGATCGCATAGTCAAGTCCCCTAATAAGTAGAAATCCGAAGTAAAAAAAAATGAAAACCCCACTTCTTGCCCTTAAAAAATTATTTATTGCGAAAAAAAATGAAAAAAAGTTACACATATTTGGTACTGCTGCATCCGTAACGACCCCAACTATAATACTATGACATTATTTAACCTGCACGGTGAACCCTGTTAAAAAAATAAAATAAAAAACAATGCCATAATTGTTATTTTCTGTTCATCCTGCCTTCAAATAATTTGATAATAAGCGATCAAACAGTCGTATGTAATTCAAAATAGAACCAATGAAAACTAAAAGTCGCCCTGCAAAAAAAAAGCCCTCATACAGCTATGTCAGCAGAAAAATAAAAAAGTTATGGCTCTTAAAATATGGCGACACAAAAAGAAGAAATTATGAATTTTGTTTTTGTTTTTACTGTCTAAAAGTAGTAAAGCATAAGAAACTAAATCAATTTGGTATCACGGCAATCGTAATGACCTGCTGAATAAAGTTATTATGATATTTATACCACACGGTAAACGGCGTAATTTAAGATGCAAAAAAGAATGGCAAAATTGTTTTTTCCATTACCTCCCTCAAATAGTTAATCAATAAATTATATGAACTCCAAAATGGTGCTATTAAAAAATACAACTTGTCCTGCAAAATCAAGTCCTTATATAGCTATCTCGATGGAAAAATAAAAAAGTTATAGCTCTTTGAATGTGACGATGGAAAAACGTAAAACATTGCTTGGTCAGTAAGATTTAAAATACCTTTGGTATTAAAGGGAATGTGTCACTAGAAAAAAATTTTTTGCAGTTAAACAATTATTATTTAAGTGATTACACATTGTTTTAATTTTTTTAATTTTTTCACAAGTCAGGAAATATTATAAATTAGATTCTAATTTATAACATTTCCATGTGCTGGGCACTAGAGGGAGCTGTTCCCAAAATTGCAGCATAGTCAATGTGGTAAAGCAACCTCATTGATTTATGCTGAAAATTTATGGTGGACACACTCTCTCTAGTGTCCTCACACAATCCCCCCTCCCTTCTTCTGGCTAGTGCCAGGAGAAGGAAGGGTTTGAATCTTCAAACGTTCTACACTGTGTGCTGCCATTTTCTGAGCGACTGCACAGTGTAGGAGGATTAGATACAGGGCTCAGCAGGCAGTATCACACGAACATAATACACACATCACGTACACGAACATAAATTACCTGCCGCCTCCGCTGGTCTACGCTCCTATTCCTTGCGCTCGAACATATGGCCGGAAGCCGCGGCCTGTAGTCGTCATCTGACTGTCCGGCAGCAGCTTCTGGTCCACATGAAAATGGCACCGGATTTTGCTCTGCGAACAAGCTTGGTTTTGGTCTGTGTGGGAGTGGCGCATGCGCCGTTCTCACACAGACGGCGTACGCTTCTGAGAATGAAACAGCTCCCGTTCGCATTCTCTATGGGGTTGTATGTGCCGTATTCCATCTCTGTATGTGTCGTTAATCAACACATACAGAGATGAAAAAAAAATGGCAGCCCCCATAGAGAAGTAAAAGTAAGAACACAGTAAAAAGTAGAACATGAGAACACAAATAAAAAAGTTAATATCATATTAAAAGCAATATGATAAAAAAAAAAAATTCATGACACCTTCCCTTTAAGGGGTTAAAGAAACATTCTTTCTCTGACTGGCAGAACGTGACAGACAGTCGTCGGCGTTGCCATGCTGTTTTGTCCCGTTGAACTCAATGTCATAAGTGTGAGCACCCAGGAACAATGTCCCCCTTTAAAGCCCAGCTGCTATAATGGCTAGTATCTCTTTCTTTGGATTAATTATTGCCACAAGTAGTTGATAATCTGTCACAAGGGTGAACTTTTGGCCATATAAGTATTGATGAAATTTATTAATGCCCCATACCAGACTTAAAGCTTCGCGATCAATTTGTGCATAATTTCTCTCAGCCACAGACAAGCACCTTGAACAAACGCAATTGGTCTCTCACTTTCATCTCTAATTGAATGGGACAACACTGCTCTAATGCCATAAGGTGATGTGTTCCATGCAGCTTAATAGGAAGCTTGGGATTTAAACGGGTAAGCACATTATCAGATGTAGTCAGTCTCTTTGTTTTTAAAGGCTCTTAAATGGGTGAACGAGTGTTGCCCTGTGTAAACAGGGAAACGATCATCAGATGAATGAGCAAAAGCTTATTCGTCGGCTGATCGAATCTTTTATGCGTCGTTAAAAATAGTCGCTAGTAGGGAGCACGTCACCCTGTGTAAACAGGGGATATGCTGCCCACAGGATGCAAATGTATGGGAACTCCTGATAATTGCTCTGTTTAAATGGATCAAACAAGTGCTGATAGACAAGGTAGCTAAACACTGCAAATATTTGCCCGTGTAAAAACACCGTAAGAACGCTTTATAACAATCTTTAGTCTATTTCCAGCGTGTATTTTTCTGTAGGAGGGTATTCTTTGGGTGTAGAACTATTTATATATCCGGTAAGAATTTGTCATAGAAGTTTACTAGACCTAGATATAATCGCATGTTCTGACACATACTGGGGCCGGGACACTTGCAGTACTGCTACAGTTCTGTCAGTAGACTAATGTAGACCTTTCCTGTCAATCACATGCCCACAATAAGAAATCTCTTTCTTGCAAAATTCACATTTGTCTTTATTGAATCAGAGTCCATATTTTTGTATCAACAGAAATTGTACTTAAAGCATAAGTCAAACCATCAGGTATGACATAGTATATCAGAAAACCAAAAATATACCTGATGTAACAAATAACACCACGTAGGCAAAAAATAAAATATGTAAATCTTTATTACCCCATACGGGAAAAGTTACCCACAAAAAACATACATCTAAAATACACAAAACTAAAAACACCCCAGAAGGGAATGTGTATCACGTCCTATGGAAATGACCTTATAATGTAGCAGAATAATAGCATGAGACATATGAGTAAGTAGCCACAGGATCCAATGTCTAAAATAATGGCAACATATGACTCAAAATAATGCAATGTATCAAGTTCTACAAACAATCTAGGTATCTAAGTAGATAGTCATTTACCCAAAGTGGACATGATAGGAAACACACTCCGATCCAAGGACCACCTCGACGCGCGTTTCTCTTCCTTCGTCCTTGTGTGGTTGTCTGTATTTCCTCTTTTGGTATCTATATCTATGTCTGTTCTAATGTGGGCCTATCATTAATATTTGACGCATACTGCCTTATTTTGACAGATGCGTTCTGTTCCTTTCCCTCCCTTATCTAGATAGATTGGGAATATTTTATCCCTGTTGGAGGATTTTTCTCTAATATAAAATCTGTATTTTGCCCCATTAGTGATCATAGTCAAAATTACATTAAGTAAATAGGACATGTATATCTAGGTCTTTACCGCTAGGGGGCGGCAAACCACACTGTTAACATTGGTTCATATCTATGGAGATTATGGTCCAAAACCCAGGTAATGTTCTGGGGGATGGACAATATAAACCAGGATACGAACTTTATTCAATTATAGAACTAGTGCTTTCACTAACATTCCCCGCTCTATATGTTGTTCAAAATCCCGGCTGGCGCGTGCGCAGAAGAGGTGGAACGCATGTTCCGTCATGGCGCATGCGCAGTGGGGTCTCTGATGTTGGATGCGTTCCACCGGACTTAATATCCGGTGCGGACGCCATCTTGGGACATGCGCAGTAGACACACACGAGTGTGTCAGGCGCATTTCTCTATTTTGTGCATGACTGAACGGCTTACAGTAAGTACACTACCACTTAAACATAATGAGCTTCTGCCTGCTTCCAATTATCCCTTATTGCTCCCACTTACAGTGTTCTTTATTATTGTCACCATACCATGCATATATATTGAATGGTTCTAATAGGTTTTACAATGGAAGGATTATGTGCACTTTGTGAATGTTTCTCTATAACATTAATATACACTTTTGTACATGTTTTGATGGAATTATGCATTTGATTGCTTTATTACTGATGTATGTATACTCCTCCTATAAATACTTGGCACTTTGTTTAGTTTTTTATGGCTTGAGAAAGGTTCCTGTTGAACCGAAACGTTGCTTTATTGAGGTGAATAAATCCACTTTTTGCTTTCATCTACTCTGAAGTCCTGGTGCCGTTGCTGTGTTCTACGCTTCTCTCTATTCTTTTGGGGAATTGATTCACCCCCAGGTAACGAGCACATGGCCTGATTTTTTGGTAACCACTGGAGTGCTGTGTTCATCTACCATTGGACTGTATATATACATATATATATATATATATATATATAAGGAAAAACTTCTCTGTTACAATGGACAGTGCACCTAGAATATGTGTGATTACTGGGTACATTTCACATTTCATTTGCACTTGGTGATACTCTTTCAGCAGGATTTGTACCTTGATCTCAGCTGATTGCCTAGAACATCTCCACCTCACAGAAACATACACAGATTCCACATGTTTATCTGACAAATGTCTTAAACCAATTTTTCTTACTCTAATCTGGTTCGTTCTACCTGGGAAGGCCTCCCAAGGTCTGTTCTCTTCGTGGGAGGCAGGTATGATAAGGTTGGCACCGGTCTGCCAGGACTGTTCTGTAGGCAAAACAAACAGCTCTAACAGAATTTAGCAGCAACAGCTGTAAAGCCTGGGACATACCAATTAGATCTTAATCAGATAATTAACTTGAAGAAAAACATTAACAATGACAGATTTATTTTAAACGTTCACACTGGTCAGTAACTAAAACTTACAAACTGATTTTTCTTCTTTATATATATATATATTCTGTACCTTTTATCTGACGCATGACTCTAATAGTCCAATGCTAAGGCTGGTCTAGAACTTTACATAAAACTTAACCTCAGTATTTAATATTCCCACAACACTTCTTAAATACAGTTATTAAACAAACTAACCTTGGGACAACGTCTAGAGAACTGCTGACATCTTATCATTGTACAAACACCAGGTCTATACTTGGGATAAGCACTGTTCCCCTGTCACTTACACACAACGTCTGCAGTGGGGAAGATACCGGCCGGGCTTCAGACCCCCCTGAGAACAGGTCTACACACAAGAGCACATTGTCATACACTTTTACCTCGGGTAGTTGTATGTTCTGCCTTCGCTGTGACGGGTAATCTGGCCGGGCTGCACTTTTCACAGGTACCTTTGCTGTTTTACCTATGTCATGCCGTGCGCACATCATGCCGGCTGCTACACACCTAGTGGTGGCATTATTGTATCCAGCGACAAGCCAATTTACTGACACCTGGCTGCACATACCCTTGTTGTCAGGTCTGTCGTCTCTCGCTCTCTCAATTGGCTTACCCGATGATCCAATAAAGTTCCTACTACCAATGGGCCCATAATTGTGGGCGATGCCAAAAGCGTACCTAGAGTCAGTGTAAATGTTGGCCGTCTTACCTTCTGCCAGGTTACAAGCCTCAGCGAGCACCTCCAGCTCCGCTCCTTGAGATGAACAAGAAGGTGAGAGTGGTTTCTGGGTAATTTACCTGGTGCCTCGTATCCTGTCTTGTACATACTGTATGAAGTATTTCTACATTACAAATTTACATTAAAAACCCATATCACATATAGATAGAACATTTCAAAGGGGTGGCGTCTTCATCCTCTAAAATAAAACCAAATGTTATACACTTCTCCACACTCATCTGATAATCCAGAATACTTTGAGAATCTCACTTTTATCAGGTTCTGCAAATACTTGATTAATACAAAAACAAATAAAAATAAAACATTCCTAAAAACTTTACATCAAATTAACAATGTCCAGACAAGTTTTTTTGTTTTGTTTTTTTTGCCTTCTCCCCCATCTAAATCTGTAAAGACCCATCTGTGAGTGATGTCACCTCCTGTGTAACTTTGCTGGAGGGGGATGATCTTTTACACAATACCTCATATTGGGTGGAGAATACAGCACAGCATACCCAGTGCCATATTTACTGTTCTGGAAAAATCTGGAACCATCTACACAGAAAAACCTTAAAATTTAGGTTACTCTCATACACATTTAATCTGGATTACTCATTGGGGTCTCATACACATTTTGTAGATCTCCTGAAACCAAATTAATTAATTCAAAACAAACCAAAATTGTACCTGATCAGTCCCTTCACCATTCCCCCCTTTGTGGACTCTGCGAAAGTAATGTAGCAGAGTTCAAAACTACATCTCAACATAACAAAGTCGGGCACTAGTTTAACCCCCTGTAATGTACAACAGCCTGAAACAAAAATGACTTTTTCCTGACGAAAATACATTTGATCTTTTTGGTATGTTCACACGATGAGAGGCATTTACGTGTGAAAAGACAGACTGTTAACAGCTGCCTCGTTTCACACGTAAATGCTCCTCCTCGCATTTTGCGAGCTGTCTGTGACGCTTGTAAATCTTGAGCTGTGCTTCATTGAGTTCAATGAAGAACAGCTCAAATTACGTGGCAAAGAAGTGCCCTGCACTTCTTTGCCGAGGCAGTCCATTTACGCGTCGTCGTTTGACAGCTGTCAAACGACGACGCGTAAATTACAGGTCGTCTGCACAATACGTCGGCAAACCCATTCAAATGAATGGGCAGATGTTTGCCGACGTATTGTAGCCCTATTTTCAGGCGTAAAACGAGGCATAATACGCCTCGTTTACGCCTGAAAATAGGTAGTGTGAACCCAGCCTTACAATGACATAACTCATGTGTGAAATCAAAAACAAAACAATTGTAGTTAGTTATTCAATAAAACAGAAAATATTATATCTGATAACATTAATTACTGCAAACCAATAAACTGTATATAAAAATAGGGAACGGTGGGGGCACATACATTTTCAAAACCCCGTGTCTCACAGTATCTGTAGTTTAATACATCTGAATTAACATCAAGACACATTAAATCTGATCACATCATAACAAATAAATATCGTAACTTTTATAAACAACAGCGCATGCGCAAAGAGAAGAAATTTATTTAGGTTTGTAGACATTACTGATATATATATATCTATCAGTGCATATTTAAATCCCTTTGTCTCATCAGCCCTGCAGACTGCACCCAGTCAGCCCCCCTCCTTCTCCCAAACACCGCATACTACAGGGGGGAGGGGGCGTTTGTCACATACTCACTTCTCACAGCGTCTAGTCTCACAATCTTAACACTTTCAATGCCGGCAAAACAACATACCTATCTGCAATCATTCATCACACCATTGTATAGGAATTATCTACGTTCAAAACATCAAACACATAATCTGTAACCGTCCAATCTGTCGGCCACCATCTCTATATTATGATGACATGTTGCTTCATCAGTGAACAGCGTTCTGCACACTAGAATAGAACCTAAAAATAGAAAAGACACTACAAATGACAAAATTAACAAGGCGATTATTTCATACTGATTTGGTTGGGCCGGGCGTGGCCACATCAGGGGCAGGGGGGGGGCAGCCTCTCCCATTGGAAACACAGTGCACAGCTGTGAGGGGGGGGTTTCCCACCCACAATGAGGACATACTCAACATGAGGTACGGACGCCATTACCGGGCGTCGGCTGGTCCTGTTTTCTAATACATACAATACCTTTCTTATTCCTAACTTCCTCTTCTGCAAATCCCTCTAAAGCACTTTCCATCAACTTACTACCTTCCAATTTCCCTTTGTTCTCCAGAATACCTTTTGCCCAATCTCCGGCATGCAGCCGCCCTCCTCTATGGATTCCACACACTTCCATCAATTTCTTCATTTTACTCACATACTGCTTCCCTTCTCTTCGCTTCACTAAATCATATGCCTAACAGTCTATATTATACACATAATTTATATAACAATTTTTGGTCAAAGACTCCCAGGCCTCGCCGGAAATATTAAAATTCCTCAGTCTACAGCCTCCGGTCCGCCGAAATATAATTTTTATTTAGACTCTCCGGCCTCGCTGGAAATATTAAAATTTCACAGTCTATAGCTCTCCGGTCAGTTATATAATCCTTTATTTAAACTCTAATTACCCAGAGGATGGTTAGTCGGGCGCGACTAAGGTATCACAGGTTTTCAACCTCACAGCGGAAAATATCACATCTGTCGCCTGAGATAATCCAGGAAATCAACAAAAGGGTTCTACAGATCGCCACAAGACTGTCCACAAACACAGATAAGACGAAGATTTATAAAATCAATTCGCTTACCGTGTTATTGCGGAGGTGATCAAATTCCTTCAGTGGGCAACTTTGAGTCCTCTGTTTCACCCTGTGATTGTCCGGATTTTGATATTTCTTCGAGTGAGGTCCCAGTTCGGGCGCCAAATGTCAGGTCCGTATTTCACACCGAATAACCACCTCTGTAAATAAAAAGCTGAAGGCATGCCTGGAGAGAAGTACACCACACAGAGATGTTTGGTACACAGCTTCCCTCTGTCAGCCAGGAGGAAGACTGAAAACTTTTTATTCAGAACAAAGAAACACAGAAAGAGATACATGCCTCCTCCCCAGAGATGTGGGAGTGCCCAAGCCCCACACCGGTTTCTCAGCTGTAACTTCTCAGACTCACTCTTCTTGCATTCCAGGGGGCGGTGTCTTCCATAGGTGTGTCTGACATGAACAAAGAACTTGTTATATATATCAGTATATTACACAAAGAACTGAAATGTATATACATACAGTGAAGGAAATAAGTATTTGATCCCTTGCTGATTTTGTAAGTTTGCCCACTGTCAAAGACATGAACAGTCTAGAATTTTTAGGCTAGGTTAATTTTACCAGTGAGAGATAGATTATATAAAAAAAAAAAAAGAAAATCAAATTGTCAAAATTATATATATTTATTTGCATTATGCACAGAGAAATAAGTATTTGATCCCTTTGGCAAACAAGACTTAATACTTGGTGGTAAAACCCTTGTTGGCAAGCACAGCAGTCAGACTTTTTTTGTAGTTAATGATGAGGTTTGCACACATGCTAGATGGAATTTTGGCCCACTCCTCTTTGCAGATCATCTGTAAATCATTACGATTTCGAGGCTGTCGCTTGGCAACTCGGATCTTCAGCTCCCTCCATAAGTTTTCGATGGGATTAAGGTCTGGAGACTGGCTAGGCTACTCCATGACCTTAATGTGCTTCTTTTTGAGCCACTCCTTTGTTGCTTTGGCTGTATGTTTCGGGTCATTGTCATGCTGGAAGACCCAGCCACGAGCCATTTTTAATGTCCTGATGGAGGGAAGGAGGTTGTCACTCAGGATTTGACGGTACATGGCTCCATCCATTCTCCCATTGATGCGGTGAAGTAGTCCTGTGCACTTAGCAGAGAAACACCCCCAAAACATAATGTTTCCACCTCCATGCTTGACAGTGGGGACGGTGTTATTTGGGTCATAGGCAGCATTTCTCTTCCTCCAAACACGGCGAGTAGAGTTAATGCCAAAGAGATCAATTTTAGTCTCATCTGACCACAGCACCTTCTCCCAATCACTCTCAGAATCATCCAGATGTTCCTTTGCAAACGTCAGATGGGCCTGTACATGTGCCTTCTTAAGCAGGGGGACCTTGCGGGCACTGCAGGATTTGAATCCATTACGGCGTAATGTGTTACCAATGGTTTTCTGGGTGACTGGTCCCAGCTGCCTTGAGATCATTAACAAGTTCCCCCCGTGTAGTTTTCAGCTGAGCTCTCACCTTCCTCAGGATCAAGGATACCCCACGAGGTGAGATTTTGCATGGAGCCCCAGATCGATGTCGATTGACAGTCATTTTGTATGTCTTCCATTTTCTTACTATTGCACCAACAGTTGCCTCCTTCTTACCCAGCGTCTTACTTATGGTTTTGTAGCCCATTCCAGCCTTGTGCAGGTCTATGATCTTGTCCCTGACATCCTTAGAAAGCTCTTTGGTCTTGCCCATGTTGTAGAGGTTAGAGTCAGACTGATTAATTGAGTCTGTGGACAGGAGTCTTTTATACAGGTGACCATTTAAGACAGCTGTCTTTAATGCAGGCACCAAGTTGATTTGGGGCGTGTAACTGGTCTGGAGGAGACTGAACTCTTAATGGTTGGTAGGGGATCAAATACTTAGTTCTCTGTGCACAATGCAAATAAATATATATAATTTTTACTATGTGATTTTCTTTATTTTTTTGAATATAATCTATCTCTCACTGGTAAAATTAACCTAGCCTAAAAATTCTAGACTTTTCATGACTTTGACAGTGGGCAAACTTACAAAATCAGCAAGGCATCAAATACTTATTTCCTCCACTGTATGTGTGAGGATAATATTTTTCAAACAATATACATGGTAATGATCCCTGACAATTTGAATTCATAGTGGATCTAAGTGTCCACTTAATAGCCTTAGACCATTCAGTAAGAGGGTAAGTAGCCCCCAAATCTTCCTCCCACCTTAACTTTTGAGAGGTCTTGGAAACCATCTCATCTCCCAGTATCATATCATATAAAGGTCTAGTTAACTTTGAATCCTGTGTGGAAGATGTGAAAAGTAGGTCATACAGCTTAGTAGGTATTTATAAAAATCAGAATTTGAAATTGTGAACTCCGATCTCAGTCCCGAGAAGGATTTAATAGAATCATTCTGGAAAAGATCCCCTAGCTTTACAATCCCTAAAAGGGGACAATCTTTTATCTTTAAATTAGGAATCAGGAGTTCAAGAGTATCAACTGGCAGAGGATGCGTGCGTGTGGAAGCAGAGGAGGGAATATGTTTTAAGGTAGCTTTCCACGCTTGAATCGAGACTCGCAACGTAGAAAATTTCGGAATCAAACTATTGGGGAATCTCGCATGGGTCAACAGTAACGAGGGAAGAGCAACATCCCCATTCAAATGTCATTCAATCATAGGCCAACTAGAGCCTTCAAATGGGAGGCACCAGTTTCTCAATTGATGAACTACAATAGCTTTATGATATGCCTTGAGGTTTGGTACACTCATACCCCCCTCTGTCTGTGTGTATATAGTCTCTGTCTAGCAATCCGAGGTCTAACATTATTCCATATAAATTTCATCAGTCGATATTGTAGTTTTCGGAGTAAAGAACCAGGTATAGGGACCATAACAGTCCTAAAAACGTAGAGTATCTTGGGGGAATAAGCATTTTATATAGCACCATCTGACCCATCCATGAAGGTTCAATATCTGATAAACGTTTTAATTCGTCTTGTAATTTAGCATGTAGGGGGAGAATGTTAATATGAGCCAGCTTAGAAGGCAGAGAACACAAATTGATACCTAAGTAGGAAATCGACACCTCCTCCCATCCAAATGAGAAATCCCTCTGTATGTCCTGGCGTAGTGCTGAGGAAACGTACAGACCCAGGATCTGAGACTTCGAGGCATACATTTTATAATACGAAACCCTAACAAATTGCGACAGATCAGCAGAAACTTTTCTGAGTGAAGCTAACGGGTCCGTAAGGGTTAACATAACATCGTCGGCAAACAATCCAATTTTATGCTGGCTATGTCATATACAGATACCTCGCACTTCTATATCCATGCGAATAATTTCTGACATAGGTTCCATCACCATGGTGAAAAGCAAGGGGGATAATGGACACCCTTGTCTGGTGCCGTTAGTGATATGAAATGGTTTGGACAGCATACCATTCGTTAAGACCCTAGCAGAAGGGGAAGAGTAGAGGGCCCCAATCGCCCGAAATAAAGAACCGGAGAAATCAAATCTCTTCATAGTCGAAAAGGCAAAATCCCAGTGTCTCCTGTCGAATGCCTTCTTTGCAATCCAGGGTAAGGAGGAGAGAAGGCATCCGACTTGTTTCTGCCTTGGAAATCAACTTAATGATGAGTCTGGTACCGTCTGGAGCCTGTCTCCCTTTAGTGAAACCTACTTGATCATTATGAATAACAGTAGGCAATATAGTTAAAAGGCGCTGGGCCAATATTTTTGCATAAAGTTTTGTTTCACAATTTAGCAATGATATGGGCCTGAAGTTGGAGGTTTCCCCTGTTTAGGGATAGTTACAATAGTGGCTTGAAGCATCTCACGAGGAAGGGTGCCCTTAGACATCGCGACATTACACATACGAGATAGGTAAGTGGTCAAAACAGTCTCGTTAAGTTGATAGTAATCGGAGGAAAATCCATCTGGCCCTGGAGCTTTATGTGGTTCGGCTAGTCTAATGACCTTGGTTACTTCAGCTGGCAGAATAGGAGCGTTTAGTTGGTCAAGTTGAAGGGGCGATAGCGTAGGATAGCAAATGGATCTGGTCTAGAAAACTTTCTATGGCCTCCGAATTAAGTTGAGGTGTATTAGGATCTTCTTTTAAATGATAGAGATGTCACGAATGTGTGGGTGTGTGGAGGCACTAGGCCGCACCGCCGTAGCAGTGAGGCAGCTGGCCAAACAACAGGGAACCCCAGCAATACAAACTCCTGCACAAGGGTACCTGGATAGTCCAGACAGTGGCCGCAGCTCTAGCACGGATGGAGATGGGTGCAGCAGGTAACGCCAGACGTGGCAGATGACAGCAGGTCCCGCAGGTTGCGCTAGACGTGGCAAATCCCTCTGGACATGGCAGATGACACAGGACCTGGCGGATGACACAGGTTCATTAGACACGACTCCAACTAGTAGGAACAGGAACAAGAACACAGCACGGGAGGCAGGAACAGGTAACAGGGCACGGGTAACAACTGGAACGTTAAACACTAAGGGACCATTTGCAAGACAGACTTGGGAATTACTAACAATGCTCAGGCAAAGATCAGAAGGGCTGGGGCCGTCTTATAGTCCAGGAAATCATGTGTGTTGATGATGGGACACAGCGGACCGGAGCGGAAGTGAGCGCTGGCGTCTCCTGGGACAGAGATGTGGACCAGCGCTCACAGATCCATGGCTGCGGACGTTAGGAGCTGAGTAGACCCGACAGCCCACGGCCATGGACGCTACAGTATCCCTCCTCTTCTTGGGACCAGAGCAAGAGAGGAACTTCTTAACGAAAGCAGGGGCATCGAGGTTCTCCTCCGGCTCATAGGACCTCTCCTCAGGACACATGAAAGGAGTTGGGGATTCTGAGGGTAGGAGGCAGCCGCAGTTTATAGGAGACAGGGTTAATCTGTTGCAGAATCTCAAAAGGACCGAGGAACCTGGGAGAAAACTTGTATAAAGGCACCTTCAAACGAATATTCTGTGAGGACAGCCAGACTTTTTCTACCTGGAAGATACTGAGGCGGCTCTCTTCTCTTTGTATCCGCCTTTCGCTTCATGCGATCGACAGCCAGCAAAATAGAGGACCGGGTCTGTTGCCAGATTTGCAGAAAGTCCCCAAATGAAGAGTCAGCAGAGGGTACCTGAGAAGTAATAAACACTGGAAGAGGGACTCTAGGATGTTGACTGTATACAATGTAAAACGGAGTGGAAGTGGAGAACTCACTTGTGTGGTTGTTGTACGAGAACTCGGCCCATGGAAGAAGCTGTACCCAGTTATCATGCTGTAAGGAGATTGTAGCGTCCATGGCCGCGGGCCGTCGGGTTTACTCACCTCCCGACGCCCGCAGCCATGGATCTGTGAGCGCTGGTCTCCGTCTCCCTCCTAGGAGATGCCAGCGCTCACTTCCGCTCCGTTCGGCTGGGTCCCGTAGGGTGCGCGCGCACGCTCGCGCCCGGCCTTAAACGGCCAGCGCGCGCAATTAGGAAATCGTCATCACTATCAACTGCCACGATTTCATGGTCTATAAGAAGGCCCCTGGCCTTCTAATCCTTGCCTGAGTGTTGTTAGTCTTTCCCAGTCTGTCTCGCAATGGTCCCTTAGTGTCTCCCGTTCCAGCTGTTACCTGTGCCCTGTTACCGTTCCTGTATTCCGTATTGTTCTAGTTCCTGTGCCTACCAGCGTTGGAGTGTCATCTGCCACGTCAAGTGCCATCTGCCACGTCAAGTGCCATCTGCCACGTCAAGTGTCTTCTGCCACGCCAAGTGTAATCTGCCACGTCAAGTGTCTTCCGCTTCATCGGATACTGCCCGCCACGTCTGGCGCCACCTGCCGCATCTGCCTCCATCCGCGCTGAAGCCACAGCCACCGTCCGGACTATTTCAGGTACCCAAGCATTACTGTCTGCCATTGACTTCCGCATAGAGTGTGACCTGGTCAGCTGCCTCCCCGCTATGGCGGAGCGGCCTAGTGGGTCCACATACCCTGTGTCCGTGACAGAGATGAAGTGGCGGAGATAATTCTCCATGATCTGGTTGATCCTCTCAACTTGCCCATTGGACTGGGGGTGATAGGCTGAGGAAAAGTCCAATCTCACATCCAGGAATTTACAGAGAGCCCTCCAGAATTTCGAGGTAAACTGAACACCCCGTTCAGACACAATGTGAAGGGGCAAGCCATGCAAGCGGAAGATGTGCCGAATGAAGAGACTCGCCAGTTGAGAATCAGAAGGTAGGACGGTCAGCGGGATAAAATGTGCCATCTTTGAGAACCGGTCCACCACCACCCAGACAGTGTTGTATCCTGCTGAGGGGGAAGAACAATGTCCATCGCAATGTGCTGCCAGGGGGCACTGGGTACAGGCAGAGATTGAAGCAGGCCGGCAGGCTTGGAGTGAGTAACCTTGTTAGAAGCACACACCGTGCAAGAGGAGACAAAGTCCACAACATCCTTGGGCAGCATGGGCCACCAGAAGTGACGGGCAATGAGGTCTCGGGTTTTACGAACACCAGGGTGCCCAGTCAGTTTAGAACTGTGTCCCCATCGGAGAATTCTTCTCCTGTCTGCCAACCAAACAAAAGTCCTCCACGGAGGGATGTCTCTAACCTGCAAAGGATTGGCAGTGACAATGCAGGACGGGTCTATGATAGTCTGAAGGGACTCCACCGTGTCATCCGTCTCAAATGACCTGGACAGGGCATCGACCCTCACATTCTTGTCAGCGGGACGGTAGCGGAGCACAAATTGGAAACGGGTGAAGAACAGCAACCACCTGGCTTGACGGGGATTCAGTCGTTGAGCGGACTGAAGGTAGATGAGATTCTTGTGGTCGGTGTAGATCAGGATGGGGTGAGCTGCGCCCTCCAGCAGATGTCTCCACTCCTCCAGAGCCAATTTGATGGCCAGTAGCTCCCGATCCCCAATAGAGTAATTGCGCTCTGCAGAAGAAAAGTCTCGAGTAGTAGCCACATACTACTGCCTTTCCTTTGGAGCTCCTCTGGAACAGAAGTGCACCTGCACCAACAGAAGAGGCGTCCACCACCAAAGAAAACTGCCGAGATACGTCATTATGATGGAGGATCGAGGCTGAAGTGAAGGCTTTTTTGAGACTAATAAATGTGGACTCTGCCTCTGGGGTCCACACCTTGGCGTTCACACCCTTCTTGATAAGGGTGGAAATGGGAGATGTCAGTGATGAGAAGTTTGGGATAAACTGGCAGTAGAAATTTACGAATCCGAGGAAACGCTGTATGGACCTCAGGCCTTGAGGACGTGACCACTCCAGGACAGCTCTCACTTTCTCAGGATCCATCTTGAGACCTTGATCCGAGATGATGTAGCCCAGGAAGGGCAGAGAACTCTTCTCAAAGACACAATTCTCCAGCTTGACGTGTAAATGATTCTCCTTTAATGTAAGCAGAACTTGACGGACATGCCTCCGATGAGTCGTCGGATCTGGGGAGAAAATCAAAATATCATTGAGATAAACAACAACACAGATATTGAGGAGATCTCGGAAAATATCATTAATGTATTCCTGGAAGACCGCGGGAGCGTTACACAGTCCAAATGGCATTACCAGGTATTCATAGTGCCCATCTCAAGTGTTGAACGCCGTCTTCCACTCGTCACCTTGACGGATTCGGATCAAATTATAAGCCCCACGCAAGTCTAGTTTAGAAAAAATTCTGGCTCCTCGTATATGGTCAAACAGTTCAGATATAAGTGGCAACGGGTATTTGTTCTTGACCGTGATCTGGTTGAGACCACGGTAGTCAATGCAGGGTCGAAGGGATCCGTCTTTCTTTTTAACGAAGAAGAACCCAGCCCTGGCCGGGGAGGAAGACTTTCGTATGAAGTCCCTCTCCAAATTCTCCTTGATATAGGCCGACATGGATAGAGACTCTGGCAAGGAGAGAGGATATACTTGGCCACGGGGGAGAGAGGCATTAGGAACCAGTTCAATGGGGCAGTCATAAGTCCGATGTGGAGGCAGCGTCTCAGCCTCCCTTTTGCTGAAGACATCTGCAAACTGAGCAAACTGGGGGGGGTATTCCGCCAATGACTGAGGCAGAGGAGGCTGGACAGGCAGAATCTGCAACAGACAACGACCAAGGCACTTGGAGCCCCATTGGAGAACCTCTCCAGAATTCCAGTCCAGGACTGGGGCATGCAGTCGAAGCCAAGGCAGGCCCAGCAGAACAGGATTGATGGCTTTGGGCAAAACAAGGAAAGAAATTAGTTCAGAATGAAGGACTCTAACCTAGAACTTCAACGGCTTGGGATCAGGCAAAGGCAATTCATTCACTGAGGCAACAGCCAAAGGTATCTCCAGGGGAACTGTGGGCAACTGAAGATGATCCACTAGCTCCTTCTGGATGAAGTTTGCTGCAGAACCAGAGTCAAGATAGGCAGAAACTTGATGCGTCCTCTCGCCGGATACTAGGGTTACAGGAATAGTTAGCTTGGAACAGAATGCTTTATTAGGTAACATTCCACCTAAGGTTGTCTCTCCAACCATTCCTAGGCAATAGGGTCTCTCTGGCCTCTGGGGACACAGACACACAATATGGCCTCCGAGGCCGCAGTACAGACAAAGTCCAGAAGTGCGTCTGCGTTGTTTCTCCTGGATAGACAATTTGACATGGTTCATCTGCATAGGATCTTCAGGTAGGACGACTGAGGAGGATAGCAAGGATGGCTGGAAAGTAGAATCTAGCCTAGGAAGTTCTCTCTCCCGGAGAACCTCTTGGGAATGCGCCCGGATCCTCATGAGAAACCCGGATGGCAAGTAGGATAAGATTGTTAAGGGTAGATGGTAGTTTGCGAGCGGCCAGCTCGTTCTTAATCCCTGAAGACAGTCCCTGCCAGAATGTGGCCACCAAAGCCTCGTTGTTCCAGGTTAACTCAGCAGCCAGGATACGGAACTGAATGGCATACTCGCCCATGGAGAGGTCTCCCTGGTGTAGGATCAGCAGAGATGCAGCAGCCAAAGAAACTCTCCCAGGTTCCTCAAAGATCAAGCGGAAGGACCGTAAGAAGCACTGCAAGTCACGGGTCTCTGGTCCCCAATGTTCCCACAGAGGATTTGCCTATGCAAGGGCTTTGCCAGTACGGAGAGAGATGATGAAGGCGATCCTGACGTCATCCGAAGCGAAGGACCTGGCATGTAGTCTGAAGTGGATCAGGCACGGATTCAAAAATCCCCTGCAGGTCATCGGGTCTCCATCATAGCGAGGAGGTAGCGGTAAGAGGCACAGGGGATCGGCACTGGTACAGACAGGAAGTGTAGCAGGAGGAACAGCAGGAATGGGTGCGGTGACGACTGTGGTTGGAGCAACCAGCCGATGGGCAATGGCGTTCACCGACAGGAGGAGTTGGTCTTGCCGTGACTGGAGGTCTTGCATCTCGGCCAGCACGCAGGTCTCAGGTTGGCCAGCGGAGTCCATAGCCTGAGCGTACTGTCACGAATGTGTGGGTATGTGGACCGACTAGGCCGTACCTCCATAGCAGGGAGGCAGCTGGCCAAACAACAGGGAACCCCAGCAATACAAAGTCCCGCACAAGGGTACCTGGATAGTCCAGACAGTGGCCGCAGCTCTGGCACGGATGGAGATGGGTGCAGCAGGTAATGCCAGACGTGGCAGATGACAGCAGGTGCCGCAGGTTGCGAATCCCTCTGAACGTGGCAGATGACACAGGACGTGAAGTAGACACGACTCCAACTAGTAGGCACAGGAACAAGAACACCGCACGGGATATATAGTCCAGGAAATCATGTGTGTTGATGATGATGATTTTCTTCATGTGCGCGTGCTGGCCCTTTAAGAGCGGGCACGAGCGTGCGTGCGCACCACACGGGACACAGCGGACCGGAAGTGAGCGCTGGCATCTCCTGGGAAGGAGATGGGGACCAGCGCTCACAGATCCATGGCTGCGGGCGTCAGGACGTGAGCAGACCCGACGGCCCGCGGCCATGGACGCTACAAGAGTTTAGAATAGAATAAGCTAAATCTATCTGCAATATCTTGGGGATTCGAGATTTTAGGATCACTGCCCTCTGCTGACAGGAATGGTATCGTAGATTTTTGTTGTTTCTCTTTAACTCTTCTCGCCATAAATTTGCTAGTTTTATTATGCGAAGTGTAATAAGTCATACGAAGGTAGGTTAAATGTTTGTCATAGTCTGCTATTAAAAGCGCTCTCAACTCCTGTTTGAGTTTGGTCAAGGCGCCGTGTAAAGTGTCTGAAGGGTGTGTTTGTTGTTGGGACTCCAGGGTCTTAATCTAAGCCATAACTAATGAGAACTCTGTTGAATCATGAGGCCTCGCATCCCCGCTTTGTGAGCATTCCACAATACAAAGGGGTCTATATATGGGGGAGTCATTAAGAACAAAATATTCCTGCAGGATATTCGTAGTTTGTACTGGGAGTAGGACATTAAGAAAGTATTGTTGCACCAGGATCTGTAGGGCCGGGTCAAGGGTGAAAGCGCAACTAGTATAGAAATGGGGGCATGGTCTGACCAAGTGATCACACCTAGCTCAGCTTCAGTAACCGACTGAAGTAACCATTTATCCACCAGAAATAAGGCTATCCTAGAAAAGGTGTGATGACATGACGAGTAAAAGGTGAATTCTCTGGACAAAACATTGAGACATCTAAACACATCATAAACATTTTCCATCTGAGCCCATGGAGTTAGTGTACGGAGGGATCTTTTGCTCCCAATAGTGGTGTCCAGAAACCTATCTGGGATGGTGTTGAAGTCTCCACATAAAATGAGTTGACCTTGTTGAATTTAGCAAATTTTCTGCATGATTTTGTTTAGAAATCAAATCTGTGAGGCATTCGGAGCATATATATTGACTAAGGTAAGTAAGGAATAATGGATAGAACATACCAGAGCAAGAAACCTCCCCCCGACGTCCTCCTCAAGTATTTTGATATATTCAAACTGATCCATGATCCCTTGTATGCAATAAATAGGCCCAACTCAATGGTATGAGAAACATCCCCTTATTATGATTTTTGCAGTACCATGCTTTACTGTCTTCACAGTTTACTGTGACTTGAATTCAGTGCTCGGGGGTTGTCTGACAAATTGTCTGTGGCTACTAGACCTAAAAAGAACAATTTTACTTGCATTGGTACACAAAATGTTGCAACATTTCTCTTTGGGCCAGTCATAATAATAAAGGCCCCCAGGTCTGCCTGTAATGAATGCTTGTTAGGCTATGCCAAAGGCATGACCTAGCAGATGCCTGTCCGTTTTAAACGGACAGGCAGTAATACACTGCAATACAAAAGTATTGCAGTGTATTATAAAAGCGATCGGATGATCGCATATGAAAGTCCCCTAGTAGGACAAGTAAAAAAAAAAAGTTGAATAAAGTTAATAAAAAAAAAAGTGAAAAAAAAAGGAAAAACCCACTTTTTCCCCTTACAAAATGCTTTACTATTAAAAAAACACAATAAAGCAAAAAAGTTACACATATTTGGTATCGCCGCGTCCGTAACGACCCAGACTATAAAGCTGTTACATTATTTAACCCGCACGGTGAACGCTGTAAAAAATAAAATAAAAAACAATGGGAAAATTGCTGTTTTCTGTTAATCCTGACTTTAAAAAATGTGATAAAAAGTGATCAAAAAGTCGCATCTACTCTCAAATGGTACCTATAAAAACTACAAGTTGTCCCGCAAAAAAAAAGCCCTCATACAACTGTATCGGTGGAACAATTAAACAGTTATGACTCTTCAAATATAGAGATGCAAGAACAAATAATTTTGAAAAAAAAGTGTTTTTACTGTGTAAGTAGTAAAACATACAAAATCTATACAAATTTGGTATCTTTGCAAATCGTAACAACCCACTGAATAAAGTTATTGTGTTATTTATACCACACGGTAAACTACGTAGATTTAGGGCGCAAAAAAAGAGTGGTGAAATTTCAGGTTTTCTTCTATCCCCCCCCCCCAAAAAAGTTAATAAAAGTTAATGAATAAATTATATGTACCCCAAAATGGTGCTATTAAAAAGTACAACTTGTCCCGCAAAAAACAAGACCTTATACAGCTGTGTCGACGCAAAAATAAAAGTTATAGCTCTTCGAATGTGACGGTGGAAAAACTTAAAAAATGGCTTGGTCATTAGGGCCCAGAATGCAAGCAGGGGGAAGGGGTTAAACCATCATTGACTGTCAACATGAAAGGTATTTCCACAGTGGAAACAGGATCATCGCTGAATTTTATGTATAAAACTCTCTTGCCTTTTCAGTTGTATTTTAAAGGCGTTACTGGCAGCAGTTTCCATGAAATGGATAACGCCTGGTCTAATCTCAGCTGAGATTTAGATACCAGTCTCTTTTCTATACTTGAACTAGTCATGCCACAGACTACGCAATCCCTTAGGGCGTCAGATAACCCTGTCCCAAATTGAAAATGCTCAGACAACAGTCTCAGTTCTGCCGTGTATGCTGCTATACTTTCACTTTTATTTTAATTTCTTCTGTGAAACCTTTCTGCAATTACTAATAGTTTAGGGTTTCAATGTGTCACGTTGGGTGCGTGGACCCACTGGGCCGTACCGCCTTGACGGTATGGCAGCTGGCCAACAGGACGTAGGTCACAGTCTATAGATCGTATAGTGTACCTGTGGCAGCTCGGACAGTAGCAATGACAGACTCAGCTGGGACTTAGGCAGCAGGTAGACGTCAGGCGTGGTGTAGCAGGATAGGCGTGGAATACAGCACAGCACGACTACAGCTCAGCACGGCACTTGACCAGGTAGCACGGGATACAGGAACGGGGAACACTGGGAACTGGGAAACACTAGGAGACAAACTTAGGGTACGACAACAACGCTCAGGCATGGAAGGAAGGGGCTGGGCCCTTCTTATAGTCCAGGGTACTAATGGGCTAATTTAGACGAGTGTGCGCGCGCACCCTACGGGACCCGGCCAAGGTAAGCGAAAGTGAGCGCTGGCATCTCCTGAGCAGGAAACTGGGGCCAGCGCTCGCAGACCCATGGCTGCGGCTGTCAGGAGGTGAGTGAACCGGACAGCCCGCGGCCATGGACATGACATCCCCCCCTCCTCTTGGGGCCAGAGCGGTAGAGAAACTTCTTCAGTAGGGTAGGAGCATTGAGGTTTTCCTCTGGCTCCCAGGACCTCTCTTAAGGACCAAACCCCTTCCAATCCACCAAATAAAAAGTTCTTCCTCTTACCCTCTTGGTGTCCAAGATCTCCTTAACCTCGAAGGTGTCTGAAGGGCCGCTGGAGGCAACCACAGGGCTAGGAGTCTTGGTATAGCGGTGCAGAACCACCAGCTTCAGAAGGGAGACATGGAAGGAGTTAGGGATCTTGAGGGTAGGAGGCAGCCGAAGCTTGTAGGCGACAGGGTTGATCTGCTGTAGGAGCTCGAAGGGTCTGAGGAACCTGGGAGCAAATTTGTATGATGGCACCCTCAGTCGGATATTCCTAGAGGACAGCCAGACCTTCGTGCCAGGGAGAAATTGAGGAGGTTCTCTTCTCCTTGTGTCTGCCTTCCGTTTCATGCGGTCAACTGCCAGTAGAATGGAGGGTCGAGTCTGCTACCAGATCTGAATGAAGTCCCTAAAAGCATTGTCAGCTGTTGGTACCTTGGACGTATCAGGCACCGGGAGAGGAATTTGTGGTAGCAGCTACACCCAGTCATCATGCTGCTTGGAGATAAGGTGGCGTAGGTAGTTCTCCAAGATCTGATTGATCCTCTCGACCTGACTATTGGACTGAGGATGGTAGGCTGAGGAAAAGTCCAACTTCAGAACGAGGAGTCCGCAGAGGGCTCTCCAGAACTTCAAGGTGAACTGAACCCCGCGATCAGACACAATATGCCGTGGCAAGCCGTGCAGGCGGGAGATGTGTTGAATGAAAAGCTAGGCAAGTTGAGGAGCAGAAGGAAAGCCGGTCAGAGGAACGAAGAGGGCAATTTTCGAAAATCGATCCACCACCACCCAGAAAGTACTGAATCCTGCAGACAGAGGCAGGTCAGTAATAAAGTGCATAGCTACATGCTGCCAGGGAACGATTCTTTTTCTTGACGAAGAAGAACCCAGCTCCTGCCGGCAAGGAAGACTCTCATATGAAGCCCCTCTCCAGGCCTGAGCGTACTATCACGTTGGGTGCGTGGACCCACTGGGCCGTGCCGCCTTGACGGTATGGCAGCTGGCCAACAGGACGCAGGTCACAGTCTATAGTTTGTATACTGCACCTGTGGCAGCTCGGACAGTATCAATGACAGGCTCGGCTGGGATTTAGGCAGCAGGCAGACGTCAGGCGTGGTGTAGCAGGACAGGCGTGGAATACAGCCCAGCACGACTACAGCTCAGCACGGCACTTGACCAGGTAGCACGGGATACATACTGAGGTATGCCCTAACAACTGCCTGTGTACAATCAGTACACAGGTTAATGTACTGGCATATAGATCTATGCCAGTACATTACAGTTACAAAATAAAAATCAAAATGATAAATCCCTTTATGGGATTAAAAAAAAAAAGTTAAATGAATGTAAAAAAACATTAATGATAAATAAATAAATAAATAACAAGTTAAAAAAATACACAGAAACACACATAAATAAATAAACTTTTTAACAGGTTCCCGACCGCTGGCTGTATTGTTACGGCCATTGTTACGGCCAGCGGTCAGGGTATGGACTAATTACGGCGGCACTTCAGAGACTAACAGCCATGGGCACTGGGCAGAATGTCAGGGGCCAATCTTTTGGCCCCTGAACATGTGATCGCTGAGACAACCAATCACAGTGATCACATGCATTTGTACGTATAAAACACCCGATCACACACAGCTCTGGGCACTGGGCAGAGTATCAGGAACCAATCTGATGGTCCCCGAACATGTGGTCGCTGTGAAAACCTATCACAGCGACCACATTTGTTTTATTTTGACTTTTCTGGCAGCAAATCTCCTGCCTCTTTTCTTCTCCTCAAACATTGTTTCAGTGTGAGGAGAAGAAGAGACTCGAGAGAATTGCTGCCAGAAGAATACAGTTACAAAAAACATACAGTTACACTATAAAACATTCTCTGTATAGATAGATTTCTATCTATCCATACAATCTATCTATCCATCTATCTTTTTTTCTATCTACCTTTCTTTCTTTTATTCTATTAGAATAGGCAGGTAGGGAGTATATAATTATATATATATATCCACATATATATAATATATATAGCCACCCCCGGACGAAGGCATTCCTGCCGAAACGCGCATCGGGCTTGGTGTCTCTGCAGTTGCAGGAGCATTTATACATGGGTAAGCTGACTTCTGGTCATATATATGGCCTTTTTCCATTGATATAATGTTACATGCATTGATTATGGGTGACAATATAGTTAGAACTTTACTTTTGGTAAACACACTTGTCTATTATAAACGCTTTGATCTCTGCATCATATGATATGTTATGATATTCTGTCTCCCCATGTTGCTTCTAACTGCAGGACACTTTTTGCATAGCATGGTTCTATTTTTATCAGTCATTTTGTGTATATTTATGTCATAATAAAGTTTTTTCATATTTCTATCTATCTGAGTGTTCATTGACCTTCATCTATAGGCGAAACCTATATATAGCAATAGCAGTTTATTTTTTTGTTAGCGGTAGTGTAGATATATATACCAGTTAGTTTGTGTGTTTTATAAAAAAATAAATAAAAAATAATAAATTTGTTTAGTTAGTGTTAGTGACGTTATGGCGAGGAAGTTGTTTAGCGCCGAGGAGGCATACGCCATGCTGTGGTCTGAGTCGGAGACCGCATCAGAGATGGCGTCAGAGATGGAACCGGTTTTGGGCAGTGACGATGATAGCGTCACTTCAGGTTTATCTTCAGGGGACGTTGTCCCTGATGCAGTTGAAACTGCAGAACATGAAAGCGCAGGGCCAAGTAGCGCTGTAGCACGGGACAGCCTGGTCCCTCCAGTCCAGGCTCTTGTATGGGCACCTGCCCCATCTTTTGGGCCTAGAATCCACGGATTTACTTGCTCTCCTGGCATAACCGTGGACAATACAAATTTTGTCCAAATGGATTACTTCTATTTATTTATAACGGACGACATCCTAAATCTGATTGTCCACGAAACGAATTTATATGCCACTCAATATATAAGGCAGAAACCTTCATCCACCCATGCCAGAGATTGGACGCCCACCAATTTGCAGGAATTAAAAACATTTTTGGGGCTCACCCTAAATATGGGTATTGTCAAAAAGCCCTCCATTAGGTCTTACTGGTCAACAAGACCCGCCCAAGCCACCCCAGTATATTCTGAAGTAATGCCCAGGTCTCGTTATGAGACAATAATGAGGTTCCTCCACTTCAACGACAACGCACAGGCCCCCCCAAGTACCGATGCAAACCGGGATCGGTTGTTCAAAATTAGACCACTGATAAATTCCCTGAATAATTTATTTCTGCAACTCTACACCCCTGAGCAGAATGTAAGCGTGGACGAATCCCTCCTCAACTTCCATGGAAGACTTAGCTTTCGCCAATATCTACCTTCCAAAAGGGCAAGATATGGTGTTAAGCTTTATAAACTGTGCGAAAGCGGGTCAGGATATACCACCGCCTTCAGGATTTATGAAGGGCGGGACCGCTCAATAAATGTTCCTGGATGCCCCCCTGATCTTTCCACCAGCAGTAAGATCGTGTGGGAGATAATGCAGCCTCTGCTTCACAAGGGGTACCACCTGTACTGTGATCATTTTTATTCGAGTGTGCCCCTGTTTAGGCATTTGCATGCTGCAAGGACTGGGGAATGTGGTACCATGCGCAAAAATCGAGTTGGTTTTCCACAGCAATTAGTGGGGAAGCGCATGGTAAAGGGGGACTCCTGTGCTTATGCATCTGAGGAATTGCTGGCGGTCAAGTTCAGGGATCGCAAAGACGTGTATGTGCTAAGCACGATTCATACCGCAGGAACAGTGGCAGTGACGGAAAGGGGGGCAACATCGGACAAGCACAAACCAGTGATCGTGTCCGAATATAACAAGTACATGGGGGGGTGGATTTAAGCGACCAGGTTTTACAGCCCTATTTAGTGAAGCGAAAAACAAAAACCTGGTACAAAAAGTGGCCATTTATTTGTTACAGGTGGCCATCCACAATTCATTTGTGCTCTACAAAAAAAAAACAGAGGCAGAGACACATACCTGGATTTCCAGTCGAAAATTATTGAAGGCCTCATTTTTTACGTTCAGGACACCAGAGAATGTCCCCAGTCTGAGGATGTCACGCGACTGACTGAAAGACACTTCATCAGTCGGATTCCCCCAACACCAACCAGAAGCAACCCGCAGAAAAAGTGCCGCGTCTGCAGAAAAGACGGGCACCGCAAAGATTCACGATATTTCTGTCCATCATGTCCCTCGCAACCAGGCCTGTGCATTGAGCCATGTTTTAAAAAATACCACACTGTTCTGCATTATTAGATTTTAGTTAATTCGTTGAAAATATATTTGCCCTACATTACTTTTTTATTTTCCCCCTGATTTTACTCCAAGGGTGAGGGAGGGAATGGGTGGGGGGTGGATGTCATGTTTGCTTATTTTCTAAAGTTCATCTGCTGGAGAGCTCCATTTGCATAAACCTGCAATTTCTTATTTTAGAAAACCCCAAAAAAATAAATTCCCATTATACCCCTAGATGAATATTTTGGAATCTCTGCTTCAAGAGCAGATATTTTGGAAGTGTTATAGAAACTCTGTTGAGTTTTGTAAAACCAGCTTTGAAAAAGAGCGATTTGTGAAATAAGCTTCTTCTATCGTCCGCCCTCCTACATCTCTATGTGATAATAAGGCCCACATATTTGGTATCCCCATGCACAGGAGAAGGGGCAGAATGTGAAAGGAGATGAATTTTGTCCGTGGTCTATACTGTGTGTGAACAAACTGACGCATTTGCTAAAAAATTGCTAATTTTATTTTGATCCATCTTATTCATGAAACTTTCAGAAGAAAACTGGACTGTCTAAAAATATGATAAACCCCTTGAAGAAAACCTTGTGGGGTCTACTTGCGTGAATAAAGTAATTTATGGGGTGTTTCTAATCTTTCAGCAGCATTAGGCCCCCCAGAAAACCGTATTCTACTATAAAATCAAGTGCAGAATTCTTGAACCGAAAAGGCCAAAAAGCCTCCTTTTATGCCAAGCCCTGGCACATGGCCGTGAATAAAGCACACATATTTGGTATCCCCATGCACGGGGGAAGTGGAAGAATGTGAAATGGGATGAATTTTGTCCGTGGTCTATACCGTGTAAAAATGCTAGCATAAACTGACGCATTTGCTAAAAAAAAGCTAATTTTATTTTGTTCCATCTTATTCAAGAAACTTTCAGAAGAAAACTGGACTTGCTAAAAATATGATAAACCCCTTGAAGGAAACCTTGTGGGGTCTACTTGTGTGAATGAAGTCATTTATGGGGTGTTTCTAATGTTTCAGCAGCATTACGCCCCCAAGAATACAGTATGCTGCTATAAAATCAAATGCAAAATTCCTGGACCGAAAAGGGCAAAAAGCCTCCTTTTATGCCAAGCCCTGGCACATGCCCGCACAGTGAATAAGGCACACATATTTGGTATCCCCATGCACGGGAGAAGTGGAAGAATGTGAAAGGAGATTAATTTTGTCCGTGGTCCATACTGTATCATCCACTTCTCTTCAGAACGCCCAGCTTCTGGCAGTGCAGACACAGCGTGTTCTCGAGAGATCACGCTGTGTCGTCACTCACAGGTCCTGCATCGTGTCGGACGAGCGAGGACACATCGGCACCAGAGGCTACAGTTGATTCTGCAGCAGCATCGGCGTTTGCAGGTAAGTAGCTACATCGACTTACCTGCTAACGCCGATGCTGCTGCAGAATCAACTGAAGCCTCTGGTGCCGATGTGTCCGACACGATGCAGGACCTGTGAGTGACGTCACAGATCTGCACTGCCAGAAGCTGGGCGTTCTGAAGAGAAGTGGATGATACTTCTCATCAGAACGCCCAGCTAGTAAAAGTATTAAAAACGCCCCGATGTACGCACATAATACACGCCCACTTGGACTTTTACTTTTAAACACGCCCACTTGGACTTTTGCAAGCCTCATTTGCATAACTACAAAAATGGTCATAACTTGGCCAAAAATGCTCGTTTTTTAAAAATAAAAACGTTACTGTAATCTACATTGCAGCGCCTATCTGCTGCAATAGCAGATAGGGGCTGCAAAATCTGGTGACAGAGCCTCTTTAACCGGCTAAAATATAAGTCCCAAAACATGATGAAATAATATAGACATATTTGGTATCGCCCCGACCGTAACAACCTAAACAACAAATGTATAACATTATTTATGATGATCGGTGTATGGTGTAAAAAAAATAAAATATTAAAACTGCTGCGTTATATAGAAATTAAACGATAATGTATTTGTACCAAAAAGTGGTACTTACATAAAGTACAACTCGTCCCGCAAAAAACAAAGTCTCATACAACTACGTCGTACAAAAAAGAAAAGAGTTATGAGCGTCGGGATGCAGAGGGAAATCTAAAAAAATTGTTCTGTCCTCATGCCAAAATTGGCCGTGTCCTTAAAGAGGCTCTGTCACCAGATTTTGCAACCCCTATCTGCTATTGCAGCAGATCGGCGCTGCAATGTAGATTACAGTAACGTTTTTATTTTTAAAAGTACAACTGGGCGTGTATTATGTGTGTACATCGGGGTGTTTTTACTTCTTTTACTAGCTGGGCGTTAGGAATGGGAGTGTCTGATGCTGACGAATCAGCATCATCCACTTCTGTTCGTTAACACCCAGCTTCTGGCAGTGCACACACAGCGTGTTCTCGAGAGATCACGCTGTGACGTCACTCACTTCCTGCCCCAGGTCCTGCATCGTGTCGGCCACATCGGCACCAAAGGCTACAGTTGATTCTGCAGCAGCATCAGCGTTTGCAGGTAAGTAGCTACATCGACTTACCTGCAAACGCGATGCTGCTGCAGAATCAAATGTAGCCTCTGGTGCCGATGTGTCCTCGCTCGTCCGACACGATGCAGGACCTGGGGCAGGAAGTGAGTGACGACACAGCGTGATCTCTCGAGAACACGCTGTGTCTGCACTGCCAGAAGCTGGGCGTTCTGAAGAGAAGTGGATGATACTTCTCGTCAGAACGCCCAGCTAGTAAAAGAAGTAAACACGCCCAGATGTAACACACATAATACACGCCCAGTTGGACTTTTACTTTAAACATGCCCAGTTGGACTTTAGCAAGCCTCATTTGCATAAATACAAAAATGGTCATAACTTGGCCAAAAATGCTCGTTTTTTAAAAATAAAAACTTTACTGTTATCTACATTGCAGCGCCGATCTGCTGCAATAGCAGATAGGGGTTGCAAATTCTGGTGACAGAGCCTCTTTAAGGGGTTAAACCCCCATTTATCTAACACGAATAACCACACAACAATATTGTGGCAAAAAATTGATGTCACTAGCCACTCATTATTTACTAGAACATACAGCTCAGTTTGGTGAACCTGACCGAATGCGACATCTCACATGATGGGTCGGGGCACGCCTACCCCGGCCCTCCCACGGACTAGGAGCCAACGGTGCCCGGACACCTCCACTGGCACCCCCGAGCAAAAGCGGGACCACCCTGACCAACCTTCGTGGTTGCCTGAGTCTGTCCAAACCGGGAACCAGCCGTCCAGCTCGTGTCCCCCCCCACAGACGAGTAATCCTGCCACGCAGCTAGTGGTTATCTCACAATGGCCAAAAGTTAGCGACTCCCTGTGTGTGAAGTGCCGAAATCCTGCCACAAAAAAATAGAGATCTTCCCTACTTTGCCTCCACTACTTACCAATCCTTCAACAGCCCAAGTACTTGTGTTTCACCACCAAGCCCACTTCTCAGGCCAGCCATGCCATCTGCACCCAGCTGGTCCCCAGGTGGCTGTTTATTTTCCTGACCAACCTTTGTGACTACTTGACCATACCACCATTGTCCGACAAATGTACACCCTCTCCTCTGACCAGTCCACTACACCCCAAGTCCAGGTCCTTGTGCTGCATGGCCTGTGGACTCTCTATCAATGGCAATATCCTGGCCCATTCCACTTCTTCTTGCTTAAGCCACATAAGCACAAAACATTCTGCCAGTATCCCCTAGATCTCATGACATGGTGCGGGGGCTGTAGTATGGAGTGGGCTCACGCTCATACGCTGCGGCGGGTGTCTATTGTGTATTACAGTTGACACCTCGCACTAGCGGCAAGGAACAGAGATCGCAGTGCCCCCTTTAGATAGTGCCACACACTGCCCCCTATAGCTAGTGCCACACATAGTGCCCCTGTAGATAGTGGCACACACAGTGTCCTCGTGTGTGAATTGAAATATGGAGCGGGCTCACAGCTGACACCTCGCACCAACTGATAGAAACAGAGATCACTCTGATCCTGGCTGTTTACCACTTAGATGACGCGGTCAATAGCGACTGCGGCATCTAAGCCATTAGATAGATGGGGTAGCCCCCTCTGACAGCCCATCAACTAATGGAGGCCACCAGGTTTGCATTCTTTCTGCTCATGTTATGCTCTGCCTCTGGTAGGGCTTAAAAGGAGCCTGTAAAAATTACAATACACTGCAATACATTATTATTTCAGTGTATTGTACCAACGATCTGACAATTGCTGGTTCAAATCCCCTAAGGAGACTAGTAAAACGTGTTCAAAATAATAGTTAAATAAAGTTTTTGACACGATGGGTGCGTACCTTGGCAGCAGGCAGACACCAGGCGTGGTGTAACACGGAAGGCGTAGTATATGGCACAACACGACTCCAATTCTCAATGGCACAGGAACAAGTTAGCACAGGATACAGATACACTGGGAACTGGAAAACACTAAGGGACCATTTGCAAATACTAACACGGGTAAAGACAACAACACTCAGGCAATGATGCAAGGGGCAGGGCCCTTCTTATAGTCCAGGGTGATCAGGGTCTAATTTGATATACAATTCAGGTGTGCAATCTGGCCTTTTAAGGCCGGGCACGAGCGTGCGTGCGCACCCTATGGGACACAGCAGAGTGAAGCGGAAGTGAGCGCTGGCATCTCCTGAGGAGGATATGATCACTGATCCATGGCTGCGGCCGTTAGGGGGTGAGTAATACCGACGGTCCAGAGCCATGGGTGTCACAGTATCCCCCCTCTTACGCGCCGGACACCGGGAGAGGAATTCGTGGGTGTTGGCCGTAAACGATGAAGAATTGTGCGGTTCTTGTGGACTAGCTTGTATGGTTATTATAAGAGAACTCGGCCCAAGGAAGAAACTGCACCCAGTCATCATGCTGCCTGGAGATAAGGTGTCGTAGGTAGTTCTCCATGATCTGATTGATCCTCTCGACTTGACCATTGGACTGGGGATGGTAGGCTGAGGAAAAGTCCAACTTTACATCGAGGAGTTTAGATGGCTCTCCAGAACTTTGAGGTGAACTGGACCCCTCGATCAGACACGATATGCCGGGGTAAGCCGTGCAGGCGGAAGATGTGTTGGATGAAGAGGTTGGCCAGTCGAGAAGCAGAAGGTAGGCCAGTCAGCGGAAACTAAATGAGCCATCTTCGAAAATCGGTCCACCACCACCCAGACCGTACTGCATTCAGCAGAGGGAGGCAGGTCCGTAACAAAGTCCATTGCTCTATGCTGCCAGGGAGCATTGGGTACAGGCAGTGGCTGGAGCAGACCAGCAGGTTTGGAGTCAGCAACTTTGTTAGCTGCTCACACCGTGCAGGACGAAACAAAGTCCATAATGTCTTTGGGCAGCGTGGGCCACCAGAAATGATGGGCAATCAGGTCTCGGGTCTTACGGGCACCCGCGTGACCTGCCAGTTTGGAGTTGTGTCCCCAGTGGAGGATTCTCCACTCTTCAACTTGCAGAGGGTTGACAGAGATAATGCAGGACAGATCAATAATATTTTGTGGAGACTCCATGGTGTCCTCTGTCTCTAACGACCTGGACAAGGCATTGGCCCTCACATTCTTGTTGGCCGGGCGGTAGTGGAGCTCAAACTGGAACCGTGCAAAGAACAGCGACCACCTGGCTTGACGGGGGTTCAGCCGTTGGGCCGTCTGGAGATAGGTGAGGTTTTTGTGGTCAGTAAATATCAGGATGGGATTAGCTGCACCCTATAGTAGATGTCTCCACTCCTTCAGGGCCAAATTGATGGCCAGTAACTCCCGAGAGTAATAAGAGTTTAAAGTAATAGCCATAGATACTGGAGAGACCCTAGTAGTTGGCAGGTATATTGAATACAGAGAAAAACAAATGTGCCTGAGGCACACTGGACACCACTTTCCCAACTACTAACTGAAAATGTTAAAATTTAACTTTTATTATTTTTGCACTAAAGATGTCCAAGAGGACACATACAGACAGCACGAATAGTTAAAATTTTTAGCCACTGTCAATTTAGCACACGCTCTAGGACTCTATCTGCACTGTTGCGAGACAGAGTGTGAAGTGATTGAATTTTGCATGTGTATATCAGGCCGGCAGCTGCAGACTGCCGAGTCTACATGGATACACAGAAATAAGCGTGCTCTAGATGCTAGTTGCACTTGGCTCTTTAAAAGGATAAATGTAGCCCCCCCCCCCCCGACATGTTTCGCTGTTAACACAGCGTCCTCAGGGGATTTGAACGGGGCTATCAAAGAAATTGGTTTCCAGTGTGCCTCAGGCACATTTGTTTTTCTCTAAAGTAATAGCCACATACCACTGCCTTGCCTTTGGGACCTCTCTGGAACAGAAGTGAACCAGCACCAACCGAGGAGGCGTCCACCTCCAACGAAAACTGTCAAGATATATCAGGATGATGGAGGGTAGAGACTGACGTGAAGGCACTCTTCAGGCTATTAAATGCAGATTCAGCTTCTGGAGTCCACACCTTGGTGTTCATGCCTTTCTTGGTGAGGGTAGAGATGGGAGTTGTCAGTGAGGAGAAGCTTGGGATGAACTGCTGGAAAAAAATGGCAAATCCCAAGAAACGCTGTATGGACCTTAAGCCTTGAGGACGTGGCCATTCCAGGACAGCCTTTACTTTCTCCGGATCCATTTTGAGATCTTGGTCCGAGATTATGTAGCCCAGAAAGGGTGGAGAATTCTTCTCAAACATGCACTTCTCCAGCTTGGCATACAGGCGATTCTCCCTCAATCGCAGCAGAACTTGAGAGACATGTCTCTGATGAGTCGTCGGGTCTAGGGAAAAAATTAAAATGTAATCGAAATAGACCACAACACAAACATAGAGGAGATCCCAGAAGATGTTATTGACGAATCCTTGGAAGACCGGGGTATGTAGTTGGAGTCAGGCAGGCCCAGCAGCACAGGGTTGACGGCCTTGGGTAGAACAAGAAACGAGATGAGCTTGGAATGAAGGGCTCCCACTTGGAGCCTCAGCAGTTTGGTCACAGCTGCAATCGGGTCTGGCAGAGGTAGTCCATTCACCGAGGAGACGATCAATGGCCTGTCCAGGGAGGTTGTGAGCAACTGGAGATCTACTAGGTCTTTGTGGATAAAACTCGCTGCGGACCAAGAGTCCAGATAGGCAGAGACCCGGTGGGTCTTCTCGCCGGACATTATAGTCACAGGGATGGACAGTTTAGTAGAGAGTTCTCTATCCAGCGCTGTATCGCCTAGGGTTGTCTTCCCAACCAATCCTATGCGTTGGAGATTTTTGACTTCTAAGGACACAGATGCACGACATAGCCTCCGAAGCCGAAATACAAAAAAAGTCCCAAAGTGCGTCTGCACTCTTACTTCTGAATGGATAACTTAAGCCAGTCCACCTGCATAAGCTCCTCAAGTGGGCCACCTTGTGAGGGGAACAGGGACTGCTGGAAAGTGGGGGCCAGCCTAGGTAGACTTCTCTCCCGACGAATCTCTTGGGATCGTTCCCGGAACCTCATATCAACACGGATGGCGAGCAAATTGAGGTCGTCCAGGGTAGATGGCAGATCACGAGCGGCCACTTCGTCCTTGATCTCGGACGACAGTCCCTGCCAGAATATAGCCACCAAGGCCTCATTGTTCCAGGACAGCTCACCTGCCAGGGTACGGAACTGAATGGCGTACTCGCCCATGGAGGTGCCTTCCTGGTGAAGATTCAGCAGGGAGGCAGCTGCCAACGAGAGTCGTCCAAGCTCCTCAAACACAGTGCAAAATGTCCGTAGGAACCCCTGGAAGTCGCGGGTCTCTGGTCCTTGTCATTCCCAGATAAGGTTCGAACATGCTAGGGCCTTGCCAGTGAGCAGAGAAATAATGAAGGCGATCATGGCGCCATCAGACGGGACTGCTCTGGCATTTAGAGAGAAGTGGATCTGGCACTGATTGAGAAATCCCCTGCAGGTACTCGCGTCTCCGTTGTAACTAGGCGGTAGTGATAGCGAGAATCGGGGATCAGCGTGCTGAGAGGAGGTGTAGCAGGAGGGTCAGCCGAGGTAACCGGAACAGGAGCTGAGGAGGCTGCAGATTGCGCATCGAGCCACTGTGCAATGGAGTTCACTGCCAGGAGGAGTTGGTCCTGTCATGAACGAAGGTCTCGCAGATCTGCGTGCATGGCTTGAGAAGTCGACATGGTCTTAGGTTGACCAGCGGAGTTCATGGCCTGAGCGTACTGTCACGATGGGTGCGTAGACCCACTGCGTAGTACCGCTGTAGCGGGATAGCAGCTGGCCAACAGGATACCAAGTCAAAGTCTATAGTTCGAATAAGAGTACCTGTGGTAACTTCAGACAGTGGCGATAGTAGGCTCAGATGGGACCTTGGCAACAGGCAGACACCAGGCGTGGTGTAAAACGGAAGGCGTAGTATTCGGCACAACACCACTCCAACTCCCAATGGCACAGGAACAAGGTAGCACGGGATACAGGATACAGGTAGCAGGTACGGGAACACTGGGAACTGGAAAACACTAAGGGACCATTTGCAACGACTAACACGGGTAAACACAATGCTCAGGCAATGAAGGAAAGGGCAGGGCCCTTCTTATAGTCCAGGGTGATCATGGGCTAATTTAATATACAATTCAGGTGCGCACGCTGGCCCTTTAAGGCCGGGCACGAGAGTGCACGCGCACCCTACGGGACACAGCAGAGTGAAGCGGAAGTGAGCGCTGGCGTCTCCTGAGGAGATGCGGGCCAGCGCTCACTGATCCATGGCTGCGGCCATTGGGGGGTGAGTAATCCCGACGGTCCACGGCCATGGGTGTCACAGTTTTCAGTAGTGCACAAAAAAATATTAAAAGAATATTAAAAGTAAAACAAAAAACCTTTTGCCATTTTTCCTCTAATGTAATGTAAAAAATAAAAACAAGAAACAAAATTGGTATCACCTCATCTGTAAAAGTCTGAACTATTACAATATAACATTATTTAACTTGCACAGTAAAGGCAGTAAAAAAACAAAACATTAAAAATGCCAGAATCGCTGTTTTTTGGTCCCCTTAGCGCTAAAAAAAATCAAATAAAAATTGGTCAAAAAGTCGTATGTACCAATGGTACCAATAAAAACTGCAGCTTGTCCCCCAAAAATAAGACCTCACACTGCTCAATCGAGGAAAAAATAAAAAAGTTATGATTCTCAGAATATAGCGACACAAAACTATTTTTTTTTTTTTTTAACAAATAGCTTTTTCTTTGTAAAAATAGTAAAATATATAAGAAAAACTATATAAATTTTGTATTGTCGTATTGACCAGCAAAATAAAGTTAAGTTAATGTTTTTACCGCACGGTGAAAACCGTAAAAATGAAACCCAAAATACCATGGAGGAAGAATTTTTTTTCGGTTTACCAGTACATTATATGGTACTTTAAATGGTGCCAATAAAATCTACAACTCCTTCAGCAAAAAATAAGCCTTCACACAGTAAAAATAAAAAAGTTATGGCTCTTTGAATGCATGGAGTGAAAAACTAAAAATGGCTTGGACTTTAAGGGGTTAACCTGGGCCGAAGGTCTGTCCTTCTGCCCATAGCCCAACAAACTACTACCCACCATGCATTTCCTGAAACACCAGATTATAATCTCTCCAACCACTGCCCTTATAAGACTATGTATCGAAAATCAAATCCATATATTTCATCCAACTCTGAAACTGTCTCCAAACATTACCTCCCTTATCTTTTATTTTATAAAACAATTTTATTGGTCACAAAAGCATGTCAATAAAACAGCATTCATCAAAGATGATGTATATAAAATACAATAGAATGAATTTCACGACACTGCTCATTAATCATTGCTTTCCTGACCCTCTCCCATTCCTCTAGAATCTTGTTGGTCACTTCCAAATCTTCCAACTCCCTCTCCCAATGTTTAAAGCAAAAGAGCTAACAGACTGAAGTAGCTGGGTCTTTATTCTATGATGTATAGTTGATAATAAGTCATACCGATTATTCGGACCTATTAAAGTATCAAAGGCCCCCAGAATTTCTAAGTGGCCTATATCTCTCACTTTAGATTTGCAATAGTCTATCACCTAGGCATATTGTAAATACTGGTTAGCACCAAGACCCTGTTTTAGAGAAAATTCCTGCCAAGTCATTATTCTCCCTTCTTGTACATGTAAGAGGACCCTCAGCCCTAAAATCCCCTTGGTTCTCCACTGTTGGAACAGTTTATTCTGTCCTTCCTGTGGAAGAGATTTATTAGCTCATAATGGCAAGTATTTGGATAAACAATATGGAAGTCCGAACACTTTTCAAATTGCTTTCCAGACACCTATCGTATCTCTTAGAAGTGAGATATGATTAACATGTGCCGGAAGTCTTGCGTACTGCATATGCAATTGGACTGTAAGATTATCTGAACCTGCTAACTCCTAATCTAGAGGTACATTAGAATAGTGGCATGTGCCATGGATCCAGTCTCTAATATGTCTCCCAAGGGCAGCTAGATTGCCCTTGATAGACAAAATAATCAAAGAATTATAGAGATGGGTCTTTGCCGCTATCGCTTTTTGGGGTGGCTGCTCTCCTCGAGATGATAAGTTTTGCTCGTCTTCTCTATCCCATGCAGACCATACCTTTTATTGTTAAGGTATATTGACACTGCTACCCTGGCGTCAGGACCGAATCTGCCATGAAGCCACAAGTTGGGAAAACTCTGTGAGGCTGGGTCTTTGCATCTTATACAACGGGCTCTGATTCTAAGATGTCTGAAACACTGTGGGGTCTGAACCTGTTTTCCGAAACACTTTGGGGTCTGAACAGGGCCGGCCTTACGTTGGATGTTGACATGTGAGATTTTGTCATACATTGCACAAATAACCATACCAAAGCAGTGCCTTATTATTACTACCATACAGTGTGATACAATGCATTCGGAAAGTCTTCAGACCCTTTCAAATTTTTCCCATTTTCTTATGTTGAGGCCTTGTGCTAAAATAAATAAAAATTAAAACATTTTCCCCATCATTCTGCACTCAATACCCCATAATGACAAAGTGAAAACAGAATATTAGTAATCTTTGCTAATTGATTGAAAAGGAAAAACTAAAATATTGCAGTGACATAAGTATTCAGACCCTTTACTCAGTACTTAGTTGAAGCACCTTTAGCAGTGATAACAGCCTCCAGTCTTCATGGGTATGATGCCACAAGGTTTGCACACCTGGATTTGGGGATTTTCTAGCATTCTTCTCTGCAGATCCTCGAAAAGTTCTGTCAGGTTGGATGGGGACAGTCGGTGGACAGCCATTTTCAGATCTCTCCAGAGACGTTTAATTTGGTTCAAGTCAGGGCTCTGGCTGGGCCACTCAAGCAAATTCACAGAGTTGTCCCATAGCAACTCCTGTGCTGTCTTGGCTGGGTCATTATCTCGTCGGAAGGTGAACCTTCAGCCCAGATTTTCATTAAGAATATCTCTGTACTTTGCTCCATTCATCTTTCCCTCAACCCTGACCAGCCGCTGAAAAACACCCCTACAGCATGATGCTGCCGCCACCATGCTTCACTGTAGGGATTAGGGATGCACGATGAATTGAAACTTCGATACTGTTTTGATGCCGTGCACCCTCAAACTGTTCGATACCGTTATTTCATGTATTTCGATACTAAGCTGTGCGGCCGCACAGATTAGCACTGCAAGACATGATTGTAAGAGAGCGGGGCTGCAGCTGTGTAATGCAGTCATTGCCCCGCTCCTGAATCCTGACAAGTGAGTGCTGTCAGAATGCTGTGATGCGACCAGCGCTGCACTAATGAGCGGCGGCACTGAAGACCGAACATGGCGAACACACTGCAAAACACCCTCATGTTCTGTCTTCAGTGCCTGAACCTCCGGCCGCATCACCTCATGCTGAGTGTGCGCGCACTTGTCAGGAACGGGGTAATGACTGTATAACACAGCCGCAGCCCCTCTATAACGGCGGAGATGAGAGAAACCGCTCATCTCCGTCGCTATTCCCCTGAATGCTGCGATCAAAGCTGACCACAGCATTCAAGGGTAAAATGAGAAGGGGGGATGCCCCTTGGATTGCGTCACAGGTAATCCTCCATGGTATATATATGGTATAACGGTTCTCACCGGTTTGTTCGTGGATCCTCGGTGTCGTCTGGAAGATGGTGCTTGGAACCCAGGCAACGCTTGGCCCAGCGGGTAGAGGCAGTCAGATGGATAGGCAGAAGTCAGGACAGGCAGCAGACGTCGTAACGGGCATGGCAGCAATAGGTCAAGGCAGGCTGCAGATGTTGTAACGGGTATGGCAGCAATATGTCAAGGCAGGCGGCAGGCGTCGTAACGGGTATGGCAGCAATAGGTCAAGGCAGGCGGCAGACAAGAATAGTCAAGTTCAAGCAGAGGTCCGTAACGGGAAATCCAGACAAAGGCAGAAGGAACGGAAACAGGGAACTAGGGCACAGGGAACTCACGGGGAACTTGGTTGAACAAGCATGGATGGAAGGGAGGAGGAACCTTAAAAGGGAATTAAGGCGCGCGCTGGCCCTTTAAGGCAGGACGAGTCAGCGCGCACGCCCTCTATTGACTGCAGCCGCACATCCAGGATACCAACCGCGGAAGGAGGTAATTGATGCACTCACCTGATGCCATCAAGGGCCAGCAGAGAGTCCGGACCGGGTAAGAGGAGCTCGGGATGAGCAGCTGGTGAGGGAGGGCGCCGGAACCGGAGCAGAGGCCGTGGGGACGGCGCGGCAGCCGTTACATATGGGCAGACAGCCCAGGGTCCATTAAAGGACCCCAGGGCTGTCTTACCATATTTCCTGTTGTTAGGGCATACTTAGGTATGTCCTAACATTAACCCCATCATGTACCTTACACATTAACCCATTATGACTGAGAAACATGATGGGGTTAATTACTATTAATGTGAGGCACATTCAAAATTCATCACACCTCGTGCCTCACTTCAGAAAATGGAAGAACCTATTTTTTTATTACTGTTGGCAAAGTATCATTTTGGTATCAAAAATCGCAATACTACACAAAGTATTGGTATCGAAGTCCAAACTCTGGTATCGTGACAACCCTAGTAGGGATGGTATTGGGCAGGTGATGAGCAGTGCCTGGTTTCCTCCCGACATGACACTTTGAATTGAGGCCAAAATGTTCAATAATGGTTTCATCAGACCACAGAATCTTGTTTCTCAAAGTCGGAAAGTCCTTTAGGTGCTTTTTTGCAAACTCCAGGCGGTCTTTCATGTGTCTTTTCCTAAAGAGAGACTTCGTTCTGACCAGTCTGCCATAAAGCCCAGATTGGTGGAGTACTGCAGTGATGGTTGACTTTCTGGAAGTTTCTCCCATTTGCACACAGGATCTTTGGAGCTCAGCCAGAGTGACCATTGTTTTCTTGGTCACCTTTCTTACCAAGGCCCTTCTTCTCCGATTACTTATTATTTTACCGCTCTGACGGTCATATAGAAGGCCTCGTGCACTTACGTCACCGTTTTCACGGCCGCTTTTGACAGGTTAGTGAACCCGTTTTAGCGGCCGTGTGGTGTCCGTGTGCACTCCGTGTTTCCGTGCGCCGAGTATGGTACTGTCCAGGGTGACAGTACCATGCTCGGCGCGCGGAAAATAAAATTTTAATGTAATAAAAAAAATAAGTTCATACTTACATTCCTCCTGTCCGGCCTCCAGCGATGACGTTCAATCCATGTCACCGCTGCAGCCAATCACAGGCCGCCGCGGCCTCGGCAGCCAATCACATGGATTGAACGTCAGCGCTGGAGCCAATCACAGGCTGCCGCGTCACAAAAGAAGGTCGGACTGAAGGAAGAAGAGGAACTCGTCACCAAGACAACGACCGGGTACGTATGAAATGCTTTTTATTTTATTTTTAATCAGCAGCCTCTTTTCTCTATCAGTGATTGATAGAGACAAGTGGCTGCCGATTAGTGTAATATTTTTCTGCCCGCCCGGCGGTTGCTAGGCAACGGCTCCGTCACACACGGACGGCACACGGATGCCTTCCGTGTGCCTTCAGTTTTTTTGACGGCCCCATTGACTTGCATGGGCCTCACGGTCACGGATTCTCGGACCAAAGTAGGACATGCTCTACTTTGGAACGGAACGGAGCAACGGACCGTCAAAAAAACTGAAGTGTGCATGGCCCCATTGAAATTAATGGGTTCAGGGTGCTATCAGTGACAAAAACGGATAGCACCCTGAAGGAAAAAACTGAAGTGTGCATGAGGCCTTACTGAGAAGGCCATTTGACCAAGGATTATTTTTTGTTTTTTCACGGTCGCATTCCATGAGTCGTAACTTTTTTGCAGCATTGATTTTCACGTTATAAATTTACGCAGTTTACTATGCAGCGTAAATAACATGTTAACTTTATTCTATGGGTCGGCACGATTACGGGGATACCAAATATGTAAGGGTTTTATATGTTTTCCTACGTTTGCACAATAAAAACCCTTTTAGAAAAAAATTACTTGTTTTTGCATCGCCGCATTCCAAGAGCCGTAACTTTTTTATTTTTCCGTCAATCTGGCCGTATGTGGGCTTGATTTTTGCGGGCCAAGGTGTAGTTTTCATTAGTACTATTTTGGGGTACATATGATTATAGATTAACTTTAAATTTTTTATGGGGGGAATGGACGCCGTTCATCTGGCGGTTTAATTAATGTGTTCATTTTATTGTCCAAGTCATTAAGATCGCGGGGATACCATATATGTGTATGTGTTATTTGTTTTGACACTTTTACTAAATAAAAAAACAACTTTTTGGGGCAAAAAAAGTAGTTTTATTTGATTTTGACTGTAAATTATAATTTTTTTTCACAAACTTTATTTAACTGCTTTATATTTATTTTTTTTTAGTCCCACCACGGGACTTCACTATGCGATCTGCTGATCGCATATATAATGCTTTGGTATACTTAGTATATCAAAGCATTATTGCCTGTCAGTGCCTCCGGCATGGCCTAACAAGCATTTGCTGAAGACAGACCTGGGGGCCTTTGTTAGGCCCCCGGCTGCCATGGAAACCCGACGGCGACCCGCGATTTGTTTGCGGGGGCGCCGATGGAGTGACAGAGGGAGCTCCCTCCCTCTGTCAAACACATTAGATGTCGCTGTAGACAGCGGCATTTAATTGGTTAAAGTGCCGGAATCGGAGCGCACTATGAGTCCGGCAGGAGCCAGGCTGTGTATAACAGTCGTGCTCCTGCCGCTGATCGCGTGTGTACACTGTCAGTACCCGCGCGATCAGAGGACGGATATATCTGTCCTCCTGCGCGAACTAGCAGCTGCAGAGGACGGAGGTTAAAGGTAAAATGCTCATAACTTTGTCACTAATAAACGGTTTTTGTTTAACCCCTTAATGACCGCCGATACGTCTTTTTACGGCGGTCATTAGTGGGCTTTATTCTAGAGCGCCGCTATTCTACGTCGCTGCTGTAGAATAAAGTAAACAGAGCAGGGAGCCGTGAAATCTCCCTGCTCTCAGCTGCCAGAGGCAGCTGAGGGCTGGGGGCGTCCCTGCTCTGCCGGGTGAGATCGATATTAGTATCGATCTCACCCGTTTAACCCTTCAGATGCGGTGCACAATAGCGAGCACCGCATCTGAATGGTTTTGGAGAGAGGGAGGGAGCTCCCTCTCATCTCACTGACACCCGGCGATAAAATCGCCGAGTGTCTGTGTCTTCTATGGCAGCCGGGGGTCTAATAAAGACCCCCAGGTCTGCCTGGAGCGAATGCCTGCTAGATCATGCCGCAGGCATGACCTAGCAGATGCCTGTCCGTTTTAAACGGACAGGCAGTAATACACTGCAATACAAAAGTATTGCAGTGTATTATAATAGCGATCGGAGGATAGGGAAGTCCCCTAGTGGGACTAGTAAAAAAGTAAAAAAGTTTAATAAAGTTAATAAAAAAAAAAAAGTGAAACAAAAAAAATGAAAAACCCACTTTTTCCCCTTACAAAATGCTTTACTATTAAAAAAAACTACAATAAAGCAAAAAAGTTACACATATTTGGTATCGCCGCGTCCGTAACGACCCCGACTATAAATCTATTACATTATTTAACCCGCACTGTGAACGCCGTAAAAAATAAAATAAAAAACAATGGAAAAATTGCTGTTTTCTGTTAATCCTGACTTTAAAAAAATGTGATAAAAAGTGATCAAAAAGTCGCATCTACTCTCAAATGGTACCAATAAAAACTGCAAGTCGTCCCGCAAAAAACAAGACCTTATACAGCTATGCCGACGCAAAAATAAAAAAGTTACAGCTCTTTGAATGTGACAATGTAAAAATGTAAAAAATGGCTTGGACATTAGGGCCCAGAATGCAAGCAGGGGGAAGGGGTTAAAAAAACAACAACACAGTAGTTATCTACAACACAGCGCCTATTAGATTAGGTAGGGGATAGGGAAGTATGAAACAGGTGACAGAGCCTCTAAGGCCAAAATAGGCCATGTCCTAATACGATTTCTAGTAGTTACAAATGCCGCTAAGGTGCCCCCTTCAGCATTGGTTGCCCCCTTCAGCACAAGTTGCACGCCCCTAAGGAGCGGCCATGGGTCTGAAACTCATTGGAGTCTGGGATCTAAAACTGGGGTCTGGTGCCAACGAAGAACATTAGGAAAGGGTGCTCACTATATAGAAGGGCGAGGCATGTATACACAGCACAGGATACCATTTTCAAAAGATGGCTATACTCACAAAGGCTGGATTCACAGAGTTTTTTGCAGGCGGAAATTCTGCCTCAAAATTCTGTTTGGAAGTTTGAGGCAGATTTTCCTCTCCCTGCACGCCGATTTTCGCGGCGTTTTTCGCCAGCGGCCGTTGAGCGCCGCGGGCATAAAACTCCACGAAATACGCTTTCTCTGCCTCCCATTGATGTCAATGGGAGGTCAAAGGCGTAAACGCCCGAAGATAGGGCAGTTCCCTTCATTCTCCCGCGAGACGGTTTTACCGCTCGCGGGAAAAAGATGCCTCCGCCTCCCATTGAAATCAATAGGAGGCATTTTCGGGCCGTTTTTGCGGCGCAGTTTCCGCGTCAAAAAACTCTGTGTGAACCCAGCCAAATAGTGGAAAAATTAAGCTTCAGATATAACCCGGGGTAAAATGTGCATGTGTTAACAGCGGTTTTTGCTGTTCTTTTGCCAAGCAAGCTGTGACAGGAACACATACATATTTTTTGTAAAAAAAAAAACGTTTGCTAAAAGGAAATAGCTTTTTATGTAATGATCTATCCTTTTATAAAATGTCAAACACCAAACCCCTCCAAATCTGAGAACAAAGGTGGCCATACTTGACTGTCCATCTTGTCTGCCCCTTCTTATATTATATTTTCATTTGTTTGGTATACATAGATAGCTTCGCGTTTATCTAGACAAATAGCCACAAATTATAGTGATGTACAGAGAACACGAAATGGTTCACGCCATTTTTAGCCACAGCGCTGAAGCACATGTAGGTATTCCTGTCACCCAGCTATGAAGCAGGTAATAGTCAGTGTGAAAGTAGCGACACAGCAGCTGGAGGCGGGAACTCGTCGCCGTAATGACAAAGCCTCACCTCGTCCTCCACGTGACAGCACAACTTGTGTGACTTTCCCGCACATGGGGTGGGAGGGAGCTGTGGGAAGGCCGCTGTGGAGGGGGAGGCGCGGGTGTACTGCGCATGAGGAGACAGGGGCGGGCCCGGCTGTGTGAGCGGCTCTGTGTTCTGTGGGGATACCGGGGGTGACACCCGGGCAGCAGGGAGGCACCATGGTGTTTGAGTCCGTGGTGGTGGATGTGTTGAACCGTTTCCTGGGGGACTATGTGGTGAATCTGGACAGCTCGCAGCTCAAGTTGGGGATTTGGGGCGGTGAGTGACACACCCGTGCTGTGTTATTCGTACACGTAAATAATATTACACTGCTATGTGACATGTGGTCTCTGCACTAGAGCAGCTGTACCCTTGTGTGCCAGCCTGACGATATATCTAGGACTGACAAGGGGAGTACCAGCTGTGCCAGGTATGGCAACTTACTATATTCACATAGGTGACAGGGATGTGTCACATGCAGGAACCGTACAGTAGTAATGTCTGCAATCCCGAATACATCATGGATATCTAGCGGTATGCTGTGTGTTTATTGCTTGTGTGCCCACAAATGTCATGCACCAGGGGAGATTTTTTCAAAAAAGACACTATTTGCTCTGCACCAAATTTTCTGAAATATTCTGCACTTTAGAAAACCGCTCCCTAGTGTATGACTGGCAAGACCTGTCCTAACGTCTATGACCACATGCGGCTTTCTGCATTTAGAACAACTTAGGGTATGTTCACAGGGCAGTGTCCGTTACGGCTGAAATTACGGGGCTGTTTTCAGGAGAAAACCGCTCCGTAATTTCAGCCGTCATGGCATGTTGAGGCGCTTTTTCGCTGCGTCAATTACGGACGTAAATGGAGCTGTTTTTCCATGGAGTCAATGGAAAACAGCTCCATTTAACGTCTGAAGAAGTGACAGGCACTTCTTTGACGCGGGCGTCTATTTACGCCCCGCCTTTTGACAGTGGGGCGTAAAAAAAATGACCGTCGGAACAGAACATCGTAAGACCCATTCAAATGAATGGGCAGATGTTTGCCGACGCTATCAAGCCGCATTTTTGGACGTAAATCGAGGCGGAAAACGCCTGAATTACGTCCGTAAATAAGCCATGTGAACATACCCTTAGGCTAAACGTACACGTTGTGGAATTTGGTGCAGAAAATCCACACCTAATAGTATGTTGTTGTGTTTTTAGGTAAGTTCTTCTTTTTTTCTTTTTTTACATTTTGATGCAGAATTAGGTTTGTTTTCATCCTGCGGATTTTGGTTTGTTTCTTTTAAAACTAGGCAGATACAATTTGCAAGTGGCAAAGCAAGATAAATTTAAAGTGTAGCTAAACGTTCGACAAACTTTTGACATGTCACAGTGACATGTCAGAAGTTTGTATTGGTGGTGGTCCGAGCATTGAGACCCCCACCAATCGCTAGAATGAAGCGGCGGAAGTGCTCGTGTGAGCGCTCAGCTGCTTCGTGCCTGTTCGGCTTTTTCCGGAAAGCCGATTTATCGGAGTACGGGCTCATAGACTTTCTATTGAGTCCGTACACCGATACATTTATTTCCGGAAAAAGCCGAAAATACAAGAAGCAGCTGAGCGCTCACACGAGCTCTTCAGCTTCTTCCTTCTAGTCCGAGCACTGAGACCCCCACCAATCCAAACTTCTGACATGTCACTATGACACGTTAGAAGTTTTTAAAGCGTTTAGCTGCACTTTAAATGCTGCGTATTTTAAAATACGCACCACAGGTCAATTTATGTGCAGAAAAAAAAACCGCATCAAGTAGATGAGATTTCAAGATTTCGCTGGTACCGTATTACGCTGCGGATTTGCCGTACCGTATTATGCTGCGGATTTGCCGCACTAAAATACGCACGGCATATCCGCACATAATGTGCGTCGTGTGCATTTGGCCTTAAAGAGGCTCTGTCACCAGATTTTGCAACCCCTATCTGCTATTGCAGCAGATAGGCGCTGCAATGTAGATTACAGTAACGTTTTTATTTTTAAAAAACGAGCATTTTTGGCCAAGTTATGACCATTTTTGTATTTATGCAAATGAGGCTTGCAAAAGTACAAGTGGGCGTGTTGAAAAGTAAAAGTACAACTGGGCGTGTATTATGTGCGTACATCGGGGCGTTTTTACTAGTTTTACTAGCTGGGCGTTCTGACGAGAAGTATCATCCACTTCTCTTCAGAACGCCTAGCTTCTGGCAGTGCAGACACAGCGTGTTCTCGAGAGATCACGCTGTGTCGTCACTCACAGGTCCTGCATCGTGTCAGACGAGCGAGGACACATCGGCACCAGAGGCTACAGATGATTCTGCAGCAGCATCGGCGTTTGCAGGTAAGTCGATGTAGCTCCTTACCTGCTGATGCTGCTGCAGAATCAACTGTAGCCTCTGGTGCCGACACGATGCAGGACCTGTGAGTGACGTCACAGATCTGCACTGCCAGAAGCTGGGCGTTCTGAAGAGAAGTGGATGATACTTCTCGTCAGAACGCCCAGCTAGTAAAAGAAGTAAAAACGCCCCGATGTACGCACATAATACACACCCAGTTGTACTTTTACTTTTCAACTCGCCCAGTTGTACTTTTGCAAGCCTCATTTGCATAAATACGAAAATGGTCATAACTTGGCCAAAAATGCTCGTTTTTTAAAAATAAAAACGTTACTGTAATCTACATTGCAGCGCCTATCTGCTGCAATAGCAGATAGGGGTTGCAAAATCTGGTGACAGAGCCTCTTTAAAGGAGGTTTCCAGAATCAGAAAATGTTTTTGTTTTTATCTGTGCAGAAATATTCAGCTGTATATATCCGGAGCCATAAAATATAAAAATTTAAAGGAGTCGTCTCATGAAGTCCCTCCCAACACTGGATCCCCTCTATTAGCCGGAGTGAGGGGTAGCTAACAGAGAGACTTTTATTCTGGCGGACCCATTCTGTCAAGGAGTTACAAAATCGGCCATTAATTTGAATGGCTGACATGTAACCCTACGTTTGTATGGCCAGCCACAGCTTCCCATCGCGATAACGTCTGATCACCGGGGTTATCTAAAGCCAGATATGCGACAATCAGATCATCACCAGGCTGATTTCAGTTTATAGTGCCCCAATCTCCTGCCTGACCTACCTGACATCCCCTACTGGTAGACGCATACCCTGGTAACGTTAATCTCTATTGGTCAGTGCGCTGACTTGACTGCAGTACGTGACAGAAATTTGGAAGGTATGTGTCCGAGGGCAAAATGTATGCTGTCCAAAGTGACATCATGTACTACAGTCACTGGACCACGTTGACTACCAGCGACGGACGGGGGTGTGTTTTTGAATTATTGTATATTAGTAAATGGCTAATATAGCTTCACATTTCTGTGCAAATAATGCCCAGTTTACCTAATGTAGATAGTCTCTCACAAGGCAGTATTTTCGTCAGTATTTTGCAACAGGTTTTGGAAGATAAACCTAGGAGTGAAACCTACACAGAGAAAAGTATAATGGAAACATTTGCGCCTATTCCATGTTATAAATGTCACTGCCTATATGAACGATTAAAATGTAAATTTTATTATAGAAATCAAGAAACTATTAGAGGCGTAAGCACGATGTCCAGCAATCGGGGTGCAGATGGGAACTAATGAATCTGTGTACCACACGATGCATGGAGATGTCGCCCCCTCTTGATTTATATCATAAACACCTGGTCAATACGTGCCACTAGAGCTGTGTCCCTACGCGTTTCCACACCACTTAATAAACAGGGCGCAATAATAATGAATTAAAACACCTAATAGCCGGTAAGCACCTGTTGCGTTCCTAAAACGTTAACCCGGCTCGTGTACGACACTAGTCAGCAGGTCGAACACGAGCCGAGTGAATGCCGGACATAAATAGTACAAGTCCCACCCCCCCAAATGATGATGCGGCCCCGGACAGCCAATCCCCCCACAAGCCACGCAGATGACGTGACCGGAGCAGGGCAAGCCCCCGCATGCACACTGCAATCACGGACGGGAGTGAACAAAGCGTCCCTAGTAACCAGGGATCATAAGGCGGCTATAGAACAAGCTAGGAGAGGATTGATAACCTAGGATGAGATAAGGAACAAAAGGGCCTATCATCATCATCATCATCATCATCAAACTATTCGATGGTTAAGGAGGCGGCTTAATGTTGAATAATATCCAAAAGCAACCCACATTCCCAAGCAACGGAGTGACGAATGATAGATATAAATGAAGGATTGATTGAAAAATAAACAGGAGGCACAGGATATAATTGTAACGATGTATAATCTCAATCTCTTTGTGTGCAAACTCAAATGGAAAAAATTATTTAAAACCCATGACAGGCGACAATGCTTGGAATTGGGGATTTCTGAGGAGGATTTGCCACACCTCAGAACGCTTGATCAGTTATGGGAAGATGGTCAAAGAAATATTGGTGATGGACCCTTCACTAATCTAAGGGAACCATCTACAAGAAATGCACCCATTAATGACAATACACCAATTGATGTACTGTATTTCTTGAGGTAGTGGTGGATCAATTTAGGAAAGTGGATACCCTTAATGCAATCGAATTCAACACCTCTAGAGAGGAGATGGCAGGTCTACAAGCACTTGAGCAGGATGAGACCATCATCATCAAGCACTCAGACAAAGGTGGCAATATTGTAGTGATGGATCGGAGTCAATATAAGATCATGTGCCATCGCATTTTGAGCGATACAGCTTGTTACAGGATTTTACCCAGTGACCCCATGAAGATTTTTGGGAATAAACTAAAGGAATTAATAAATCCCTTAATCTGTTTAGCACTAATGAACAACGATTCATTCTTGTTGATCATCCACAATATGCCACCTTCTACAGTCTGCCTAAAGTGCATAAAGACACGTCTCCTCTCAAAGGTCGTCCTATTGTCTCAGGGGTTGACAATTTGACCCAAAATGCTAGTCTCTACATTGATCGAATCCTCAGTCCTTTCGTACTGGCCCTTCCATCCTACGTCAGAGATACGATGGATGTACTCAGAAGGCTGGAGGGCATCAAATGCGATACAGGTGTCCACTTGGCCTCCCTGGATGTCGAGGCCCTCTACAGCTCTATGCCCCATACCTCTGGTTGCAGAGCTGTGGAGGAATTTTTGAGTGAAAGGGGACTACAATTTCAGGCCCACAATGAGTTTGTGGTTAGCTTACTCAAATTTGTCCTCGAACATAACGTCTTTCTATTTGATGGCAAATTCTTTCACCAGCTCATGGGGGTAGCGATGGGAAGTCCTTGCGTACCCTCCTATGCCAACATTTACCTAGGCTGGTGGGAGAAGGTTGTTTTTAGTGAGGAAATGGACAAATGGACATCAATGATTCTTCTCTGGCTAAGATTCATTGATGATGTCCTGATTCTTTGGTCTGGACCGAAGGAGGAGTTTAATGAATTTGTGGCCATTCTCAATGTCAATGAAATGGGGCTCTTTTTTACGTCCGTCATCCATGACAGTAAAACGACGTTTCTCGACATCAATATTTGTAAGACGGAATAGGGATATATTCAAACGAGTATATTTAGGAAGGATACAGCGACCAATAGTCTTTTAACATGGGAGAGCTGGCACCCCGTGCCATTGAAAAGGGGGATACCTGAGGGCGCGGAGAATTCGCTCCACCATCACAGACTTTGGAATAGCTGCATCCGACTTGCAGAAGAGATTCATTCGGAGGGGTTATCCGCGTGAAATCCTTAGATCAGCCTATAAAAATGCCTTTAAGGGCATGTGCACACGATAACTGCATTTACGTCTGAAATTACGGAGCTGTTTTCAGGAGAAAGCAGCTCCTGAATTTCTGACGTAATTGCTCATACTCGCGTTTTGCGGGGCATCCATTACGGACGTAATTTGGAGCTGTTCTTCATTGGATTCAATGAAAAACGGCTCCAATTACGTCCCAAGAAGTGTCCTGCATTTCTTTGACGAGACTTATTTTACGTGCCGTCTTTTGACGGCGACGCTTAAAATTACAGGTCGTCGGCACAGTACATCGGCAAACCCATTGAAAAGAATGGGTAGATGTTTGCTGACGTATTGGAGCCGTGTTCTCAGGCGTAATTCGAGGCGTAAAACGCCTCCATTACGCCTGAAAATAGGTAGTGTGAACCCAGCCTAACTGTAATAGGAGTGATGTCCTCAATCCAAGGAAGCACTCGACTGATGACCAGATACGCATTATAGGAACGAATGATTCATCCAATAGTGAAGTATTGAAGGTCCTACAGGCCTACTGGGGGATCCTTAAAACAGACCCTGATATTGGAAGTCTGGTCGGTAACAGACCACTGGTGACATACAGGAGGGGTAGAAACATCAGGGATCGTCTAGTACATAGCCATCTAAAGCCTACTCTACTAATTCAGATGTGGATCATGTAAGGCCTGCGAGTCCATACTTTGCGGCAAAAATTTCTGCAGTTACACCACTGGTAGGAAGTTTGATAACAGGTCCTTTGACAATTGCAGAACAAAGGGCATTGTTTATCTTATTTCCTGTGTGTGTGTGGACTGCAATATGTCGGCAAGACCATCAGAGAGTTTAGGAGACTGATCTGGGACGACATTGGTGACATCCGTCGTAGCGAGGATACCCCGGTGGCACGGCATGTTTGGGAATGCCATGATGGCGACACAAATGTTATTAAATTCCAGGGGATCGAACATATACGACCATCTGCTGAGGGGGGGGGGGGGGAATTTTGGATAGAAGGATCTTACATACCAGCATACCATGAAACCTGCGGGCCTCAATGAACAAATATCATATAATTGTTTCCTATAATCCTTATCCCCACCTGTTTGATCCGCATGTTTTTATCTAATATGTTCCTCTGGGCCATTTTATACATCGTTACAATTCTATCCTGTGCCTCTTGTTAATTTTTCAATCAATCCTTCATTTCTATCTATCTATCATTCGTCACTCCGTTGCTTGGGAATGTGGGTTGCTTTTGGATATTATTCAACGTTAAGCCGCCTCCTTAACCATCTTAATAGTTTGATGATGATGATGATGATAGGCCCTTTTGTTCCTTATCTCATCCTAGGTCAGTAATCCTCTCCAAGCTTGTTCTATAGCTGCCTTATGATCCCTGGTTACTAGGGACGCTTTGTTCACTCCCGTCCGCGATTGCAGTGTGCATCCGGGGGCTTGCCCTGCTCCGGTCACATCATCTGCGTGGCTTGTGGGGGATTGGCTGTCTGGGGCCGCGTCATCGTTTGGGGGGGGGGGGATAGTACTATTTATGTCCGGCATTCACTCGGCTCGTGTTCGACCTGCTGACTAGTGTCGTACACGAGCCGGGTTAATGTTTTAGGCAGGAAACAGGTGCTTACCGGCTAATAGGTGTTTTTAATTCATTATTATTGAGACCCCTGTTTACTAAGTGGTGTGGAAACGCGTAGGGACACAGCTCTAGTGGCACGTATTGACCAGGTGTTTATGATATAAATCAAGAGGGGGCGACATCTCCATGCATCGTGTGGTACACAGATTCATTAGTTCCCATCTGCACCCCCCTTGTTGGACATCGTGTTTACGCCTCTAATAGTTTCTTGGCTAGTTAGCCCAATTTTAGTTCTTGATTTCTATAATAAAATTTAAATTTTAATCGTTCATATAGGCAGTGACATTTATATTGAATACAGGTGAACGTACATCTATTTATATAAATACAACGTCAGTTGTGTAGTGTCAAATCTATTCCATGTTATGAACCCACTCCTAGTAAATACTGCCATGTTAAAATAGACCTAAGGCCTCATTCAGACATTATTTTAGTCAGCGTTTTGCATTAGTATTTATACGCCAAGCCATAAGTAGAACGTAAACACAAAAAGTATAATGAAATGATTTCACATGGCCGTATTCAAGTTAATATGTTGCATCAGTATTTGTAAGCCAAAACCAGGAATGGAAAATTAACAAAAAAGTGTAACGAAGATTTGCACTTCTTCCGTGTTTTGGACTCTCTCTTGGTTTTGGCTGCCAAATACTGAAGCAAAATACTGACCAGAATACTGACGTGTGAAAGAGACCTTAGAAGAACTTTCTTAGGGCCTGTTCACATCATCGTTCGCTTTCCGTTACGGGGTTCCGTCGGAGGTTTCCGTCGGGTGAACCCCGCAACGGAAAGTGAAAGTGAAACCACAGCTTCTGTTTCAGTCACCATTGATAGCAATGGTGAAGGAAACATCGCTAATGGTTTCCATTCGTCACCATTCCGGCAGGTTTTCGGTTTTCCGACGGAATCAATAGCGGAGTCGACTGCACTATTGATTCCGTCGGAAAACCGGAAACCTGCCGGGATGGTGACGAACGGAAACCATTAGCGATGTTTCCGTCACCATTGATATCAATGGTGACTAAAACGGAAGCTGTGGTTTCACTTTCCATTGCGGGGTTCACCCGACGGAACCCCGGAACGGAAAGCGAACAGTGATGTAAACAGGTCCTTATTCTGCGACACCTCTTAAAAGCCCATAGGCACAGATCTGAGCATGTTAGATTTAAACTTGCTTGACCCTTTGTTCCAACAGGAGATAAGCCGCTACCAGACGCCTCTTTTTCCATTAAAATAGACTTGCGTGCTTAACCAAGGCTAGCGTGGAATCAGGAGGAATAGCTGGTAGATGGCTAAAGTTTAGGGGCACCTTTAAGACTTCATAGTGCTAGCCTTTTTTTGGCATATTTATACATAAAACATTTCTTTGATAATTGTGCTGAACTCTAACTTAGGCCTTCTTTACACAAGCGTATTTCACGTCTGTGATACGCGCGTGAAAATTACGCACGTTGCACGGACCTATGTAAGACAATGGGGCCATTCAGACATTCCGTGTATTTCACGCAGCGTGTGTCCGCTGCGTGAAACTCACTGCATGGCCTATACTTGAGCGTTTTTTGCGCATCACGCACCCATTGAAGTCAATGGGTGCGTGAAAATCACGGACATAACACGGACGCACATCCGTGTGCTGTGCGTGATTCGCGCAACATTTGCTAAAAAAATTATGAGAAAAAGAAAATCACCTCCTTCTTTTCATTTTGCATACGTCAAAACCACTTGACATAAGGATGGCATGCGCATGAAAATAACGCAGACAAGCATTATACACTGATGTCACACGGAACTGCAACGCGTGCAAAATGCAGCGTTTTTTACGCGCGCAAAACGCACACGTTCGTTTAAATAAGGCCTAATGCTGAGCACTACACCAGTCCAAACAACTGGTCTATCCTGTGCAGTAGGTCTATTCTGTCCAATCTGGTGCACACTTGCCCAGGAATTCTGTGCAGGGTACCAAGCAACATGGGGTTCTACCTTCAGCTATTCTCTACTAATTTGTTAAACAATTGGTGAATGTTTAGTACATGAAGGCCATGCTACTTTTTTCGACACAAACAAAAAAATTTTGTGTCCGGAAAAGTGACCTTACTGAATATGGTGTTAATGACCAGCACATATATTTTTTTTAATAGTTACTCTAGATCAGTGGTTTTTAAGGTGTTATGTGTTTCTCAAGGGGTACGCGATCAGGGAAAAAAAAAAACTGAAGTTGCCCTGGCGTCCAGTAACGTTTCCTTGCTCACTGCCGGGGCCCTGACTTGTGAGCCGACATGCTTTTATTTTCCTGAGTTGCGATTTTCGCAGTGGAATCGCAACTTTCCCACTGCAAAAATTTCAACATTTGCGGTTTGTTGCGGGTTTTACTCCCCATTGAATTCAATGGAGTAAACTCGCAACAGAAAACTGGCGATTCCGCAGCATAAATTGACATGCAGGTAATTAATGAACGGTTTTTCAGCGGACTATTTACGCAGCGTGTGGATGAAATTTGTTAAAATCTCATCCACTTTGCTGCTACTGTATTACACTGCAGTTTTTCTTCAATGAAATACGTTGCAAAAAATCTGCAGTATTTACGCTACAAGTGAACATAGTTTAATGTAGATACATGTAAAGTTATGCACCTGGGTACCAACAACCTGCATGCATTATATGTCCTAGGGGGAGCTATACTGGGGGAGTCACTTGTTGAGAAGGATCTGGGTGTACTTGTAAATCATAAACTAAATAACAGCATGCAGTGTAAATCAGCTGCTTCAAAGGCCAGCAGGATATTGTCGTGTATTAAAAGAGGCATGGACTCGCGGGACAGGGATGTAATATTACCACTTTACAAAGCATTAGTGAGGCCTCATCTAGAATATGCAGTTCAGTTCTGGGCTCCAGTTCATAGAAAGGATGCCCTGGAGTTGGAAAAAAATACAAAGAACAGCAACGAAGCTAATAAGGGGCATGGAGAATCTAAGTTATGAGGAAAGATTAAAAGAACTAAACCTATTTAGCCTTGAGAAAAGACGACTAAGGGGGGACATGATTAACTTATATAAATATATGAATGGCACATACAAAAAATATGGTGAAATCCTGTTCAATGTAAAACCCCCTCAATGGGGACACTCCCTCAGTCTGGAGAAAAAAAGGTTCAGCCTGCAGAGGCGACAAGCCTTCTTTAGGGCGGATTTACACAAGCGTGTGCGTTTTGCATTTTTATTTATAATATAGTTATGACCGGAAAACATTGTATAACCTCTTCCCTCTTTAGCCACTTTTGACCTTCCTGACAGAGCCTAATTTTTCAAATCTGATGTGTCACTTTATGTGGTAATAACTCTGGAATGCTTTTACCTATCCAAGCGACTCTGAGACTGTTTTCTCGTGACACATTGCACTTTAAGTTACTGGCAAAATTTGCTCGATATGTTCAGTATTTAATTGTGAAAAACACCAAAAATTAGCATTTTTCTCAATTTAAATGTATCTGCTTGTAAGACAGGCAGTTATACCACACAAAATTGTTGCTAATTAACATCCCCCATATGTCTACTTTAGATTGGCATTGTTTTTTGAACATCCTTTTATTTTTCTATGACATCACAAGGCTTAGAACTTTTTCAAGAAAATTTCAAAATGCTATTTTTACAGGGGACAGTTCAGTTGTGAAGTGGCTTTGAGGGCCTTATATATTAGAAACCCCCAAAAAGTCACCCCATTTTAAAAACTTCACCCCTCAAAGTATTCAAAACAGCATTTATAAAATGTCTTAACCCTTTACACATTTCACAGGAATTAAAGCAAAGTAGAGGTGAAATGTACAAATGTCATATTTTTTTGCAGAATTTTTTTTTTAATACAATTTTTTTTATAACACAAAGTTTTACCAGAGAATTGCAACTCAATATTTGTTGCCCAGTTTCTGCAGTTTTCGGAAATATCCCACATGTGGCCGTAGCGTGCTACTGGACTGACGCACCGGCCTCAGAAGCAAAGGAACAACTAGAGGATTTTGGGGCCTTATTTTTGTTAGAATATATTTTAGGCACCATGTCAGGTTTGAAGGGCTCTTGCGGTGCGAAAACAGTAAAAAAAAACCAAAAGTGACACCATCTGGGAAACTACACACCTCAAGGAAATGATCTAGGGGTATAATGAACATTTTGACCGCACAGGTTTTTTACAGAAATTATTGGAAGTAGGCCGTGAAAATGAAAATCTACATTTTTTCAAAGAAAATGTAGGTTTAGTGATTTTTTTTTTTCTCATTTCCACAAGGACTGAAGGAGAAAAAACACCATAAAATATGTAAAGCAATTTCTCCCGAGTAAAACAATACCCCACATGTGGTAATAAACGGATGTTTGGACACACGGCAGGGCTTAGAAGGGAAAGAGTGCCATTTGGCTTTTGGAGCTCAAATTTATCAGGAATGGTTTGCGGAGGCCATGTCACATTTACAAAGCCCCTGAGTGGACAAAACAGTGGAAACCCCCCACAAGTGACCCCATTTTGGAAACTACACCCCTTGAGGAAATTATCTAGGGGTATAGTGGGTGTTTTGACACCACAGGGTTTTTGCATAAATTATTGGAAGTAGGCCCTGAAAATGACAATCAAAATTTTTTCAAAGAAAATGTAGGTTTAGCAAATTTTTTCTCATTTCCACAAGGTCTGAAGGAGAAAAAGCACCACAAAATTTGTAAATCAATTTCTCCCAAGTAAAACAATACCCCACATGTGGTAATAACCGGCTGTTTGGACACACGGCAGGGCTTAGAAGGGAAAGAGCGCTATTTGGCTTTTGGAGATCACATTTAGCAGGAATGGTTTTCGGAGGCCAGGTCACATTTGCAAAGCCCTTGAGGGGACAAAACAATGAAAACGCCCAAAAAGTGACTCCATTTAGGAAACTACTACACCCCTAGATGAATTCCTCAATGGGTGTAAGCATTTTGACCCCACAGATGTTTCATAGAATTTATTAGAATTGGGCAGTGAAAATAAAAACAATCCTTTTTCTTCAATAAGACGTAGCTTTAGCGCCAATTTTTTTCATTTTCTCAACAAATAAAGGAAAAAAAGAACCCAACATTTGTAAAGCAATTTCTCCCGAGTACGGCAATACCCCATATGTGGTCATAAACTGCTGTTTGGGCAAATGGCAGGGCTCAGAAGGGAAGGACCGCCATTTGGAGTGCAGATGTTGCTGGATTGGTTTCTGGGTGCCTGTGGGCCTAAAACAGTGGAAAACCCCCAGAAGTGACCCAATTTTGGAAACTACGCCCCTCAATGCATTTACCTAGTGGTGTAGTAATCATGTTAACCCTGCAGGTGTTTTGTAGAAATTAGTATGCACTCGATGTTGCAGAGTGAAAATGGGATTTTTTCCATAGATATGCCAATATGTGGTGCCCGGCTTGTGCCACCATAACAAGACAGCTCTCTAATTATTACGCTGGGTTTCCTGGTTTTAGAATCACCCTACATGGGGCACTAATCTTTTGCCTGAACATTCAACGAGGCTCAGGAGTGAAAGCGTACCATGTCAAATTGAGGCCTAATTTGGCGATTTACAAAGTGTTGGTTCACAACTGCAGAGGCTCAGATGTGAAATAATAAAAAGAAACCACTGAGAAGTGACCCCATTTCGAAGCTACACCCCTCAAGGCATTTATTAAGGGGTGTAGTGAGCATTTTCACCCCACAGGTCTTTTCCATAAATGATTGCGCTGCGGATGGTGCAAATTAAAAATTTATATTTTTCCCTAGATATGCCATTTCAGTGGCAAATATGTCATGCCCAGCTTATGACGCTGGAGACACACACCCCAAAAATTGTTAAAAGGGTTCTCCCGGGTATGACGATGCCATATATGTGGAAGGAAACTGCTGTTTGGGCACGCTGTAGGGTTCAGAGCGGAGGGAGCGCCATTTGGCTTTTGGAGAGCGGATTTTGTTTGAGTATTACTGGTGTTTCCGTTTATAATGTGGGGGTACATGTAAGCCGGGCGGAGTACATTAGGGGCATAGTCAGGTGGTATAATAATGGGGTAAAAAAACAATAAAATGATCCATAGATGTGTGTTACGCTGTGACACAATCATTTCTGCACAGGCCGGTGTCGCACTGATATATGACGTCCATTCTTATTCCCCTTTTGGTCCACACTCGGCACCTTTGCAGTTTGGGGAATTTTGCTGGGAAAGTGTTGTCCTGGTAAAATACGGGCACCCTCGCTTCCAGCAGATATGTTTGGGCCCTCCCCTTCCTGGTTCCCTAATTTTAGGTCCTTGATAAATCGCCTCTTGAAACAGAAGAAACGTTCCCCTTGGGCAGGCACAACTGCATATTTTTTTATTTCCTGACTTATTGGAGCCTTAACTAATTTTATTTTTTTCATAGACGTAGTGGTATGAGGGCTGGTCTGTTGTGGGACGAGCTGTAGTTATTGGTACCATTTTGGGGTACATGCAACTTTTTGATCACCTTTTTATCCTATTTTTTTGGGATGCCAGGTAAACAAAAAATGCAATTCTGGCACAGCTTTTTTAGTTTTTTTTATACAGCGTTCAGTATGCGTTATAAATTACATGTTACCTTTACTTTGCGGGTCAGTACAATTCCGGCGATACCCAATTTATAGAACTTTTTTATGTTTTACAACTTTTTGCACAATAAAATTACTTTTGTAAAAAGAATGTATTTTTTCTGTCGCCATGTTGTGAGAACCATAATTTTTTTGTCGACGGAGCTGTATGAGGGCTTGTTTTTTGTGTGACGAACTATAGTTTTTCTAGGTACCATTTTTGGATACGTGCGACTTTTTGATCACTTTTTATTCCAATATTTGTAGGACAAAGTGACCAAAAAACAGAAACTCTGGTAAAGTTTTTTACGTTTTTTTTTACGCTGTTCACCGCGTGCAATAAATATAATATTTTGATACCTCAGGTCGTTACGGTCACGGCGATACCAAATACGTATGGTTTTTCAATAATAAAGGACTTGATAAGAGTAAAAGGGGGATTGTGCTTTATTTTATTACTTCAAACCTTTATTGTTTTCAAACTTTTATTTTTTTCACTTTTGTTTTACACTTTTTTTTTATACTTTTTTTACACTTTTTCTCAAGTCCCACTAGGGGACTTGAAGGTCCAACTGTCAGTTTTTTTTTTTTCTAATACATTGCACTACCTATGTAGTTCAATGTATTAGATCTGTCAGTCATTCACTGACAGCAAGCCGATTAGGCTTCGCCTCCCGGCGGGGCCTAAATCGGCTTCCGTAATGGCAGAGCAGGAGACCATTGTGTCTCCTGTTGCCATAGTAGCAGTCGCCAGTCCTGATTGCCTGTCAGGGCTGGCCATCTGCTAGTAACCGCTGCTAGCTCCGGTTCTTGCCGTTACAGGTGGATGTCAGCTGTAACATACAGCTGACTTCCACCGCTGATGACGCCGTATCAGCTCCTGACCCGGCGCCATCTTGCCGGCAGCTACGGAAGCCGATCAGGCTACGCCGCCGGGCAGATCTTGACAGGCTTCCGTGCTAGGCAGACCAGGAGGCCAGTATTAGGCCTCCGGTTGCCATTGCAGCCACCGGAACCCTGTCAATTTCATTGCTTGGGTTCCGATGAGCTGCAAACACCTTAAGTGCAGCGATCACGTTTGAGCGCTGCACTTAAGGGGTTAATGGCGAGGATCGAAGCTAATTTCGGTCCCCGCCATTACAGCCGGATGTTAGCTGTCAGATGCGGGAAGCACTGGCTTTCCATGACGTATACTTACGACAAATGTCGGGAAGGGGATAAACACTGAAGCAACTTACGCATATGCTTGTAAAACGTAAACAAATCTGAGTTATCACTGCAATGTTGTAGCAGCCCTGGGAGAAGGTGATACCTCCAGTAGCTCAATGCATGGAGTTTGGCTGTCACTGACAGTATCTGGCTCTCCTTCTTTTGAGTTCTCTTCCTGCATCCATGTCTGAACGTAAGGCTCTAACACTATGTGAACAGTGCCTTAGCAGAGATCGATGCAGGACAGGAAGCTATGTCGACCTGCCAGTGATGGCCCACGTTCACACATTCAGGATTGTGTCAGGATTTAAGCACAAAGTTTGAGCCTAAAACCTGACCAAATCCACTCGCGTTCCAAAAGCAATGTAGCATGTTAATTATTGCCACGGATTCCGCATCGAAAAGCTGTAAACTAGCTCCACTAAATTACAGTGGGGCATACCCACATATGGAACAGCTAGTTAATCAAGGCAGAAATACGAGTGTCAGCTGTGGATTTCTGCTGCAGAGTTTCTGAAGACGCGTGACCATACCCATAGGTTTTGTTACTCGTTCACTGCCAGCAGTAAACATGGTGCAGGAACATCCACAAAAAGTACAGTACAGTGTATTAGAAATGGGATTCTATGAAATTTCATTCACCTGTTTTTGGAAACTTCCACTTGAATTTGAGGCATGCTGCAGATCTTTTACCGATTTTTAATTCGGAATTCGCAGCATATTTTACCCATTGCAATGCAATGGGTGAAATTTGCGGCAATATCTGAATTCAAACATTTTCCACTACATGTGAACATGGCCTAAAACTAGCCATACACTTGAGATCAAGCTGTCTCAGGGTATGTTCACACGTACACGTCCGTAACGGCCGAAATCACGGAGCTGTTTTCAGGAGAAAACCGCTCCGCAATTTCAGACGTAATGGCAAGTGCAGGTGCTTTTCGCTGCGTCCATTACGGACATAATTGAAGCTGTTTTTCTATGGTGTCAAGGGAAAACGGCTCCAATTACGTCTCAAGAAGTGACAGGCACGTGCGTCTTTTTTGGCCAGATGTTTGCTGACGCTTTGGAGCCGTATTTTCGGACATAATTCGGGGCTAAAACGCCCGAATTACGTCCGTAAATAGGGTGTGTGAACATACCCTCAGGGTATGTTCACACTGATTTTTTTTTTTGCAGGCAGAAAATTCTGATTTTGATCTGTTTGCCGCGTTTTTTCCCGGTGTTTTTCACCCGCGGCCATTGAGCGCCGCAAAAGATGCTTTCTTTGACCTCCCATTGACATCAATGGGAGGTCAGAGACCTAAATGCCAGAAGATAGGGCATGTCGTGTCTGTTTCCCGCAAGACTGTCTTTCCGCTCGCGGGAAAAAAAACGCCTCTGCCTCTCATTGAAATGAGAGGCATTTTCGGGCGTTTTTTGGCACGTTTTCTGACGCGGTTTCTGCGTAAAAAAACTTGTAAAAAATTTCTGTGTGAACTGGCTCTTAAACTGCCGATTATCTCTTGTGTATAAGGGCCTCATGACTGTACCTCAATTGCATATGTACCACTGGAGATAAGCATCTGCCAAAGGTAAGTAAAGTTAAGGCTTCGTTCACATCTGCGTTGGGGTCCCGTTCTGACGTTCCGTCTGAGCTTTCCGTCAGAACGGGACCCTGAACTGACACAAACGGAAACCAGAGGTTGATTTCAATGGTGACGGATCCGGTGCCCATGGTTTCCGTTTGTCTCTGAGTACCGGACCCGTCTTTTTTTTCTGGAAGCAATAGCGTGTTCGACAACGCTATTGATTCCGCAAAATGACGGAGCCCTTGCATAACTGAGACAAACGGAAACAATTAGCACCGGATCTAAATCAATGGTGTTGGAAACGGAAACCTTTGGTTTCCGTTTGTGTCAGTCAGGGTCACGTTCCGACGGAACCGGACGCTGGCGCAGATGTGAACGAAGCCTAATATGTAGGCATGCTAAGAGTCTAATTTTGGGTGTCTTTTAACATGAATATTATTATAAACATAAATAACGTAAGCTTTAGGAGTAGTTGGCTGTGGCAGAATAGGTTTTGGGCTAAATAGAGAGCCACATTTAGGACTAATGCACTTCTGCACCTTCTGATGCTGTTGTGTCTTGGCCACTCAGATGTGATTTTCTTTTGCCAACCTTACACCTCACAGGAGGGGCGGACAACCATTTGCATATGTTATTTCCCTGTGGAGTTCCAGTACAGTCCGTCATCTGTGGAATATCACAGTGGCAATATGACTGTAGTTAGAAATGACCTAAGGCAGAACTTTTGCTATTTCTGTGCAGGCATACTTCCCATGTGAGTGAATTACAATAATCGTATATTGCTTCATGAGCATAGTTGTTTTGTGGTTATGATTTACTATTTGGACAGATTGGGGCAGATTTATCAATTAACCCCTTAGTGACCAGCCTATTTTAGGCCCTAATGACCAAGCTATTTTATTTGTTTTTCTATAGTCCCATTCAAAGAGCTATAACTTTTTTTTATTTTTTCGTCTACATACATGTATGAGGACTTTTATTTTGCGGGATTAGTTGTACTTTTTAATGGCACCATTTTAGGGTACATATATTTTTTTGATTAACCCTTATTAACTTTTTTTTGGGGGTGATTAGAAAAAAAATTCCACCATTGTTCTATGCGTTTTAAATTGACGCCGGAATAAATCACACATCCTCTTTATTCTATGGGTCGGTACGATTACGGCGATACCACATATATAGAGTTTTTTTTTATGTTTTACGACTTTTGCACAATAAAAACACTTTTGTACTAAAATTATTTGTTTTTGCATAGTCTCTTTCCAAGAGCCGTAACTTTTATTTTTATTTTTCCGTCAATGTAGGGATTTTTTTGGGCTTGTTTTTTGCGGGAAGAGACGTAGTTTTGGTACTGTTTTGGGGTACATGGGACTTATTGATTGTATTTTATTATGACTTTTTTGGGGGGCAATGGAAAAAAAATAGCAATTTCGCCATTCTTTTTTGCGTTTTTTTTTTCACGGCGTTTACCTTGCGGTTTAAATTACATTAACTTTATTGAGTCATTGCCGTTGTGGCAATACAAATATATGTGTACTTTTATTTATTTTTTTACACTTTTACTAAATAAAACCACTTTTTATGGAAAGAAATGGTTTATTTATTTTTTTACTGTCATTTTCATTAATAATCTTTCACATTTATTACTTATTTTATTAGTCCCACTAGGTCCCACTTATTTTATAGTCCTACTGTGCGATCTTCAGATCGCTGCTATAATGCCTTGGTATACTTAGTATACCAGAGCATTATTGCCTGTCAGTGTAAATCTGACAGGCAATCTATTAGGACGTGCCTCCGGCGCATCCTAATAGGCATATGTCCAGGGCAGACATGGGGGCTTTTATCAGGCCCTCGGCTACCCCGACACCCCATCGGAGACCCGCGATTGCGGGCCGCTGATGGGTGACAGAGGGAGCTCACTCCCTTTGTAAAAAAATTAAATGCTGCGGTCGCTAATGACGGCAGCATTTAACAGGTTAAACGGCCGCGATCGATTTAAACGTCGATCGCGGGTGTTGGAGCAGGAGCCCGGCTGTTATCAGACAGCAGTGCACAGACACACAGCGTGTTCTCGAGAGATCACGCTGTGACGTCACTTCCTGCCCCAAGTCCTGCATCGTGTCGGACGAGCGAGGACATATCGGCACCAGGCGACAGAGGCTACATCGACTTACCTGCAAACGCCGATGCTGCTGCAGAATCAACTGTAGCCTCTGTCGCCTGGTGCCAATGTCTCCTCGCTCGTCCGACACGATGCAGGACCTGGGGCAGGAAGTGACGTCACAGCGTGATCTGTCGAGAACACGCTGTGTGTCTGTGCACTGCCAGAAGCTGGGTGTTAACGAAGAGAAGTGGATGATGCTGATTCGTCAGCATCATCCACTTCTATTCACAACGCCCAGCTAGTAAAACAAGTAAAAACGCCCAGATGTACACACACAATACACGCCCACTTGGACATAACTTTAAACACGCCCAGTTGTACTTAATAAAAGGCTCATTTGCATAAATATAAAAATGCTTATAACTTGGCCAAAAATGCTCGTTTTTGAAAAAAAAAACACGTTACTGTAATCTACATTGCAGCGCCGATCTGCTGCAATACGAGATAGGGGTTTGAAAATCTGGTAACAGAGCCTCTTTAAATTGATGGCAATGCTAACAGAAATCAATTGTTTGCGTTGATGTGAACAGGCCCTTACAGTTACTCCTTAAAGAGGCTCTGTCACCAGATTTTGCAACCCCTATCTGCTATTGCAGCAGATAGGCGCTGCAATGTAGATTACAGTAACGTTTTTATTTTTAAAAAACGAGCATTTTTGGCCAAGTTATGACCATTTTTGTAGTTATGCAAATGAGGCTTGCAAAAGTCCAAGTGGGTGTGTTTAAAAGTAAAAGTCCAAGTGGGCGTGTATTATGTGCGTACATCGGGGCGTTTTTAATACTTTTACTAGCTGGGCGCTCTGATGAGAAGTATCATCCACTTCTCTTCAGAACGCCCAGCTTCTGGCAGTGCAGATCTGTGACGTCACTCACAGGTCCTGCATCGTGTCGGACACATCGGCACCAGAGGCTACAGTTGATTCTGCAGCAGCATCGGCGTTAGCAGGTAAGTCGATGTAGCTACTTACCTGCAAACGCTGATGCTGCTGCAGAATCAACTGTAGCCTCTGGTGCCGGTGTCCTCGCTCGTCTGACACGATGCAGGACCTGTGAGTGACGTCACAGATCTGCACTGCCAAAAGCTGGGCGTTCTGAAGAGAAGTGGATGATACTTCTCATCAGAGCGCCCAGCTAGTAAAAGTATTAAAAACGCCCCAATGTACGCACCTAATACACGCCCACTTGGACTTTTACTTTTAAACACACCCACTTGGACTTTTGCAAGCCTCATTTGCATAACTACAAAAATGGTCATAACTTGGCCAAAAATGCTAGTTTTTTAAAAATAAAAACGTTACTTTAATCTACATTGCAGCGCCTATCTGCTGCAATAGCAGATAGGGGTTGCAAAATCTGGTGACAGAGCCTCTTTAAGCCATTATGAATAAATTTGCCCCAATATTGTGGCTTGGTAACACATCCAATTAGGCAAAGATGTAGAGATGGCACATTGTCAGCGCTTTTTTTTTTTGCTTTGCAGTATTATTGCCTATGTTTAATATATGCTTATGTATGTATCTTTTTCCTGCAATTTTTAATTTTTGTTGTGTTATTTTGGTTTGTTATACTAGAATATTGACAGCTGCAGCTCGAAGATAGAAATTTGCTCAGCGCCATTTTTATGTTCCTTTCCTCACATTGCCATGAAAGACCCAAACTTAGCAAACAACTTGCAGTGTGGATTTTGTGTGTGACAGAAACTTCCATCTTGCAGGTGACCTATTCAAGTCTTTACCCTCTGGCTGTATTAAGAAGGATTTCCAGTTTCTGGTCATGTTTCATCGTTGTAAGATGCCACGCTGCTTGTGAAAGTAGAGTTTGCACGTGGTGTATGTGTTTGAGAATACTGGGATGGCACCTAGAGTATGGCTCACCTACCAACTGGCTGAATAGGTATATTGCAAATCCTGGATACTGCAGGTTTTGAGTATAACATTTATTTGACACCATTCTAACCTGTAGGTGTTTTTTTATGTTTGTTTAATATTCCTTTTTTTCTTTTTGTTATACAACTTTATAATGTTATAATTGGAGAGCTGTTAAAGGCCGCACACCGTCATCAAAAACACTTTTGTCTGGACATTGCTTACAATATAATTTAATTGGAAGCTTATGGGTACGTCCACACAGGTTGAATCGTTCCTCTGAAAATTCTGCAGCAAATCCGACCCAGAATTCAACCTAGAATCCGTAGGGAAATCCACTGGAAAATCTGCACCAAATCGTGCTGATTTTGGTTCGGATTGTCCGCTGTGGAAAACAGCTAAGGGTTAAAAAAACAAAATTATACACACCTACCCTCAGTGCACCCAGCCTCCTGTGATGACCGATATGTACAGAGACCAGCCAGGGGACCAGGGAGGCATTGCTATGGGAGAGTCGGGAGGGTGAATATATATTTTTTTATTTTAAACTTTGAAAATGGTGTTGTTGTTTTTCTGGACTTGCGGATTTTGCACACTGGTCAATTTCCGAACGTAAATATTTTTGTAGCATGTGGATAGGATTTGTTAAAGATTCTAGCCACAGTTCAGTCTGGATGGAGAAGGGAACAGATGGTAAGAGCACATGGATGCAGAACTAACCCCACCATAATCCACTTCAAAATGTTAAATTCTGACATATACCAGCCTGACACACGCTAAAAGGACGCTCTTCTGGCCTCCATCGAGCGAATGGAGCCCTATGGACACATTTAGCTGTACGCCATGAGATTTTTCCGACATACACGCTAAATGTAGGGCATTAATGTATATTAAAATAACATAAAAATCTGAAGCGTCACGTGAGGGAAGCCAACGGCGTCGAGAGAACTCATTCATCCGGTTTACGTCATGTTTTTTGTTATTTTGCCAGACAAAATAGTTCTGCATAATGTGGTATTTTTTCCCAGCGAATAGGACTGCTTCCTAACGGAGCCTCCAATGCAGATGTCAACGGAGCCTTAGGACTGCAGCATTTACAAATGCAACAAGGGGGTATCAGCAAACTGAGTAAATAAGGAGCAAGAGGGTGAGCGACAAGGATATGTGGAAGATAAATAGGAGACATATTTAAAAGGTGGAAGCACGGGTGTATACAGGGGGGCGGTGTAAAAAAATTATGAAGCTTTGGTCAGACTCTTGAGTGTTGAGCACACTGCACTTCGCCCCATTGTCATAGCCCCTACTACAGCAGGCTGAACAGAGGAAGTGATTGCCGGTGTTTAAAGAGGCTCTGTCACCAGATTATCAAATCCCTATCTCCTATTGAATGTGATGGGCGCTGCAATGTAGATAACAGCAAAGTTTTTTGTTTTGAAAAACGATCATTTTTGCCCAAGTTATGAGCAATTTTATATTTATGCAAATGATCTTTTCAATGGACAACTGGGCGTGTTTTCTCGTTTTACCAACTGGGCGTGTATTGTGTTTTTACCAACTGGGCGTAGTGAATAGAACTGTATGACGCTGACAAATCAGCATCATACACTCCTCATCGTTCCCACCCAGCTTCTTTCACAGCAGACACAGCGTGACGTCACCCACAGGTCCTTCAACCTTGTCGTCGGACAAAAAAGATACATTGGCTCCAGGCGTCCAAAAGGTTAATATGCTCGTCTCTAGGGAGTTTGCTATGCTTACCTGCACATGGTGATGCTGCTGCAAATTCAACTGTACTCTCTGACGCCTGGAGCGGATGTGTCTTCTCTCTTCCGACGCCAAGGTTGAAGGACCTGTGGGTGACGTCACTCTGTGTCTGCAGTGAAAGAAGCTGGCTGGGAGTGATGACGTCACCAACAGGTCCTTCAACCTTGGCGTCGGAAGAGAGAAGACACATCAGCTCCAGGCGCCAGAGAGTACAGTGCAGGGTATGTGCAGGTAAGCATAGCAAACTCCCTAGAGACAAGCATATTAACCTTTTGGATGCCTGGAGCCGATGTATCTTCTTTGTCCGACGACAAGGTTGAAGGACCTGTGGGTGACGTCACGCTGTGTCTGCTGTGAAAGAAGCTGGAACGATGAGAAGTGTATGATGCTGATTTGTCAGCGGCATACAGTTCTATTCACTACGCCCAGTTGGTAAAACGAGAAAACACGCCCAGTTGTCCATTGAAAATATCATTTGCATAAATATAAAATTGCTCATAACTTGGGCAAAAATGATCGTTTTAAAAAAAACAAAAACAACTTTGCTGTTATCTACATTGCAGCGCCCATCACATTCAATAGGAGATAGGGATTTGATAATCTGGTGACAGAGCCTCTTTAAGGAAAAGGTTCCTCCTTGCCTCTTCTGAAGAAACTAGGACCGTTTCTCCCCGAACACCGTCAGCCGCTTCCTCTGCTCAGCAAAGTATACTGTATTTTTGCAGACTGCCCTGCCTGTACTTGCGCCGTTTTGCCGTAAGAGAGCACAGCGTAACTATAGCCATTGCAGCAGCTATAATGCCCTGAGGTTTAAGAATATTGTTCTTCTTTGTGGGTAATAACAAATTGATGGCTTGATGCTATTATTCATAGCATAATTATTGCTACTTATGCTGAGGTTTCAGTTTCCTTTCACCAGGTGGTGGGTGCCCATCTCATTTTGCTGTGGCGCCCTATGAATTCTAGTTAGCCAGCAAGTGTTTTCCCCCAATGCTAGGAAAGGCAGACTGTTTACAGTACAGCAGACTCTACTGAACAGAGAGTCTGGCTGCCGGTGTTGGGGAAGAAAGGCCGTCGCATCTCCTTTGCTCATCCGTGTCTGCTGTACTGTACACAGTCTCTTAAGTAATACAGTCATACAGTTGCCATGTAATACCATTATATAATGGCCAAATAATACCTCCACACCATGACCACAGGCCAAATGAATACCCATCTAACCCCATTCCCTTGATGAATGGAGCAGCTTAGGCTACAGACCCAAACATATACAAAAATGCCACTTTTTTGGCTAAGCCTCAGGACCATTATAGCATGTGGACACATTCAATATATACGTTAGAACATTTTTCCATGTATTCGCTGAACATGCACCACAACGTGATGTGAATATTACCTAAAAATGGAGTCAAGATCTTTTACAAGGACCTACAGTTAAAAATGCATTCATTTCTAAGAAATATACACTATATGGAAAAAAAAGTATTGGGACACCCACACATTACACACACAGGAAGTTTTACAGCACCCCATTCTAAATTCATAGACATGGAGTTGGTCCCCCTTTGCAGCTAAAACAGCTTCCACTATTCTGGGAATGTTTTCTACAAGATTCTGGAGTGTTTGTGGGAATTTTTACCCATTTATCTAGAAAAGCATTTTTTGAGGTCAGACGCTGATGAGGGGGCCTGGCTCACAATGTCTTTTCTTATTCATCCCAAAGGTGTTTGGGGTTGAGGTCAGGGCTCTGTGGAGGCCAGTCGAGTTCTTCCACACCAAACTCACCCAACCATGAATATATGGACTTTTGATTTGTGCACTGGGGCACAGTCATGCTGGAAGGGAAAAGCGCCATCCCCAAACTATTCCCACAAAGTTGGAAGCATACAATTGTCTAAAATGTCTTGGTATGCTCAAGTGTTAAAGGGGTTGTCCACTACTGAACAACTGATGAATTATCTGGTGGATAGGTCATCAGTATATCATCAATGCGGGTCCAACACCTGGACCCCACACCGTTAAGCTGCTCCAGTTGCCTGTGGGCACCTGATGTTATGACCCATTATGCAATGTATGGAGCCGGAAGCAGTTGCGTCCGTACATAGCATAGCGGCCCTGCTGCCGAACTGCAGCACTGCTCCTATTCACTTTAATAGGAGCAGACCGCTATTCAGTGGCTGGAGCCAACTGCTTCCGGCATGTACATCTGGTTCTCTAAAGGCAGCCGGAGCGGCTTAACGGTGCGGGGTCCGGGTGTTGGACCCCCACAGGTCATGTACTAATGACCTTTCCGGTGAATAAGTCATCAGTTGTCCAGTATTGGACAACCCCTTTAAGATTTCCCTTCACTGGAACGAAGGGGCTCGATCAACCCCATAGCATTGTCCCTCCCCCACCAACCTTTACACTTGTCACAATGCAGTCATGCAATGTTCTCCTGGAATTTGCCAAACCCAGAGCTGTCCATCAGACACTGAGATAGAGAAGGGTGATTCGTCACTTCATAGAACACGTTTCCAGAGTTCAGTGGTGGCGTGCTTTACACCACTCCATCTGACGCTGGGCATTGTGCTTGGTGAGGTAAGGCTTGCATGCAGCTGCTTGGCCATGGAAACCCACGCCACGAAGCACCTGGCGCACAGTTTTTGTGCGGATGTTCATGACAGAGGAGGTTTAGAACCCTTCAGTTATTGAGTCAGCAGAGCATTGGCGACTTTTATGCTCTATGCTCCTCAGCATTGGCGACCCCACTCTGTAACTTTACATGGTCGGACACTTCACGGCTAAATGCTTCCACTTTGCAGTAATACCACTCACAGTTGATCGTGCAATATCTAGAAGGGAAGAAATTTCACAAAATTGTTGCAATAGTGGCATCTTATTTCAGTACCATGCTCGAATTCCGTAATCTATTTAGAACGACCCATTCTTTCACAAATGTTATGGAAAGGCGGACTGCGTTGCCAGGTGCTTCATTTTATACACCTGTGGCAATGGGACTCAATGAAACGCCTAAATTCCATGATAGTTGTGTCCCAATACTTTGTTTTCGATTTTTCTTTTTTGTAGTAAGAGAAGGATTAACTCCACTTAAGGCTCTTGCACACGACCGAGTTCCACTCGGGCCATTTGTCACGGTGTCCGAAGGGCAAACGATAGTTTTCACGGACCCATTGACTTCAGTGGGTGAATCGGGTCAGAGAAAGCGGACCCGACTCCGATCCGTGGAAAGATAGCACATTTATGTTTCCACGTATCACGAATGGGACACGGGCGGCACACACGGTCGTGTGCAAGAGCCCTTAGACTTCTTGCACTACTGGTCTGGACAGTCCAAATTATTGAGTTCTTCCAGTATTTCATAAAGCATAGTTTTGGAGAGAAATGTTTCTGAGAGTGCAATACTGTCAGGTCAGAATAAGTTTCAGTATGTTGTGTAACTTCCCACAGAGCGACATCACATGCTTTTATCTGCAGGAATCAAGATCAAGAATTCTGCTCATACCATAGTCCTCTGCAGATTTAAGATGGCTACTGTAATGAATGGAATTTGTTGTCATTCTCAGTAGCCAAGAAGATATGTCGACGCCAAATGATTTGTGTAAATTACCAAAGGCAATTGTTCCAAATAGCATTGAAGATATTTGTATTATGTGTACAAGAATTACAAGAAATTCTAGATCTTTCCTAGTACACAAGTGAACACTGAGACTTTTTGTCTCCCAAGAAATTGATTAGAGCCAGGCGTTCCTTCTCTCTTAGGGCTCAGTATTCCTTTTAAATGCATTTCTTCATAGTGGACATTGATTTGAATGGACATAAATACAGCCTGCATAGCTTGAAAGTCTAGCATAGCATACTACTGACTTGTCTTATTCCATCACCAGATGCACAATTTCAAATGTGTCATTGTCACTTATGCCACATTACCGTGGCATGCTTTATCAGACCGTATATAGATTTTTATACTTTCACATCATGCTTTAGATCTAATTTACATTTGTATATGTTCTACTATCAGAGAAGCTACTACACAACACTCCGCTTCTAAAAGATAATAGTCTGCAGCTGCTAAGTAAGACATTAAATAAATAGGTGCGGCTTTCACAGCTCAAACTAAACAAAGCTGAAATGATAAATGATGTGAGTGGTTGTAATGTACATATTAATGTCTGCGGGAAATACAATAATTATAAATTCTCTAAATGTATAGGGATGATACATACAGTGCTAATAACATGCAGAAATCACAGTATGTGTAGTGTATGTGAAAATACTATTTTTTTATTTTTTTTAGAAGCATTATTCAACAGAATTATTGCTTGAATCAATAATTCGTTTTTCTTGTTTAACCCGTTAGTGACAGCCAATACACCTTTTCACGGCGGCCACTAACGGGCTTTATTCTGATGCATATGCCTTTTTACGGCACTGCATCAGGATAAAGTAAACCGAGCAGGAGCCGTCAAATCTCCCTGCTCTCAGCTGCCAGAGGCATGACCTAATACTATGGAAAAATTGCTGTTTTCTGTGAATCCTGACTTAAAAAAAATGTGATCAAAAAGTCGCATCTACTCCAAAATGGTACCAATAAAAACTACAAGTCTTCCCTGTGTCTTACTGTGTAAAAGTAGTAAAACATACAAAAACTATACAAATTTGGTATAGTTGCAATCGTAACAACCCGCTGAATAAAGTTATTGTGTTATTTATATCACACGGTAAACGGCGTAGATTTAAGACGCTAAAAAGCGTGGCGGCAAAATTTCAGGTTTTTTTCTATTCCCCCCCCCCCCCTACCCCAAAAAAAGTTAATAAAAGTTAATCAATAAATAATATGACCCCCAAAATGGTGCTATTAAAAAGTACAACTTGTCCCGCAAAAAAACATGACCTTATAAATCTATGTCGACGCAAAAATAAAAAGGTAATTACTCTTGGAATGCGACGATGGAAAAACGTAAAAAATTGCTTGGTCATTAAGGTTTAAAATAGGCTTGTCATTAAGGGGTTAAAGTTACACTTTACTCTGGAAAAATAAGGGGAAAGAAGAATGGCCAGAGTGTGTGGTTATTCATGTTGACAATTGAAAAAAATAACTTTTATTATCATCAATGAAAATGTGATTAAAGAGGCTCTGTCTCCACATTATAAGTGGCCTATATTGTACATGATGTGATCGGCGCTGTAATGTAGATGACAGCAGTGCTTTTTTTTTTTAGAAAAACTATCTATTTTTACCACGTTATTAGCGATTATAGCTTTATGCTAATGAGTTTCTTAATGGACAACTGGGCGTGTTTTTACTTTAGACCAAGTGGGTGTTCTACAGAGGAGTGTATGACGCTGACCAATCAGTGACCAATCCGCGTCATACACTTCTCCCCATTCATTTACACAGCACATAGCGATATAGCTATATCACTATGGGCAGCCACGTAAACACACTATAACATTACTGCAGTGTCCTGACAATGAATATACATTACCTCCAGCCAGGACGGGATGTCTATTCACAATCCCGACACTTCGGTAACGTTTCTCATTAGCATAAAGCTAAAATCGCTAATAAAGTGGTGAAAATAGATCGTTTTTTTTAAATAAAAAGCACTGCTGTCACCTACATTATAGCGCCAATCGCCTTATGTAGGAGATAGGGCACTTATAATGTGGTGACAGAGGCTCTTTAAAGAGGCTCTGTCACCAGATTTTGCAACCCCTATCTGCTATTGCAGCAGATAGGCGCTGTAATGTAGATTACAGTAACTTTTTTTTATTTTTAAAAAACAAGCATTTTTGGCCAAGTTATGACCATTTTCGTATTTATGCAAATGAGGCTTGCAAAAGTACAACTGGGCGTGTTGAAAAGTAAAAGTACAACTGGGCGTGTATTATGTGCGTACATCAGGGCGTGTTTACTACTTTTACTAGCTGGGCGTTCTGATGAGAAGTATCATCCACTTCTCTTCAGAACGCCTAGCTTCTGGCAGTGCAGACACAGCCGTGTTCTCGAGAGATCACGCTGTGTCGTCACTCACAGGTCCTGCATCGTGTCAGACGAGCGAGGACACATCGGCACCAGAGGCTACAGATGATTCTGCAGCAGCATCGGCCGTTTGCAGGTAAGTCGATGTATCTACTTACCTGCAAATGCTGATGCTGCTGCAGAATCAACTGTAGCCTCTGGTGCCGACACGATGCAGGACCTGTGAGTGACGTCACAGATCTGCACTGCCAGAAGCTGGGCGTTCTGAAGAGAAGTGGATGATACTTCTCATCAGAACGCCCAGCTAGTAAAAGTAGTAAACACGCCCCGATGTACGCACATAATACACGCCCAGTTGTACTTTTACTTTTCAACACGCCCAGTTGTACTTTTGCAAGCCTCATTTGCATAAATACGAAAATGGTCATAACTTGGCCAAAAATGCTCGTTTTTTAAAAATAAAAACGTTACTGTAATCTACATTGCAGCGCCTATCTGCTGCAATAGCAGATAGGGGTTGCAAAATCTGGTGACAGAGCCTCTTTAACTCCCATTCATTGCAGCTGCCTTAAAACAAACACACCTTGCTGCACTGTCTATACAGACAATGTGACTGACCCAAATAGCTACAACATTTTGAAAAAAAACCAAAACAAAAAACATTATTTCTCTTCTACATACTTATGCTTCGTTCACATCTGCAACGTAGTGGCAGATCAATCGCATGATACCACTCGTGCCCGACACACCTCATTGATTTATAACGGCAACCGTGGGGTTCCATTGTTGGGAAGAAGCGCTATTCTTCCCGTCAAATCTGACAGAATTTGCAAAGGCGGCTCTGAACAGAGACTCCAACACAAATGTAAAGAGGCCGTTACATCTAATTTAATAAATTGAATACATAATACGTTCCCTTTTTAATGTGATGATTTTATAGTGCTTTTATTCCAGTGTTTGAGTTCAGTGCCTCATTGGCATAACAGGTTCCTTGAGCATACAGTATCTGTATTTCATTTGACAGAACCTTTGTTGATGACAGCCAGGTATATGGTAATTACTGTAGTACTTTTCAATAAGGTAAAGCCAGCAGCTGCATTTGCCTAATAAAATAGGAATAAGTACCATAAGCTGGAAGACTATTTGAGTTTTTAGCAAAAGTGTTTGTAGCTTTGTCATAATCAGCTATTTGCAAAACATTAATTATAGCGTAAAACTGTAGAGTCATCGTTTTTATAGTACGCCCCCTTTTATTTAAATACTACCGGGAGTCCTGGCTAAGAAAATGGCAGTGATTTCTAAAAAATGCAGTGTACATTTTATATTTTTGTAGTTCATTCCCAGACAAGATCATCTCTGGGGTATAGGAAACAGATGCAAATATTGAAATTAGAAAAACCTAACAAAGCTTTAGGTTTAATGATCTAAATATAAAGTTTGAAATTGCTAGAAAGTGGTTAAAGAGTGGTTTGTTCCTCTTTCATGTGAGACTGAGGGCATTTGGCAAGGTTTTACAGAATATTTTTTACTAGAGAAGAAGCACTTCTGTTCTACATTTCTTAAGAATTATGCTTCATTCACATCTGCGTTGGGGTCCCGTTCTGACGTTCCGTCTGAGGTTTCCGTCAGAACAGGACCCTGAGCAGACACAAACTGACACCGACGGAAACCAGAGGTTTCCGTTTCCATCACCAGTCAACTACGCTATTGCTTCTCTATCGCTTCCGGCAAAACGACGGGTCCGGTGCACAAAAGGAACAAACGGAAACCACGGGCACCGGCTCCGTCCGTGGTTATTACAGGGAATCTATAATTAGAAATTGTCACGTTTCAGCCTGTAGTGTACAAATTACTGGTTAGTTGGTAGGTTGTTATTATTATTTATTATTATTTATCAAAAGAGGACAGAAGTTACTTCTGGAGGCCTACATATGTTTGCATTACACCATTGATTCTACATCACAACTTGCTGTAAATGTATATAAGACTAGACTAGTAAGCAATTACATTATATAAGTGAAAAAGGAAATAGGATGCATGCAAAAATCTGGGGCTTGCTCATAGAATTTGAGCTTTATCGTTTCTAGCAAGTGTGCCAGTATACAGTGACAGCTAGGGTTCCACCATCAACCAGCAATGACAGCCAGAATTCACCCTCAAATTGTAAGTGGGAGAGAGGACTATCCTATAGAGGAGTATAATTACAAAGATTATAATTTTTTTTTAGGGTAGTTTTAAGATGTCCATATTGCTTGGACAACTTTTAAAGCATATATTGCATTTAAATAATTTCATCATTATTGGATACCTTTTGTAGAATTGTATATATTTTTTTTCCATCTTCCCCTTAGTTTGTTCTTTAGGCTGTGGTACTTCAAATTGTGCCCTTCAACTCAAGGAAAATCACTTCAAAATTAAAGGTGGGAGGTGGGGTGTTTTCTTATGTGTACTGAGAGAGAGGCAGTGGGAGAAATTTATAATACCTTATACGCCAGTTTTCTAGTGTAGAAAAGTCGCAATCTGTTAAAAAATGTTGTGACTTTTCTACTTTTTCGTGGCCTCTTTTCAAAGAAGTGGGTGGAGCTTTAGCGGTGGGGACCATCTCGGCCTGATAAATTCACTATAATTTAGACCTGGCTTAGATTTGATTTTCTGGCCCACAGACAGCCTTTAATAAATTAGGCGCATATTTTGTCAACTTACTTTAGATTAATACTAGCGTATAAAAAGGCCAGCCCTAATAAATGACCCCCAATGAGGCTTTTAGGATCAATTCTGATCTTTTTTTACATTGTAGGATTTTTTTTTTAAATTATGCATTTCATGTCTTGATTTGGGAATTGTTATGGACACCTTATAAATCAGACATTTTTAAATAAAGAAATGGCTAGTATTAAATTCTGCTCTTCTGCAATTGTGTTATATATAGAGATCTAGTGACCAAGTGTTTATTTGAATGTATTTTAGTAGATCTTGCCCAAAACAAAAGCCTAAGGCCCCATGCACACGAACGCATTTTTGCGGCCGCAATTCCCCCGCAAATATGCGGGGTAGTTGCGGCCCTATGTAATTTCAATGGGCCCATGCGCATGACCGTGGTTTCCACGGTCCGTGCATGGCCCAGAAGCCTGGACCTCAAAAAGAACAGGCATGTCTTATTACGGCCGTGTTCTGCGGTCCAGGCTCATAGAAATGAATGCACGTGGCCATGTGCGCGGCCCGCGATTTTCGGGCGGCCTGCGGGTAACACTCCGCGGCCGCCCGACCCGAAAATCACGGCCGTGCACATGGCTACGGTCATGTGCATGAGGCATGAAAGCAGTGAATGCTTGCACGTACAGTATGTATGTGTATGTGTGTGTGTGTGTATATATATATATATATATATATATATATATATATATATATATATTTTTTTATTAGGGCTGGGCGAATTTAATTTGATTAATTCGCCCACAAGGCCTCTGACGATTCTGTTTTTTTAACAGAATCGTTAAAGTTTTTTGTTTTTGTTTAGTGGCGCCATCGCGCCGTGCTGCATGAGGAAGCTCCACCCCGCCGCCACATCACTGCCTGATCTGCCCTGGTCTGTCTCTGCTTCCCCATGGAACTGCTGTTCTATAGTGAACAAAATGACACCGTACGGAACAGCAGTTCTGTGGGGAAGCAGAGACTCCTAGTATATATAGCCACACTGCCCTGTCGATACTACCCCTCCTTGCAGATCGCACCACCCACCCCTTGCAGATCACACCATCCCACCCCCTCTTGTAGATCGCAGCACCCCCTCTTGTAGATAGCACCACTGTAGCTCCCACTAGGAGCCGTATCCCTGGTCAAAGTGTTGGCAACCTCTGGCCGGGGATTCAGCCCCTAGTGGCAGCTACAGTGGCTGCTATCTACAAGAAGGATGGGGTGGGGTACTGCGATCTACAATGGGGGGAGGGAGTGCGATCTACAAGGGGGTGGGAGTGCGATCTACATGAGGGGATGCGATCTACAAGGGTGGAGGGGGTGGTGCTGCGATGTACAAAGAGGTGGTGTGTCAGTGCTATCTGCAAGGGTGTGTGTCACTATAGGGGGGCCCTGTGTCACTATAGGGGGGCCCTGTGTCACTATAGGGGGGCCCTGTGTCACTATAGGGGATCACTATATCACGATCTACAGGGACATTATGGCACTATCTACATGGGCACTGTGGTGTTTTCCCGGGGATTGGAACAAAAAAAACCCTGACAAAGGAAATCCATTTGGAGACACTGATGCAAAATAGACATGAAAAACTGACAATTGATCAGTTTTTAACCCCTTAAGGACGCAGCCTAGTTTGGGCCTTAAGGCTCAGAGCCCATTTTTCAAATCTGACATATTTCACTTTATGTGGTAATAACGTCGGAATGCTTAAACCTATCCAAGCGATTCCGAGATTGTTTTCTCGTGACACTTTGGGCTTCATGTTCGTGGTAAAATTTGGTCAATATATTCAGTCTTTATTTGAGAAAAATTGCAAAATTTAGAGAAAATTTAGAAAAAATAGCATTTTTCAGAATTTAAATGCATCTGCTTGAAAAACAGACGGTTATACCACCCACAATGGTCACTAGTTCACATTTCCCATATGTCTACTTTAGATTGGCATCGTTTTTTGAACATTATTTTATTTTTCTTGGACGTTACAAGGCTTAGAACATAAACAGCAATTTCTCATATTTTTTAGAAAATTTCAAAAGCCTTTTTTTTAAGGTACCTGTTCAGTTCTGAAGTGGCTTTGAGGGGCCTATGTATTAGAAACCCCCATAAAGCACCCCATTTTAAAAACTAGACCCCTCAAAGTATTCAAAACAGCATTTAGAAAGTTTTTTAACCCTTCAGGCATTTCACAGGAATTAAAGCAAAGTGGAGGTGAAATTTGCAAATTTCGTTTTTATTTCTGAATTTCAATTTTATTCTATTTTTTTTCTGTAACACAGAAGGTTTTACCAGAGAAACACTACTAAATATGTATTGTCCAGATTCTTCAGTTTTTAGAAATGTCCCACATGTGGCCCTACTGCGCTCGTGGACTAAAACACAAGCCCCAGAAGCAAAGAAGCACCTAGTGCATTTTGGTGGTGCTTTTTTATTAGCATATATTTTAGGCAGCATGCCAGGTTTGGAGAGGTGTTGAGGTGCCAAAACAGTAGGAATCCCCCAAAACTGACCCCATTTTGGAAACTGCACCCCTCAAGGAATTAATTTATGGTTATTGTTACCATTTTGACCCCGTAGTTTTTTCACAGCGCGTATTTGAATTGGGCTGTGAAATTAAAAGAATGACAATTTTTCCAATAAGATGTCATTTTTGATCAGAATTTCTTATTTTCACAGGGAACAAAATGCCCCATTTTGTTGCCCAATTTGTCCTGAGTGCGGCAATACCCCATTTGTGGTGATAAACTGCTGTTTGGGCCCATGGGAGGCCTCAGAAGGAAAGGAGCGCTATGTGTTTGTTGGAGTCCAGATTTTGCTGGATTGGTTTTCGGGTGCCATGTCGCATTTGCAGAGCCTCAGAGGTATCAAAGCAATGGAAACCCACCAAAAGTGACCCCATTTTGGAAACAAAACCCCTCAAGGAATTTATTTATGGGTGTTGTGACCATTTAGACCCCACAGTTTTTTCACAGGACTTATTTGAATTGGGCTGTGAATTTAAAAAAAAAAACTTTTTTCCAATAAGATGTAGTTTTGGCTCAAAATGTCTTATTTTCACAACGAATAAAATACCCCATTTTGTTGCCAAATTTGTCCTGAGTGCGGCAATACCCTATTTGTGGCCATAAACTGCCGTTTGGGCCCATGGGAGGTATTAGAAGGAAAGGAGCGCTATGTGTTCTTTGGAGCCCAGATTTTGCTGGATTGGTTTTCGGGTGCCATGTCGCATTTGCAGAGCCCCAAAGGTATCAAAGCAATGGAAACCCACCAGAAGTCACCCCATTTTGGAAACTACACCCCTCAAAGAATTTATTTATGGGTGTTGTGACCATTTAGACCCCACAGTTTTTTCACAGAATTTATTTGAATTGGGCTGTGAATTCAAAAAAATGTAATTTTTTCCAATAAGAGGTAGTTTTGGCTCAAAATTTCTTATTTTCACAAGGAATAAAATACCGCATTTTGTTGCCCAATTTGTCCTGAGTGTGGCAATACCCTATTTGTGGTGATAAACTGCCGTTTGGGCCCATGGGAGGGCTCAGAAGGAAAGGACCACCATGTGGCCTACTGGGAATTTTCTGGTGCTAAGTCGTGTGTGCAGAAGCCCCTGAGGTATCAGTACAGTTGAAACCCCCGAGAAGTGACCCCGTTTTAAAAACGACACCCCTTAAGGAATTCATCTAGAGGTGTAGTGAGCATTTTGACCCCACAGGTATTGTGTAAAAGATAATGTGCAGCAGTTGGTGCAGAGTGAAATTTGCAATTTTCTATACATATATGCCAATTCAGTGTCCGATATATTGTGCCCAGCATGCGCCACCGGAGATATACACCTCATAAACTGTAATGTTGGCTCTCCCGGGTACGGCAATACCCTACATGTGGCTGTTATCAGCTGCCCGGGCACGCAGCAGGGCTCAGAGGGGAAAGATGAGGAGGGGTAAGCTGTGCGAAGTGGATCAGAGCGAGTAAAACTGGGGTAAATTAAAAATAAAGGGATGGATGATAAATTTGAAAACACTCTTTCATACAGAGCTCTAGTTTTTCGGGACACGCGTCACATTGATATATTGTGTCCTTCCTTATCCCCCTCTTATAGCAGACTCTGCACCTCTTTTGACTTTTTCCCTTCTTGCCAGTTTGGGGAACTTCTCCTAAAAAGTGTTGCCCTGGTACGATGCCTGTGGCCCCGCTTCCAGAAGTACTGTAAGGCTTCAGGACTTGATCTGACAAGTCCACCCCTCCCATGTACCTATTGTAGTCCAGGATGCAGTCTAGTTTGGGGGTCCCTGTACTGGTACCTCGTACAGGTACATGGGTACTGGTGTGGCATCTCCCTGGTCTTGTACTTGACACACAATATGTTGCTGCTAGATTGTGCCCTGCTCTCACCCCTTCTGAGTGTTTGCCCAAGCAGAGTCGTAGGGAGGCCTCTCAGGTTTCTTCTAGCAGTGCCGCATGCCGCAGGACTTCTGGAAGCGAGGCAGTTGAAGAGTGGGACGCTGGTATAAAAATTATCCAGGTAGAGGTGGTAACCCTGGTCCAGCAGTGGGTGCACCAAATCCCACACAATTTTTGTATTAACTCCCAGTAAGGGGGGGCATTCTGGGAGCTGAGTACTGGTGTCCTTCCCTTTATATATCCTAAATTTGTAGGTATACCCTGATGCACTCTCGCAGCTTATATATCTTCACGCCATACCTTGCCCTCTTACCCGGCAGGTACTCGCGGAATTGAAGCCTCCCTTTCAAATGTACCAGGGATTCATCTATAGAAATACACTTCTCGGGGGTGAATGCTTGGGAAAACCGGGCACTGAAATGGTCTAATAGGGGTCTCCGTTTATACAAACGGTCAAAACTGGGGTCATCTCGGGGTGGGCACGGCTCATTATGAGTATAATGTAAGAAGCGAAGTATTGCCTCATTTTTATTTTATTTTATAGTTTCCAGCTCAGTTCTGAAGTTGCTTTGAGGGGCCCATATATTAGACACCCTTATCAAACACCCCATTTCAGAAACTAGACCCCCTCAAAGTATTCACAACAGCATTTAAAAAGTTTATTAACCCTTTAGGCGTTTCACAGGAATTTAGAGCAAAGTAGAGGTGACATTTAATTAATTTAATTTAATTTATTAGGCACCATGTCCGGTTTGAAGAGGTCTTGTGGTGCTAAAACAGTGGAAACCCCCCAAAAGTGACCCCTTTTTGGAAACTAGAGACCTTGAGGAATCCATTGCAGTTTTCTTGGGGTGCATGCGACTTTTTGATCAGTTTTTATTCTAATTTTAGGTGGCGTGGTGACTAAAAAAACAGCAATTTTAGTATTGTTTTTTATTCAATTTTTTTTACAGCGTTCACCGTGCGCTATAAATGTCATATTCACTTTATTCTGCGCGGCGATACGATTACGGCGATACCAGATGTTTATAGTTTTATTTTATGTCTTATGGCGTTTGCACAATAAAATACATTTTGTAAAATATAATTTATTTTTTGTGTTACCTTATTCTAAGAGCCAGAACTGTTTTATTTTTCCATCAGGAAAGTCGTGCGAGGACTTATTTTTTGCGTAACGAACTGTAGTTTCGATCAGTACCATTTTTAGGTACATGCGACTTTTTGATCTCTTTTTATTCCATTTTTTGGGAGGTGAAGTGACCAAACAATTGTGATTGTGGTACGGTTTATTATTTTCTCTTACGGCGTTCACCGCGCAGGATAAATAACGACATAGTTTTGTAGTTCAGGCCGTTACGGACGCGGCGATACCAATTATTTATAGTTTATTTGTTTATTTATATATTTTTATTAATAATAAAGAACTGATAAGGGAAAAAGGGGGACTTTTACTTTTATTACTTTTAAATCTTTTATTTTCTTATTTTTACACAACTTTTTTTTACTTTTTTACACTTTTTTTACTTTGTCCCACTAGGGGACATGAGGGCAGGAGGCTCTGATCGCTATTCTAATACACTGCACTACATGCGTAGTGCAGTGTATTAGAGCTGTCAGCTGTTCGCTGACAGCAAGCATAGTGGGTCCTGATTTTTGACCCACTAGGAGTCCATTGTTAGGATTCTGGTTGCCATAGTAGCCATCACGGCCCGCTATCGTGTAGCAGGCCGGCGATGGCAGCTTAACCCCTAAGAAGCCGCGATCGCTATTGAACGCGGCTTCTAAGGGGTTAATCGGCGGGGACCACCGCGATCGGTCCCTGCACACTAAGCTGTGATAGCCTGCTGTCGGAAACAGCAGGTATCACAGCTCAGACACGCGCCGGGATTAAATGGCGCCGTGTTTACTCAGGTCAGTAATAGTACTGACCTGAGCGCGAACGTTCTACTTAGCAGGACGTACTATTACTGACCTGAGCGCGAAGGGGTTAATGGCTGTTTTTTTCCCACTGTCGTGTGACTGTAGCCTAAATGACTGATGCCAGGAACCCTGTTCACATGTACCGTGTTTGGGCCGGCAAATCCGACTGACACACGGACCGTTTTTCACGGTCGTGTTAATCGGGCCTAATGTCATTTATTTAACCCTCCACCCCAGGGTCCTGCTCAGACCTCAGAGACTATAATGCAATCTCACCACAGAGTGCCCGCTCAGTGCCATCTGCTCGGCCCTGCTGCAATTTACACTGCTTTCATCTGCAATGTCGGAGACCGGCTGAGGTGGTGACAAGCAGAGAGGGATGTTAGTGCACACAATGCATCATGGATTATAGATTCTGTTAATCTGTTCCCTGCCGGGGAACACAGAATTTAAATGCGCGCCGATCAACGAGCTGTCTCGTTGATCGGTGCTCATATACGGCCGTGTATTAGGACCTTTACTCTTCGCTATCCCTTTTCTCTTTGTCTTCAGTTACCGACGATAAGCTGCTGGAATGTGAGGAAGAAGTCATCAAGCCCTAATAAGATATTACAAATTTCATAGATTTACATGTACTACTGATTTTATGCAACGAAAAAAAAAAGTTAAAAACATGCTATAATGTTGTTGATAGGGTTATTATGCATATTAGTATTCCCATTTACTGACAGCAAGCAGATATCACATGATGAGCAATCGAAACAAAAAATGTGTACGTTTGTTAGAAATTTGCATACCTTTTTATTATACTATTTTTAATTCTATATGTAAAACTGGAAATCCATTTTAATGAATGTCTGAAAATCCTTGTTTTGGTTCCATTTCAGGTGCTGTCGCACTGAAGAATCTTGAAATTAAAGAGAATGCGCTGGTAAGAAATAATTCGATGGACTTTGTACATACTTAAAGGGGTTGTCCACTACCGGACAACTGATGACCTATCTACCGGAGATATATATATATATATATATATATATATATATATATATATATATATATATATATACTACCGTTCAAAAGTTTGAGGTCACCCAGACAATTTTGTGTTTTCCATAAAACTCACACTTATATTTATCAAATGAGTTGCAAAATAACTAGAAAATATAGTCAAGACATTGACAAGGTTAGAAATAATGATTTTTATTTCAAATAATAATTTTCTCCTTCAAACTTTGCTTTCGTCAAAGAATGCTCCATTTGCAGCAATTACAGCATTGCAGACCTTTGGCATTCTAGCTGTTAATTTGCTTAGGTAATCGGGAGAGATTTCACCCCATGCTTCCAGAAGGCCCTCCCACAAGTTGGATTGGCTTGATGGGCACTTCTTGCGTACCATACGGTCAAGCTGCTCCCACAACAGCTCTATGGGGTTGAGATCTGGTGACTGCGCTGGCCACTCCATTACAGATAGAATACCAGCTGCCTTCTTCTTCCCTAAATAGTTCTTGCATAATTTGGAGGTGTGCTTTGGGTCATTGTCCTATTGTAGGATGAAATTGGCTCCAATCAAGCGTTGTCCACAGGGTATGGCATGGCGTTGCAAAATCCCTTATACCTTGTACAAATCACCCACTTTACCAGCACCAAAGCAACCCCAGACCATCACATTACCTTCACCATGCTTGATAGATGGCGTCAGGCACTCTTCCAGCATCTTTTCAGTTGTTCTGCGTCTCACAAATGTTCTTCTGTGTGATCCAAACACCTCAAACTTCGATTCGTCTGTCCATAACACTTTTTTCCAATCTTCCTCTGTCCAATGTTTGTGTGCTTTTGCCCATATTAATGTTTTCCTTTTATTAGCCAGTCTCAGATATGGCTTTTTTTTTTGCCACTCTTCCCTGAAGGCCAGCATCCCGGAGTCGCCTCTTCACTGTAGACGTTGACGCTGGCGTTTTGCGGGTACTATTTAATGAAGCTGCCAGTTGAGGACCTGTGAGGCGTCTATTTCTCAAACTAGAGACTCTAATGTACTTGTCTTGTTGCTCATTTGTGCAGCGGGGCCTCCCACTTCTCTTTCTACTCTGGTTAGAGCCTGTGTGTGTTGTCCTCTGAAGGGAGTAGTACACACCGTTGTAGGAAATCTTCAGTTTCTTGGCAATTTCTCGCATGGAATAGCCTTCATTTCTAAGAACAAGAATAGACTGTCGAGTTTCACATGAAAGCTCTTTTTCTAGCCATTTTGAGAGTTTAATCGAACCCACAAATGTAATGCTCCAGATTCTCAACTAGCTCAAAGGAAGGTCAGTTTTATAGCTCCTCTAAACAGCAAAACTGTTTACAGCGGTGCCAACATAATTGCACAAGGGTTTTCAAGTGTTTTCTAATCATCCATTAGCCTTCTAACACAGTTAGCAAACACAATGTACCATTAGAACACTGGAGTGATGGTTGCTGGAAATGGGCCTCTATACACCTATGTAGATATTGCATTAAAAACCAGACGTTTGCAGCTAGAATAGTCATTTAGCACATTAACAATGTATAGAGTGTATTTCTGATTAATGTTATCTTCGTTGAAAAAAAACTGCTTTTCTTGCAAAAATAAGGAAATTTCGAAGTGACCCGAAACTTTTGAACGGTAGTGTGTGTGTGTGTGTGTGTGTGTGTGTGTGTGTGTGTGTGTGTGTGTGTGTATACAGTGAAGGAAATAAGTATTTGATCCCTTGCTGATTTTGTAAGTTTGCCCACTGTCAAACACATGAACAGTCTAGAATTTTTAGGCTAGGTTAATTTTAACAGTGAGAGAGAGATTATATTAAAAAAAAAAACAGAAAATCACATAGTCAAAATTATATATATTTATTTGCATTGTGCACAGAGAAATAAGTATTTGATCTCCTACCAACCATTAAGAGTTCAGCCTTCTCCAGACCAGTTACACGCTCCAAATCAACTTGGTGCCTGCATTAAAGACCGCTGTCTTAAATTGTCACCTGTATAAAAGACTTCTGTCCACAGACTCAATTAATCAGTCTGACTCTAACCTCTACAACATGGGCAAGACCAAAGAGCTTTCTAAGGATGTCAGGGACAAGAACATAGACCTGCACAAGGCTGGAATGGGCTACAAAACCATAAGTAAGATGCTGGGTGAGAAGGAGACAACTGTTGGTGCAATAGTAAGAAAATGGAAGGCATACAAAATGACTGTCAATCGACATCGATCTGGGGCTCCATGCAAAATCTCACCTCGTGGGGTATCCTTGATCCTGAGGAAGGTGAGAGCTCAGCTGAAAACTACACGGGGGGAACTTGCTAATGATCTCAAGGCAGCTGGGACCACAGTCACTAAGAAAACCATTGGTAACACATTACGCCGTAATGGATTCAAATCCTGCAGTGCCCGCAAGGTCCCCCTGCTCAAGAAGGCACATGTACAGGCCCGTCTGAAGTTTGCAAATGAACATCTGGATGATTCTGAGAGTGATTGGGAGAAGGTGCTGTGGTCAGATGAGACTAAAATTGAGCTCTTTGGCATTAACTGAACTCGCCGTATTTGGAGGAAGAGAAATGCTGCCTATGACCCAAAGAACACCGTCCCCACCGTCAAGCATGGAGGTGGAAACATTATGTTTTGGGGGTGTTTCTCTGCTAAGGGCACAGGACTACTTCACCGCATCAATGGGAGAATGGATGGAGCCATGTACCGTAAAATCCTGAGTGACAACCTCCTTCCCTCCACCAGGACATTAAAAATGGCTCGTGGCTGGGTCTTCCAGCACGACAATGACCCGAAACATACAGCCAAGGCAACAAAGGAGTGGCTCAAAAAGAAGCACATTAAGGTTATGGAGTGGCCTAGCCAGTCTCCAGACCTTAATCCCATCGAAAACTTATAGAGGGAGCTGAAGATCCGAGTTGCCAAGCGACAGCCTCGAAATCGTAATGATTTACAGATGATCTGCAAAGAGGAGTGGGCCAAAATTCCATCTAACGTGTGCAAACCTCATCAACTACAAAAAACGTCTGACTGCTGTGCTTGCCAACAAGGGTTTGGCCAACAAGTATTAAGTCTTGTTTGCCAAAGGGATCAAATACTTATTTCTCTGTGCACAATGCAAATAAATATATATAATTTTGACAATGTGATTTTCTGTTTTTTTTTTTTTATATAATCTGTCTCTCACTGGTAAAATTAACCTAGCCTAAAAATTCTAGACTGTTCATGTGTTTGACAGTGGGCAAACTTACAAAATCAGCAAGGGATCAAATACTTATTTCCTTCACTGTATATCTATATCACACTCCAAAATACGAGATAGCACTCCAGTTATAGTGAAAAATAGGATCACTTTAATCACCCCTTGCGACTTTTCAGCCCTACTCCATGGGGCCTTTCTCAAGCAAGTCCGCGCATAAGGATCCTTTTAGATCAGTATGTGCTGTCTTATACGAACACATTAACGATACTGAAGTGTTTAGACAGTGAATAGACATTCCACGGGATGTCTATTCACAATCCCGACACTTCGTTAATGTTTCTGTGGTAGATACAGCAGAGCAAGCGTAAGTGTCTAAACACTATAGTATCGTTAATGTGTTAGTAGAAGACAGCACATAGTGATCTAAAAGGATCCTTATTCGCTGACTAAATGAATGGACAGGAGTGCATGACGCTGATTGGTCAGCGTCATACACTCCTCTGTACAACGCCCACTTGGTCAATAGTAAAACACGCCCAGTTGTCCATTGAGAAACTCATTAGCATAAAGCTAAAATCACTAAAGTGGTGAAAATAGTTGTTTTAAAATAAAAAGCACTGCTGTCACCTTATGTAGGAGATAGGGCACTTATAATGTGGTGACAGAGCCTCTTTAACAAATGAAAAGACCCTGATGTGTGAACAAAACCCTAAACCAAGTGTGAAGTCACATTTTTGTGTAAACTATGCCTCTGTTTTACATTTTCTTGTAATCTTGGATTATAATATTAAACTTGATTTTTTTAATTTTCTTCATTATAGAGTCAACTGGATGTGCCTTTTAAAGTTAAAGCAGGCCATATTGGTGAGAGATTCAATATTCTGTTTTGCTGGAATCTTAAAAGAAGTAGTTTCCAGTAGAGCATGTTATATCCAATAATAGCGAAACTGCAAAAGCAAAGTATTGACCCATAACGAACGAATTTCATTTCCAATACGTTTTAGGCTGGCCTGAAACTTCTCAGTTAATGCTTACGACAGTATGTCTAAGGTGATGGTGTTCCTTTTATCTACTCAAAGTATAGTGGCTCAGTAGTATTAGGGTGTATTCAGACAATGAGACATCCACACACCATCGGTCCCGTCCCGACAGCAGCGTTACAACGCGGCAGCTAGCAGGGCTGTGCAAGTTCTTTAACCCCCTTAGTGACCACCAATACGCCTTTTCACGTTGGTCACTAAGGGGCCTTTGGCTAGGCTGATGCTTTTTCACGTGAGCCTAGTCTGGAGCCGGGGCTCTGCTGTCTAATGACAGCTGGGTTCCTGCTCCAACACCCGCGATCAAAGTTTACTTCGATCGTGGCCGTTTAACCTGTTAAATGCCGCCGTCAATAGCGACCGCGGCATTTAACTTGTTTACAGAGGGAGTGAGCTCCCTCTGTCACCCATCGGCGGCCCGCAAATGCAATCGTGGGTCTTTGATGGGGTGTCATGGCAGCCGGGGGCTTGATAAAAGCCCCCAGGTCTGTCCTGGATATATGCCTATTAGTACGCGCCGGAGGCACGTCCCAATAGATTGCCTGTCAGATTTACACGAAGTATACCAAAGCATTATAGCAGCGATCTGAAGATCGCACAGTAAAGTCCCCTAGTGGGACTAGTGAAATAAATAATAAATGTGAAATAAAGATTAATAATAAAAATTACAGTAAAAAAATAAATCCATTTTTTTCCATAAAAAGTAGTTTTATTTAGTAAAAGTGTAAAAAATAAAAGTACACATATATGGTATCGCCGCGACCGTAATGACTCAATTAATAAAGTTAATATGTAATTTAAACCGCAAGGTGAACACCGTAAAAAAAAAAACGCAATAAACAATGGCAAAATTGCAATTTTTTTCCATTGCCCCCAAAAAAAGTCATAATAAAAATGAATCAATAAGTCCCATGCACCCCAAAACTACGTCTCGTCCCGCAAAAAACAAGTCGAAAAAAATCACTACATTGATGGAAAAATAAAAAAGTTACAGCTCTTGGAAAGCGACGATGCAAAAACAAATAATTTTAGTTCAAAAGTGTTTTTATTGTGCAAAAGCTGTAAAACATAAAAAAACTGACCCATAGAATAAAGGTAACCTGTTATTTACGCCGCACAGTTAACGGGGTCAATTTAAAAACGCATAGAACAATGGTGTAATTTCAGTTTTTTATTTTTATAATCCCCCCCCCCCCCCAAAAAAAAAAGGTTAATAAAAAAATTATATGTACCCTAAAATGGTGCTATTAAAAAGTACAACTAATCCCGCAAAAAACAAGTCCTCATACAGCTATGTGGACGAAAAAATAAAAGTTATAGCTCTTTGAATGAGACTATAGAAAAACGAATAAAATAGCTTGGTCATTAAGGCCTAAAATGGGCTCGTCACTAAGGGGTTAAGCAAGGCCAGAAGTTTTCTCAGCTGCCACGGGTCATTGATTCATGGCTCAGAAAACGCTGCCTTGTTGTGACCCCTCAGGATTGATAATAGACAGGGAACATAGCTCATCTTTCTTTATTCTTTCATCTCCCCTACGGACATACAGGAGCTCAGCACATGCTGCACTCACTGGGTGAGTTCCGTATCACATCACACAAATCACTTTACTTATGTATATAAACACGGGGAGTTCACACAGAGTTTTTTGGCTCGTTTTTTGATGCAGAAACCGTGCCGCAAAACACGCGAGCGGAAACACTGGCTCGGCGGAAAAAGAAGGGACATGCCCTATCTTCGGTTGTTTACGCCTCAGACCTCCCATTGACATCAATGGTAGGCAGAGAAAGCGTATTTCGCTGACTTTTATGCCCGCGGCGCTCAATGGCCGCAGGCGAAAAAAGCAGCAAAAATCTGCGTGCAGGCAGAGGAAAATCTGCCTCAAAGTTGCAAACGGAATTTTGAGGCAAATTTTCCACCTCCAAAAACCTCTGTGTGAACCCAGCCTTAGTGCCAGCCACAGTGGCATCCGTTACAGCTGCAGAGCCCCCAGTTCCAGCCTGATTGGTACCAGTAACAACTGCAGTGAAACCAGTGACGGCTGTAGTGCCAGTCTTGGTGGATCTAGTAACAGCTGCAGTCCCCTTCGTGCCAACCACAGCAGTATCAATAACTACATAGCCCTCCTCCGTTCCAGCCACAGTGGTACTAGTGGCAGCTGTATTACCCACGTGCCAGCCACATCACTTTACTCATAATCCTTTACTTATGCATCTAAAGTATACACATTTGTCCAGTATGTTTATTTCAAATTCAGGGACACTGCTGTTTTAAAGTAGGCCATATAACTGGATAAAGCTATGTTCACATCTGCGTCGCAGATTTAGTCATATTCGCCAGACAAAATAGTGCAGCATGCAGCGCTATTTTGTCTGGAAAAATTGCGGAAAACCATTGAAGTCAATGGGCGCCATTTAGCGCCGTCTGTGTCAGTCATACAACGGATCCAGCACTTCTGTTATTTTCGTTGTTCTTTTCCTATGATGGAGAAAAGCAATGGAAATGGGGATGTAAGTGTGAGCAGAGCCTAATTAGTTCACGATGAAGGAATCGCTGTGTATACAATTCCCCTATGTAAATTTATAGGGTAGATTAGAGAAAATCGCCCAGCCCCAGATTCCAGTATTTTGAATAGTAAGAATAGCCACATGTTGATGCCTTTACAAATGTCAAATAACCTTTTATGTTTTTATATAGGCAAGCTTGATCTTAAGATTCCTTGGAAAAATCTATATACTCAACCAGTGGAGGCGGTTTTGGATGGAGTTTACTTACTTATAGTGCCTATTGCTAGTAAGTTCTTGTTAACATTTTCTTAAACATCTGCAAATTATAATGTATTTTTTTTTTTTATTTATTTATTTTTTAAGATTAAGCAGCATAATTAACAGTACATTAATTATATTACATCTTTATCATCTCTGCTTATGAAATCCTCTATCCCAATGGATTCCATGTCTAGTAACTTTTTTTTTTTTTTTCAATTAAAAAAATTAATAATCAACATCCGTAATATTACAAAAATACATAATTTATACCCTCCGCTCCCCACCCAGAAATCAAATAAACACTCTATTTTCCCATTTCTCCATCTTCCCACTCCCTTCCTTTCCTCTCCTCATCTACCCATTTCTAGAAAAGGGATCATTGAACATTGAACTCCTCCCACTATATCTTGGTTAAATCTACCATTCTAAGTGACGCTGTATAGATAAATTGGCAAAACAAACTAGAGTCCTCAACAAAATCGCAATACCTCCCCATTCAGCTATTAACTATATCAAAACAAAAATGTAATCGTATCTTCCCTAACCTACCTTTTAGTTTTCACTACAATTATGGGAGGAGAAATACATCTCTGCTAAGCTATTTGTCCCATTAACCACCTAAAGAGACTTTCTCCAACACCTCGGCATCAAAATGGTAAATGAAAAAAAAAACACGAAAAAAACAAAAACACACACCTTAGGCCTCATGCACACGAACGTATTTTGTCCCTCCAGTAAATACTGGCGTAAATACGGGTCCTTGGTCACACGTATTCGACCCGTATTGCACCAGTATTTATGGACCCGTGCCCGTAAATACGGGTCCGGTGTCACCAGTATTCCACCCGTATTTACGGGCATGTTTTCGCTGCAAAATTGCACTGCACTAATCGGCAGCCCTTTCTCTCTATCAGTGCAGGATAGAGAGAAGGGGCAGCCCTTTCCGAGGTAAAAGTAAAAGAAATTCATACTTACCCGGCCGTTGCCTTGGTGACGCGTCCCTTTCTTGACATTGAGCCTGACCTCCCTGGATGATGCGGCATTCCATGTGACCGCTGCAGCCTGTGATTGGCTGCAGTGGTCACATGGGCTGAAACGTCATCCCGGGAGGCTGGACTGGAGGAAGAAGCAGGGAGTTCTGGGTAAGTATGAACGTCTTTTTTTTTTTTTTCAGATTGATCTATATTGTGATTGGTAGTCACTGTCCAGGGTGCTGAAACAGTTACTGCCGATCGTTTAACTCTTTCAGCACCCTGGACATTGACTATTTACTGACGTCGCCTAGCAACGCTCCCGTAATTACTGGTGCACAGACGTAGTCACCCGTAATTACAGGAGCCCCATAGACTTCTATGGGCCTGCCCGTGCCGTAATTACGGCCTGAAATAGGACATGTTCTATATTTTTCAACGGCACAGGCACCTTCCCGTAAGCATATGGGGAGGTACCCGTGGCCAATAGAAGTCCATGGGCCCATAAAAACGTGCCCTAATTACGGGCGTTTTTACGTTCGTGTGCATGGGGCCTTACTCAATACACCAGATCTCCTCCCATCTCCCAATATGGACGGTTTTACTAAACTTAAGTTTCTCATACTACTTTATTACAATATATCATTATTTAACCCGCACGGTGAACGCCGTAAAAAAAAATAAAAAATTGTAAACGCCAGAATCTCTATTTTTTGGTCACCTAATCTCCCACAAAAAATTAAATAAAAAGTGATCAAAACGTTGCATGTACCCCAAAATGGTATCATTAAAGGCATGGTGTTGCCCTAAAAACATGTATTTTTTTTTTAAAATTAAACATTTAGTGTGTGGGTGATTAAACATTGTTCAAATTTTTTTTTTTTTTTTTGGCACGAGCCATGTAATATTATAAATTATTTCTAATTTATAATACTACCCATTTTTGGCCACTAGATGGGGCTGTTCCCAAAATTGCAGCATTGCAACATTGGGTTAAAAGCCCTCGCTCTAGTGAGCTCTCAGCATCCCCCCCTCCTTTATCCTGGCTAGTGCCGGGATAAACGAGGGGTTTGAAAGGTTTAACCTGCTACACTGCGTGTCGCCATTTTTTGAGGTAACCCACAGTGTAGTAGGTTTACATATAGTAGTAAACACACACAAACACTAACATACATTGAAATCTCTTACCTGCTCCTGCCGCCGCGGCTCCCTCTGGCCCGTCCGCTCCGTTTGCTGCCGCTGTTCCATGTGCACAAGTCCGGAAGCCGCGACCGGAAGTAGTAATATTACAGTCCGGCCGCGACTTCCGGTCCACAGGAAAATGGCGCCGGACGGCGCCAATTTCGAATAGGACTGTGTGGGAGCGGCGCATGCGCAGTTCCCACACAGACGCCGTACACGGCAGTCAATGGGACGGGAGCCGTTCGCAGTCCCTATGGGACTGTGGCTGCCGTATTCCATGTCTGTGTGTGTCGTTAATCGACACACACAGAAATGGAACAAAAAATGGCAGCCCCCATAGGGAAGAAAAAGTGTAAAAATAAGAAAAAGTAAAACACAAACACACAAATGAATAAAAACGTTTTTATTAAAGCACTAACATCTTTAACATATAAAAAAAATTATTTGCCATGACACTGTTCCTTTAAAAACCACAGCTTATCCCGCAAAAAATAAGCACTCCATAGCACTTAATCGATGAAAAAATAAAAAATGTATGGCTCTCGGAATTTGGCAGCACAAAGAAATTTGATTTTTTACACTTAGGTTTTTACTTGTAAAAGTTGTAAAATATAAAAAAAACTATATATATTTGGTATCGCCGTAATTGTATTGATCCCCATAATAAAGTTAACATGTTGTTTAAATTGTACAAAACTACGCGTAAAAAACAATGGAGGAATCGCTGTTTTTTTCCGTTTTCTACCCCTCAAATAATTTCCCCGTTTCCTAGTTCATTATATGGTACAATAAATGGTGCTACGAAAAACTACAAATCGGCCCACAAAAATCAAACCCTCATAGGACTATATAGACGGAAAAATAAGGCGTAGCTTTAGCTCCAAATTTTTCATTTTCTCTACAAATAAAGGAAAAAAAGAACCCCAACATTTGTAAAGCAATTTCCTCAGTACAGCAATACCCCATATGTGGTCATAAACTACCTTTTGTGCACACGCAGGGCTCAGAAGGGAAGGAGCGGCATTTGGATTTTGGAGTGCAGATTTTGCTGGGTTGATTTATGGTCGCTATGTCGCATTTGCAAAGCCCTTGTGGGACCAAAACAGTGGAAACCCCTCCAGAAGTGACCCCATTTCGGAAACTACACCCCTCTTGGTATTTACCTAGGGGTGTAGTGAGCATATTAACCCCGCAGGTGTTTTGCAGAAATTATTGTGCACTCGATGTTGCAGATTGAAAATGTTTGTTTTTTTATTTTTTTGTCCATATCAATATGTGGTACCCAGCTTGTGCCACCATGAAAAGACAGCTCTCTAATTATTATTCTGTTTCCCGGTTTTAGAATCACCCTACATGTGACCCTAATATTTTGCCTGGACATTCAATCAGGCTCGGGAGTGAAAGAGTACCATGCAAAGTTGAGGCCTAATTTGGCGATTTACAAAGTATTGGTTCACAATTGCAGGGCTCTGATGTGAAATAATAAAAGAAACCCCTGAGAAGTGACCCCATTTTGGAAACTACACGCCTCAAGGCATTTATTAAGGGGTGTAGTGAGCATTTTCACCCGCAGGTCTTTTCCATAAATTATTGCACTGCGGATGGTAAATTAAAATTTTTCCCTCGATATGCCATTTCAGTGGCAAATATGTCGTGCCCATCTTGTTCCACTGGGGAGACACACCCCAAAAGTTGTTAAAAGGGTTCTCCAGGGTATGGCGATGCCATATATGTGGAAGTAAACAGCTGTTTGGGCACACTGTAGGGCTCAGAAGGAAGGGAGCGCCATTTGGCTTTTGGAGCATGGATTTTGCTTGTAGTAGTTTTGTTTGAGTATTACTGGTGTTTCCGTTTATAATGTGGGGGTACATGTAAGCCGGGCGGAGTACATTAGGGGCATAGTCAGGTGGTATAATAATGGGGTAAAAAACAATAAAATGATCCATAGATGTGTATTACGCTGTGAATTAATCCTTTCTGCACAGGCCGGTGTCGCACTGATAAATGTCCTTCCTTATCTCCCTTTTGGTCCAGACTCCGCAACATTTGCAGTTTGGGGAATTTTGCTGGGAAAGTGTTGTCCTGGTATAATACGTATTAGTAAGAGCATATATGCGCAATCACAGGATGCAATGACCACTCACAATAGACACAATGAGGGAAGGAAAAGATAGAATGGTGAACAAACACGGGCAAAGGAAAAGAAAGGGAGGTCGTGGTGAACCTGGACTCCAGCACCTGAACATCCTAAAAAAAAATAAAAAAAATGAGAAGAAGCAGCCATGCATCTGTCAGAGATGTGGTTAGAGCAAACAAACCCTTACACACCAGCCTGAAGTCCCTACTGTGACGAAGTCTCATGGGAAAGGATGATTTTCTCAGGTCACCGCATTGCGATAGGTGGAAGAACAGAGGAACGTAAGCCAGTGAGACCAGGTATCCTTGTACCATATAGAAGTGGCCGGGGAATGAGCCAGAAGGTGTTCCATTCGCTGTATCAAAGCGACCTCCTGGAACCACTCATTCCGCAGCGGAGGGACTGCCGTTTTCCACTTACGAGGGATAACCGATTTGGCGGCTTGTATGAGATGTCTAATTAAAGAAGATTTGTAAATGGGCAGCGGCATAGGGAACATAAATAAAAGGATCGCCTCAGGGAATTAGGGACCGAAACCCCAGTAACTTCCACTATAATTTTAAGAACCGCCTCCCAAAAGCTCTGCAACATAGGGCAACTCCACCAAATGTGAGATATGGAAGCCCCCGACGCCCCACACCGCCATAACTCGTCAGGTACAGACGGGTACCATTTGTGCAGGGCAGCAGGAACTTGATACCACCTAGAAATAATTTTGTAGCTAGCTTCCTGGGCTCGGATAGCTACTGAGGCCTTCTGGGAAATGTAGAAACACCGTCTCCATTGAGCGTCAGAAAAGGTCGCGTCCCATTCTGTCTCCCAGGCCCTGCAGAAGGATGGGAGATGAGGGGATAGCTGGGAAAGGAGCAGTTTATAGAGTGTGGAGATGGCATGCGCAGGGGACCGGGTGGAAACACATAACCGCTCAAAGTCAGTAAGCGGCCGGTGAAGAGGAGCACAACGCTTAGTGACACTATAAAAATGTTGTAACTGGGAGTATGCGAATTGGTGACGATGTATCAGCTGGACAGATCGTGGCCAGTGGGAGCAAAGATACATCAGAGAGAACCTTAGTGAAATACATGGGGTTGGTGGAAGACCTACCCAGGAAGGAGAGACGCGCCTCCCTGGCTGCAAAGGCAGAGTTGTCAGTGACTGGGATAAAAGGACCCAATGGGTCAACTAACGAGCCCATCCTTCCAGAGGACCGCAATGCCAAGAGGGTATGGAAAACCACAAAGGAGGCAGAAGTCAGTCTATTCCCAGGCAGGGTCCAAGGCAAAGTAGAAAGGGTACGAGTACACAGCTGTTGGGCTAAACGGACCGAGAGTTTAGAGTCATGATTGTGGAAAAAGTCTAGGACACGAGCATGAGTTGACGCCAAATAGTAAAGGCGACAATCCGGCAGACCAACCCCACCTGCACCCCTGGATCGAGTAAGAATTGTCCTACTCAAATGGAGACGACCTGCAGGCCATATGAAGGAACCAAAGCATTGTTGGATACATAGCCAATTAGAGGATGGGATGGAAATAGGGATAGTCTGCATTAGGTAGAGCAGTCTGGGGAGAAGTGACCTCTTAATAATAATAATACGGCCAAACCAAGAGAATTCCTTTTTATTCCAAGAGTTGAGGTCTGTGGGAAACTTGGCTAATAAAGGGATAAAGTTGTTGGGGAAAAGTTGGGAGAGATAGCTTATATGTGTACCCAAATAGGTTATACCCCCAGCAGGCCAGGGGAAGGGGAAATTTATTTTGAGCAGCGATAGTGTCGAGGATGGAAGGGATACGTTCAGCGCCTCAGACTTGGAGAAATTAATCTTAAAATTTGACCAAACTCCAAAGCGGGACAGCTCGGACATCAACGAGGGAAGCGAAACATGCGGGTCCGTGAGATAAACCAATAGGTCATCAGCAAAGGCGGAACACTTATATTCAGTCCCACCAATGACAACCCCCTTAATATCCGAGCTGCTCCGAATGCAGGCCATAAGATGTTCCATAAGAAGGACATACAACAATGGGGATAGAGGGCAACCCTGTCTAGTTCCATTATGAATAGCAAATGGAGCAGAAAGGGAGCCGTTTATTTTTAGTTGGGCGGATGGAGAGTGGTAGAGAGCCATTATTTTACTCATAAGGGAAGGTCCCAGTCCTATATGTTGAAGAGTTTGGTGAAGGGCAGGCCAGGATATCCTGTCAAACGCCTTCTCGGCATCTAGGGACAGGATCATGAGGGGGATGTGGCGAGTCTGGGCATGGTGGACAATATCAAAGGTTTTAAGAGTATTATCTCGCGCCTCCCGACCCGGCAGAAACCCCACCTGATCCGGGTCAACTAATTCAGAGAGTTGTTTATTCAGCCTGTTGGCTAACAACTTGGCATCAATTTTGAGGTCGACGTTGAGCAAGGAGATGGGGCGATAACTTGGACAGAGCTGGGGATCTTTACCCGGTTTAGGAATAACCGTAAGATGGGCCAAGGTGGAGCCAGGGGGGGAACAAGACGTCAGGTGAGATCGAATTAAAGGCCCGGAGCAGAAGTGGCGCTAAACCGTCAGTCAATGATTTATAAAATTTGGCAGTATATCCATCCGGCCCCGGACTCTTTCCCCCTGGGAGGTCCTTTATTACAGCAAGGACCTCCGACGGGGTAAAGTCAGCCTCCAACTCCTCCGACACTTCCCTGGACAAAGGCGTGAAAGGAGAAGGGAAAGTGGCCCGATCCGGGGGTAAGGAGTTAGCGGATGGCCGAAGATTATAAAGGTCAGAATAAAACGCATGAAAACAGTCCGCAATCTCAGGGGTCGTATGGACCACATGGCCAGAGGAAGATTTAATACTGGGTATATGGGATTGAGCCAGTCGAGCCTTTAAAGCTCTGGCTAACATGCGTCCACTCTTGTTACCAAATTCATAAAACTTGCTCCGGCACACCTGGAGGGCCCGCTTTTGAGCCGAGTCCAACAGACGACGGGCATCTTGTCGTGCACTTTGTAACTCCCGTAAAAGTGGAGTAGAAAGCGCACGCTTGTGAGCCAGTGTCAGGGAACTAATTTTTTGAAGAGCAAGTTTAAAGGAATGGACCCTTTCTCTTTTGAGGTGCGCTCCATGTTTTATAAGGACACCTCGGAGTACACATTTAAGGGCCTCCCACTGCATCATCGGAGATGTGGTATCATGAGAGTGATCGGATGTGAAGTGCTCCACCGTTTGCAACAGTTCGGCGCTGCAAACCCCATCAAGGAGCAGGGACTCATTAAGCTTTCAGGGCCAGGGACCTTTAGTAAGGAACGGAAGGTGTAGGGTACAGAACACTGGGGGCATGATCAGACCATAAAATGTTGCCAATGGACGTGGAATCGGCCCATGTGAGGGCATGGTGTTGAAGTAGGATGTAGTCCAGGCGACTGTAGGTGCCATGCGGAGGAGATTAAAAACTATAATCTCTATCAGAAGGGTGTTGTAGACGCCAAGCATCACAGAGCTGAAGCTGCGCAAGAGCGTGTTTCACCCGTTTGAGAGCACTATATGCAATACTGGAACGACCAGTAGAATTGTCCAGTTTCTGATCTAAAGTGAGATTAAAGTCTCCGCATAACATCACGGTCCCCTGCACAACCGGAAGGGCATTGTCTATGAGATGAAGGAGGAAAGGGACCTGACCAATGTTAGGGGCATAGGCATTAATCACAGTGAAATCATGCCCACCAATATTTAGCACTAATATTATATATCGAGCATCCGGGTCGGTGACCACATTGACAACCTAATGAGTGAGGGATTTATGAAGAGCTATGGCCACTCCACATGATCTGGAAAGGGTATTACTAAAATGCCAGTGTGTGTAAAATTTATGTCTAATAGTAGGGGAGGGACCTTCCTTATAGTGTTTACTGGAAGCATGCAATATGTACCTTGCGCTTATGCAGGTGGTGCAGGATTTGCGCTCTCTTTTCAGGCGTATTCAACCCCTTCGCATTGAAGGAGGCTACTGTGAGGTCAGCCATAGACGCAGGCAATACCGCTCTCTGAGACGTTCCGAAAGGAACAGGAAAAGCAGGAGTCCAGGATCACCACAAGGAAGAGAAACGGAATGGACAGTCTAGTGAGAGAAATCGCAACATTAAAAAAAAAAAAAAAAAGCATCAACAAAAAAGGCAGCAAAACGGAGACTGCCGCACAGACTAAACAAAAAAATCGTGAAGGACCCGAAGGCGTCATTTGCTCGCCCCATTGGTCCAGTACCTACAGGGGGAAGGTGACCTCTACGCAGAAAAGCAACCCGTGCTCCCCAGCATATAATAATTGAAATAAGCAGGACCGCATACAACCCAAACTATCAGGCTGAATGGGCAGGATCTCTAGGCGGTGAAGGCTCTCTGTCGCGGCCATGACCAGATCGTCTTCTGGGGCCCCTCGGAGGGCGCCCCCCAGCAGGTGGCGGGTGCGAAGGAGGGCGTCCTGTGTAAGAACCCCTGCCAACAGAAGATAACAACGAGGGCCATTCATGGATAACAATGGGAGGGAAGGCCCAGATACCTCAGAAAGTCATGTAAGTCACTCGGAGCTCTCAACGTGTAGATATGACCTTCTTGTCTGACCATGAGGGCAAAGGGGTAGCCCCATTTATAGATGATGCCTAGATTACGCAGTACCTCCAGAAGAGGTTTGAGAGCCGATCGTTGCGCCAAGGTGTGTCTGGACAGATCCGGTAAGATACGTATCTGCGTACCTTGATGGAAGATGACAGATTGTTGTCTGTTTTTTGCAGAATCGATTATTTAATGGCGTAGAAATGAATCCGACAAATGACATCTCTGGGCCACTGATCATCCAGATTCAGTGGGCACAGAGCTCTATGAGCACGATCAATCTCCATGTGCGTATTTGGCAGACGACCCAGTAAGTTATTGAAGATGGTAGACAGAGTAGAGAACCGGTCCGATGTAGGGATAGATTCAGGCAGGCCCCGAACCCCGAAGATTGTTCCTCCGATTACGATTCTCAAGATCATCCAGATGTTGTTGCAGAGTAAACAGATGAGCCGAATGTTGTTGCAGGGTGGAATGCATAGACGCCAACGTGGCAGAGGTGAGTAACACGATCCTGAGCAAGAGTATCTACTCTCGTAGAGAGTGAAGAAAGTTCAGCACGGAACTGGGTGAACTCCGCTTTACATTCATCCACAATCTGCCTGGCAAAGGAAGACCTATCAGCACTAGTGGGTAACGTTTGAACCATCTGACGGATATCCGAAAGAGTGGCCGGGCGATTTTACCATACAGGTACCAATGAGGAGTCTGGATGACTTAATCTAAAAACCGCCGGAATGTCGTCCGGATTGTGAGCAGAGTCCAGAACAGGGAGACTGGAGGAAAAAAGGTCTTGACTTGGCCCATGGGAGGAGGACAGAGGCCGCTGGCATGGGGGGGGGGGACCTCTCTGGGCATCAAGGGCGGAGTGGTTGGCTGGCTAGGTGGGGGGGCCACTCCAAGGGGAGCCTGATGGCCACGAGGGGTCAACTCCTAGGGGTATGGGGCTCTGATGAGTCTGCGGGAAGACCTGGGCCTGGGAACATGAGGTCGCAACAGTGGGCCCAGTGCTGTGAGGTCTATGACCTCCGTACTCACAGTTCATGTGTAGCTGGGATGAGGCCTCCTGGGAAGGAGCAGCAGCATAACCAGGCAGGTCCTGATGGGCTGGATCAGCGGATCCAGAATCCCCCTCATGGATGAGTCCGGTCCAGGTGCAGGCAGGCTGATGCTGACTATTCAGAAACCGCAGGCAGCGGAGGCCAGGCCGGCAGTGATGCGTCCAGCAGAGAGGGCCTATCACACATTTCCGGGCGCTGCGGCCCTGAGGAGTGCCAACGGCCATCTTGAAACTCCTCACACGAGGCTGGAAGAGGAGCAGCGGCTCCCGAGTCAGGCCCGGCGACTGCAGGGCTATTCAGTGGGGTCCCTGCACTGCGGGCTACCCCAGGAGGGAAGGACAGCCGGAGTACTGCAGCAGGCCCGTGGGAGGACGAGATCCGGGCGGCCATCTTGAAAGTCAGCTGGCCGGGATGCCCGGGGCCCAGCTTCATCTGCGGCCTTAGAACGGAATTTGGAGCTTGCCGGCCCCTGCACCTGCTCCCGACAGGGCAGGGAGATGTCTGCCGACACAGGAGGCTCGCCCCCAGAGCCCTGGGGCAGCCTAGGTGGAGACGGCGGTCGGCCATCTTGCCCACGTGCGTCCGACCGGAGCACAGCCCGGGGCTGCATCGGGGTCTGTCTCCCCCAAAAAACGTCCCGATGTCACCCTGTGGGGATGCGGGACGTGAAGAGGAGGCTGCCTTGGGTTTCTTTGATGCCTTCCCCATTTAGGATTCCGGATGTTAGCCGATTCAGGTGAGCTGGTGGAGGAGCGCAGAGACACACACATCCTCACTCACCCATAGCTGGCCACGCCCTTTTTTTTTTTTTTTTTTTTTCCTTCCCTTTTTTTTTTTTTTACACTTTACACTTTTTTACCTATGTAGTGCAATGTATTAAATCAGTCAGTCATTCACTGACAGCAAGCCGAATAGGCTCCGGTGCCGACTCCATCTTGCCGCTGGCTATGGAAGCCTTTTAGGTCCCGCCTCCGGGCGGAGCCTGTAAGGCTCCCGTACTAGGCATATCGGGAGGTGCCGTTGTGCCGTTGTGCTGCATCACATCACCTTATTCATGCCTCTCTACAATGAAGTTGGCATGAATGCTGGTACGGTACAGAGATACACATAATTGACATACAAACAGCACGCGCCTCTTTCCAATGCAGGTTCTGTGGATGCAGCCACGTATTTTTTCTTGTCTGTAGTTAATATACAGCCTTTACCTGCAGTGCAAGGGTTGCATCTACTGACACATTTCACTTGAGCTAACATTACAGATTTAAGATGTCCATTTTCCGTGTCTCGGTTGGTCTGTGAAGGTCATCATTTAGGAAGAGATTGCCATAAGCTGTCCAAAATCTGTAGTGTAAGTAAGTAACTATACAACAACCTATACGACTAATAGGCACATTTGATATGGCAAACCATACGATCAGGAGTATACTAGACAAGCATTGGAGAATTCTCCAGATGGACACAGATCTTAGGGGGATAGTTACACCTAAAGCACAAGTTACCTACCGAAAAGGTAGAAGTATCGGGGACCAACTAATGCACAGCCATCTAGAAACCACAAAAAGTGAAGGTTGTTGGCTGGATCGTAAAATAAATGGATCCTTCAAATGTGGGCACTGTAAAGCGTGTACATTCATACTAATCACTAAAATGTTCAACAGTGCACACACAGGAATTTATTACCCGATTAAAAGCTTCTCAAATTGTAGTTCCAACAACGTGGTATATAAAATCACCTGCTCATGCCCCTTGGACTACATTGGAAAAACAACAAGAGAATTCAGAAAGAGAATTTTAGAACATATAGGTGACGTGCGTCATAAGAGAGATAAACCAGTTTCCCGTCATGTACACTTGAAACACAAAGGAGATCCAAATTGTCTTAAATTTATGGTAATTGAACAACTACGACCATCCATAAGGGGTGGAGATCTGGATAGAACTCTGTTACAAAGAGAATCCAAGTGGATTTTTAAACTAGGTACTATGGTACCAAATGGTCTAAATGAACAACTGGACTTTGGTTGTTTCATCTAAATACACTTTATTTCCAATATTCAAACATTAAAGAATATTTTTGCTAAGTATCTTTAATACATATTGAATTTTTTCAACCTCTGATAATAGCTTTAAAAATATCAAACTCAGTTTGCAACTTAAATATCCAAAGAATTTTAGTCACATGACTGTTTATAAATGGATTACCCTAAACTAAACATAGCTTTTTTGATTATGTTCAGATATAATGCTGTGTCCCTGGTTCAATGAGTGCTGACATGCTTATGTCGGCACCACTGTCCCTTGCACACGGCATTTGTTCCGTTCTGACACTTCCCTATTCCTCATCCCACCAGTTATTCCCTGACCACGCTCCTCATCACCAAGCATGGATGTCTTCCATGTTATTTTCTCTAACACAGACCCGTGATGCCTGTATAGGCACACGGACCTGATGTACGAGAAATACACTGAGTACGTCACAGCCAATCATTGGCCGCTGCGTCACCATAAGGGATTGTTTCCCCTTTATGCATCTCCTGTCTGCACTTGTTCGCAGACAGGAGACGCAGTTATATCCGCAGTATATTAATCTGGGTAAGTCTGCCGGGGGTTCTAAGTGGCACTCGTTCTCGGCGCGGCTGCTCACACAGCCGTGGCATGATTTTCATGCCCGGCGTGCGTTCAGTCGCGGGGAGGAGAGATCTGTCACCTCTAACACACACCTCCCTTGATACGTCACAAGGGGGTGTGATAGGTGGGATGGGCTAGGGGAAATAATCTAGCATAAAAAGCAGGGATTCCCTCAGTACACTGACGGCACACGCCAGGGACAGGCGTTCTTTGTTTACCTCCTACCAGGAAGGATATAATCGTTGCCACTGCAAGATTGTTCTAAAGGATTCCTTTTGCCACTGCAAACTTGCTCTAATCGAGCTTTCCCCTGTGCAAGAAATGACAGCTGAGCAGCACATTGAAAATAACTGCTGCTCTGATTTAACATGCTCTAAGTTATTGAGCATTCCTCTCTATCAAGATTGACAGCTACATTTTAAGCAGCAAGCCCTGACTTTGGACATCACTGCTTCATCGACCTATCTCCCCTGAGGAATTGCCTGGTCAGCAGGAAACGCGTTGGGAGAATTACCTGTCGTTTTTCACCTTCCAAAGAGAGGATTTAATATTTTTCTCTGGACACATTCACGTGGAGGACTACCAACCAAATACGGGGTAGGAGGGCAATTGCCCCATTGTTGTTTTTTACACTTTTTCCACATGTGATCCAAGAATCAAGAACCATTCATACTAGGAAACCACACAAAAGGTGGACTGATTTATTGCTGTTCATTGCTGTCAACAGGAAATCTTGACAATATTCCGAATTGATGGAAACTAAATACATATTTGCACGCAGTATTGGCAGATAGGATCCTCATGTTGTTTTACATGTTTGTCCATTTTTTACCTACACCAGTAAAAGTTATATTTTAGTACTCCGGATCTATTCTTTCTTTATTTTGATACTACGGAGAAGTGAATTCACAATAATCCAGGTGGGGGATATACTACACCACGAATTATCTACAAAATCTGTAGTGTAAGGCCAGATTTGGAATCTGTACTCATGACCGTTTTACTTTAAAAATTAATTAACTTTTGTTTCATGTTATTAGGCAAATTCAGTCAGAAAATATTGGTATTTTGTTTCATTTTGCACTTCTTTCAGGTATAAAATATGATGCTGAGAAAGAAGAGAAACAGTTCCTGGAAACCAGACAGCGGGAACTACAGCGCATCGAAGAGGCCAAACAGAAAATGGCTGATCAGGGTATGGAGAAATTCTTGTTTCAAGAAACTGAAATCTAATGTGATGTTCACTTCCCTTTGGACCAAATATATTATCTGCAGATAGAAGGGGTTGTCTACTTTGGACAATTCCTATCCTTATGCTAATTTTTTCTCGACTGCGTTATGAATACTATTTTATTTTAATTGTTTTAGAAAAGCCAAAAGAAGAAAAACAGGATACCTTTGTAGAGAAGTTAGTAACTCAGGTTATTAAGAATCTTCAAGTGAAGATCTCGAATATTCATATCCGATACGAAGATGATGTAAGTAAAAGATACTGAATTTGTGTGGCGTAAAAAAAGAAAAGTGGAGTACATGCCTGTGCGCTAGTTTTTTTTTGAGTGTTTTGGACGATTTTTACGCTTCCCTCAACAGTTTTGAAAAGGGACATGACTAAAAGTTATAAAACATGGCAAATTTGTTAATGCATAGCGCAAATTATTTATGTAAAGTACACCAGCCTGGAAGTGGTTTAAGGGAGAGAAAAGTGTCTAGCGAGTTTGGCCAAATTTATCATGCTGTGTGCCATCACCATCCCCTATAATTAGGCTTTTTTTGGCCACTTTTGATAAACCTCCCTCACTGTGTTTTTAGTTGTATTGTGCAGATGCTTTTTATAGTAGCATACTTGAGACAGGCTCTTGAGGTCCCTCCAGCAAATAGGCATTTCATTTCTTTGGAATACACTTCAATATTTATTCAGGTCCACTCATACCATGTCTTTTTTTTAATGCTTGTCCAGTGTCTCTGCATGAGATCTTAAAGATATTCAGTGCTCCTTAAAGTGTACCTAACCTTTCAGGTGACTTTTCCAAATAAGCTGTTACATGTGTGTACATGAGGAATAACACTATTTCTGGCCATTATATGACTAGTATATGGCATTTTTCAGGAGTTTTCCCTTTAGCAGGCTCGATCTCTAATTCTCAGTTTTCTCTGAGAAGTGGGTGGAGCCTAACTGCTAAGATGTCTATTATACACTGCACACGTAGGGAAGAGGAGAATCCTGCTCTCCTATCTCTATCACATATATAGTAGCAACAGCATGGAGGAGATTACACCGCAGTATGTTGAGCAGTGTAGCTGAGAATGCAGCACTGAGGTGAGATATACCGCTTACTATAAGCTGCTGCAGCATCTGTGTTGGAGTCTCTCTGCCTCTACTGCTGCTCTCCTCAGTCTTCTCCTCTCCATAGACTTCTATGGGCATCTGTAACTTGATCCCTCAGTTCATCTTGCCTCTTTCACCAGTTACTAGGCTCCCCTCCCCACTCCCAAAGGCATTTCTTTCTAATAAGATATATTACAAAGTTTCTTATATTCGCTTGTACTATTGATTTATGAAAAATTTTGTTGAAAAGTTAGTGACCATTTAAGTTACACCCAAGCAAGTACTTCATATTTCATTTGTTACCTAGCTTAAATGTTTCATGACTTAAATTCAAGTATACACAAACGTCATTCAGAGCGATACCGCTTTCTTCTACATTAACCCCTTCCCGCACTTTCACATACATGTACGTCACGGGAAGGGTCTACTTTCCGCATTTTGTTGTGCATGTACACGATAAGAATCGTACGTTAGGGCTCCCTCTATCACTGCTTGTTCGCCTGCGATCTTGATTGCTGTCCGCCAGAGGCATGTCCTAATATACCGCCTGTTATATTTACACTGACAGGCGGTAATGCATTAGTATACTAAATATACCAAAGTATTTTATAAGCGATCAAAAGATTGCTTTGTGAAGACCCCTAGTTAGACTAAAAATATAATTAAATACAGTTAGTTTATTCAAAATGAAAATATGTTCAGTTAAACACAAAAAAAACCATTTCTTAAATGTGGTTTTATTTTTTTAAATTCTAAAATAAAAATACACATATGATCTCACCGCAATTATAACAACCTGAGCAATAAAGTTAACAATATTTATTCCCACTCCCCCCCCCCAAAAAAAAAGATAAGTTAACCAAGAAGTCCCATGTAGCTCAAAGTTTGTTTTAGGCCTTATTCACACGAACGTGTGCATTTTGCATGCGCAAAAAACGCTGCGTTTTTTCCGCGCTGCAGTTCCCTGTGTTATAAGTGTTTGCTGCGCGGCTTCGTGATTTTCACGCATATGCCATCCTTATGACACGCGGTTTTGATGTTTAGAAAAAGAAATGAAGGAAGTGGTTTTATTTTCCCTTAATTTCTTGATCTACTGTTTCTTTTACACCAGCGAAAGCTGCTTCTATCCTCTCCTCAGGGTCCCCTGGCAGTCATTGACTTCTGGAGACCCGACATACAGCTGCCCGATCGCTCGGGCAGAAAGTTAAAACCCGCGCTGTAAAAAGCCTATGGCGCGGGTTTTATGGACCCTGACTGCTGGCTGTAGAAACACAGCCAGCGGTCGGGAACCGGTTAAGGAGTATCTGAACTTTAACCGGTTCCCGACCGCCGGCTGTTTATATACGTCCGGCAGTCGGGGTCCTCAAAACCCGCTCCATAGACTATTTACGTTGTGGGTTTTAGCTTGCTGCCCGAGGGTTCGGGCAGCTGATTGTCGGGTTTCGGTCAGTCAGTGACTCCCGGGACCCTGAGGAGAAGATAGAAGCAGCTGCCTCTATTGGTCCCGGTGATCATGTGACTGGTCACGTGATCGCCGGGTGCCATCTGTGGCAGGCTGCTGCTGGGTCTTACTAGACCCAGCACAGCCATATTAGGGACAATAGTCACTATAACAGGCTGATTTCCCCTGTAACTGGGGCTGCTGGGCAGCCCCAGATATAGTGGAAAAACATGGTGTAAAAGAAGAAAAAACTAAAAGTTCCACAAAGGTCTTTTCTGACCTTTTGAGGAACAGCCCATATTATTAAAAAAGTAAAACTAAAATCAATTTTTTATAATTAATACATATAAAATACTCACCCAAAAAAAAAACATCCCAGTCCCCCACCAGTCATTGTCGTAACGCTAGCCCTGACCCAATTACCCTAAAATAGACATGTAATATATAAAAATTTATGGTAGACCATGTCAATCACAAATAAAAGGTTTATTTTAGGGTAAAACAATATTACCATAAAAAAATTGCAAAAATGTAAAAAAGAATATTTTTTACTATTGTTTTCAACCTTTCAGCCTAGAAATTCTAAAATAGCAAAAATGTGTTTTTAAAAATGATAAAAAAAAGAAACCTACTTGTCTACGAAAAAAACATTTCAAAAATCACGTTGCTAGCCCAACAAATAAAAAAGTTATAGCCGTTAAACTAACGCTTGCTAAAAATGCCTAAACGGTGTCTGGTCCTGAAGGCTCAAAATACACATTGAACATTTATGACCCCATCTTCAGCTTGACGAGGAGCACCAATCGCTGCCGAAGGTGCAGGGCGCTCAGGTGTGCACTTCTGCACCTTTTGTTTCAGCGACAGTGGCGGTCTCAGCATCCGGACTTCCACCGATAAACACTTCTGATATGTCCCTAAAGTTCAGATACTCTTTAAGGCCAAAATAGGCCCGATCATTAAAGGGTTAAATTAGACTGATTTTATTTATTTAACCATTTGCAAAGTTAAAAATCATAGTTCTCTAATAACGGAGCCACAATTGGCAGTGTGAACGTAATTACCAGATAGAGCAATAATGGAATATTTGCTAGCTTTGAGTGAGCATATAGAGTAATGTGAAGTATAAATAAAGTATTGCTGACTCTTGTTCATTTTGTGTTCTAAAGGTCACAAATCCTGAGTGCCCACTTTCCTTTGGAGTCTCACTCCAGAACCTCAGCTTGCAGGTATTTATAATTCGCACCAAATAATAAAGTATAAATGGGAATGCACTTGCCTCAAAATTGATATTTTGCTATTTCAATATTTGTTAAGATAATGGAGTGATAAGACTGAAATTCCTTAATTCACTTCTTTTGTTCTTGAGATGACACGCTCACTAAGTCTTAAAGAGACTCTGTCTCCACATTATAAGTGCCCTATTTCCTACATAAGGAGATCGGCGCTGTAATGTAGGTAACAACAGTGGTTTTTATTTAAAAAAACAATCTATTTTCAAAAAGTGACACTCATATATTATATAGATTCATTACACACAGCGTGATCTATTTCCAGCATTTTTTTCTTTTAATCTTGATGATTATGGCAAACAGGAAATGAAAACCCAAAATTTAATGTGTCAGAAAATTAAAATATTATATAAGCCCAATTTCAAAAATGATTTTTAATGCCGAAATGTTGGCCTACTGAAAGGTATTTACAGTATATGCCCTCAATACTTGGTCGGGGCTTGTTTTACATGAATTACTGCATCAATGCGGCGTGGCATGGAGCCGATCAGCCTGTGGCACTGCTGAGGTGTTATGAGGTGTTGAGGTGTTATGGAAGCCCAGGTTGCTTTGATAGCGGTCTTCAGCTCATCTGCATTTTTGGGTCTGGTGTCTCATCTTCCTCTGGGCAATACCCCATAGATTCTCTATGGGGTTTAGGTCAGGTGAGTTTGCTGGCCAATCAAGCACAGTGATACTGTAGTTATTAAACCAGTTATTCATAGTTTTAGCAGTGTGGGCAGGTGCCAAGTCCTGCTGGAAACTGTAATCAGCATCACCATTGCTGGTGCCCTTCTTACTGTGTACTGCGCATGCTCTGTGGCGTGCGCAGTACACAGTGACCCTCGATTATAGAGGGAAGAGCCACCATTTCATTTGCAGGCACTGTCTGCGGTCAATGCAGGACCACCCAGCAATTCATGTTTTGAAGGAACAGCGGCGAGCGCCGCTGCTCCATTCAGTTCCTACTCCTACTGTGAGTATTACAGCCTTCTCCCAATCAAGTGAATGGCAGAAGGCTTGTAATACTGTTAACCGCCACTACACGGCAATTTACAGTAGGAGCGGGGACTGAAGGGTGCAGCGGCGTATTAGCGCCGCTGTTCCTTCAAAACAGCTGATCGGCGGCTTTGAATGAGCAGCGCCGTACGTGTGCTGCTGATCCTTCATAGCCGCCGAACAGCTATTTTTAAGGAACCGTGGCGTTCGTATGCCGCTAGTCCTTCATTCCTTGCTCATACTGTAAATTGCCCTCTAGCGGCAATTTACAGTATTACACACTTCTCCCATTCACATCAGCATTCTGCTGTATAGGTCTTTAATTATTATTTTTTGTAGGTTTAGTTTGCCCATAAACGTTGTATAAATGCAGAATATTTTTTCCCTTAAGCCAGTTTATTATAAAATAATTAATGGGCTTTTTTTTTTTTTTTTACAGACCTCTGATAAAAATTGGAATCCATGTCTACATGATGAATCTTCCAAATTGTTTTACAAGGTAATTTTAATATAATATATGAACACAATCTATTTCAAATGTTTCTTATATCAGCTGCCAAATATTCTGTGTGATAATCTACAAGTTCTGGGTTTACAATGCATTGAATAAAGTGCAGAGGCAATGTACCAAACTTCTTTGTCAACCAGTTCAGTTAACTAGGTTATTTGGGAAATTTAGTTGGTCTTTGTAAAGGAAGGTGACCGCTTTTGTGAATAATTTCTGTACCGTAGCAATTGGCTTAGTTTACTAGTCCTAAATCGTAATCATTTGAATTAGTGACTTGAAATAATTTATACTTCGGTATTTGCCTTAAAGAGGCTCTGTCACCACATTATAAGTGCCCCATCTCCTACATAATGTGATCGGTGCTATAATGTAGATGACCGTAATGCTTTTTATTTTAAAAAACGATCTGTTTTCACCACGTTATTAGCGATTTTAGCTTTATGCTAATGAGTTTCTCAATGGACAACTGGGCGTGTTTTACTATTGACCAAGTGGGCGTTGTACAGGGGAGTGTATGATGCTGACCAATCGGTGACCAATCAGCGTCCTACACTTCTCTCCATTCATTTACTCAGCGCATAGGGATCCTTATACTAACACAACTATACTGAAGTGTTTAGACAGTGAATAGACATTCCACGGGATGTCTATTCACAATCCCTGCACTTCGTTAACGTTTCTGTGGTAGTTACAGCAGAGCAAGCGTAATCTCGTAACCTGTCATTTACAGCGTGATCTCGCGAGATTACGCTTCCTCTTCTGTAACTACCACAGAAACATTAACGAAAAGTGCAGGGATTGTGAATAGACATCCCGTGGAATTGTACGGACAGTGGCCAGCTTAGTTCCAGGAAAATACTGGATAACGGTATGGACTCCATGTTATGTCTCGGATCAGTCAGTAAGGGAAATTATTTATAGTTACACATCATGTTGACTATAACGTGCTCAATGTTTCATTTATAGATTGTACGTCTCGACAACCTGTTTGCCTACTGGAATGTGAAATCTGAGATGTATTACCACCGATCGTACAATGAAGCTTTGGTATGATTTTGTATGCCGCTCTTGTGCATCTGTAATTTTACTTTATAATGAAAAGGTTTTGTGTAATGTCTATAGAACTGTTTAAAACCAAGCACGATGATAACCATGAAATTAAGTGGATCTACTTTTAAAAAAAAAACAAAAAAACATGTTCTGCAAATCCAACTGTTCGTGATCTATTGGTAGAATTTTTCTACTGATGTCCGTTATTACAATCTCATTACATACACAATGTTCCCTCAATATGTTAGATATGCAACATTACTTGACCTTATGATGCTTTCTTTGGAGACTTTTATTTTAGATAAGTTAGTAAGATTACACTTTATCTTGCTTCCTTTTCGGGTCACCCTATGGTAACTCATGAACAGATACTTTTAGATATTTCTGTAATACTTGTTCTTTATGTATTGTTTTGCCTTCTTTTTGTTCATTGCGTTTTATTATAGCCCCAGCTAGAGGATATGCAATGTTTTCTTTTACTCTGTGGCACATATTTAATAAAATAATTTTTGACACTAAAATTGTATATCACAGACAAAATTGCAAGCATTTGTGCAACACTTATCTCATCTATAAGAGAACTTTTTTTTTTTGTGTGGGGTAAGAGAGCTGTATAATACTGAAAATTATAACGGCTGACTTTACTTTATCTTACAGGGTATTTTGAAGTACGGTGTGGCTTCTCACAATGTGATCCCTGAAGGTTATGATTTTGGTATGAATATCATAAAATATAATTATGTGTAATTAGAAATTGATCCTTCTACATAAACTCTTCTAGCTTAAATGGTCAGTGTTGCCCTTGGTAACCAGGTGGACCAATAAAAGCTGGATTTTGATTGGTTGCTTCGGCTACTCTGACACAATTGCTATGCATGAGACTTAAGCTCTGTTCCCATTGCGTTTGAGCCCTAATGCCAAATGGGTGTACATACCATTTTTTTAAATTGTATAGAAAAGATTAGTCAACTACACTTTTCTATACAGCAGCATCCCGCGAGAGAACGTTTACCGCGTTATTTTAACGTGGGAGCCTACGGTGGCGTACGTCGCAGACTTCCGTTGGAGGCATACATCGGGAAATCCTCCCGACGTATACCTCCAATGGAAAACTCAAACACAATGAGTACAGAGCCTTAGTAGATCTGTGTGGGGCACTGTTCTTTGGTCATAAAGCTTCATATTTGAAAATATAGATAAGCTGAATTTTAGGCCTCTTACCAAGTTACTCACTGTTATATTTTATGTTGGGATTTTAAATGGGCAATTAATAACATTGTATTATTTTAATGAACATCACTTATGGTACTGTGATTACCGCATGGAATAATTGAGATAATACAGTTATTACAAACTAAAAGTACTGACCGTTGAAATGTTTGGGGCTTTATAACCTTGTTCATGTTAGTTCCCTGCATCCTACAGTTTTTTGCTTTATACCCTACAATGGGGAAAACCTATCATTGTAAATTGTACACGCAGAACCTCAATGCACTTTTCCATAAAATCAATTCTAGAAACTCTTACAACGCCCCTTTTCTTAGACATTGTTAAGAGAAGTGTAAAAGGTATTAAAAACCCATAATAAATTTGGCCCACAACATGTACACCACTTTTTGGGCGCAATTTCTGGTAGAATTCTGGCGTATTTTGCTTAGTAAATATCTTCCCCCAATGTCTTTATTGCCATCAACCTTAAAGAGGCTCTGTCACCAGATTCTCAAATCCCTATCGCCTATTGCATGTGATCGGCGCTGCAATGTAGAGAACAGTAACGTTTTTTTTAAAAAAAAACACGTTCTTTTGGCCAAGTTATGAGCTATTTTATATATATATATATATATATATATATATATATATATATATATATATATATGCAAATGAGCTTTGAAATGGACAACTGGGCGTGTTTTTTTTCGTATGTCCAACTGGGCGTGTATTGTGTTTGTAACTGGGTGTGTTTACTTGTTTTACTAACTGGGCGTTGTGAATAGAAGTGTATGATGCTGACGAATCAGTGACCAATCAGCATCATGCACTCCTCTCCATTCATTTACACAGAACATAGTGTTCTTACTAGAACGATTTGCAGCCACATACACAAGTGTCCTGATAATGAATACACATGACCTCCAGCCTGGACGTCATGTGTATTCAGAATCCTGACCCTTCTGAATCTTTTCTGTGAGATTTCCAGCAAGGGAAACGAAATCTCGTTTACCTCGTAATCCCGCGAGATTACGCGTGGTTTGCTGGAATCTCACAGAAAAGATTCAGAAGTGTCAGGATTCTGAATACACATGACGTCCAGGCTGGAGGTCATGTGTATTCATTATCAGGACACTTGTGTATGTGGCTGCACATCGTTCTAGTAAGAACGCTATGCTGCTGTGTAAATGAATGGAGAGGGGTGCATGATGCTGATTTGTCACTGATTCGTCAGCATCATACACTTCTATTCACAACGCCCAGTTAGTAACACAAGTAAACACACCCAGTTAAAAACACAATACACACCCAGTTGGACATATGAAAAAAAATACGCCCAGCTGTCCATTTCAAAGCTCATTTGCATATATATATATATATATATATATATATATATATATATATATATATATATATATATAAATAAATAAATTAGCTCATAACTTGGCCAAAAGAACGTTTTTTTTTAAAAAAAAAAAACGTTACTGTTCTCTACATTGCAGCGCCGATCACATGCAATAGGAGATAGGGATTTGAGAATCTGGTGACAGAGCCTCTTTAAAGAGTTCAAGTTACACACTACATCATCAAAATGTATTCACTGTTGAGTATTCTATTACTTAGCATGATAGAAGTTAGAAACACAATCTGGAAATTGATCAGATCCCGTTTTATTTATTACAAAAAATTTAAAAGATGAAGTCTAACTTTTCATTTTTCAATTACAGGCAAGACCCGTTGGTTAAAGGGGTTATCCAGGACTTTTTAAAATCTGCCTAAGGGCAAGGGATGGCATAACATAAACGAGCAGATACTCACCCCCTGAAGTGTTCTTCGCTGCTCTGGTCCCAGAAGCTCCTGTAGCGGTCATGTGCCGCTATAGCCAATTGCTGGCCTCAGTGGTGATGCTGCCATGAATGGCATGTGACAGCTGAGGACATCGATTGGCTGCAGCGGCACGTGACCACTGCAGAAGCCTCCGGGACCAGATTGACTGAGAACGACACCTCAGTGGGGGGCACTTCAGGGGTTGATTATCTGCTTATGGAATAACATAATAAACTATCAGAAAAAGTCCCAGACAGTCCCTTTAAATTACACAAGCCTACTCTATTCTATTTGTGAAAGTGAGCAAAATATGTTTGTGACTCCATTTTGTAAATGTGGTTATGTGACTCCATTTTGTATGAAGAATCCATTTATTTATTTTTTTCAAAATTCTTTTTTTCTCAAAAGTTATCAATTATAAGCAAATAAGACAAAGCAATAAACATGTATATTTGTACCCAAAATCATAGACAAATAGTACAGATTGAAAGCATACAAAAGTACGAGATGAGTACAACAGGTCAGACCGCAAAAGTCTGTCGTTTTACAGAAATAAAAAGGAATAGGAAAAGTAAGGAAAAGAAAAAAAAAAAGGAACATGAACTATTTACATGAGAAGATTCTGTGCTCGTCTAGAGAGGCCAATATAAGAAACGTCAAGTCTCCAGCAATATCACATCTAGCTTCCCTCCAGGGGCCCCAAATTCTGATAAATCTGGAGTGTTTCCTAACCTCCCAACTGGCGAGCGCCTCCATTCTATATAAGTGGTCTATTTTGTCCACCCACGGTCGAACAGAAGGTGGATCAGTGAACTTCTACTTGACTGGAATGAGTAATTTTGCTGCAGTTATCATAAAGGTTGCCAGGTTGTTTTTTGAGGACTGATAACCAAAGTTGGTTTCCATAAGAGAAAACCAGCGTAGCATTGAGGTCAATGGTAGTTTTGCAGATGGACACGATAAAGGAGGAGATCACCAGCCAGAAGGGCCGAACAAGCGGGCAATCCCACCAAATATGCGACCGTGAGCCAGTATGCTTGTTGCAGCACCAACACAGATCACTAGGGACAAGGACTATCTTAAATAGGAACTCTGGGGTTCTATACCAACGGGTAAGCACTTTGTATGTGTTCTCTTGGACCCCGAACGCATCTAGTGAATCTATGTGAGTTGTGGAGTATTTGAGAAGTCTCCTGAGCCTCTTAAGATATTTGAAGTTCTTTCTCCCATGCTAGTAAGAAGCATGGTTTTGCAGGAGCTTTATGAAGTGTGATATCAGAATATATTTTGAATAATAATTTTAGCGGCGGGGTGGGAAATTGAATTATAAGATAAAGCCATGAGGAGTCCGGAAGGGCCGGATACTTGGTTTTAAATTCCCTGCAGGAACTTCGGAAGCCTGATAAAAGCGAGAAGTTAAGGTTGTTCGGTGAAAGAAAAGGAGTTGGGTCTAGGGTTTGAAGGTCATCAAAAACTTTTGAGATGGGAACATCCTTTAACCGTCTCCAAATACCATCTAGCGGAGGTTTGGTTCTCAGGAGTATTGGTATAATGTTCAATGGAGAGTTTGGGGAAAACTGTCTAGGGGTGCCCAAGGACGAAAGATATTTACGGATGGCTAGAATTGTTCCCCTAGAAAGAGGGTTGATATCTTTCATGACTGGTAAATGAGGAAGGAGTCCCCACAGTAACGGGTAGCGGGAATGGCCAAGTAGGCATCGTTCGACCTCCTATGTGGGGGGCGCTTTCAGTGTTCCTACATAGGGAAACCCACCTGCTCAGGTGAGTGGCCATATAGTAAACATATGGTAGGCCCATCCCCGCTTGGTGAGTTTTAAGAGCCAGGAGCACATATGGGAGCCTAGGGTGGTTTTTTTTGCCCCAAGGGAACCCTGTAAAAATACTTTTTAATTTCGTGAAGAAGGATTGAGGGAGGAAAATATGGACAGTGCAGAATTTATAAAATCTTAGGAAGGATATATGTTTTCAAGTAGTTTTTCCTACCCATCCAGGCTAAGAAAGGGATATCCAAATCGGCTAATTGAGATTTAATCTGACGAAGAAGCTGAGGGAAATTAAGGTGGTAGAGAAGAGACTGGACACCGGGTTGCAAGGCTCCCAGGTATTTTTATAGCTGTATCTGGCCATTTAAAAGGGGAATTCCTTTTAAAGAATTCTTAATCCGAGGGAGGGGCAGAGACGTTGAGGACTCTGGACTTGCTAAAATTAATCTTAAAATTAGATAGAGAGCCAAAGCCCTCAAAAATACACAAAATGTCTGGGAAGGCAGGACCAGGATTGGTGGTAAGAATCAACAGGTTGTCAGCGAAGGCTGACGACCTGTTGTACAAAACCAAACCACCAACTCCCAAGCCAGCAATCACCTCAGATTGGTGTATTTTCTGTATGAGAGTGTCCATTGTAAGGATGAAAAAGGAAGGAGAGATAGGGCAGCCCTGCTTAGTGCCGTTTTGAGTGTTAAAGGAAGGTGATGGGGTGACATTTACTTTGAATCTGGCCCTAGGAATGGAGTAGAGGGTAAAGATGTCCTGGATAAAGCTAGGGGGGGGGGGGGGGGAGCCAAATTTTTCTAGTACCGCTAGTACTAGGCGAATGCTTTTTCTGCGCAAGTACTTAGTAATACTAGGGGAATGTTAGACTTCCGTTCGTGGTGAATGAGATGTATCAGGCGGGTAGTGTTGTGCCTGCCCTCCTTCCTGGCACAAATCCCGCTTGTTCAGGACTGATCAGCGTGCTCAATAGAGGCTTTATCCTGTTGGCTAGTAACTTGGCCCATAATTTTAAGTCTGCATTTAGTAATGAGATTTGGCGATAGCTGCCGCAATCTGCAAGGTCTTTCCCTTCTTTAGGGATAAGTGTGATATGAGCTTCTAGAGTTTTGGGGAAGCAGGTGAGATCCCTGCAGGAGTATTTTGAAACTTCTTAAAATAAGAAATTGGTAGGCCATCTGGACCCGGGCTCTTACCGTTTGGCACCAAGCTCAAGGGCAGAGACCACTCTTGCGGGGTGAATGGAGCCAAGAGAGAGATCTTATCAGGGCCAGAAAGGGAATGCAAGCTCAAGGAGTCGAGAAAGTCAACAATCCTATTGGGAGTAGTAGGAAGGTTGTACAGTGAATCATGAAAGGAATTCACGTGTTTTGTCGTCAATATTCGAATCCATTTTATATTTTGAAGAATCATCTGCTTCTCTGTAAAATTTAATTTATGCTGGGCATGTCTGGACACTCATGGTGAACATTCTTAGCTATGTTTATCCTTCCTTATCTGAGACTGCAATGACAATGTACATGTTGGCCTTGCAGCTGAAGGTTGTTGAGGGGAAATCTTTTCTTACCCATTGTTTCTCGTGAGAAGATTCTGTCTTGCATGGAAGTTTCCATAAGATACCTTTCTTTCTCATGATTGGCTCAGCTCGAACACCTCCCCATTGTACGTGATTGGCTGAGCTAGAGCCAACGTCCCATTTGTAAGTGATTGGCTGAGCTCAAGCCTACTCCCCTTTGATACTATTGTAATTACATTCTATCAATAAGGCAGAGAAGGATTGTTTGGTTATACAAAGCATTGCCTCTTTGTGTCTTCTCCGATATAGCGATATAACTAATGGATTTAGATCTGAACAAGTGATTGAAGGGTGTCCGTTGACACACCAATCAAACCTTCAGTCTAATATGTTTTGGCGAGGATTGAGTCGACACTATTCTATATTCTCTCATTTCGTTTTCTGTTTTCCTTTTTCTTTTAGTGTTCCGTCCAATTTCGGGAAGAGCAAAGCTCCGTATGAATCCACGTGCAGATTTTGACTTTACTTCACCAAAAATAGATCTGGATGTTAACCTTCAAGACATAGCCATTGAATTTAATAAACCGCAGGTGATAATGGAAAAGATGATTTGTAGTTTTACGTTCAGTAAGGGTAGACTTAGTACAGGCGATGTACCACAGATATAGAGTTAGTGAGACATCTGTCCATCCTCAGACCACTTATGTGAAGTCCAATGCTTTCCGTGAGTAAAAGGAAGGATCAGGTAATTGCACCAACATTTTCCTGTATGTCAGAGTTTCTTATCTACCTTATACACCCTGTGGTCGGCTTTATTGTTATTGTTGTGTACTTGCATGATTGGCTGTAGAAGCCAGTTTATTAGTTCTGAATGTTTATTGAATTATATATTCAGGTGGTTATAAATTATGTATAACGAAAGCACGAATAATGTAGTTTTCAAAATCTGGAGAGGATCCAATTAAGAATTACATTCACTAACACAAACTGATTTAAATGTGTCTCAGCAAAAGCAGTAATGAAAAGCGTCTTAAATCTATTATTTGTAGAGGACAGCGCATTCATTGCCAAATATTTTTAATTATTAATATGTGTTTGCAGGGATGAATGCTCATATCAAGGGGAAAGTCAAAGTTATGTGTGAAAGCACTAATTGTAGGCACTGACGCGGTTTTAAAGTGTACCTCCGGTTTTTGTAAATTGGAATTTTTAATGTCATAGAAACATGTGAAAAGTTATCATTAGTTGGTATCTGCTAGAACAAAAGGACTTTAGCATTCTTCCCAACTATTTGTCCATGCAACTTATCTTAGACCTCTGCATCTTCAACGATCCCCCAAGATAAATGTTGATGGAATTCACACAGACTTAAAATAAGGCCTTAAAGGCATGGTGTCGCCCCAAAAACATGTTTTTTTTTTAAAATTTAAACATTTAGTGTGTGGGTGATTAAACATTGTTCAAATTTGTTTCATTTTTTTCGCGAGTCAGGAAATATTATAAATTTTTTCAAATTTATAATACTACCCATTTTTGGTCACTAGATGGAGCTGTTTGGAGCTAGTTCCCAAAATTGCAGCATTGCAACATTGGGTTAAAAGCTATCGCTCTAGTGAGCTCTCAGCATCCCCCCCTCCTTTATCCTGGCTAGTGCCGGGATAAACGAGGGGTTTGAAAGGTTTAACCTCCTACACTGTGTGTCGCCATTTTTTGAGGTAACCCACAGTGTAGTAGGTTTACATGCAGTAGTAAACACACACAAACACTAACATACATTGAAATCGCTTACCTGCTCCTGCCGCCGCGGCCCGTCCGCTCCCTTTGCTGCCGCTGTTCCATGTGCACTTGTCCGGAAGCCGCGACCGGAAGTAGTAATATTACTGTCCAGCCGCGACTTCCGGTCCACAGGAAAATGGCGCCGGACGGCGCCAATTTCGAATAGGACTGTGTGGGAGCGGCGCATGCGCAGTTCCCACACAGACGCCGTACACGGCAGTCAATGGGACGGGAGCCGTTCGCAGTCCCTATGGGACTGTGGCTGCCGTATTCCATGTCTGTGTGTGTCGTTAATCGACACACACAGAAATGGAACAAAAAATGGCAGCCCCCATAGGGAAGAAAAAGTGTGAAAATCAGAAACAGTAAAACACAAACACACAAATGAAAATAAACGTTTATATTAAGGCACTAACATCTTTAACATATAAATAAATTATTTGTGATGACACTGTTCCTTTAATGCTCATTTACATGAAATATATCATGTAGCGTATTTTGATCTGTTCTATTACTTCATGATTTATGTTCAGTTGTTTGTCTGAATCCAGAGCTTAAGGAATAGTAATTAACCTGTGAAAGTATAAATTAAATTTAAATGAGCTTTCCACTATTTTGTTTTCACTGTAAAAGCTAGTTCTCGTTGAATTCATTGGTGGACACAGCACCATGGGTATAGGCTCCTGCCACTAGGATGCGACACTAGGTAGGAAAGATTATTGTGCTCACCCAGGCAGGCTATATCCTTCCCACAGACACTAGCTAATTCAGTTTGTGCAGAAGGAATAAAAAACGCACATGTCCACGTCCCTGGGAGAAAACTTAACCAATCAGTCAGAACAACAGGTCCCGGGCCTGGAACAAACAAAAATAATATAGTGGCATCTGTGTCCCCCAATGAGATATAGATTTTATTGTGAATACAAAAATATTGTTTTCTTATTAATATCATGGCGGGAGACTGCACCATGGGACGTCTTAAAGCAGTCCTAAAGGGTGGGGAAAAAAGGTAAAAGTACAACCATGTGACCAGCCTAACACACAGCTGCCTGCGACACAGATTGGTATCAACAGAGGCCAAAGAATGAATTTAGTAAAATTTGGTGAAGGTGTGCAAAGAAACTCGGTTAGCAGCCTTGCCGACCAGAGCAGCTAAAGGCTGATGAATGACCACCCAGAAGGCACCAACAGCCCTTGTAGAATGGGCAGTAACCTGAAGGGGAGGAATTTTTTCCTTGGACCGATAGGCTTTCTGATATCACAGACGGGATCAGCACATAATGGTGGCCTTGTATGCTGCCAAACTGTTACATGGCCCTTCAAGGAATTACAGAAATCGCCGAAATTACTCACAGCCAGATACTGTAGATTCGGACAGCTCTAATAAAATCAAGACCATGCAAAGTCCGCTCTCTTGGATGTCATGGGGAGGGGCAAAATGAAGAAAGAATAATCTCTTTATTATGAAAGGCTGAGACTACAGGTCTGAGCACCACCTTATCTGTATGGATACCAAAAAAGGGAGACTTGTAGGACAGGGCAGGAGTTTCAGAAATTTGCCTGATGAAGATGACAGCCACCAGAAAAGCTACCTTCCTGGAAAGTAAATGCAACTAAATGTCTCTCAAATGTTCGACAGGAGTCACCTGAAGAGCTTCGAGGACCAAATTAAGATCCAAAAGATCAATGGTATGTCTGAAAGAAGGGGCGCGTGAGCCCCATATTGCAAAAAAGGATTCACACTGGAACGAAAAAAATTACTTCGTTCACACCAGCGTAAATATGCCTTCCGTTTGGTATACTTGGCTGACTGAGGTTTTCTGGCCTTCAACATCATCTTGATAACAGGATCAGAGAGACCCCAAGCCCTTAGAACCTGTGGTTCAACAGTCACACCAATAAACTTATCTGAGGTAAAGTGAGGTGGAATAGCGGACCTTGGAAAGGATGTCAGGTAGAAGTGGAAGACGCCAAGGCTTGTCTGCAAAAAGGTTGATTAAGTCTGTGTACCAGGCCCGGCGGGGCCAGTCCGGTTCCACCAGAATCGCTAAAACTCCTTCCCTCTTGTGTACTCTGGCCATGAGTCGAAGTGGAAGGAAGAGATACAGGAGAGAGAACTCTTTCCATGGTGTGACTAGCGCATCTATGGTGATGAGCTTGGGAAACCGGGCCCTAGTCACGTAGGTTAGAACCTTGTGTTTGAGACTGGATGCAAAGAGATCCACGTTCGGGTAGCCCCACCACTGGTATAGTTGATTGAATACTTCTGGGTGAAGAGAGCACTTTCCTGAATCTTGGCTGAGAGAAACTGCGGCCCATTTGTCAACTTGTATGAGGGCCCACAGTAGGATTTGAGAGGACTCCAACAGAGTGCTGCCCTGGTGATTCAGATCAGCATCTGCCTTAGAGTTGTCAGTCTGTATCCTGACCAACCGATCAGCCCCGATTAAGATTCCAATGGGAGAGGGCTAGGAAAATTACCCTCGATTCCAGAAGGTTGATCTGTAAGGATGTCGTCTCCTTCAAACAAGTGCCCTGAACCGTATGGAGACCAAAAACTGCACCTCACCCGGACGGGCTGACATCTGTTGAGACAACCAGCCACTGGAGGAGAGGAAAAGACTGACCCATCGTGATGGCCGGTTAGGTCTCCCACCATCGCATCTCCTAAAAGATGTCATCAAGTTAAAGGATGACAGCGACTCTCCTGGGGCTGTGAAGCACCATGAGAGTCGCCAGGACCTTGGTGAAGACACGAGACGTGGCGAGCCCAAAAGGGATGGCAAAAAATTGGAAATGTAGAGACCCCACCGCGAAACTAAGGAAATGCTGGTGTGTCCTTGTTAGAGGGAAATGAAGGTATGCATCGCGAATGTTGCTGGAAAAAGGGAATTCTCCCTGTTCCAGCGATGCGACCACTGACCCTAGGAATTCCTTCTAAAAATGCAAACAGAGCAGTTCAGCCACTTAGAGTCCAGTATTCAACAAAGATACGCCCTTTTTAGGGACTGTGAAGAGATTCGAGTGGAATCCCTAAAAAACGTTCCAACTGAGGAACTGGGACAATAACTTTCCATAGAAGGGAATGAAAAACCTTGAAAAAGTAGAAGCGAGATCCAGTGCGCTAGGCCAAGTCGACAGAAAATGCCTTCTAGGAGGATGCTCTAAGAACACTATCTTTTATCTGGTCTACACCACCTCCAAAAGCCAGGCGTCGTCCACATGAGAGCCATGTTTCCTAAAAGGATCGTCCTTCACTGGGCCCTCGGCGCAACTAGGGAGACACCTCCATTTTCAAGATGTCTTGGCGGTGGGGAGGCTTCTGTGTTGTGGATGCCAAGCAAGTCTAGGCTTGAAAGATGAACACTTGAAGACGTTGGGATGGCTCGTCCTCCTGTGCAGTCCAAAAGAAAACTATCTCCATGAGAAAACGCTGGGAAGGGAATGCCAAATCTGATGCCGAAGATTTCAGCCAAATAGAGCGCTGTATGGCAATCTAATTAATTGATGCCCGGGCATTGAAGCGGGCTGACTGACTCAAGGGAAACGTTAAATAAAAATTTGGGACTGTGGATCACCTAAGTGGCAAGCTCGGCTAAATCCTGTTGCGATGCATCTGCCAGGATACTGTGGTACAGCTGCTTTCCTCACACAAAACAGGCATAACTCACCCAGGCAGATATAAAAGCTGGGATGTAAAGTGAACCCTGCAGCCATAAAAGTAGACTTGGCTTGGGAATCCAACTCTTTGTCAAGAGAGTCACTGAGTTAAGCCGCATCACACAGTGGGATGGTAGTGGTCCTTGATAGCGTTAAGATCAGTGGATCTGCAGAAGGAGAAACAGACGTTTTTTGAGTTTAATTCCTCCTGAAAATAAAATTGATTATCTGTGCATTTTAAAACCGCAAGATGTCTGTCCGGATGTTTCCACTCCTTGGATAGAATCTCCTCATGTTTGGGAACCTAGCTTCTGGCGCCACTGGCGCTGTAATGGTGTTTCTTCCTGAGAAGGGGAGATGACGTCATCCTTTACATGCATTGCAGCTTGCTATTCCTGTTCTGACTCTGAAACCGAGTCATAGGATACATAGGAAAAAAGAGACTGATCCATATTCTAAGCAACATCACCATTGAAAACTTTAACTTGAGACCTCTGGAGAGAGCAATGGGAACTGTTTCTGGGACTTTTACGCCACCAATGGGATCTATTGTGATAAATGAGTGGAAGGAGGGCACCTAAGATATGCTACAATTTGTGAAGGCAAGACTGAAGCATGGACTGGCATAGTCTGTAAATGTCCCCTGGGGCCTAAGCAAAAGACATCTCTCATTCAGGGGCTGCCTGATTGCAAGAACTGGGGGGGGGCAGAATGGGGTAGACTTACCATGTGAAAGCCTTATATAACAACCGCCACAGGCATAGTGTAGCCAACTTGATAGGCTGCTTTGTTGAATACTCCCAAAGAGATTAAGTCAATTAAGTCAAAAGGTTGGCCTACCATACTCCTGTAGACCAAAGCAGGAGAAGATAGTTCAAAGAGACGATCTGAATAGCCGAGATCAAGTCCTTAAGATCATTTGAAATTCATGCCGGCTCCAGGAGATCACAGCCCACTTTAAACATCCGCCTCGCCCCCAGATTGCGGCCTAGGTCTGGATAAAGCTGAGGACTAAATTTGGAAGCCAGACCGCAGCACCAGTGGGATGTGCGGTACAAAAACTGCGCAAAATGGGTGCCTGTCCCACCAATGTCAAGAAACAAGAAAATGGTCTAGGGATGTCCAGAGAAGAAATCTCCAAAAAAATAAATAAAAAACTAGCCCCTCTAGATATAATGGAGGATGGTTTAACGCATTAGTAACCTCTGTCTGCGGATGCATAAAAAACAAGTTAGGTAACCGGTAGGGAGGGAAATTTAGTGCAGAAGACTGCCTGGATTCCGACACCTCCAGGGGATTGACATAGGCTGTGACTAGGCTGACAACCCACCTGCAGCTAAGGTGACAATAGAAATAAATCTAAAAAAACAAAACGCAGCAGATCTAAGTTTTTATTTTAAAATCTGAATTGGCTAGTGTCTGTTGGAAGGGCATGGCCTGCCTGGGAGGAGCCAAGACTCTTTCCTGCCTAGTATCCCCTCCTAGAGCTCTAGCAGGGGCTTATACCCATGGTGCTGTGTCCCCCAATGATATTAACAAGAAATATGTGTTTTCATACAATATCTGTTCAAATACTTTCCTTTCTGAGTATTATAAGGTATTTGAAATTGCCAGCCAAGCATTGGATGAGTATATTAGACTCTATTACACCGAGATGTTTTAAATAGCAGGGACATATTTACATTTTTTTTTTTTTCTGTGATTGTAAACTTTATTTTTTTTGTTTTTAGTACCACAGTGTCATGGAACTTCTTGAGTCTATAGACATGATGTCCAGGAATCTCCCATATAGAAAATTCCGACCAGCTGTTAGTGTTCACAATAATGCTAAGGAATGGTAAGTTGAAATAATACTGTTAAAACTTCATTTTAGAATAGTTCTGGCAAATAACTCTCCCCTTCACATTGCAATGGCAATGATCTTATCTGATTTTTCACAGTTGGGAAGGGAGAGATTCAGATAATAAGTGTGAAAATTATTCAAATTAATAATCTTAAAATAGTGATAACTGTTATTCCATAAATATATTTGTTTAGTAGCGAATTAAGGTCCATACAATTGTATTTTTTTTTTTAAATTATTATTCATAACTTAAATCATCACTTACTGTAGCCTTAAAAAAAATATTGATCGGATTGTTCTATCATTTATAATAGAGGGTTATGTATGACAAACGGTGGGGGTAGTGATATTATATTGACAATATTTCTGTAGCGGAAATTACTTTCAATGGGCACAAAACAAATTGCTGTCCACATATCTGCCACATATCTGGTTGGTAGCGAAACCACATTTGGCGTTTAACTTGTTGCGTTTCATTTATAATAAATTGGGTAACTATCATAGTTTGATTCTAACGTGCTTGAAAGCTGACAAAAGTCTGTAAGCATACTTTATAGCATAATGATTGAAGGTGTGTTTTTTTGTTGTAGCAGATGACTGGTTAGGCACTATTCACACCTGCATTGGGGGCTCCGACACATTCCATAACATTTGATGGAAAAACTAGCACAGCATACAGTGCAGTATTTTCTGGTAAAACACCAGACACCATGACGGAACCCAATGAACACCATTATAAGTCACTGGGGTCTGTTAGACACAGTTGGTTTCCGTCATGCGGCGGGTCTGACATTCTGTTAATTTAGTTATTCTGCTCCTATGACGGAGCAGAACAACACAATTGATGAACACAGGTGTGAACAGCCTTACTATGCTTATATGCATACACATTCTACATAACGAACAGTATCCAAATTTTATATTATTTTGCTTTTAATACATTTTATACAAGAGCATTTCTTTTAACAATGGAATAGGTGGAATTATGCTATAACTGGCATCCTTGAAGTTAATGTAAAACCACATGTTCATATGTGGTCATGGAAACATATTCGGAAACACCGTCAACAGATTAAGAGATACAAAGAGTTGTATAAAACCAAAATAACATCAAAGAAACCATCTGAGGACATTAAACGTATGACAGAGGTAATTCTTTTATCCCCTTTTTAGAGAGTTAAAGTGGATCTGTCATCAAACTATGCTTCCCTATCTGAAGGCAGCACAGTGTGGTGACAGGTCCTGCCTCGTATTAGTCCAAAGGGCGCAACATACTTTACAGTACTTCACTACTGGTTTTTGCCTTGCTTCTTAGATATTGAAAATAGAAAACTGGCCAGTGACTCTACGTGCCATTCACAATGTGTTTCTTAGGTGTCCATATGCAGTTCGGAGACTGTGTTCCTCTTATAAACAGAAAAAGCTCCATACTGCATTTAGTTTCCTAAGAGACCGAGCCAGTGGGATTTTGCAAACTGGTCTGATTATGCACAATATTTTTTTTTACTTGTAGTTATACAGGGGGATTGTTACAGGCTTCCTCTTATCAGGGCATTGTGGCAGTCTGACTGGGCTATGAGGGCAGTGTTGCAGGCTAGATTTGGTATAGAGGCAGTGTGGCTGGCACCATAATGGAGGCAATTGATGTTATGGAGGCACTGTGGCACCTGAAAAGCAATGAACTGTACAAATTGATGCTCCTCTTTGGAGGTGGATGTACATTCACCTACCTCTACACCTTTGAACCTTTTAATGATGTGGCCTAAAGGTGTATTTTGACCATTGATATTTATGGCATAGCCATAAGATACGTAATGATAGTTGAGGTGGCCAAGGGAGGAATGAGCAGAAGCCTAGCATGTGCACTGCTTTCCATTAAAATCTATGGGATTTACGGGAACAGCCACGCCAGCACACTCGGCTGTTTCCGTAACTCCCATAGATTACAGTGGAGAGAGTCGAGCGTTGCTCTCTCCATTAAAGTATATAGGAGTTACAAAAACAGCCGAGCCACTGCTCTCCGTTGTTTCCGTAATTCAAATAGCCTTTAATGACATGCCTGGCCTGCTCTCTGAATTTGTTCTTTGTCTATGGGTTTTTTTGGTTTAGAAACGGTGAGGAATAAAATTTTAAGAAGAGTGTTTAATTTGTGACCTCTAAATGTTACAGGAACATGAAGGATCTCTGGACATCTTTTGCATTACACTAGCAAGGCAACAGGCAGAAATGGAGGTAAAATAGAAGTTTCTTTATGTTTTTGTTTTCTTCAATTTGAATGTTCTATGAAGCAATGCATTCTTGTGTAAAAAGGGGATGAATATGAAAACATTGACTGATGCTATCACTTAACTCTTCAGGCAACCAAATCTGGGCTTAAAATATTCAGACCTGGCATGAAAGATGAGGACAGTAGTTCAACAGGATGGTTTGGTTGGATGTGGGGCTGGTCTGGAGAAAACCCAGAAAAAAAGGAAGAGGCAAAATCTGGAAGTAAGGGTGGTTCATATTTGTTTGTTGGATTATGTAAATCATTTACTATGTGACCTGTTTTTTTCATTGTAAGGTTTGCCACTGTTTCTTTGACACCAGGAATACCTAGTTTCATACCGCATTACATAGAGAATTTTTGAGAAATGGGATGTTTCTAGAAGTATTTTTAAACTCAAAAACAGGATAGGCATTCTTATTTAATACCTTAACTATGCATTATATTGCAACGTATGTGTTAACTACAGTTGAAACATGACTATAATACAGAGAGGCAAGCTATTATCCTATGTTCACATGTGTTTTGTAAACCTCTGTCAGGGTTTCAGTCAAGCAATTTATTATTTTTGATGGCAAGAATAAAACAGTCTAAGCTTTCACTAGTGGCAGGTATAGCCAGCTGGAATTTTATCTTTTAATTCTTTGTCTATGCAGGTGATTGGGGGCTTTGAAGTACACGCCTTATTTGCAGAATTATTTTAGACTTTTTTTCCATTTTATGCTTCTCTTGCTTCTCTCGTCTTTTTAAAAGCAGTGAGAAAAGTGGGTGGGTTTTAATGGGAGGGTCTCTTAATAAATTTGGTGTGTTTTACTCCAGCGCTGTTAATTCTAGAATTAGTGCTTAAAACACCAGTCATAATTAGTCCCCCCCCCCCCCCCCCCACCATAGTTCCAACCATTATGAAAGTATATTCAAAATTAATCCGCACACAACGTTGGGTCTAAAAAAGACATGTTGTTAAAAGGTGGACATTCACTTTAAGGGATTAAAGGAAAGAATGCCCAGGTTTATTCTTGTGCTGCCCATAACATTTTCCTAGCCCATTACATTTTTAGCACTGCGCAATCTAGATGGAAATGCTAGGAGTTCACATAATATCATTTGAACATTATCTTCATAATATTTGACTTTCTCATTTATATTATTGGAGTACAGAACACCATGGGTATAGGCCCTTGCCACTAGAAGGCTGACACTAGGTAAGATGTAGTCTTGGCTCCATCCAGGCATTTCGTACCCTTCCCACAGACACTAACTTAATCAGTTTTTAGCTTAGTTCTTGTAGCAGGCAGACATAACCTAATATCCAGTTCTGCTGCTTTTTTTTCTATTTTAGTGTCATTTATATATTTTTTCACATTTAGTTGCAGGTGAGTTTTCAGTGTGGTCACCAACCTAGCCAACCCCTGCGGGCACTGGTAAACCAGGCAGTTCTCTGCGCTGACTTACCCTCACTGCTGGTCACCTAACCTAATTTTCTGCATCTGCAGGCGGAGTGCCAGTATCCCCATTATATGAGCAAGGTTACTGATGAGGTAACTCTGTGCACACCCAAAAACTTACTTTTTCCAGGCATTCTGGGAACCTATGGGACAATTAATTTGGGAAGCTCTCTGGTGGGGAAAGGCATCCCTACCTATGGGAGAAATGTTTTTTGGGTAGTGAGACCCATTGTGGGGATGTGAGCTGCATCTCCGTGGCCATGCAAGGGACTTATCCAAAGGGGAGTTGCTTTCTCTCCCTTTTCCACCTTTTTGCAGGTCAAGAAGAAAACTGACCGTTAGTTACTGTTGGTGGTGGAACGAGTGCTGGCCGCACTATCTCTCTTGTCCCCTTAGTGCACGTCCCCTCGGTCCTTTTCTAACTTCTCCCCCAGTGGTCGTTCTCTTCCCAGAGACCGGACTAAAGAACTGGTCGTCACACCGAGCCTAGATGTCCTTCTTTCAAGCCCAGAGCTGCCTGGCAACCACATCCTAAGGGTATGTTCACACGGCCTATTTACGGACGTAATTCTGGCGTTTTTGCCCCGAATTACGTCCGAAAATAGCGCCTCAATAGCGCTGACAAACATCTGCCCATTGAAAGCAATGGGCAGACGTTTGTCTGTTCACACGAGGCGTAATTTACGCGCCGCTGTCAAAAGACGGCGCGTAAATAGACGCCCGCGTCAAAGAATTGACCTGTCACTTCTTTGGCCGTAATTGGAGCCGTTATTCATTGACTCCAATGAATAGCAGCGCTAATTACGGCCGTAATGGACGCGGCGTTCAAGCGCCTGCTTATGCCGTTACGGCTGAAATTACGGGGATGTTTTCAGGCTGAAACATCCCCGTAATTTCAGCCGTTACGGACGCCCTCGTGTGAACATACCCTAAGGCTCAGAAGTCCTCGTCTGCCAAGGCATGTTCATCATGAAGGTGTCTCCTCAATCATATCGAATGGATGTCCAAATGGGGTGTCAACTTCTTTCCTTTTAGGACACATAGCTGGTTCATATGGACGATGCCTGGGTTCAATTGGTGGTGTTGACAGGTTACAAGATGGCATTCTCCTCCCTTCCCCCAGGAAGGTTTTTTCTGTCGACTCCACCTTGTGCTCCGGATCGGGCTTCTGCTTTTTCCCAGGCTGTTTGTTCCCTACTCTTGCAGAAGGTCATTGTCCCGGTTCCTCAAGCGGAATGTTTTAAGGGGTTCTACTTTAATCTCTTCACAGTTCCTAAAAAAAGACAAGTCACCTGTCTAATTCTGGATCTAAAGAAATTGAACCGCTTTGTTCGCGTGTGTAGGTTTCGTATGGAATCCCTGCTGTCAGTTGTAGCATTGCTGGAACTAGGAGAGTTTCTCTCGTTCATCAACATTCGCAATGCATACCTCCCCATTCCCATCGCAATATCCCACCAGCGCTTCCTTTATTTCACCATATGTTATCGATATTTGCAGTTTGTCGCTCTTCCCTTCGGCTCGCCGCAGCTTCACAGGTCTTCACCAAGCTCCCTGCGACTCCCTTGGCGCTTCTATGTGCCAGAGTAGTTGCTGTCATCCCTTACCTGGACGACCTTTTGATGAAAGCCCCCTCCAGACAGGACAATCTCCATAGTCTCCACATCACTTTGGACACGTTGGAAATATTCGGCTGGATCGTCAACGAGGAGAGATCCCCCTTGGTCCCATCACCGTCGTTTCTAGGAATTAACTTTAACACCAGATCTGCAAGAGTCCATCTCCCAGAGCACAAGATCAAGACCTTTCCATCAGAAGTGACCCTCCTTCGTTGGAACACTCCCTCTTTCATCCGCTTCTGCATGCGGGTGCGGGGCAGGATGGTCTCGGCCTTCGAGGCCGCTCCATATGCCCAATTCCACTCCAAAACCCCTTCAGGGAATGATTCTTATGCAATCGGACAAGTCTAAGAATATTCTGGACAAGGTAATTCTCCTGCCCCTTCGGATTCATAAGGAGTTGTGCTGGTGGAAGACCTCTCCAGCCATCGTGCATGGACGGTCCTTCCTTTTCCTCCAGTGGCTTGTTATCTCTTAAACGATGCCTGTCTGTCTGGGTGGGGTGCTGTTTTTGTCCACCACACGGTCCTGAGCACCTGGTCAACGGAGGAGTCATCCCTACAGATCAATCTTCTGGAGCTGAGAGCAGTCTTCCCGGCCCTCTCCCATTGGACGCTCCTTGTCCAGGGTCACCCAGTCAGGTTCCATACCGACAACTCCACGGCGATTGTGCATCTGAAACACTAGGACAACACCAGGAGTCGACCGGATCTGTAGGAGTCCTCTCGGATTCTCCTATGGGCAGAGAGTCCTGTGCCAGCATTGTCAACGGTCCACATACCAGGAGTGGAAAACTGGGCTGAAGATTTTTCTAAGTCCGGAGAAACTGGACCCAGGTGAGTAGTCGCCTCATCCAGACGTTTTCAATCTCTTTTACAAGAAGTGGAGGACACCGGTCGTGGATCTCTTCGCGTCACGTCTTAATCACAAGGTTCAAACTTACGTGGCCAGGGCGACAGAGCTCAAGGCTATTGCGGTCGACACGCTGGTCGCTCCTTGGGATTTGTTCTCCCTTACGTATATGTACCCTTCCCTTCTGCTCTTGCCCAGAGTGCTCAAGAGACTCAATAGGGAAGGCATTTCCGCTATCCTAGTGGCACCGAACTGGCCTCGAAGGGCTTGGTACGCAGACCTAGTCCACCTGCTTGTGGACGTACCAATGGGATTTGACCTCCTTTCCAAAGGTCCGCTATTCTACCCCACTCTACATCAGATGCCTTTAACGGCGTGGCTGTTAAAGCTGAGGTACTCTAGACCAGAGGTCTCTTTGAGCCAGTCATCCAGATGATGCTGAAGGTCAGGAAGCTATAGTCAGCCAGGGTGTACCACTGTCCATGGAAAGCCTAATTTTTCCTGGTGTGAACAGCGTAGCCTCCATCGGTATGTATGGTACGGTATGTTGTTCACCTAGAATCCTGTTATTCCTGCAATCAGACCTTGATCTGGGACTTGGATTGTCTTATCTTAAGGGTGAGGTTTCAGCTCTATCAATTACTTTTTGCTGGCATTGGCCCTTTATTCTCAAGTGAAAAGTTTCCTGCAAGGAGTGGCTATCACTGTACATCCATTCAGACATCCCGCTGAGCCGTGGGATTCCAATTTGGCCGTAAGAGCACTTTAAGAAGGTTGTCTTGTATTCCATATTAATAAAGAGATTGTCCTACTTTCTTTCTGCCCTCCCCATGTAATCCGAGGGGTTGTGATTTGCATTGCCTTGACGTGGTGAGAGCAGTCTGCATGTATCTGGCTGTGACGAAGTTATTTCAGCGCTCCAATTTTTCTTTTTTCTTTTTACGGGCAACGCAAGTGTTTGGCAGCATCGAAGGCCACTATTGCGCGTTGGATCCGTTCTGTGATTTCGGAAAGCCTATCGGTCCAAGGGTAATGTTTTACACCTTCAGGTCACTTCTCATTCTACAAGGGCTGTTGGTGCCTGCTGGGCGGTCAGGCATAAAGCTTCATTTGCTTATGTCTGCAAGGCTGCTAGTTAGGCTTTGGTGCACACCTTCACCAAATTTTACCATATTCATTATTTGCCGCCCTCTGATGCTAGGCTGGGTTGCAAGGTGCTGCAGGCAGCTGAGCGTTAGGTGGGTTACATGGCTGTACCCTTTTCTTTCACTTCTTCCCACCCTCTGGGACTACTTTAGGGTGTCCCATGGTGCTTTGTCCCAAATATAGAAACGAGAAAATTGGATTTTTGTACTTTTTAATATCTTTTTCTCGTTGTATTCATTAGGGACGCAGATCCTGCCCTCTTTTTGGTTTGTTCTAGACCTGCGACCTGTTCTTCTGGCTGTTTGGTTGGATTTTCTCCTACAACTTTGGACATGGTTTCTTTTTTGTATTCTCCTACTGCTTTCTGTGCAAACTGCTTAAGCCAGTGTCCGTGGGAAGGGTGTGGCCTGACTGGCCGGAGTTAGGACTTGTGTCAGCCTCCTAGTGGCTAGGGCCTATACCCATGGTGCTGTGTCAATGAATATAATGAGAAAAATATATTACGGTGAGTACAAAAATAAAAAAATATAAGCTGAAATTGTTCTTGTATAGTCAGTTAATGTTTTTCTTTGTTTTGTTTTTTAAGGTCTTGGAGGACTGATGACATCTGAAGAGAAATCTAAGTTGTATGCAGCAATTGGATACAGTGAAACAGCAGTGGACCCAACTCTGCCAAAGACAGTAAGCACATTGTAGTATTAACTCCTTCACGCTCCTGGACATAAATGCACGTCGTGGTGCAGGGGGTGAAGTATGGAGCGGGCTCATTTGTGTATTACAGCTGACACCATGCACTAATGACCATGAACGTGGAATTTCTCTGTTCCTGGCCATTTAACCACTTACATGCCGCAGTCAATAGCGACCGCGGCATCTAAGCAGTTAGTGGGGGCGGCGCCCTCCAACAGCACATCAGGTCCCCTGTGATGTGAATGCTGTGACGCGATGGTTGTCATGGCAGCCCAGGGACCTAATGAACGCCCCCCGGTCTGCCTTTCTTTCTGCCCCTGTAACAGAAGCCTGAAAAATGACAATATACTGCAATATACTAGGGGGACTATTAGAAAGTGTGGAAAAAGAAGTTTAATATATATTTTTTTCACTACTGAAAACTTTATTTAAAGTACAAAAATACCCCCTTTTCCCATTTTTCCTCTAAAGTAATGTAAAAAATAAAATAAATAAAATTGGTATAGCTGCGTCGATAAAATTCTGAACCATTACAATATAACATTATTTAACTCGCACGGTAAATACAATTAAAAAATCGCTGTTTTTTTTTTTCACTTTAGATCTAAACAAAAATGTCAGAAAAAGTGATCAAAATGTTGTATGTACCAAAAAATGCTACCAATAAAAACCATCTCATTCCGCAAAAAATAAGCCCTCACAACGCTCAATCGACAAAAAAATAAAAAAGTTATGGCTCACAGAATGTGGTGAAACAAATAGTTTTTCCTTTGTATAAGTAGTAAAACATACCAAAGTTATATAGTTTTTATCGCCGCAATCATATTGAGCCGCAGAATATAGTTATGTTTTTTTACCGCACGGTGAATGCCGTTAAAACCACCAAAAAAACACTGGAGGAAGCACAGTTTTTTCCAATTCCACCCCACAAATAAATAATTTTTTTTCAGTTTCTCAATACAATAAATGGTACGTTAAATAGCGCCAATAGAAACTGCAACTGCTCCTGCAAAAAATAAGCCCTCATGCCACTCCATTGACGTAAAAATTAAAGCGTTCCGCTATTGGAAGGCAGGGAGTGACCAACAAAAAAAACAAAAACTGACTTTGTCCCGAAGGAGTTAATGTTACTTGCTGAATAAATTATAAATCATCTACCATAATAAAATATATGCAAAGATAATATGCTACAAATATCATAACATTGTAATCAGTGGTGTACACAAGAATCCCGCATGCCAAACTTCCCACCCCCAAAAGGGAAAAAAAACAAGGTAAAGAAAAAAAACATGTATGTATGTATGTGTATATCACATAAACACAAAAGTTTGAACAGCACATTTCAACAAAATGAAACACAACGTGTATGCAGGTGCAAGAACACCTGTGACTGCAAATTTATACAGCACACAAAAAAATGGCGACCGCTCACTGCGGACACCAATATCACCTAAGCCGCTGAATATAAATAAATATGCATTACTGCTAAATCTACTTACAATAGGGAGGTTCTTAGCGCACATTTTGATCAAATTGTGTGGGCCCACCTGCCACGACAAGGTGTCCTCTATAGTTAGGAACCTACTTTCGCCATTTTCTTGTGTGCTGTATAAATTTGCAGTCACAGGCGTTCTTGCATCTGCATACAAGTTTTGTTTCATTTTGTTGGAATGTGCTGTTCGAACTTTTGTGTTTATGTGATTCATATATGTGGGGTTAGTGACTGCATCCATTTTTTGATCTTGCACTCCTCCAGTTCTGCCCTGGGTGATTTTAATTTGTTTAATGCTGGTTCCTACCATCCCCAGATATATGTATACTTAGTCTTAGTCCAGTTCTGGGTGTATGTACAAAATAGGTTCCCACCTATAGAGGACGCCTTGTCGTGGCAGGTGGGCCCACACAATTTGATCAAAATTTGCGCTAAGAACCTCCCCATTGTAAGTAGATTTAGCAGTAATGTATATTTGTTTATATTTAGCGGATAGGTGACATTGGTGTTCACAGTGTGCCATCACCATTTTCTTGTGTGTATATACATATGTATATGTGTGTGTGTGTGTGTGTGTGTGTGTGTATGTGTGTGTGTGTGTATATGTATGTATGTATATATATATATATATATACAGTACTGTGCAAAACTTGTTGTTTGTAGAAGAGAAATCGAAATCAAATCAATATTTGGTGTGTCCACCCTTTTACGTTCCAAACAGCATCAACACTTCCAGGTACACTTGCACACAGTTTTTGAAGGAACTTGGCAGAGAGGTTGTTCCAAACATCTTGGAGAACTAACCACAGATCTTCTGTGGATGTAGGCCTCCTTAAATCCTTCTATCTCTTCATGTAATCCCAGATCGATTCGATGATGTGAGATCAGGGTTCTGTGGGGGCCATATCATCACTTCCAGGGCTCCTTGTTCTTCTTTATGCTGAAGATAGTTCTTAACCCCTTTAGGACGCAGCCTGTTTTTACCTTGTGGCACAGCCGATTTTTTTCAAATCTTACGTGTTACTTTATGTGGTAATAACTCCGGAATGCTTTTACCTATCCAAGCGATTCTGAGATTGTTTTCTCGTGACATATTGTACTTTATGATAGTGGAAAAATTTGGTCGATAAATTCAATATTTATTCGTGAAAAACACCAAAATGTAGAGAAAATTTGCAAAAATGTTCATTTTTCTAAATTTAAATGTATCTGCTTGTAAAACAGATAGTAATACCACACAAAATAGCCACTAGTTACTATTTCCCATATGTCCACTTTATATTTGCATCGTTTTTTGAACGTACTTTTATTTTTCTAGGACGTTACAAGGCTTAGAACTTTAGCAGCAATTTCTCACATTTTCAAGAAAAATTCAAAAGGCTATTTTTACAGGGGCCAGTTCAGTTCTGAAGTGGTTTTGAGGGCCTTATATATTAGAATACGCCAATAAATCACCCCATTTTAAAAACTGCACCCCTCAAAGTATTCAAAACAGCATTCAGAAAGTATTTTAACCCTTTAGGCATTTCACAGGAAATAAAGCAATGTAGAGGGGAAATTTACAAATTTCTCTTTTTTTTGCCTTTGTGTCAAAAAAGACAAAAGTATAATAGGTATGATACCTTTATTGGCTAACCATAAAAGTTCTATATGCAAGCTTTCAGAGCACAGAGGCCCCTTCTTCAGGCAGTTTACAAATGAATGACTTAGAAAAAAGCACAACATTTAGATGTTACACAAAGACAATTAGTACATGAGGTGATACATCATTAAGATAAGCCGGGGGAATAAAACTGAGGTTATAGGGGTGATGACTTAGGAGTTAAGGCATCTGGAGTCAGTCTGATGGGGGACGTGACGTGTGTCCATGTAGTGGCTCATAAATCCTGGACACACGTCACGTCCCCCATCAGACTGACTCCAGATGCCTTAACTCCTAAGTCATCACCCCTATAACCTCAGTTTTATTGCCCCGGCTTATCTTAATGATGTATCACCTCATGTACTAATTGTCTTTGTGTAACATCTAAATGTTGTGCTTTTTTCTAAGTCATTCATTTGTAAACTGCCTGAAGAAGGGGCCTCTGTGCTCTGAAAGCTTGCATATAGAACTTTTATGGTTAGCCAATAAAGGTATCATACCTATTATACTTTTGTCTTTTTTGACACAAAAGTATTTAACATTTCATATTGTCTCTGGCTAACACGGTACTACACTATTTTTTACTGTACTTCTTTTTTTTGCCGAAATTCATTTGTAATAAAAAAAATTGTGTAACACAGAAGGTTTTACCAGAGAAATACAACTCAATATTTATTGCCCAGGTCCTGCAGTTTTTAGGAATATCACACATGTGGCCCTAGTGCCCTAATGGACCGAAACACCGGCCTCAGAAGCAAAGGAGCACCTAGTGGATTTTGGGGCCTGCTTATCTTTAGATTATATTTTAGGCACCATGTCGAGTTTGAAGAGCTCTTGTGGTGCCAAAACAGTGGAAACGCTCCAAAAGTGACCCCATTTTGGAAACTAGACCCCTCAAGGAATTTATCTAGGGGTATAGTTAGCACTTTGACCCCACAGGTATTTTGCTATATTTATTGGAGTTAGTCTGTGAAAATGAAAATCTACTTTTTTTCTGAAATAACATAGACATTTTTAATATTTATAAGGAATAAAGAAGAAAATTCACCCCAACATTTGTAAAGCATCTTCTCCCGATTACGGAAATATCCCATATGTGGTAATAAACTGCTGTTTGGACCCACGGCAGCGCTCAGAAGGGAGGGAGCGCCATTTGGATTTTGGAGCACAGATTTTGCTGCATTGGTTTTTAGTGCCATGTCACGATTGCAACCCCCTGGAGGGAACAAAATAGTGGAAACACCCCAAAAGTGACCCCATTTTGGAAACTAGACCCCTCAAGGAATTTTTCTAGGGGTATAGTAAGCATTTATACCACACAGGTCTTTTGCAGAATTTAGTAGAATTAGGCCGTGAAAATGAATTTAAACATTTTTGTCCTCTAAAATGTTGAATTTTTTCATTTTCACAAGGGATAAAGTAAAAAAGTGACCCTAAATTTGTAACGCAATCTCTCCCCAGTACGACAATACCCCACATGTGGTAATAATTTTTTAATCGAAATTAATTAACCTTTGCAGGACTGATCCTTTTTTGCTTTTCCATTTTAGTTTTTCACTCCCCGCCTTCCAAACGCCATAACTTTTTTTATTTTTCCATGAATTGAGTGGTGTGAGGGCTTATTTTTGTTAGGACGAGCTGTAGTTTTTATTGGTACCATTTTTTGTTAGATGAAAATTTTTGATCACTTTTTATTACATTTTATTTAGAGCTTTGGTGGTCAAAAACAGTGATTTTGGCGTTTTAAATTCTTTATTTCTTACGGCGTTCATAATGCGCTATAAATGACAATTTTACTTTATTCTGCGCGTCGGTACGATTACGGCGATACCATATGTATATAATTTTTTTATGTTTTGCAGCGTTTGCACAATATAATCACTTTTTTATAAAATAATTTATTTTCTGTGTTACCATAACTTTTTTTTATTTTTCAGTCCAAAAAGCAGTGTAAGGGCTTGTTTTTTGCGGGACGGGTTGTAGTTTTTATTGGTACTATTTTCGGGTACATGCGACTTTTTGATCACTTTTTATTCTATATTTTGGGAGGGGTGGTGACAAAAAATAGTGATTCTGGCATTGGTTTTAGTTTGTTTTTTTTGCGGCGTTCACCGTGCGGTAAAAATAACATTATAGTTTTATAGATTGGGTCGTTACGAACGCGGTGATAGCAAATATGTGTACGGTTTTTTAACGGTTTCATTTATTTCATATAATAAGCGACTTTTGTAAAACATTTTTATTAACTTTTTTTTTAATTTTTTCTTTACTTTTTACACTTTCTTTTTTTACCTGCAGCTCTGATCGCTGCTAGAATACATTACACTACCTAGGTAGTGTAATGTATTCCAACTGTCAGTGTGACGTCACAGTCACTCTGACAGTTAGTCTACGAGGACCAGCAGAGGCTAGAGGCTGATCCTCATAGGCTTGCATACATGGCAGACCCGGGGGCCGTTGTCTGGCCCCTGGATGCCATCACAAGCATCAGTAGCCCCCATAATTGCATGGGGGCTGCTGATGTGCTACAAACCCTGTACATGCGGAGATCGCAATCAAACCCCGCATGTAACGGGTTAATTGCCGAAATCAGCGGCAATGAGCCGCTGATCGGCAACTAGTGGAGTGTCAGCTGTCAGGGACAGCTGACCTCCCGGTCCTCGATGCGCACACTGTCGCCGACACCGTCACAGACACTGTCATCGCGAACGGCAGTGACATCCTGTCACTGACAGGAAGTCTATCAGGAGGCTGATCCTGATAGGCTTCCGTACATGGCAGACACGGAGGCCATTACTTGGCCTCTGATCGCCATGCTGGCCATCTGCAAACCTCACGATTTCATCGTGAGGTCTGCCGATGAGCTAGAAACACCTGAATGCGGTGATTGCAATCGATCACCGCAATCAAGGGGTTAATTGCCGAAATCAGCGGAAATAAGCCGCTGATCGGCATACATTGGAGTGTCAGCTGTCAGGGACAGCTGGCCTCCCGATTCCCGGTGCACACTGTCGCCCACAGTGTGCACCGGGAACCACGCAGTAACTGGTACGTCCCTGTGCCTTAAGACACTGGCCACATGGACGTACAGTTGCGTCCTGGTGTGCGTAGGGGTTAATGACATTGGCTGTATGTTTGGGGTCATTGTCCTGGTGCGGAATAAATTTGGAGCCAATCAAGCGCCTCCCTGATGTTATTGCATGATGGATAAGTATCTGCCTGTATATCTCAGCATTGAGGGCACTATTAGGCTATGTTCGCTCTGAGTATTTTGCTGAGTTTTTTGACGCGGAAACCGCGTCGCAAAACTCGGCAAAAACGGCCCGAAAATGCCTCCCATTGATTTCAATGGGAGGCGTCGGCGTCTTTTTCCCGCGAGCAGTAAAACTGCCTCGCGGGAAAAAGAAGCGACATGCCCTATCTTCGGGCGCTTCCGCCGCTGACCTCCCATTGACTTCAATGGGAGGCAGAGAAAGCGTATTTCGCGCTGTTTTATGCCCGCGGCGCTCAATGGCCGCGGGCAAAAATCGCCGCGAAAATCGGCGTGCAGGGAGAGGAAAATCTGCCTCAAAGTTCCAAACAGAATTTTGAGGCAGATATTCCTCCCTCAAAATACTCCGTGTGAACATAGCCTTAATCCTGATCAAATCCCCAACTCCATTTGCTGAAATTCCTCCCCAGTCTTGCAAGGAACCTCCACCATGCTTCACTGTTGCCTGCAGAATGAGAATTGTACAGTCAATTTGTATATTGTTAATTGATGTACGTATTCCCTATATATACTTGGCACCATTGTTAGTTTGTTATGGCTTGAGAAAGGTTCCTGTTGAACCGAAACATTGCTGTTTTTTTGAGGTGAATAAATCCAGTTTGCTTTCATCTGACTTGAAGTCCTGGTGCCGTCACTGTGTTCTATGCTTTCTTCTATTTAAAAAAAAAAGGGGGAATTGATTCATCCCCTGGTGACGAGCACATGGGCTGATTTTTTGCTATTGTGGAGTGCTGTGTTCATCTATTTGCTGGACTGTGTATGTGTATGTGTGTGTGTGTGTATGTGTATATATATATATATATATATATATATATATATATATATATATATATATATACATACATACATACATACATACATACATACATACATACATACATACATACATACATACATACATACATACATACATACATACATACATACATACATACACACACACACACCCGTTCAAAAGTTTGGGGTCACCCAAACAATTTTGTGTTTTACATGAAAACTCACACTTATATTTATCAAATGAGTTGCAAAATGACTACAAAATATGGTCAAGACATTGACAAGGTTAGAAATTATGATTTTTATTTGAAATAATAATTTTCTCCTTCAAACTTTGCTTTCGTCAAAGAATGCTCCATTTGCAGCAATTACAGCATTGCAGACCTTTTGGCATTCTAGCTGTTAATTTGCTGAGGTAATCGGGAGAAATTTCACCCCATGCTTCCAGAAGCCCCTCCCACAATTTGGATTGGCTTGATGGGCACTTCTTGTGTACCATACGGTCAAGCTGCTCCCACAACAGCTCTATGGGGTTGAGATCTGGTGACTGCGCTGGCCACTCCATTACAGATAGAATACCAGCTGCCTGCTTCTTCCCTAAATAGTTCTTGCATAATTTGGAGGTCTGCTTTGGGTCATTGTCCTGTTGTAGGATGAAATTGCCTCCAATCAAGCGCTGTCCACAGGGTATGGCATGGCGTTGCAAAATGGAGTGATAGCCTTCCTTATTCAAAATCCCTTTTACCTTGTACAAATCTCCCACTTTACCAGCACCAAAGCAACCCCAGACCATCACATTACCTCCACGATGCTTGACAGATGGTGTCAGGCACTCTTCCAGCATCTTTTCAGTTGTTCTGCGTCTCACAAATGTTCTTCTGTGTGATCCAAACACCTCAAACTTCGATTCGTCTGTCCATAACACTTTTTTCCAATCTTCCTCTGTCCAATGTCTGTGTGCTTTTGCCCATGTTAATTTTTTCCTTTTTATTAGCCAGTCTCAGATATGGCTTTTTTTTTGCCCCTCTGCCCTGAAGGCCAGCATCCCGGAGTCGCCTCTTCACTGTAGACGTTGACACTGGTGTTTTGTGGGTACTATTTAATGAAGCTGCCAGTTGAGGACCTGTGAGGCGTCTATTTCTCAAACTAGAGACTCGAATGTACTTGTCTTGTTGCTCAGTTGTGCAGCGGGGCCTCCCACTTCTCTTTCTACTCTGGTTAGAGCCTGTGTGTGCTGTCCTCTGAAGGGAGTAGTACACACCGTTGTAGGAAATCTTCAGTTTCTTGGCAATTTCTCGCATGCCTTCATTTCTAAAAACAAGAATAGACTGTCGAGTTTCACATGAAAGCTCTTTTTCTAGCCATTTTGAGAGTTTAATCAAACCCACAAATGTAATGCTCCAGATTCTCAACTAGCTCAAAGGAAGGTCAGTTTTATAGCTCCTCTAAACAGCAAAACTGTTTACAGCGGTGTTAACATAATGGCACAAGGGTTTTCAAGTGTTTTCTAATCATCCATTAGCCTTCTAACACAGTTAGCAAACTTAATGTACCATTAGAACACTGGAGTGATGGTTGCTGGAAATGGGCCTCTAAACACCTATGTAGATATTGCATTAAAAACCAGACGTTTGCAGCTAGAATAGTCATTTAGCACATTAACAATGTATAGAGTGTATTTCTGATTAATTTAATGTTCTCTTCATTGAAAAAAACTGCTTTTCTTGCAAAAATAAGGAAATTTCTAAGTGACCCTAAACTTTTGAACGGTAGTGTGTGTATATTTTAAACATATATATGTAGATCTGGACATACTGCATCTTTATTATGGTGTTTTTTTACTTTATAGTATGAATCTATGATTGTATGTGTCAAACTGCTAAGCATGTCCATTCAGTTACAAGAAGACAGAGGAAAACCTGAGATAATAAATCTTGCCATAACGGATTTGGGCACAGTGTTAAAACAGCGTCCTGGTGCCCAAGCAATTAGGTGAGTGGTGCAACACATTTTCTATATAAACCTATTATCAGATATAAATTTTCACTTTCTTTTCATCACAACCCTCCAGCAGAAAGACCATGTATGTATTTCTGAACTCCCTTCCACCATTTAACTGCCTATCAATAAGGGTCATCGGCCCTTTTACTACTATTATGATACTTTCGATCTACTCAGGAATGTGCGGATCATGCAGGGTCCCCTGCTGAAGCCTTCTGAACTTATTTTGGCATTGTCTAACAATAACAACGCTTGCAGAGTTTGTTTATTAGGGAGTCTAGCAATTAATTATTTTTATTATACAATTTCTCTGTTCTTTCCCTTACAGATTCGAAGTTCAGCTTGGCACATTTGAGATAACAGGCATACCATATGGCAAAGACATACCCTGTTTGCTGTCTTCCCGAAATGTTGTGGTGGACAATGACGTTTCACTATTGAGTCTCATGTTTGAAACCAATCCACCAGATGAGAGTGCTGACCAAAGACTCATAGTGGATTCTCAACCTCTTGAAATAATATATGACTCTGTAAGTGCCATAAAATTGGGCTATTGCTTGACTTGAAATGGCATGCATTTCTTCTATAGTACTTGTTGAGGTTCATGTACACATTTTTTCCAAATTGTCTTTTTCTGTGTGTTTGGAAATGTCTTTACTTTTGTTCTTCTAACAAATTTAGCAGATCTATTTTAAACAATAGAAGATGATAATCATAGACATTATAGTCCATGGTGTGAAAAGTCATTGTTGGTTCACAGCCTCAATAGCTTTTCCCTAATATAGTTGTATTTATTAGATTTGCTGGGATTTAGATAATAGGACATTGAAATTGCAAACAAAATAAGAATAGATGCCTTCAACTACCCTGTCAGCCTGCCACCAGACATATAGTAAAATGAAAAGATTTTTTCAGCTCACCGGTGTCCATCGTCTTCAGTGATCCAGTGCACGGACCTTGCCCAAGCGTCTTCCACAGCAGCAAACAAAAGGTATGATCCAGCACTTCATGAAGAAATCTCAGGACTTTATTATTTACTATTTCTTAGAATGCAGTTGGTGATTGAAACGCGATAGCATACTGGTCCTTTGTCTTTATGTGCTGGGTGGATTTTTAATGTTTATATAATAAAGTCCTGGGATTTCTTCATGAAGTGCTGGATAATACTTTTTGTTTGCTGCCACCAGACATAGGCTATTCTGAAACCTTTGTAGTGCAGCTGTGGGGAATCAAATTTCACGTAGATGCGGGTACCATCTCTGGGACCCGCACCTATCTCCAGAACTGGGCCCCCTAAACCCCGTTCAACCGCTCTGTTGTGGCTGAACCAGGTGAATTTCGACCATAAAAAATGTTACATGGTCGGGTAGTTACAAAAACAGTGTAGCTCGCTGAGCTACACTGTTTCCATAACTCCCATAGAACTGAATAGTAGTTACGGAAACGACATAGCTCGCATGCTACGCTTCTTCCGTAACTGCCATTCACTACCATGGGAGTTACGGAAACCGCGTAGCTCAGACAGTTACGCTCTTTCCGTAACTCCCGACCATATAACCAGGAAGTGGCTCGGAGGTAGCAAGAGCACAGAGCGGCAGAACGGGGTTTAGTGGGCCTGTACTGGAAATAGGTGCGAGTACCAAAAGTGGGACCCGCATCGATCTGACATTTATGACTTAACATGTGGATATCTCATAAATGTCCTTCGTGTGAAAACCTCTTTAATGCTGTTATTTTATGCTTTCACATATAACTGCATTGTTGTGTATCGTTTATTTTCTTATTTTATTACAGAAAACGATCAACAGTTTAGTGGATTTTTTCCGTCCCCCCAAAGATGTACGTCTTGAGCAGCTCACCTCTGCCACTTTGAATAAGCTAGAAGAGTTTCGGGATAAAACATCAACAGGTAAGCTACATCCTTGTCATATTTGTTTTGCACATTAACCAATGAATGACTGGGCCTGAAAAGGCCTTAAAGGAAAGGTGTCATAAATATATATATACACTACCGTTCAAAAGTTTAGGGTCACTTAGAAATTTCCTTATTTTTGAAAGAAAAGCACAGTTTTTTTTCAATGAAGATAACATTAAATTAATCAGAAATACACTCTATACATTGTTAATGTGCTAAATGACTATTCTAGCTGCAAACTTTAATGCAATATCTCCATAGGTGTATAGAGGCCCATTTCCAGCAACCATCACTCCAGTGTTCTAATGGTACATTGTGTTTGCTAACTGTGTTAGAAGGCTAATTGATTAGAAAACACTTGAAAACCCTTGTGCAATTATGTTAGCACCGCTGTAAGCAGTTTCGCTGTTTAGAGGAGCTATAAAACTGACCTTCCTTTGAGCTAGTTGAGAATCTGGAGCATTACATTTGTGGGTTCGATTAAACTCTCAAAATGGCTAGAAAAAGAGAGCTTTCACGTGAAACTCGACAGTCTATTCTTGTTCTTAGAAATTAAGGCTATTCCATGTGAGAAATTGCCAAGAAACTGAAGATTTCCTACAACGGTGTGTACTACTCCTTTCAGAGGACAGCACAAACAGGCTCTAACCAGAGTAGAAAGAGAAGTGGGAGGCCCCGCTGCACCACTGAGCTACAAGACAAGTACATTAGAGTCTTTAGTTTGAGAAATAGACACCTCACAGGTCCTCAACTGGTAGCTTTATTAGATAGTACCCGCAAAACGCCAGTGTCAGCGTCTACAGTGAAGAGGCGACTCCGGGATGCTGGCCTTCAGAAAAGCCTTATCTGAGCCTGGCTAATAAAAGGAAAAGATTAATATGGGCAAAAGCACACAGACATTGGACAGAGGAAGATTGGAAAAAAGTGCTATGGACAGACGAATCGAAGTTTGAGGTGTTTGGATCACACAGAAGAACATTTGTGAGACGCAGAACAACTGAAAAGATGCTGGAAGAGTGCCTGACACCATCTGTCAAGCATGGTGGAGGTAATGTGATGGTCTGGGGTTTGCTTTGGTGCTGGTAAAGTGGGAGATTTGTACAAGGTAAAAGGGATTTTGAATAAGGAAGGCTATCACTCCATTTTGCAACGCCATGCCATACCCTGTGGACAGCGCTTGATTGGAGCCAATTTCATCCTACAACAGGACAATGACCCAAAGCACACCTCCAAATTATGCAAGAACTATTTAGGGAAGAAGCAGGCAGCTGGTATTCTATCTGTAATGGAGTGGCCAGCACAGTCACCAGATCTCAACCCCATAGAGCTGTTGTGGGAGCAGCTTGACCGTATGGTACGCAAGAAGTGCCCATCAAGCCAATCTAACTTGTGGGAGGGGCTTCTGGAAGCATGGGGTGAAATTTCTCTCGATTACCTCAGCAAATTAACAGCTAGAATGCCAAAGGTCTGCAATGCTGTAATTGCTGCAAATGGAGCATTCTTTGACGAAAGCAAAGTTTGAAGGAGAAAATTATTATTTCAAATAAAAATCATTATTTCTAAGCTTGTCAATGTCTTGACTATTTTCTAGTCATTTTCCTACTCATTTGATAAATAGAAGTGTGAGTTTTCATGGAAAACACAAAATTGTCTGGGTGACCCCAAACTTTTGAACGGTAGTGTATGTTTTTTTCAGATGCAGCATAATCTATGTAAATCAACTTTTAAAACGGCGCACAATATATATTAAATACTCATTAAAGGGTCATGGGGCAGTGCCGCTATCCTGAAGAGTCACATAGTCCTGCCTCCAAGCCCACCTTTCTATGTTTGGTGTAAATTCCCCTGGCTGATACAACTTTCTCGGATGTGCCGTTGCCTTGTACTACTTGAGCACGCACCGTGCAGCGAGGTGTACTCTGCCTGGCTTTGTCGCTGCACCTCGCATGCCAGGGGAGTGCAAGGCAATGGCGCATCCGCAAGAGTTTGAGGAGGCTGGTAGTGCTGTAGAACAACAAGGGGGATGTCAATCAAAATCTGGGAGGCGCCATTTAAATTTTCGCCTCAGGCAGCAGAAAAGCTAGAATCGGCCCTGCGGCTGCAGGCTATAAGGTGCTGGGAAGACTCCCTGCGCAGGCCGGTCTGATAACGTCACTGCATCACGCTGGTCTGCGCATGTGTACCCACCAAAGCCTGTCCCTCGCTCCGTCGTCGCAAGAACGGTTGCAAGTTAAGTACAATGTATATTTTTTTTGGGGGGGGGGGGTGTGTGGCACTATATATGAGGGGGGAGCAGGGTGGCATTATATTCAAGGGGGGCAGGATGGCCTTATATTCAAGGGGGCAGCAGGGTGGCACTATATACAAGGGGGGGAGCAGGGTGGCACTGTATACAAGGGGAGATCAGGGTGGCACTATATACAAGGGGGAAGCAGGGTGGCACTATACACAAGGGGCTGTGTGGCACTCTATACAAGGGGATGTGTGGCTTTACGAAGAGTGGATTTGTGCCATTATCTTCAAGGGGGTGCTGTATGGCACTATTTACAAGGGGGAGGGCTCTGGTGCAATCTGATAAGGGGGGCTGTGGCACTATATACAAGGGAGGGGGGCTGTGTGGCACTATATACAGGGGGAGTTGTATGGCACTATATACAGGGGGGCTTTATGGCAAATTCTACAGGGGGGCTGTATGGCACCATCTACAAGGGGAGGTGGAGGGCACAATCTACAAGTGGGGTGTGACACTGTCTACAGGGGGGCTGTATAGCACTGTCCACAGGGGGTCTCTATGGCACAATCTACAGAGGGCATTATCTATAAGGGGGGCTGCGTGTGGCATCTGGAGGGGGGGCCCAGTCAAAAGTTTGCTATGGGGCCCAGTCTTTCCTAGTTACGCGCCTGTGTTAGGGCAACACTTGTGTGTGCCCTAACAGCATACAAACTTAACAGACAGCCCTGGAGTTCTTTGTAGGTTCACAGGGCTGACTGCAGACAGATTCCCCGATCTTTGATCACGATCACGTCACTCGGTGACTCAAACGAAAAGGAGAGTCCCCTTTGATCATGCCGAGCATATGGACCGCAGCAATCAAAGGGTTAAGCAACTGGGGTCGGAATGTTTTCTGATCCCAGCTGCGTTTAGCAGGCTGCTCTAAGTTCAGGAGCTGTTAGTTACGGCTCCTGCTTTGAGAATGAGCGCTCACAGGAGCGCTTAACAGCTTTTTCTACAGCGACGCCAAAAGACGCCGCTGTAGACGAAGCACATGCACCGCCTGCTGTCAAAAGACGTTGGCCGGCCATTAAGGGATTAATTGGTATGCGGGCTTGATTTGACAGGGCGAGTTGTAGATTTTCACAGGACCATTTATTGTACCGTATAATTTAGTGGGAAACTGGAAAACATTTCTTTGTGGAGTGGAAAAATAATCACGATTATTTTGGGGTTTTCCTTTTTATGATGTTCACCGCGTGTAAAAAGGGCATGTTTAGTTTATTTTGCGGGTCATTACGATTTCTGGGATACCAAATTTCTGACTTTTTTATGTTGTACTACTTTTACAAAGAAAAAACTGATTGTTAAAAATAAAATTTGTGCTTTCCGTCGATTGAGTGGCACAAGCGCTTATTTTTTTATGGGGCGAGCTGTAGTTTCTATTGGTACAATTTTGGGGTACATGAGACTTTTTGATCACTTTTAATTCTATTTTTTTGTGGGAAAAACTGATTCTGGCGTTTCTATTTCTTTTTTAAAAATTAGGTCATCAGTTTCTGAGAAGTTAATTCCATTCAATGCCAATTCTTCTGTAAATTAACAATCAACTTCTGACTTATTAATTTATGGGCAATTTTTTTTACTTTGAGTAAAAATTAATTTTTTTAACTCCTTAAAAACGTGTTTTTGTTTTTTCATCTTCACATTCCAGGACCCATAACTTTTTTTATTTTTCTTTCGACCTAGCCATATGAGGGTTTGTTATTTTGCAAGATGAGTTCCCGTTTTTAATGGCACCATGGAGTTTACTATATAAAGTGATTTGAGTAACTGGAGTAAAAAAAAATTATCGGTTGGAATTAAAAAAAAAAAAAAAAATCCACCATAGGTTTTTGGTCTAGCTTTTACAGCGTTTACATTTGGTAAAAATGACATGTTAATTGTATTCTGCGGGTCAGTACGATTACGGCAGTACCAAATTTATGATTTTTTTTATTTTTATGTTTGTTTTTATCCGTTGATGGAGCTGTGTGGTTTTTGGCCCTTCTCAGTCTTATGATACAAGCCTACGGCCGCCCCAGTGCCCGACCATTACTCCAACCCTTTCTGAAATCTGGACTTCCGATGACGTCCCGACTGTTCACCGCCTGCTTTGCCTTTACATTAGGTTTGAAACCAAATGGTTTTCACTGCGCATGCCTATAAATAGTTTAACTGCTGCTCACAATTTTAATTATAGGACATCTTATTTTATTCTAATCACTATGTAGAATAAATGTACTATGAGCACATAGATGGCGACAGAGGTAGAGTGGGTGGGACTTACAGCTAACAGGGAGGTGTACTGGGCGGTTCTGCAGCTACCCGTGATCCCGGCACACATAATGCTGGGAGAGACGCACTGCTGGGAAGCATCCATAGACCGGAACAAATCCATGTAAACATACTTAAAAAGAAGCAGAAAAGCGGAGGGGATGCAAGGAAAAATAAATCCAGGTATTTAGGGGGGTTTGGGAGGGGTCAAGTCAGGCAGCCATAGGCAGTTTAAAAAAAATCATATGGTATTGGAAAACCCCTTTAATTCGGACTGTCATTTTTACCACTGAACTACTATTTTTGTGTTGATACAAAATTACCTAATTTAAAGAGTAGCTAAACGTTCGACAAACTTCTGACTTGTCATAGAGACATGTCAGAAGTTTGGATTGGTGGGGGTCCGAGCACTGAGACCCCCACCAATCGCTAGAACGAAGCAGCTGAAGTGCTCGTGTTAGCGCTCAGCTGCTTCATTTCTGTTCTCCTTTTTCCGGAAAGCTGATGTATTGGTGTACAGGCTCATAGACTTTGTATGAGTCTGTACACCGATACATTTATTTCCGGAAATAGCCGAACATACACGAAGCAGATGAGCGCTCACACGAGCACTTCAGCTGCTTCGTTCTAGAGATTGGTGGGGGCCTCCGTGCTCGGACCCCCAACAATCCAAACTTCTGACATGTCACTATGACATGTCAGAAGTTTGTCGGACGTTTAGCTACACTTTAACCAAAGTTTGTGTATATAATATATATATGTGTGTGTGTGTGTGTGTGTGTGTATATATATATATATATATATATATATATATATTTCAAATTGGTTTCCCTAGAAAGGCCACAAAGTAATTTTATATTAATGTTACCAATAGTAGTATTTTTTGCCAGATTAAATTTTAACTGTTTTAATTCCTAGGTCTACTGTATGTTATAGAGACTCAGAAGGTTCTGGATTTAAAAATGCACCTAATGGCTTCATACATCCTTGTTCCCCAAGATGGCTTTTATGATTTAACCTCAAACTTGCTTATTTTGGATCTTGGTAGTTTGAAGGTAAGTGTTTACAATAGGATTTGCCTCTATTTTAGTGCTTTGTGTACTGTATGTATAGGGTAAAACATGATGTACCTTGAAGAAAGACAACCACCAAGTACATTGTGTTTTGGTATCTAGCCTAAGAGTAAAATATAGAAAACAAGATGGAACTTGGGATTTAATATCAAATGAGTTTGTTGAAGGATTACACAAAATCTAAATCTCGTAAAAGAATCTGTATCATATTTATGTTCTGTTATATAGCTTACTTGCAATGCACCTTAATATCACATTCTCTTAATTCAAACTAAATATATATTGTTTCTTTTAAGCGTTTTTCTCAGTGTTTCACTTGGCATAGCAGCAGTTGGTGCTACAGAGCTGTTCTTTCTATTGTAAGATCTTTACATCCTTTGTAAATGTCTAACATTTTGGAGGTTATGAAGAACTTTTTGCACACCCGTCATGCATACAGTACATGTAATTACATAAAAGATACAGCAAACTTAGACTGGAATGAAGTTACAAAATTAGGACCATGACATAGGAACATAACTTGGGGAGTGGGAAAGGACTCAAAGAACCAAGTCCAGTGGGGAAAGGTCCAGAGTGTGGCAACTCCACTTGCAGTCCAGACTGGGAGTATGTTGGTCATTGCCAAACTTGTTAGGTGAGCAGACAAGAACAGATGAGGAGGTGACATTCATCAGAGACCATTTGGGGACTCTGATAGGGGGCATGTCCTAGACATTGAAGACGTTTTTAAATCAGTTGGGTCACGCAGTATTAGAGTTGTGTTAACCTTCTGGACACACCTAGAAAAAAGGTAAACCGGTCGATAGGAAATGTCATTCTAACATAGATAAAATGCAAGCGGGCACAGTGCTACTCATTGCATTAGGATACGTTTAGACAATTCTGGTTGGATCTGTGGGGAAAATCACTAGTAATCCAGTGGTGGGTGATGATGATGTGGGTGGTTATTAGCCGCTCGTGGTAAAAAAAAAAGCGGCATGAATTTTCAGGCAGGTCAAAAATTTGCAGGCTGGTTTTCCGGCCTGCAAAAAAAAAACTCTGTGTGAATAGGGCATAATGGAGACAGACAGCCCTATAATCTTGAGATTAAGTAGACGTGATTTATTGTGCATATCATCGATCTATCGTTACAGCATGCAAACATGTGTACACAGACTTAACTCCTTTTTCCATGTCTGTCAATCACACTCTGTTCCTTATATTGACGGATTAGTACAGAATTAGAAGTCACTGCTACGGTAACTTAGAAACACTTGCATTACAGTCCACATGTTTATAGGTTTTCATTCATTTAAGTTAACATAAAGCCCTGGATAACCCCTTTGATAGAAATTTCTGATGCACATCATTAGAAGTAGTGTTTAACAAATAACTGTCAATGTGCTTTATGTGTATTTTTACCTTTTGAGATGACCAGTAAGAGTCGCTCCAACCTGCCTCAGTTGAAAGTAGGACAAAACAGCATTGAAGACATTATGTCGAGAGCCTATGAAAGTTTTGATATACAGCTTAGCAACATGCAAATGCTGTACAGCAGACATTGTGAGTAAAATGCTTTGGGTGCTTCTTATTTACCTAGGGTTAGAGCCAATTACATTGGCTTTTGCTCTTATGTTTCATATTTGTTGTTTTGTCTAGATGAGAACTGGAAGGAGGCCCGCACTGAAAATCATTCTGCTCAGCATATCCTTGAGCCAATGGATCTCAGGGTGGACTTCAGCCGTGCCATGGTAGTGACTGATGCCAGGATGCCCAAGTAAGCATACTCATTCTAGATGTGAGAAATGTTAATAAAAACCATGACCACTAGCTTCGAATTCCTATAGAACATTACATTTTGTTGGTTTATAGCTCACATATAGTGCATGAGTGTCTTGAATGCTTCCTCTTAAAGGATCTTCTCTGGGACACTTGATCTAGTTCTTTTATATAATTTTTATTTAATCAAATATGTTAACTTCTAAAACTGTTTAGAGGAACAGGTAATACGCTATCTTGCACATTATTATATATTTTTTTTTTTATCAAAAAAGTTTTTTTATTATTACAAATTTTTAACAAATAGAATTCCCCACCCAAATCCTCCCACTCACAAACAAAATTCTACATTGATTGTTAAAGATCTTCCAACTCGCCAGTCCATGGACGTTCCCAGATAGTCCTTCAAAGTAGCAACAGCAAGGAAGTAAATAAAGTACCCCCCCATCCCTTAACATGCCAAATATGACTCAATCATGGAACACATATGGAACAAAGATATATCAAACATGTGATAAGCAAAAATTAGCCCACATCCCAGATGTACATTTGGACAGAAATCTAAGAGCCAGCGACTGATGATCCACCATTCCCCCCACACCAGGAGATTGTCAATCTATAGAGGGCCTATCCACCAGTAGAATCGCTGGAGCCAAACCTGGGGTATCCAACCAAGGGGACCATAGGTCTTCAAATTTAGCAGGGGTCCTGTAATGACAGGGATAGGGAAACAGACAAGTGAGCCCTAATCTACCCGCCACTCAGTCCCTGCCTACTTGCAACGACCCGCCCTAGGCGACGGGGTACAACTGGGCGACAGTCCCTACACTCAATAAGTGCATGACAGACAAGGAAACACAGAACAAAGGGAAACGGGGCAGTTGCCCACGGCAACACCGTGAGCAACAAGAGTAGTAAACGAGCCGAGTCAAACCAGGAGAGTACGAGGTGCCAAACGTAGAGCAGGAGAGTAGTGAACAAGCCGAGTCAAACAAGGAGTGTACGAGGTACCAAACGCAGAGCAGAAGAGTAGTCAGTAAGCCAGGGTCAATACGAAGCAGGGACAAGTAGTTCAAGAAGCTGCAGCAGGGCCAGGAAACCAACAGAGAAGAATCACAAGCAAGGAGGAACAGGAAAGGCAGGTATAAATAGACAGAGGGCGGGAGCTAGCTCCGTCTGGCCAGGCTGTGATAGGCTCTCCCACTCCTAAGCCTGCCATCCTGAGTGGTGGAAGATGTAGTCAGTCTCACAGACATAGAAGCAGGTGCAGACTGATTACCTATGGGCGTGGATACAGAAGCTGTGCCTGGCAGATCCTTAACAGGTCCCCTTTTTGTCATACACATACTTTTCCAATCGTAGCATGGTGTTAACTCGTTTTAAGTTCAGAAAGAGTGGGAGGTTCTGTATCTTTCCAATGGGATGCAATTAGTTTTCTAGCCTGATACAGAAGGCACATTAACGCCAGTTGCTGACTCTCCATCACAGGTAAATTTGCAGTATGACCCAGAATACACACCACCGGATCCAAATCCTTCAACACAGTCATAAATTTGAGCAATGAAGTCCACCATATCCCTCCAAAACCTAGTGCAACTCCACATCACATGTATCAGGTCTGCATTCAGTTCAACACATCTATGGCACGATGAGTCTGGCCTATAACCCATGCTATAAAATAATGGGGTTCTGTAAACCCTATGCAAGAGGTAAAATTGGGAAAGCCTGTACATTTCACTCAAGGATGTTTTAGGAACCTGTTCCATGACCTTCTGCCATACCTCCTCCTCTATAGGACCCACGTCACATTCCCATCTATGCCTTAAAGAAAGTAGCTGACCTTTATGGACTGCCTCAAGGAGACATTTGTAGAATAATTAATTAACTCCCTTAGTACCCCCAGGCTGAGCCACCAGATCAACAAGTGAGGATTGAGGAACCTGCGTCAATGGAGACTGCCTATTCTGTAAGTCCCAGGCATGTCTTAATTGAAGATACTGATAGAAAGCAGAGTGAGGTAAGGCATATTCTGACCGCAGATCCTCAAACGTTCTGAATACATTAACTGTCACCAGCTACGCAAGAGTAATGATCCCCCTGTCCCTCCACCCAGCAAAGCCTTGTAGTTTGTCAAATGCACATTATGCCAGATAGGAGAGTATATAGTAAACCGCACCAGGCCTGACACCTTTCACCTTGGCCCAGATTTTATGTATAAGTAATAAAGTGGGTATGGATCGTCCCTGCACACCCAAGCGACCTGCTTCAAGCACCTGCAGTAGTACCCGCTTCCCCATAATATAACTAGTTAATCTACCAGTTGCGCCATTAGTACTATCCGACCCCCACCCCTTAAAGTGTTGGAGCTGTGCAGATAGGAAATACAACCATGGATTCGGCACTGCCAGTCCCCCGTCCTCCTTCGATCTCTGTAACGTCTCTAAATGTATCCGTGGCACTCCCTTCTTCCATATAATGTCACGAAAAAATAGCATACATTTTACGGAAAATTCTAAGGGGCAGCCAGAGTGGGGCATTATGAATTATATATAGGACTTGTGGCATAAGAATCATTTTACCAAGATGATATCTACCAATAACTCCAAGGGGAAGTCTACACCATGCCGCAGATTTAGTTTGAAACTGCATCTTTTGAAGAAGTGGAACAATATTCAAAGTCTGAAATTGTAGCACTAATTTGAACGCCCAGGTATTTAAAATGAGGAACAATCTGCAGCCGCTCCGCTGACAGCAGGGAATCGGCCTGTTGAGGGCCCACCAGAAGAAGAGAGGATTTAGTCCAATTAATAGTAAGTGGCTAGGGCAAATAATAGGGGTGAAAGAGGGCACCCCTGCCTCGTCCCCCTATATAACGCAAAGGATTCAGAAATTAACCCATTAGCCTTAATTCTAGCCCTGGGGGAATCGTACAAAAGCTGGACCCACTTAACAAAGGTATCGACCAAATCCAAGACATTTCAGAGTGGCCCAGAGATACTTCCATTCAACACTATCAAGTGACGCCACTGCCTTAGCACCCTCAACCGATTGTGTCATCTGAAGATTCAGAAACCGCCTCCTGAGATTAACAGCCGTGGACGTATCTGGCATAAAGCCCGCCTGGTCCTGATTCACCACTTTAGAAATTATACGGGATACTCTATTAGCCAGGAGTTTCGCCAGAATCTTGACGTCAACCATTAATAAGGATATCGGCCTGTAGGAGTCAGGTTGTCGGACATCCTTACTGGGTTTGGGAATTCAGACAATAGCATCCATCATGGATGTTGGGAGATGTCCCAGAGAAAAGGCCTCTTGATATACCTCAAGTAGTGTGGGTAATAACTCATCTTTGTACAATTTAAACACCTCGGAAGGAAGACCATCCACACCAGGGGACTTATCATTAGCCATGGAGGCAAGTGCCGTCTCCAATTCAATCGGTGTAAGCGGAGCATCCAACTCGGTCGCGTCCTCCAAAGACAAAGAGGGCATATCTAATCTCTGGAAAAAAACGATCTAACTCCTCAGAAGAGTGGTCTGCCTTGGAACTATATATGGTTGCATAATACTTTATCAGAACCTCAAGTATCTCTGGGGAGGTGTCCACAACCCCTCCCACATCATCATACAACTCTTTAATGTATGGGGAATCTTGTTGTGCTCTGTAGACTACAACTAGCAAATGTCCCGCCTTTTCTCCTTCCTCAAAAAACGCTGTTTCTGGAAGAAACGTCTATGGTTGGCCTTTGTCAATAGGTATTGACGGAGCTGTACCTGGGCCTCTCTAAGTTCCCCCTGACACCTTTCAGACATGTCCTGTATCAATGCCACTTCTTCTCTATGCACATCCTCCCTGAAACTTTGTTTTTGGGGCCTAGAGGACGATTTGAACTTATTGTTCTCCTTAATCAGGGTGCCCCGAAGAAAGGCTTTCATGGCATCCCATACCACAAGAGGTGATGCAGAGCCCACATTCTACGAAAAGAACTCTAGGATTTGTGCCTGAACAGGGACTCTTGGTGTTAAGATTTTCAACCAGTAAGGATTAAACCTCCAGAGACCAATTGTTCGACTTCCCACAGGAGGTAGACCCATAGTCACCTGTACTGGCGAGTAATCAGATAATCCCCTAGTCAAGTACTCCACTTCCCCTAACATACCCTGGGCTGGGGTGTTTCCCAGGACCAAGTCCATTCGAGACAGAGTGCCATGTGTGGTAGAAAAGCATGAATAACATCTAGAGTCTGGGAATCTGGAGCGCCACAGATCTATCAATGTCACTTCATTAAGTATCTTGCCAAAAGGTCAAACCTCCCCCACCCGAGAATGCGCCTCCCACTGCCCTATCAATAGAATTATCTATAGTATTATTAAAGTCACCCATTCTCACCCAAGGCGCTTGTGAAGCATGTCTGGTAAATTGTAGTATTCTCTGAAGGACGTCACCCGAATAGGGCAGTGGTACATATACTGTAACTATAAGACATAAGGAATGAAATAATTTACCATATAAGCATATAAATCTACAGAAAAAAGGGGGGGGGAAATTTTCCTCCAGCTCACCTAGTCACAGGTATGGTAGTCAGCGCACGGATCCTCGTGTCGGCACACGCAATGGAAATGGCAGAGAAAGAAAGTTGGAACCAGCGCTGAAGTGGTGAATCTGCTAAAACGGGAAACTTTTTCCAAGTTTTAATGTTGCTTTGATAAAAACAAATGGACTGAGAAATAATTGTGACGGGTGGGTAATGTCCGAAGTACAGAGGGTGATGAGAAAATAGGCGTTAGCCTACGCGTTTCAGACCCCTGCTGGGTCCTTAGTCATGGCTTGTAGTTTTCAAAGCCTCCCGCTGCTGGTCTGAGGCACGGTTAGCACGCGCTGGTGTCTGTGTCTACGGCGCGGCGCCATCTTGGGCCTCCCTCTCGCCTTATTTACCAGCTTTCCCCTTCGCCATGCTGCCTGGCTCAGAGTAATGCCGAAGTGTGACCGGCATGATCCCCCACAAGGTAGGACCCTCTGAGAAGTCTCAAGTGCAAAAGAACGGGCACTAAAGGGTAAAATGTCAGGATCCCAGCAGGAGCTCACAACCGCTGCGTCCGCTCACATCGCTCGCCGGCTCCGCCCCATTATTATATTTTTACCTTGTATAGCACCAATACAGTGCATTCGTAAAGTCTTAAGACCCTTTCACTTTTTTCATGTTTTATGTTGATGACCTTCTTCTAAAAGAAAAAAAATTCAAGATTTTCCCCATCATTCTGCACTTACTACCCCATAATGAAAAAAGTGAAAACAGAATTTTAGAAATCTTTGCAAATTTATTAAAATGAAAACCCAAATTTCGAAAGGACATAAGAATTCAGACCCCTTTGCTATGACACTTGAAATTTAGTTCTGGGGGCCTCCCATTTCTATAGAAAATCTTTGAAATGTTTCTACGCCTTGATTGGAGACCACCTGTGGTAAGTTAATTTGATTGGACATGATTTGGAAAGACACACCCCTGTCTATATAAGGTCTCACTGCTGACAGTGCATATCAGAGCAAAAACCAAGCCATGAGATGGAAAGAAATGTCTATAGAGCCCAGAGACCGGATTGCGTGGATGCACAGATGAGGAGAAGGGTACAAAAAAATGTCTGCTGCACTGAAAAGTCCCAAGAGCACAGTGACCTCCATAATTCCTAAATGGTAGAAGTTTGGAACAACTAGGACTCTTCCTAGAGCTGGCCGTCCCACCAAACTAAGCAATCGGGGGAGAATGGCCTTGTTAAGAGAGGTGACCAAGAACCCAATGGTCGCTCTGGCTGAGCTCCGAAGATCTTTTGTGCAGATGGGAGAAACTTCCAGAAGGCCATCCATCACTGCAGCACTCCACAAATCTCGGCTTTATGGCAGACGACACTCCTCCGTAAAAGACGCGTGAAAGCCTGCCTGGAGTTTGCAAAAAAACACCTAAAGGACTCTCAGACTGTGAGAAACAAACAAGATTCTGTGGTCTGAAAAAACCAGGGTTGAACTGTTTGGCCTCATTTCTGAGCGTCATGTCTGGAGGAAACCAGGCACTGCTCCATCACCTGCCCAATAACATCCCTATAGTCAAGCATGGTGGTGGCAGCATCTTGCTGTGGAGGTGTTTTTCAGCAGCTGGGAAAGGGAGACTGACATGTTTTATTTTTTTTTTAAAGTTAAAAAAACGAAAACTTTTTCCATTTAATTAACGTAAAAAAATAAACAAAATTACTATCTTTGCGTCAGTTAAAGTCTGAACTATTACAATATGCCATTATTTAATGCGCACGGTAAACGGCGTAAAAGGAAAAATATATAAAAATATATAAAACGCCAGAATCGCTGATGAACATTTTTTTTATAAAAAGTGATCAAAAAGTCGTACGTACCAAAAAATGGTACCAATAAAAACCACAGCTAGTGCCACAAAAAATAAGCTCTCACACCGCTCAATCCACGGGAAAATAAAAAAGTTATGGGTTTCAAAATATATTTTTTTTCTAACAAATAGTTGTTTGTAAAAGGAGTAAAACATTAAAAAAAACTATATAAATATGGTATCACTGTAATTGTATTGACCAGCAGAATGAAGTAAGTTTGTCGTTTTTATCACACGGTGAAAGACGTAAAAACAAAACCCAAAAGAAAATGGAGGAATCGCAGTTTTATCCAATACCACACCACTTAGATTTTTTTTTTTTCAATTTCCCAGTACATTATATGGTACTTTAGAAACTACAACTCCTCCCGCAAAAAACAAGCCCTCACACCACCCCATTGACGGAAAAATAAAAAAGTTATGGCTCATAGGAGGTGGGGAGTGTAAAACAAAAATGAAGAAAAAAATTATGGCTTGGACACTAAGGGGTTAATGTGTGGTGATGTGTAACCCCTCAAGGAAGGTTAAAATGTGAACAACTTTTATAAAATATTTTGATAAATAGTGTTGAATAAAGTACTATTCAAGCCTTTTTATGGTTTTTTTTTTCTTCAATTTTCTTTATAGATTTAAATTGTTTGGAGAGCTGCCTATACTTTCTGTAAAGATTTCTGACCAGAAGCTGAAAGGTGTATTGGAACTTATTGACAGTATTCCGAAACCAGAGTCTTCTCCTGCACCATCTGCTTCTCCTAAAAAAAATCCTGTTAGTATTTTTGTTTCCTTTTAATCTTTTATGCTTATTTTGTATCAAGAATTACTTTTCTTCACCTGCAAGAAAAAAATGACTGTAAAATGCATGTGAGAACATCAAGTGGCAGGGGAAAATTCTGATCTGCAGTAGACCGGGCAAATTTCCCTTGCGGCAATAATAGGGGGCCTGTGTTAAAGGGCTTGTCTTACCAAGACAACCACTTTAAAATAAAACCATCATGGTGATCTCCAGGGGTCTGGCTTCCCTATCCCCTGGCTCTCGGCTGTAGCATTACATACTGGCCGTTCAAATATGTGGCAACTGAGTCCACCAGAGCAGGAGCTGGTTTAGCAGAGCAGCCCTCTGTTCTTGCTAACAGAGGGGTTATCTAGCTGAGGGATCTCCCTCTGTGAATTCCATAGGGCATATGGACAGGGGTTGTCTTTGAGACCACCCCCTTATTTGAGGTTTTTTTTACAACCAAAATGGATGTGTTCTGCTAGTACCACCTATAATACTACTCTGACCTGTTTAAACTGTTACTGAGCTCAAACAACATTTAAGCCATCATTCTGTCAAATCTGTTTTTTGTCTGCAGTCCAGCTGACTTATCACTTCCATTGCACCAAACAATTGGTTTGGGATTATTAATGTATTTCCGCTAACTCATTTATTCCAATACCGTTATGGTATTTGTGAATTTATGTTTATTGCCTCCATATATACATATTATTTTTTGTCTACAGAAATGAATTCTCCCAGCATACCTTGCTGGCTTAATGTCTGAACAGAGCCTGCCATGGTGATCTGCATTTTATGAAATATGGTTTTTACAATGAAACCGTAATATTACTTAGGGAAAACAAACTATTTGGGAAAGACTGCTGTAGAATATATCTATCAATAACTTGTAAAATTGTGTTCTTTAAGTTTTGGTACTAGATGAATGTAGCCAAGTATTGTCCGTTTTCTACATATGGAATGATTTAAAAAAACAAACGCATTTTACTTACATAAGATGCATAAACTGCATAAATAATCTGTTTGATTACGCCTTCAAATTTAGCTTCATTAGAATTATTGAAATCATTTTATAAATATATTCACTGGTATGATAAAAAAAAAAGGAAGGGTTTGCAACGATAAGATTATAAGGAGATTTCTAAAAGATTTGAAATTAAAATTAAGGCTTGACTTTAGTTCACATATCAAGCTTTTAAAGAGACTCTGTCACCACATTATAAGTGCCCTATCTCCTACATAAGGAGATGGGCGCTATAATGTAGGTGACAGCAGTGTTTTTTATTTGAAAAAAACGATCTATTTTCACCGTGTTATTAGCGATTTTAGTTTTATGCTAATGAGTTTCTTAATGAACAACTGGGTGTATTTTACTATTGACCAAGTGGGCGTTGTACAGAGGAGTGTATGACGCTGACCAATCAGCATCATGCACTCCTCTCCATTCATTTAGGCAGCGCATAGGGATCCTTTTAGATCACTATGTGCGGTCTTATACTGACACATTAACGATACTGAAGTGTTTAGACAGTGACTAGACATTCCACGGGATGTCTATTCAAAATCCCTGCACTTCGTTACTCTGTCTGTGGTACTTACAGCAGAGGAAGCGTAATCTCGCTGTAACCTGTCATTTACAGTGTGATCTCGCTGAAAAATATTTAAAAACGAATTGTGATAGTTCCTGTGTATTACTTATTTTGGAAAGATTAAAAATGGAATTCTGTAATGACGGTCTTAAAAATATGTAGTTAGGATAGCAATGCATTCGTTTTCATAAACACTGTGTAAAAATTAACAATTCAGTTGTTTGTGATGTGTAGATAAATTGAAAGCTTTGATTTTGGTTGTACGATATATACAAATTTTTATTTCCGAGTCTTCTAAGTCCTACAATATTTATTCAAGTTTGTTTTCACCCTCTCATCTATACAGAGCCAAAAGTCGCCTCCATTGACTACACCTCAGCTTGTTGCAAGGCGTCCTGATTTAGTGGCTCTGCAATCAATAATTGAATCTGGTAAAGAACTACAGTAAATAGTTATTTACTTATAATATAGTTAAAATGCATAGAAAATAGTAAAAACACCATGTAGAAATTTAGTTACCATTTGATTCAATGAGCGTTTCAATAATCACTATGTTACATAGTAACTTATGTTGAAAAAAGACAAGTTCAAACATTCTCACTCAATTATACATCATTCTTCTTAGATTATTTGTAACCCTCATTGCCATTTGTCATTTACTCCATCCCGCATATTCACGTACATGCACGTCATGTGAAGGGTCACCTTTCCGCATTCGGACGTGCATGTATGTGATGGTGATCGCGTGGGCACAGAATCCTTGCCCGCAACATCATTGCTGGAGCCTTGCGGTGACTGACAGCCGGGCTCCCGCTGCAACCGCTGAGATTAAAGAAACTTTCAAACTCAGCCGTTTAACCCCTTAAATGCTGTGGTCAATGGCGACCGTGGCATTTAAATGGTTTGACAGGAGAGGGCACCCTCTATTACCCATCAGTGGCCTACGATCACCGGCTGCCGACGGGTTGCCATAACAAAGGTTTTAGCGTATGTTCACACGCAAACTGAAAATACGGAGCTGTTTTACGGAAACTGCGTAGCTCTTTGTGTAACTCGACCATGTAACCAGAAAGTGAAGTGGCCGGAAGACAGCGGAGCCGGGTAAGATAGAACGGGGCTTAGAAGGCCCCATTCTAGAGATAGATGCGGGTCCCAGAGGTGGGACCCGCATCTATCTGACATTTGACACATCCTGTGGATATGTCATAAATGTCCTTCATGGGGAAACCACTATAAATGCCGCGGTCGCTATTGACCGCGGCACTTAACTAGTTAAATGGCCAGGAACCGCGCCATCACTGTTGCTAGTCGTTAGTGCAGAGTGTCAAAAGCTGATACCTGCAGTGTATGGATCGGGCTCAGCGCTGAGCCCGCTCCATACATCATCCTCTCCCTTCTCGGTGTTCTGGCACATCACGTGTCGGGAAGGGGTTAAGTAAGGAGCGGTCAGGGGGCCTGGCGCTGCCGGGTCCCCTGACTGCCGACTATTAGACGCAGGGACTTTTTAGCAAGATTTATTCTTGCTAAAAACTGCGTCTTATAGTCCGATAAATACGGTAATTTTAAGGCGGCCAATTTCCCCAGGTTGAGAACTGCAATTCAGGATATAGACTGGGAAGAACTAATGTCAAATAATGGTACAAATGATAAATGGGAGATTTTCAAATCTGCTTTGGGTAATTATAGTGCAAAATTTATTCCTATAGGTAACAAGTATAAACGACTAAAATTAAACCCCACATGGCTTACACCTTCTGTAAAAAGGGCAATACATGACAAAAAAAGGGCATTTGAAAAATACAAATCTGAGGGTACAGCTGTAGCCTTTGTAAATTTTAAAGCGCTTAATAAAAATTTTCAAAAGTTAATAAAATCAGCAAAAATACAAAATGAAAAGCAGGTGGCCAAGGATAGTACAACAAATCCCCAAAAATTCTTCAAGTATACAAATGCAAAAAAGCCAAGGTCTGAACATGTAGGACCCCTAGATAGTGGTAATGGGGAGTTGGTCACAGGGGATCAAGAGAAGGCAGAGTTGTGGGTTCTTCAGCTCTGTATATACAACAGAAGAAAGAACAGCTGATGTAGCCGGTGCCAGTGCTGTTAATATATCAGTTGATATACTGAATTGGATGAATGTAGATATGGTCCAAGCTAAATAAAATAAAATAAATGTGCACAAGGCCCCGGGACCAGATGGGTTACACCCTAGAGTTCTTAAAGAGCTTAGTTCAGTTATTTCTGTCCCCCTTTTCATAATATTCAGAGATTCTCTAGTGACTGGTATAGTGCCAAGGGACTGGCGCAGGGCAAATGTGGTGCCTATTTTCAAAAAGAGCTCTAGGTCTTCCCCGGGTAATTATAGACCAGTAAGCTTAACATCCATTGTGGGGAAAAGGTTTGAGGGACTATATACAGAATTATGTGACAAAAAATAGTATTATAAGTGACAGCCAGCACGGTTTTACTAAGGACAGAAGTTGTCAAACTAACCTGATCTGTTTTTATGAAAAGGTAAGCAGAAGCCTAGACAGAGGGGCCGCTGTGGATATAGTGTTTTTGGACTTTGCAAAGGCATTTGACACTGTCCCTCATAGACGTCTAATGGGTAAATTAAGGACTATAGGTTTAGAAAGTATAGTTTGTAATTGGATTGAGAATTGGCTCAAGGACCGTATCCAGAGAGTTGTGGTCAATGATTCCTACTCTGAATGGTCCCCGGTTATAAGTGGTGTACCACAGGGTTCCGTGCTGGGACCACTATTATTCAACTTATTTATTAATGATATAGAGGATGGGATTAATAGCACTATTTCTATTTTTGCAGATGACACCAAGCTATGTATAGTTTACTATGGAAGATGTTTGTGAATTTGCAAGCGGATTTAAACAAACTAAGGGTTTGGGCATCCAGTTGGCAAATGAAGTTTAATGTAGATAAATGTAAGGTTATGCACCTGGGTACCAACAACCTGCATGCATCATATGTCCTAGGGGGAGCTACACTGGGGCGAGTCACTTGTTGAGAAGGATCTGGGTGTACTTGTAAATCATAAACTAAATAACAGCATGCAATGTCAATCGGCTGCTTCAAGGTCCAGCAAGATATTATCGTGTATTAAAAGAGGCATGGACTCGCGGGACAGGGATGTAATATTACCACTTTACAAAGTATTAGTGAGGCCTCATCTAGAATATGCAGTCCAGTTCTGGGCTCCAGTTCATAGAAAGGATGCCTTGGAGTTAGAAAATATACAAAGAAGAGCAACGAAACTAATAAGGGGCATGGAGAATCTAAGTTATGAGGAAAGATTAAAAGAACTAAACCTATTTAGCCTTGAAAAGAGATGACTAAGGGGGGACATGATTAACTTATATAAATATAGAAATGGCACATACAAAAAATATGGTGAAATCCTGTTCCATGTAAAACCCCCTCAAAAAACAAGGGGGCACTCCCTCCGTCTGGAGAAAAAAAGGTTCAACCTGCAGAGGCGACAAGCCTTCTTTACTGTGAGAACTGTGAATCTATGGAATAGTCTACCGCAGGAGCTGGTCACAGCAGGCACAGTCGATGGCTTTAAAAAAGGCTTAGATAATCTCCTAGAACAAAAAAATATTAACTCCTATGTGTAGAAATTTTTTACTTCCCTTTTCCCATCCCTTGGTTGAACTTGATGGACATGTGTCTTTTTTCAACCGTACGAACTATGTTACTATGTAAATCATACAGTTTTCTATTATACATGTATTAGAAATTCTGCTCACATACATTTCTTATAGTGCATGAGGCCCCTGTGACAGTAAAATGGTATAACCCACAGATTAGTCCTGTGTAATGCATCCACAGGCTAAGGCCCCGCATGCACACGACCGTAAAAAAATCTCTGTAATTGCGGACCGTAATACGGTCCGCAATTACGGACTCAGTCAGTTCTATTGGCCGCGGACACCTTTCTGTATCGCTACGGATAGGTGTCAGCGCCGTAGAAGTGTACTGCAAAAGATAGAACATGTCCTGTCTTTTGCGTCTTATGGGCCGTTCTCCCATACTTTGAAAATGCAGGCTGTGGCCATCGGCAACTGGCTGTGCCTTTTTTTTAAGGGGTTTAGTCATGTTAATAAAGTTAAATATTAAAAAAAAACAGGAGACGGAGAAGAATGTAAGAGCTTCTCCTCACAGACACTGACCGACATGGTGGTGAGATGCTACTGTAGATAGAAATACTTTATAATTTCTGTTCCTCAATATACCTAATATTCCCCTATTATATACCTAGATAGTATTACCTGAATACCAGGGGTCACATAATGTGGGTCACATGACTGCCGCCAGCTTTAGTCCATTCAGTCATCCTATGGATGCTTTCTATGAACTAAACTGTGGGCTGTACGGGGGGCGTGGCCTAGCGGTGAATGTGAGAGGACGTGTGTGACCGGAGCTCCTGCTGTATTCATCCTATAAGGTCCATATATCCCGTAAAATTCGGGGAAAACAGCTTCCCCAGGGTCCTACCAGAGTCTAGAGGTGGAGGAGCACGAGTGCCCGTCCATAATGACGCGCTCAAAGAAGCAGAAGTCGCCGCCAGCGAGTCCCGGGTCCCGCGCTCAAGATGGCGCTGAGGAGAAGGAAGGCCGCAATAGAGGCCTCCGGCAGGAAGTAGTGGAGAAGCTGGAGAGGTTCGCCCGCACGCCGAGAGCAGGGGGGGCGGCTGCACAGCAGCGAAAGTCGGCTGGAGATCAGGCAGCTGGAGGCTCATCTTATGGATCCAGGTACTCTCCTTTGGCGGGGGACATGAGAAGTGAGGAGGAGGAGGAGGAGGAGGAGGAGGAGGAGGAGGAGGAGATGAGTGGCGCCATGCAGGATCAGCCAGGTGCTGGAGGGAAAAGTGGAGCAAGGAAGGAGGAACCCTCCCTAAAGGACATTTTGGCAGCGGTGAAGCAAAATTCTATGGTCCTTAATACCTTAGCAAGCCAGATGGGTGGATTGAAGGAGGACATTTTGCTGCTCAGGAATGATTTGCAAAAAGTAGCGGAACGCACCACTGCCGTGGAGGGGAGAGTCTCAGACATGGAGGATGCGATTCCTCACATAAAGCAGGATGTACAGGCACACTCGCAGGCAGTGGCGACATTGCTGGCTAAGACAGACGACATGGAAAATCGGCTGAGACGGAATAACGTTCGCCTAGTGGGGGTTCCAGAAAGAGTGGAGGGAGCGAATCCGGATGACTTCTTTGAAAAGTGGCTGATAGACACATTTGGCAGAGAGGAATTGACCCCTTTATTTGCTGTGGAGAGAGCGCACAGGGTGCCGACCAGACCCGGCCCTCCGGGAAGGCCGCCGAGACCGGTGCTGATAAAGATTTTACATTATAAAGATAGAGACAAGATCCTGAGGAAAGCTAGAGAACGTCAAGACATCTCCTTTAATGGGGTGAAAGTGTCCTTCTTCCCGGATTTCTCTATGGAAGTACAACGGAAAAGATCACAGTTTATGGATATAAAGAGACGCCTAAGGGCGTTACAAGTCCAATATTCAATGATGTATCCTGCCCGTCTGAGAGTGGTGGCGCTGGGCACAACTTCCTTTTTCGAGACACCGAGAGAAGCGGTTAGATGGTTGGATAGCCATGAAAGTCAGCTGAGACCGGCGGAGGCAGAGGGACGGCGTTGATCCGGAACAGACCGGCTGTCAAAAGGAGGCTGGGGATGCGGGACTGAACCAGGTGTCGTAGAAAATTGCAAGATATGGCATTGAGGGTTTCTGGTCATGTTTGGACTTGGAGTTGGAGGGCATGGTTGCGGTGAACGCGGAAGACCGGAAGAGGAGGAATGTGTTTATGGACATTGAGGGGTACCGATATGTTGAAGGGATGGTAGTTTATTTGCAAGAAAAAGGCAGCGGGAGGGATGGTCAGTTACGCGGGAAAAGTGAATAACGAGTTATGGTATTGTTGAATGTACGGTGGGCGGAGTTGACCTGCCGACGCTTGTTATGGGTAATGGCGGATACGTTCTGTCGCCCCAACCCTTGGAAAGGGGTAGGTTTACGGGGGAGGTTACAGGGGAGGGGAGGGAGGGAAAGAGGACCCAGCCGGTCGGATATGTAAAATTACGAGAACAGGATAGGATGTGTTGGGATATGTTGAGGGATGATGGGATCACTTAATTGTTTGTCCTGGAATGTACGGGGCCTGCGGGAAGCCAGAAAACGACAGGCGGTATTTGATTTTATTAGGAAACAGGAGTCGAGGGTGATAGGACTACAGGAGACACATATGACTAGGGATTCAGTCTCCATGATGCATAGGGCCTGGGTAGGCCATAGTTTTCATTCATATCATACTACATATTCAAGGGGGGTGAGTCTTCTCATACATAGGGCAGTGCCATTTATATGTCACGACTCCTTCCAGGATGGGGAGGGGCGGTATGTGGGGGTACACTGTACGATGTATCATTGGAATTGTGTGTTGGTGGTGTTGTATGTCCCCCCTCCATTTTCTAGCGGATGTATCAAAGTGGTGGAGGAACTGGCTAGGTACCCGGAGGTGCCGTTACTAGTGATGGGGGATTTTAACGCAGTATTGAATACCAATATGGATAAATTCGGCATGACAGGGGGAGGTTTAACAGCGTTTGGCCATCTTGTTGCTGAAATGGGTTGGCGGGACATATGGAGGGATAAACATCCAAATAGCTTTCAGTATTCTTGTGCGTCTTCCACGTATCAGTCTTTATCTAGGATAGACCTAATCTTGTGCTCACCGGCAGCGGTACCATTTGTAGCCCAGATAGAGTACTTGCAAAGAGCGTTATCGGATCATTCTCCTTTGTTAATGAAGGTAGAGACGGAGGGGAGGACAGGGCGGGGGCAAGGGTGCTGGAAACTCAATGCCTTTTGGCTGAAGTTGATAGATCATAAACAAATTTTAGACCTCATAAAGGAATACTTTCAATTCAATTCGGGAACGGTACCGCAAGAGATACTGTGGGACGCGATGAAGGCGTGGCTGAGAGGGGTGTTCATCCAGCACATTTCGGCAGTAAAAACACGGTCTAGACAATTAGGGGAAGCGCTGTTGGAAAGGGTAACAGAGACAGAAAGGCTACATATAATAGATAACACACCAGACACACTGAAGCATTGGGTGGAGGCGCAGCGGTTGTTAAAACAGCATCAGTTGGAGAGGGCAGATAACAAAAGGATGTTTTTAAAACGCCAATATTATGAGGAGGGGGAAACCACTGGACGGTTACTGGCAAGGATGGCGCAGGCTCAGAGGGAGAATAATTACATACACACTATTAAAGGGGAGGGGGGGAAGTTGGAGACGGATACAGGACAGATTTTGAAAGTTTTTCAGCAGTTTTACTCGGATTTGTATGCCTCTAGGGCAGAGCACACACCTCAACAGCTGGAAGAGTATATAGGGGAGATAGAACTTCCCAGGTTGGGAGGGGAGGAGAGAGGGACATTGGAGGAGCCCATATCTCTGGAGGAGCTCCAGGCAGCCATAGGGATACTAGCCAGTGAAAAGGCGCCGGGGCCGGATGGTCTTCCGGTGGAAGTTTTTAAGGAATATGGGGAGGAGCTCGCACCGCAGTTATTGGCCACTCTTTTAGATAGTTTTGATAGGGGGCGGCTTCCGGAAACAATGTACGAAGCAACTATAGTCGTTCTGCCTAAAGAGGGGAAGGATCCCCAGCTCCCGGGCTCCTATAGACCAGTTTCTCTACTGACGGAGGATATTAAAATCATGGCGAAAGTATTGGCGCTTCGACTAGCTAAGGTAGTGGCTGGGGTGGTACATGGAGATCAGGCCGGCTTTATGCCATCCAAATCGACGGCGGTGAATCTGAGACGGCTGTTCTTGAATTTACAAGTTCTGCCGGATAATCATGGGGGGAGAGCCATTCTGTCCTTAGACGCGGCTAAAGCATTCGATTGCGTGGAGTGGAAATATTTGTGGTCAGTTCTGGAGAAAATGGGATTTGGCCCTAATTATATAAAATGGGTAAAGTTGTTGTATGTAGCCCCGACAGCAAAGATAAGGGTGAATGGGGTGCTATCGGATCGGTTCGCGCTGGAGCGGGGAACGCGTCAGGGATGTCCATTATCTCCATTGTTGTTCGCGTTGGCGGTGGAACCCTTGGCGTGCGCAGTGAGACAACATGAACATATTCAGGGGTTGAGATATGGGGGGGGGGGTGGAGGAACGAATTGCATTATACGCAGACGATATGCTGTTATTCATGGCGGATACCGAGCGCACACTACCGTTAGTGATGGCCCTAATTAAGCGGTTTGGGAAATATTCAGGATTACTCATTAATTGGTCAAAATCGGCTCTAATGCTCATGGACCCGGGGGTTATCCAGACTGGGGAGGAGGATGGTCACGGAGTTTAAGTATTTGGGGGTTAGGGTGACGGCGAAAGCACAGGATTATATGTCCCTTAATGTAATGCCACTGTTAACAACGATAAAAGCCAAAGTAGAGGCGTGGAATAAGTTACCGCTATCGGCTCTGGGTAGGACGAATCTGATTAAAATGATCCTTATGCCCCAGGTGCTGTATGTCCTACATAACTCCCCGGTATGGATCCCCAAATATTGGTTCAGGAGGTTGCATAACCTTTTTAGGGACCTAGTATGGAAGAAGGGGGTACCTAGGATTAAACTGGAGAAATTACAGCTGCCGAAAGAGGAGGGGGGCCTGGCTGTGCCCAATGCTTGGGTGTATTATTTAGCTGCCCAATGTCAGCATTTCTGGGGGTGGGAGCAGGAAGAGACATGGGGGTCCAGTGCGCGCATCCTATCATATCTGGGGGGGGGGGGAGAACCCGTTGGTAGGACTGGAAGCGCACAGCTATAAACGGATGGCGAGTACCAGACCCACTCTGCTTCTCATACACAAGGTGTGGTGGCAGTGCAAGCAATTGCTGGGGATAGGAGAATGCACTAAATATACACCACTCTGGAGGAATGCTTATCTGGGGGAATTGGGTAAATTGGAAGGGATGCAGGGGTGGGAGCAGCAAGGCATAATACGATTGAGTCAGTTGTACGAGGGAGGCATACTCAAATCCTTTCAGCAAATAAGGGAGGAGTTTCAGCTGCACTCCCGCATGTTCTATCAGTACCTGCAGATTCGGCACGCTGTGCAGACACAAGCGGTCAGTGTAGACATGACAATGCATGCCGCGGGGGTGTTGGAGCATATTGCAAAAGCAGTAACGTCAAAAGGATTAATTTCATTGGTTTATCGCAGGTTATTGGTGGAACATCTGGGGGATCCTATGGCACCAGTGAAAGCTGTATGGGAGAGGGATGTGGGTCCTATTACAACAGACCACTGGGAGGCGGTATTGGCAGCAACATGTACTTTGTCCATTAATGTAGCACAACGAAGATCGCAGTTGTTTCTGATACATAGGGTGTATAGGACCCCGTGGGTGCTGAAACAAATGGGATTAAGAGCAGATGCCAAGTGCCCTAGGTGCCCGGAGGAAAAAGCAGACATCTTTCATATGTTCTGGACATGCGGGAGGTTGGGGATTCTGTGGACGGAAATATTGGAGCTAGTGGGGAGAGTGTTTGAGGTACAGATTCCATGGGATCCTGTGGTAATGCTGCTAGGGTATGTTGGAGATTTGGAGGGGGATAGGATGTCAGGGTTGGCAATCGCAAAAATACTGTATCAAGTTAGGAAAGGAATAGCAGAGCACTGGCTGGATGCGGAGCCACCATCAAAACAAGAAATCATAGGGGCACTTAACTCACAGGTTCTGATGGAATATAGGATATACTCCAAGAGGGGGTCCAAGGTCAAGTTTGAAAAACAATGGGCTAGGTGGATTGATCAATCTGGGTATGCTTCTGCGGAGCTAATGACACTAAGGTCACACGTTCAGGTATAGGGCCACTGACGGGGGGGGGTGCATACGGAGAGCAGGCGTAGGATGGGGAAGGGAAAAGGGGAAGAGAAGGAGAGAGGATTGGAAAAGTGGTATCGAGAAGACCGGCTGGGGGGATACAAGGGGGAGTTGGGGGGAAGGGAATGTTTGGTTGGATATAAATAATTGGGTCTGTTGAAATTTGCTTATACACTGTATGAGAACGTACAATGACCTGTAATAATGTGAAGTTTGTTGAATAAAATTGAACTGATTAAAAAAAAAAAACTGTGGGCTGTACCATATTTATTTTTTTTAGACTATGGCAACTGCACTGATGTAAGAACGCTATGTGAGCAAAATTAAAAGTCGACAACCCTTTAAATTGAATATTGTTGAAATGTGTATTTCTCGTTATTGTCATTGTGGGACGCAGCGCCAGGGGTATAGGCCCTTGCCACTAGCAGGCTGATACTAGGTAGGAAAAAAAAAAGAGTTTTGGCTCGGGTCAGGTAGTTCATACCCTTTCCACAGACAATGAGCTAATCAGTTTTGATTAGTATCTGTAGGACGCAGACTGCACTTTTTCATTTTAGTTCTATTTCTTTCCTACTGGATGCCTGCCTATTCAACCCCCTCATTTTGCCAGGAAACCAAGCAGTCATCTGTACTGTGCTTCCTCTACCTCCGTGCCTTCCACACGTGTATTCTGGTACCACCACACTAAGTGAGAGCTTACCGAAGAGGTGACCCTGCGTTAACCCAAAAACACAGAAAGGGTATCATCACCACCTGACCACCCCCAAGGCCACTCCCTCCGCTAAGGAGGCGAGCCCTGTCATTCTCCGTGCTGGCTTTCCAATGGACGTTCTCTCTTTTCAGTGCAGGCTTCTAGTAAGGTGGTCTTTCTTTATCTGCGTCATTGCTGCGGTCAACGACATCCATGATGGCCTGTAAGACCTGCTCCAGCCTGTCTGAGACCTGCTCCCCAGGCTGACCTATCTATCCTGCTGTCCGATGGGAAACAGCACCATGGGTCCGGTAGGCTAGTTCAGTAAACTGTGTTTTGTATTTTTAGCAGGTCATTCCCTGAAACTTCTGTAGTTAGAGCAAAGGACTACCCCCTCCCAGCATGTTTTCATCCTGAGAGAATTCCAACCGGCCCCCCTCTTTTAGTGACCCACTATAGTTACGATCACTGTAACAACACGTCTCCCTTCGGTCAGCCTAATCGACTATCCTCCCAGTGCCTGCAACCCATTGTATTGCGACCTTGCAGGATGTGGCCCTCCTGACTGCATTATCATTCACCTAGACCTTAAGGGACCTTTCCAGACTATGGCTGCGTCTCTGGGACCCCTGCTATCCTAGATAGCAGCCCAGTCCAATGCTTCCCTTGGTAATCCCTTCAGAAGTAACGCACCCTCTTCCCTGTGGTAGGCCACGTAAGAGACCCAGATGCACAAGGTTATTTAAGAGCGTCCTTTGCTAGGACCAGCACTGAGAATGCTGCCTCTGCAGGATCAGTCTGTCTTCTCTGGGGCATCCTCCAACTCTGAATCAAAGTCAGATCAGGACACTAAAATGCAATCCGCTATGCAATCCGCTATGCAAAACTTGATACGTCCTGTGAGGTACACCTTACATATTAAGAATGACTCCAACTCCCCCTCTCAGGCAGAGGTGCCTTTCCGCTATCACCGGCACAAGTCTCTGGTTTTCACAAACCACAGCAAATTTGAGGACCTCATTTCTAAGAAATTGAAGGCGATATGGCTATCTCGCATGGATGATGCCTAGGTTTTCTCCCAAGTTGTTTTTTTTCTGTCGACTCCACCTTGGGCCCCAGAGTGCGCTTCTGCTTTTTCCCCCATCTATTTGCTCTCTTCTCTTTCAGGAAGTGATCATCCCTGTTGCACAGTCAGAATGCTTCCAAGGATTCCACTTGAATATCTTCACAGTCACCAAAAAGGATGGATCCATCAGGCCCATTTCAGTCCTGAAGAAGTTGAACTACTTTGTATGCGCTCTGAAGTCCCTGCAGTCAGTAGTTGTTTTGTTAGAACAGGACGACTACCTTTCCGCCATCGACATCCGCATTGTCTATCTATACATACCTATCGCAAGGGCCCACCAGCTTCTCCTTCACTTTACTTTCGGTTCTCAACAGTACCAGTTTTTTTTGTTGTCCTCCCATTTGGGGTCGCAACTGCTCCTAGGGTCTTCAACAAGGTGCTGGCAATTCTCATGGCGTTTCTTTGCACCAAGAGTTGCTGTTATCCCCTACCTGGACGACCTCTAGATGAAGGCTCCCTCCAGAGAGGACAGTCTTTCCAGCCTCCGTATCACACTGGACACCTTGAAGAGATTTGGATGGATCATTAGTGAAGAGAAGTTGTCTCTGGTGCCAGCAAAGACCCAGGAGGCTCCACTTTCGATTCGCTTTTGCTGGTGCTGGGTAAGATGGTGTCCGCCTTCGAGGACATCCCCTTTGCCTAATTTTACTCGAGGACAATCCTCGCACACTGAGACAAATCCCAGGATTCCCTGGACAAGTTGATCCTCATGCCCCCATGGGTACATCGGGAGTTGCTTTGGTAGCAGACCTCCCCAGCCATCTGTTAGGGCCAGTCCTTCCTGCCCCTCAAGTGGCTGGTCATCTTGACGGATGCCAGTCTCCGGCTGGGGCATGGTGTTTGGCCTTCTTACGGCTCAGGGTACATGGTCAAGAGAGGAAACTGCTGAAGATCAATCTTCTGGAATTGAGAGCCATCTTCCTGGCACTCTGACATTGGACACCACTTCTACATGGTTATCCAAGTCCAGACCAAAATCTCCATGGTAATTCCTTTTTCTGAACCATCAGGGCGGCACAAGAAGCAGAACGGCAATACGGGAGTCCTCCCAGATACTCTACTGGGCAGAGAAACGCGTCCTAGCTCTGTCAGCGGTCTACGTGCTTGGTGTGGACAACTGGGCTTTAGACTGCCTCAGTCGGCCAAAGCTGGATTCAGGGGAATGGTCTCTTCATCTGGAGAAATTTCTCCAGAAATACCAGAAGTGGGGCACTCCAAACTTTGACCTCTTCGCGTCTCATCCCAACCACAAGATGCCGGCCCACATGGCCAGGGCTCAGGATCTGAGGTCTCTCGCCATCAATGCCCTGGTCAATCCTTGGGAAGGGTTCTCTCTTCTGTATCTCTTTTCTCCCCTCCCACTACTGCCCAGAGCTATTAAGTGGGTCAAGGTGGAGGGCATTCCATTCATCCCTGTTGTCTCAGACTGGCCTCAATTGGCCTGGTATGGCGACCTCTTCAAACTACTCACGGAGGCCCCATGGCACCTTCCGCTGCGTTATGACTTCCTTTCCCAAGGTCCGCTATTCTACCCCACTTCACCTCAGCTTTAACAGCGTGGCTGTTGCAGCCGAGGTATTAAGATCTCGCTTTCTTTAGGAACCGATCATGCCGACTGTTACAGACCCAGAAGCCTCAATCGGCCAGGATGTAACACCGTACGTGGCAGGCCGATTTCTGTTGGTGTGAGCAACTCTGTTTCCATCCTTTTGGTGTTTTTTACTCCTAAGATTTTGTGTTTTTTTTTTTAGTCTGGTCTAGATAAGGGCCCGGGCCTGGCTTCTCGAAAAGGCCAGGTTACTGCTCTCTATTATGTTTTATTGTCTGCAGTCTTTCCGTTCCGAGGTAAAGACCTCCTTGCAGGGTGTGTCTCCAGCCATCTCTCCTATTCAGTATCCCTCTGAATCCTTGGATTTCAACCTGGTTCTGGTTGCTCTTCAGGCCGCCCCATTTGAGCCATTCAGGGATATCTTGCTCTGTTTTCTTTCTTTGAAAGATGTCTTTCCTTGTGGCCAATACTTTCTTCACACAGGTTTCGGGAACTGGGGGCACTATCCTGTAAGTCTCCCTTCCTTGTTATCCACAGGGATAAGACCGTGTACCGTCCTGTCCCATCCTTTTTCCCAAAGTGGCCTCTGCCTTCCACATCAATGAAGACCTTATCCTTCCCTCCTTCTGTCCCTTACCATCCCACTCACAGAAGCAAGCACTTCATTATCTTGATGTGGTAAGAGCGGTACGTATCTACCTTGTGGTGACCTGAATCTTTTTAAGGCATTCTGACTGACTCTTTGTGATCCACGAGGGGCCGCACAAAGGTTTGGTGGTTTCCAAGGCTACCATTGCTCGCTGGCTTTGGTCTGTGATTCTAGGATCCTATCCGTCTAAGGGCAAGGCTCCTTCTTTTCGGGTTCCCGCCTATTTTACGAGGGCTGTTGGTGCATCCTGGGCCTCAGTGCATACTTTCACAAAATTCTACCAGATTCATGCTTCCTCTGATGCCAGCCTTGGTCAGAAAGTGCTTTAAGCTGCTGCGTTTTAGGTGGTTTCATGGTAGATTCCTTCTTTTGCCCACCCTCTGTAACTAGTTCAGAATTTTCACATGGTGCTTTGGTTCCCAATGACATTAACTAGAACGTTTTATTTTTATACTCTACGTGAAATTTTTTTTCTTGTTGAAATCATTGGGGGACACATATCTTCCCCACTTTTGTTTTCCTGGGCCCAGGACTTTGGTTTCTGGATGTCTTGTTGTTGTTCTCCCTGGACCATGGATATGCTGTTATCTTTTCTCCTACTTCTTTTGTACAAACTAATTAGCTCAGTGTCTGCGGGAAGGGTATCACCTGCCTTGGCGGAGTTCATCCTTTTTTCCTACCTACTGTCAGCCTCTTAGTGGCAATGGCCTATATCTATGGTGCTCTGTCTCCCATTGAATTCAACGAGAAAATAATTTTATGGCGAGTACAAAAATCAAACTATGCTTCCGAGAGCATTATAATCTTTTCCAGTAATCGATGTTTTTGCATTTGCAATTATATATGAAGTGAGTTTAGTAACATTAAATAGTAATTCCCATCTTAGACATTTTGCCCTAAATATCTGATTGATGCTGGTCCCAGACCTACCTCTGGGACCCACACCTACCCCCAGATTGGGTCCCTCAACTTTCGTCCCAACCGGTGAGGTAGCCCCCGGATCCAGGCGGAGAATGAAGGGAGAGGTGGTTCGTGGCTCCCTTCATTCTGTTCCCATTCATTCTTAGTCTTTGTGCGTCGGCAGTTTCGGAGATAGGTGCGAGTCCCGGAACTGGGACCCGCATCTGTCAGACATTTATGGCATATCCTGTGGATGGGAAAAAAAAACATTCATACAAAAAACTGTATGCAGAAGCTGTGCTTACCGCACACAGTATAATATTTTGATCTTAATTAAGATTTGTTTTTGTTTTTCCTTTAATTAACACTTGCAGATTTAGAATCAGAATGTGATGAATTCTATGATGCACCCACCAGTCCTGAAGAAGACATGCCTTTCTTTGAAGTCTCCAATGGCTCACTGACTAGGGGTAACAGCATGAGAAGGAAGAAACTGGCAAAGCAAGATACTCTAAAAAACATGACAGAGTTTCAGATGAGATTTGAGATACCAGTTGTAAGTCTTCGATTGAACAACAAACCAAAATTCTTCGTTTCGAATGAGGCAGGTTTATAAAAACTAAAAAGACATCGAATTGCTATGGGTTTTCACCCGCACGGCTTGCACAGGTGAAGTGCATTGAAGTCATTGAAATCCCTTTTGTCACATCTGGTATAGTATAAAGGAAAGCCGCATGAGATGACAAGTGCGTCAGTGTTGTTTACATACATATTTACATATGTAGCTGTTTATCTTTACAAAATATTAAAAATAATTTACCTGGGTGAAACATTTCTACAGTTTATACAATCCTTCTTAATATGTCTGACAGGTAGTACTGCAGCTGTGTAGCCTGTCTGAAGATGCCGAGACAGCTGTCTTGCAAATGGAGATTTTGGGGCTGGGCACGGAACTTAATGTTCGAACATTTGATATGTCAGCAAATGCATTTCTTAGAGAGATCTCTTTAAAGTGCCCCCAGTACACAGGTAAAGTCTTACTAACTGTTAACTTAAAATTTCTTTGTTTGATAAAAATATGAAAATTAACATTCTTTCCATGTTTTCCCATTTAAGATGATGAAGAGAGACCTGTTTATCTTATCACAACGCTGGATAATACCACAGATGATCTTTTAATCATGGAATATATCAAGGTCTGGAAAAAAAAAAGAAAACTCTTGATATTTTGTATATTAAAGGCATGGTGTCGCCCCAAAAACATGTTTTTTTTTTAAAATTTAAACATTTAGTGTGTGGGTGATTAAACATTGTTCAAATTTTTTTTATTTTTTTCGCGAGTCAGGAAATATTATAAATTTTTTCAAATTTATAATACTACCCATTTTTGGTCACTAGATGGAGCTGTTTGGAGCTAGTTCCCAAAATTGCAGCATTGCAACATTGGGTTAAAAGCTATCGCTCTAGTGAGCGCTCAGCATCCCCCCCTCCTTTATCCTGGCTAGTGACGGGATAAACGAGGGGTTTGAAAGGTTTAACCTGCTACACTGTGCGTCGCCATTTTTTGAGGTAACCCACAGTGTAGTAGGTTTACATGCAGTAGTAAACACACACAAACACTAACATACATTGAAATCGCTTACCTGCTCCTGCCGCCGCGGCCCGTCCGCTCCCTTTGCTGCCGCTGTTCCATGTGCACTTGTCCGGAAGCCGCGACCGGAAGTAGTAATCTTACTGTCCGGCCGCGACTTCCGGTCCACAGGAAAATGGCGCCGGACGGCGCCAATTTCGAATAGGACTGTGTGGGAGCGGCGCATGCGCAGTTCCCACACAGACGCCGTACACGGCAGTCAATGGGACGGGAGCCGTTCGCAGTCCCTATGGGACTGTGGCTGCCGTATTCCATGTCTGTGTGTGTCGTTAATCGACACACACAGAAATGGAACAAAAAATGGCAGCCCCCATAGGGAAAAAAAAGTGTGAAAAAAAGAAACAGTAAAACACAAACACACAAATGAAAATAAACGTTTATATTAAGGCACTAACATCTTTAACATATAAATAAAATATTTGTGATGACACTGTTCCTTTAACATCGTATATGTTAAATGTTTCCGTTGGCCCCTATTCACCGAAGATGGCCTAAAGTATACCCTTTTTAAACTGTATGGAATAGTTCAGTCTTCTGCGCTATTCCATACAGAGTCATCCCGCAAAAAAAGTATACCATGCGGTAAATGTTTTTTCAACATGGGTGCCTGTGGGCGACGGATGACTGCCTATACAGTGGCATCCATTGAAGGTATGCATCGGGAAATACTCTCGACGTATACTTCCGATATGCACTGCAAACGCAGTGAGCATACACTCTTTATTTTACAGTTTTTACAATGTTTGTTCAAGTTTTACTGATATTTGGTTTCTTGTACTCTTAGGCAAATGTAAATGGTCCAGAATTCAAGACTACTTACAAAAATATTGAACAGTTGATAAAGGTATGTTTAACAACCGATATTATTTGTGATATCTGAAATATTAACTGGTCAAAATCTTGTCTGTGAGATCTACCAGCTTGAAACCTAACTGATATAGAGAATGAAGGGGTAATGGTCCCTTTTTACAAAGGAGAAAAGGCTACACATGTATGGTCACCTTTGTATTAGGATCGATGGGAATGTTGGGAACCCACGACTCAACCTTGAACACTGTCATAAAAGTTGTGTCTTTGGCTCAATTAGCTTGGACCCACACACATGTCAAATTTAATAGCTCCTGGTTGCTTTGCTGGCATGGTGGCTTCTCCATTAACCCCTTCCCGCTTTTGGGCGTGACTGTACGTCCAAATTCAAAGTGCTTTCCCGCACACGGGCGTACAGTGACGCCCTGTAGATAATGCGAGCACAGGAGCTGTGCGCGTTTCATCTTCAGCGGCTGTCAGCTGTCATACAAAGCTGACATCCCGCTGCGATGGCAGTTACCGCTGATCGCAGCCATTTAACCCCTTCAATGCGGCTGTCAATGGCGTCCGCCGCATTGAAGTGGTTGACAGAGTGGTTGATGATCGGCAATTTATGCCCACATATGGGGTATTACTGTATTCTGGAGAACCCGCTTAACAATTTATGGGATGTGTGTCTACGGTGGTACAAGCTGGGCACAAAACATTGGGCACTGAAATGGCATATCTGTGGAAAACTGCAATTTTCAATCTGTAACATCTATTGTTTACTCATTTTTGCAAAACACTTGTGCGGTCAAAATGCTCACTACACCCCTAGATAAATTCTTTGAGGGATCTAGTTTCCAAAACGGGGTAATTTTTCGGGGGTACCACTGTACTGGTACTATAGCTCAATGCAACATGGTGTCAAAAAACGAATCTTGTAAAATCTCCACTCCAAATACTAAATGGCGCTCCTTCCCTTTAGAGCCTTGCTGTGTGTCCAAATAGCAGTTTATGACCACATGTGGGGTATTTCCCTACTCTGAAGAAGTTGCTTTACAAATGTTACGGTGCTTTTTCTCCTTTATTTGTTGAGAAAATGAAAAATTTTGAACTAATTCTACGTCTTATTGAAAAATAATGTAATTTTTCATTTTCACTGCCCATTTCTAATAAAATCTATGAGACACCTGTGGGGTCAAAATGCTCACTACCCCCCTAGATCAATTCCTCAATGGGTGTAGCTTGCCAAATGGAGTCACTTTTGGGGAGTTTCCACTGTACTGGTACCTAAGGGGCTTTGCAAAAGCGACATGGTGCAGAAAAACCAATCCAGCAAAATCTGCTCTCCAAAAGCCAAATGGCGCTCCTTCCCTTCTGGGGTATTTCTGTACTCTGGAGAAGTTGCTTTACAAATGTTGGGGTGCTTTTTCTCCTTTATTTGACCTAAAGTGACGGCTTAGTGGAAAATGAAATTTTTCATGTTTACTGCCCAATTCTAATTAAATCTATGAAACACCTGGGGGGTCAAAATGCTCATTACACCCCTAGTTGAATTCCTCTAGGGGTGTAGTTTCCAAAATGGAGTCACTTTTGGGGGGTTTCCACTCTACCTTAGGCGCTTTACAAATTTCTAAATGCTGTTTTGAATACTTTAAGGGGTGCAGTTTTAAAAATGGGGTGTTTAGTGGGGGTTCCTAATATATAAGGCCCTCAAAGCTACTTCAGATCTGAACTGTTCCCTAAAAAAATAGGCTTTTGAAATTTTCTTGAAAATGTGTGAAATTGCTGCTAAATTTATAAGCCTTGTAACGTCCTAGAAAAATAAAAGGATGTTCAAAAAATGATGCAAATATAAAGTAGACATATGGGAAATGGTAACTAGTGGCTATTTTGTGTGGTATAACGATCTGTCTTACAAGCAGATACATTTGAATTTAGAAAAATGATAATTTTTGCAAATTTTCTCTAAATTTTGGGTTTTTTCACAAAAAATATTGAATTTATCAACCAAATTTTTTTCACTAACATAAAGTACAATATGTCACGAGAAAACACTCTCATAATCGCTTGGATAGCTAAAAGCATTCCAGAGTTATTACCACATAAGTTGACACATGTCAGATTTTAAAAAAATGAGGCTGTGTCATAAGGTCCAAAAGTGGCTGCGTCCTTAAAGGGAATGTGTTGCCAGAAAAACATGTTTTTTTTTTAAAAATTAAACATTTAGTGTGTGGGTGATTAAACATTGTTCAAATTTTTTTTATTTTTTTCACGAGTCAGGAAATAGTCAGGAAATATTATAAATTAATTCTAATTTATAATACTACCCATTTTTGGTCACTAGATGGAGCTAGTTCCCAAAATTGCAGCATTGCAACATTGGGTTAAAAGCCCTCGCTCTAGTGAGCTCTCAGCATCCCCCCCTCCTTTATCCTGGCTAGTGCCGGGATAAACGAGGGGTTTGAAAGGTTTAACCTCCTACACTGTGTGTCGCCATTTTTTGAGGTAACCCACAGTGTAGTAGGTTTACATACAGTAGTAAACACACACAAACACTAACATACATTGAAATCTCTTACCTGCTCCTGCCGCCACGGCTCCCTCCGGCCCGTCCGCTCCCTTTGCTGCCGCTGTTCCTTGTGCACAAGTCCGGAAGCCGCGACCGGAAGTAGTAATATTATTGTCCGGCCGCGACTTCCGGTCCACAGGAAAATGGCGCCGGACGGCGCCAATTTCGAATAGGACTGTGTGGGAGCGGCGCATGCGCAGTTCCCACACAGACGCCGTACACGGCAGTCAATGGGACAGGAGCCGTTCGCAGTCCCTATGGGACTGTGGCTGCCGTATTCCATGTCTGTGTGTGTCGTTAATCGACACACACAGAAATGGAACAAAAAATGGCAGCCCCCATAGGGAAGAAAAAGTGTAAAAATAAGAAACAGTAAAACACAAACACACAAATGAAAATAAACGTTTTTATTAAAGCACTAACATCTTTAACATATAAAAAAATTATTTGTGATGACACTGTTCCTTTAAAGAGGCTCTGTCACCAGATTTTGCAACCCCTATCTGCTATTGCAGCAGATCGGCGCTGCAATGGAGATAAGAGTAACGTTTTTTGTTTTTTTAAAACGAGCATTTTTGGCCAAGTTATGACCATTTTTATATTTATGTAAATGAGGCTTTCTAAAGTACAACTGGGCGTGTATTGTGTTCGTTACATCGGGGCGTTTTTACTTCTTTTACTAGCTGGGCGTTGTGTATAGAAGTATCATCCACTTCTCTTCACAACCCCCAGCTTCTGGCAGTGCAGACACACAGCGTGTTCTCGAGAGATCACGCTGTGACGTCACTCACTTCCTGCCCCAGGTCCTGCATCGTGTCGGACGAGCGAGGACACATCTGCACCAGAGGCTACATTTGATTCTGCAGCAGCATCGGCGTTTGCAGGTAAGTCGATGTAGCTACTTACCTGCAAACGCTGATGCTGCTGCAGAATCCACTGTAGCCTCTGGTGCCGATGTGGCCGACACGATGCAGGACCTGGGGCAGGAAGTGAGTGACGTCACAGCGTGATCTCTCGAGAACACGCTGTGTCTTTGCACTGTCAGAAGCTGGGCGTTGTGAAGAGAAGTGGATGATACTTCTATACACAACGCCCAGCTAGTAAAAGAAGTAAAAACGCCCAGATGTATGAACACAATACCCGCCCAGTTGTACTTTAGAAAGCCTCATTTACATAAATATAAAAATGGTCATAACTTGGCCAAAAATGCTCGTTTAAAAAAAAAAAAAAACCGTTACTCTTATCTACATTGCAGCGCCGATCTGCTGCAATAGGAGATAGGCGTTGCAAAATCTGGTGACAGAGCCTCTTTAAGGACTTAAAATCTGTGAGTGCTTTAGTTTGTTTCAATAACTCCCATTGATTTCAGTGAAGAGGTCTGCTACTCTAGAAATCGGTAGTGGCTCATAAAAGTAATTTGGTGAAAAATCTCTTAAATGTTTCTTGCTAATAATTTGCATGTTTAACCCCTTGCCGCACCTTGACGTAACTGTACGTCAATGTGTGCAGTAAGTTCGCGCACCTTGATGTGCAGTTACGTCTGTGCTTTGACAGTTAACCGCCGCGCGGCGCTACACCGCAGCGGCAGTTAACTGTGCAGGGCGTCTGCCCTGCATTCCCCGTTGCCGATCAGCAGCCTATCGCCGCTGATTTCGGCAGTTAACCCTTTAATTGCGGCGTTCGATCGTACCCATGGCAACCGCCAATGGCTTCCGGATTGCCATGTACAGAAGCCTATGAGGACCACCCGGAGGGTGGTCGTCGTAGGATTCCTGTCAGTGTGACTGTCACGTCACAATGACAGTTGGAATGCATTACACTACGTGTGTAGTGTAATGTATTCCAGCAGCGATCAGAGCTGCAAGTCTGTGTCCCCTAGTGGGACAAGTGAAAAAAGTAAAAAAAAAGAATAAAAATGTTTTAAAAAAAGTGTAAAAATAAAAGTTATAAGGGACATAAACATGAACTGCTTTTTTTCCTATAATAAGTCTTTTATTATAGGAAAAAAAATGAACACGTAAAAAAAAAGTACACATATTGGGTATCACCGCGTTCGTAACGACCCCAACTATAAAACTATAATATTATTTTTCCCGCACGGTGAACACCGCAAAAAAAATAAATGAAAAACAAAGCGAGAATCACTATTTTTTGGTCACCACCCCTCACAAAATATACAATAAAAAGTGATCAAAAAGTCGCATGTACGCCAAAATTGTACCGATACAAACTACAACCCGTCCCGCAAAAAACAAGCCCTTACACAGCTTTTTTGACTGAAAAATAAAAAAGTTACGGCTCTCAGAATATGGTGACAGAAAATAAATTATTTTCTAAATAAGTTATTTTATTGCGCAAACGCTGCAAAACATAAAAAAACCTATATACATATGGTATCGCCGCAATCGTACCGACCCGCAGAATAAAATATAATGGTAATTTATAGCCCAGGGTGAACGCTGTAAAAAATAAATAAAAATCATTGTCAGAATTTATGGTTTTTGGTCACCTTGCTTGCCGAAAAATGGAATAAAAAGTGATCAACAAAATCGCCTGTACCCCAAAATGATACCAATGAAAATTACAGATTGTCCCGCAACAAATAAGCCCTCACGCAGCTCCGGTGGTGAAAAAATAAAAAAAGTTCCGGCTCCCAGATTATGGCGATGCAAAATGTACAGAGCGCTCCAAAAGCGGATAAGATCGGGCGCCATATATAATATAAGTGCAACACTGGCCACATATCTGTGGATTATTATTTATTTACCCCATTATTATACCCTCTTATTATGCCCCTGATGTACTCTGCCCAACCTACATTTGCCCCCACATTATAAACTGAAATACCAGCAAAACGCCAGAGCTACTACCAAGCAAAATCTGCGCACCAAAAGCCAAATGGCGCTCCCTCCCTTCTGAGCCCTACAGCATGCCCAAACAGCCATTTACGTCCACCGATATGGCATCGCCATACCCGGGAGAACCTTGTTAATATTTTATTTGTGGTATTTGTGGCACAAACTGGGCACAACATATAGTGCACTAAAATGGCACATCAGTGGAAAATTTTAATTTTCACTTTCCACCATCGGCTGCGCATTAAACCCTTCGCGCACCATGACTTAATAGCATGTCGTGGTGTGGGGGGTGATATATGGAGCGTCTCACGCACTGAGCCCGTGCCATACGCTGCGGGTGTCAGTTGTGTATTACAGCTGATACCCGGGACTAACGGACAGAAACAGCGATCACGCTGTTACAGGAGCCTGTAAAAATGACAATATACTGCAATACATTAGTATTGCAGTGTATTCTACCAGTGATCTAACGATTGCTGGTTCAAGTCTCCTAGGGGGACTAATAAAATATGTAAAAACAAAAGTAAATAGTTATTATTAGTGGAAAAAATTAAATAAATATTTAAAGTCCAAAAAGAAACCCTTTTCATATTTTTTCTCTAAAGTAATGTAAAAAAATACACAAAATTGGTATCGCTGCGTCCGTAAAAGTCCAAGCTATTACAATATACCATTATTGAACTCGCACGGTGAACGCCGTGAAAAATAAAGCATTTTAAATGGCAAAATTGCCGTTTTTTGGTCACCTTCGCTCTACCAAAAAATGTAATAAAAAGTGCTGAAAAAGTCTGATGTACCAATAAAAACTACAGCTCGTCCCGCAAAAAATAAGCCCCCACACCGCTCTATTGACGGAAAAACAAAGACGTTGTGGCTCTCGGAAAGCGGGGAGGAAAAAAGAAAAAGCAAAACCTGGATCAGTCCGGAAAGGGTTAATTTATTTTCTAATGAAAAACCATTTATGACCACATGTGGGGTATTGCCGTACTCGGGAGAAATTGCTTCACAAATGTTGGGGTGCATTTTCTCCTTTATCCTTTGTGAAATTGAAAAAATGCAACATTTTAGTGGAAATAATGTTGATATTAATTTTCACAGCCTAATTCTAATAAATTCTGCAAAAGACGTGTGGGGCCTAAATGCTCACTATACCCCTAGATAGATTCCTTAAGTGGTGTCGTTTCCCAAATGGGGTTACTTTTGGGAGGTTTCCACTGTTTTAGTACCTCAGGGGCTTTGCAAATTCGACATGACACCCAAAAACTATTCCAGCTAAATTTGAGCTCCAAAAGCCAAATGGTGCCCCTTCCGTTCTAAGCCCCGGTGTTGGTCCAAACAGCCGTTTATTACCACATATGGGGTATTTACGTAATCAGGAGAAATTGTTTTACAAATGTTGGGGTGCTTTTTCTCCTTTATTCCTTGTAAAAATAAAAAATTTCTAAGTTCTTACAGAAAAAAAGTCGATTTTTACCTTTACAGACTAATTCCAATGACTTCAGCAAAACAACTGTGGGGTCAAAATGCTAACTTTACCCCTAGAAAAATTCCTTGAGGGGTGTAGTTTCCAAAATGGGGTCACTATTGGGGGGTTTCCACGGTTTTCATCCCTCCAGTGCATTGCAAACGCAACACGGCACTGAAAACTATTCCAGCAAAATCAGAAATCCAAAATCCAAATGGTGCTCCTTCCCTTCTGAGGCCTGCTGTGGGTCCAAACAGCAGTTTATTACCACATATGGGGTATTGCTATAATCGTAAGAAATTGCTTTACATATGTTGGGGTGTTTTTTCTACTTTATTCCTTGTAAATATTTAAAATTTTTACGTTTTTTCACAAAAAAAGTAGATTTTCATCTTCACATATTAATTCAAATAAATTTAGCAAAAAAACTGTGGGTTCAAAATGCTAACTATACGCATAGATAAATTCCTTGAGGGGTGTAGTTTCCAAAATGGGGTCACTTTTGGGGGGTCTTTACTGTTTTGGTACCTCAAGACCTATTCAAACCTGACATGGTACCTAAAATAGATTCTAAAAAAAGGAGGCCCCAAAATCCACTAGTTGCTCCTTTGCTTCTGAGGCCGGTGTTTCAGTCCATTACCGCACTAGGACCACATGTGGGATATTTCTAAAAACTGCAGAATCTGGGCAATAAATATTGAGTTGCGTTTCTCTGGTACAGAAAAAATGTATTACAAATTAATTTTCGAAAAAAAAAATGAAATTTGTAAATTTCACCTCTACTTTGCTTTAATTCCTGTGAAACGCCTAAAGGGTTAAAACACTTTCTGAATGCTGTTTTGAATACTTTGAGGGGTGCAGTTTTCAAAATTGGCTGATTTATGGGGACTTTCTAATATCTAAGGCCCTCAAAGCCACTTCAGAACTGAACTGGTCCCTGAAAAAATAGGCTTTTGAAATTTTCTTGAAAATATGAGAAATTGCTACTAAAGTTCTAAGCCTTGTAACGTCCTAGAAAAATAAAAGAATGTTCAAAAAACGATGCAAACATAAAGTAGACATATGGGAAATATAAAATAGTAAGTATTTTGTGTGGTATTACTATCTGTTTTACAAGTAGATGCATTTAAGTTTAGAAAAATGCACATTTTTGCTAATTTTCTCTAAATCTTTGTGTTTTTTACAAATAAATATTGAATTTATCGAACAAATTTTTTCCCTAACATAAAGTACAATATGTCACGAGAAAACAATCTCAGAATCACTTGGATAGGCAAAAGCATTCCGGAGTTATTACCACATAAAGTGACACATGTCCGATTTGAAAAATCGGCTTCGTCCTGAAGGCCAAAACAGGCTCAGTCCTGAAGGGGTTAAATGTGGTTTACAAGATGTAAAACAAAAACATAGATGCAGTGAAATGCTGTTTTTAAGGTATTTGCACAACAAATACCTGATTTGTGACAAATATTTTTTTTTTTGTATTTTTTTTTTTTTTAAATAGGTGAACTTCTCATCTTTGGATGTCTATCTCCACACCGAGGCTCTTCTGAGTACAATAAACTTTGTGACCAATCTCATGCCTCAGTCTAAAAACAAGGAACCTGAGCAGCTGGTCCATGATGTAGATGAAGATGAGGAGGAAGAAGAAAAAAGAGAGGGTCCAATAAAGAAATTAAGTAAGACACGCCTTGGGACGTGAATACCTAAATATCAAACTCTAGCCAAGTAAAGAAAATTATGTTTTTCTCGGGGAATCTATTGCTGTTTTAAGACAAAGTATGGAAGCCTACTTAAAATTCTTGCTGTGAAAGAAACTGCAAACATATATACGCAATGTCAATGATTTTTGATTTGTATCTATTCTAGCACTGAAGAAATCAAAATATGATGATGTTATAGGCCTACATGTTTGTGCTGAGTTGTCATGCCTACGTGTTTTCATACGAGAACAGAAATGTAAAATTTCAGAAATAAGTATTGAAGGTAAAGTAACATTAATTTTATCACAGTTCCTTCAATAAGATAACATTTCGTTATTTTTTTCAATCCGATTTTAATTCAAACTACTTCATTTTTAAATAAGTTTTTTTGCCTAGCCCAATTTTACCCCTTTACAACAAACTGCCTTTTTGTTGTTTACAGTTTGCCACTGATTGGCATACAGTGGCATACGTCACCAATAGGCTCTCATGTTAAAAATAAATATATATACCACACAGTATAAGTTTTTTTAGCAGTATGCTTTTGTATGGAATAGGATAGTCTACTATGCTATTTCATTCTTTAAAAAAAAAAAAATGTATACTCACACATACGCTAAACGAAGGGCAAAAACGTGATGTGAATGGGGCAAGAAGCCAAAACCCATACTGCCCATGCAATTCTGGTTCTCAAGACCATATAAAAAATGGTAAATGACTAACTTGATTAACATTTATTGAAACCTCAAGACCTAAGGAAATCTAGATCTGCATACAAAATTTTGGTATCTCCAGTGTGGATTTCTGACTTTAAAAAGGATATTGTAGTATTAAACTAATGATTGCCTATTGCAGATTTCTTAAGATGGCCATAGAAATCAGATTTTTTTTCTTAGTAGATTCCAACACATTTGACAGAATCCACCACCAACTTAATGTTTGTGGGGATAGCTTGACTTTCTCCCAGCTGAAAAAACAGGGGATCAAACGGGTTGGCTTTCTCCGATTCGATGATTTGTGGCTCCGGGGTTGTCGAGGAGTTGTCTATTCCTTTCCCTCTATAGAAATAACAGGCCTGTTCAGATATTTTATGACTATTTTCAGCTTTACATTAGTATTTGATATGTTATCTTCTATTCAAACATGCTTCTGATTTTCTCTATGGAAGGCGCTTTTGCCTATACAAAAAATACAAGGGGCAATGTTGCATTTTTGTATTCGTTTCTTACACTAGCTTTTTAATATAGGACTGGACTCTGAAGTGGTAATGAGGAAAACATCAACAGAAGTGCTGGCAAAATTAAAAAATATTGTTATCCTAGATTCTGATTATGATGCCCAATATAAAAAGGTATGTATACTTGAATGGTGAGTTGTTGTGAATGTTGTTAATGTCTTTTTATATATATAAAGAATAATTTATTTTTTCCAATTTTAACTCTTTTAGGCTGTTTACATTACTGGAAAAGAAGTCTTTAGTTTTAAAATGGTCACTTACGTTGGTGCTACTGAAGGTGATGCCTACAGTGATATGAACATAGTGGATAGTGCCATCACCCTGACAGTGGGGTGCATACAAGTTATTTTTGTCAACAAATTTGTTTCATCTTTGCTGGTAAATTACTTTTGGTTTTCTTTTTGAATTATTCTACGACTGATTGTGCGTTGGTTTTGCAACTCCAGATTCTTCTAATTTCTTATAGGCTTTCATAAATAACTTCCAGGCAGCTAAGGAAGCGTTAACTGAAGCCACAGTACTTGCTGCAGAGAAAGCCGCTAGTGGTGTGAAAGAGTTGGCCCAGCACAGTTTCCGACTTGCCTTGGACATTAACGTTAAAGCCCCTGTTGTGATTGTACCCCAGTCCTCTACATCTACAAATGTACTGGTAGCAGATTTTGGTTTCATCAACATAAAGAACCATTTTTCTATTGTAACACTAAAAAGTCGCAGTAATCTTCCACCTGTGATTGACTGCATGATGGTGAAACTGAGTGATCTCAAGTTATACAGGTCTGTAACTAAAAAGATAATGTTCACTGCGGTAACTTTTTAATGTTCCTTGTGTAGCTACCACATGTCCGTATGTTACCTACCAATTGTTTTAAAAAAAAAAAAAAAAATTCCCACTGAAAATTACATGTTTTTCTTTTTTACATTCATTTCTCAGAACCGTGTTTGAAAATGGATTGCTGATTTCAGAAATAGAACTGCTCCAGCCGTTAAATTTGGACATCGCAATTGAGCGTAATTTGGCCGCTGCCTGGTACAATGATATTCCAGATATAAAAATCATTGGACATCTAAAGCCAATGAATGTAGGTCTCAATTGCAGCAGAAGTACTGTTATGGGGATTATAGCATTAAAACTCTTATGTTGAAATTGATGTAAATAATGGCTTTTGTATATTTTTGTACACAAGCCTGTCTAGCCAGAGCCTCAAGGGCTTTGACCCAAAAGAAGATTATCCACCCACCCAGAGACAGTAATGTGATGATAAATCATGTAATATATTTCTTAAAATCTTTTGTGTCATTTTCTTTAGTGTATCTTACAATAAAGAAAGGGAAATGTGGGTGTACAAGCCATCAGCACACTAAATGATGTACAGATAATACCATTATTAAAAGTATGACATTTGTTCTGCATTCTGTTTAGCTTATTCTGGGGCAGGAAGACTTGACTATCATTCTCAGGACATTGAATGAAAATCTAGGAGAAACCTCAGACAAATCCGATCCTGAGAAAAATAAAAGTGAAAGTTCAAGCAGTCATGGGAACAGCCCATCTCACGTTACCTCAGGTACCTTCGCATTACAACTCAAGTCTGATAATAATTATGTTGTTTTAGTTTATAATAAAGACCATGAATGGCTTTGCCCCTCTGTATGAAATGCTAATTGCCAAACGTGAAATGAAGCCTTGGAACAGATGTGGGATTTTTTTTTTGTCGTCTAATCAGTAGTATTTTCAGAATAATTATCAATACAGGTAATTTGTTCTAGTCTCCGCTTATCTCATCATTTGCATTTAATATCTGCGCTAATAACAAACTAAAAAGGCATAGATTGTACAGGTGTGTCCACCCATGCTTTTTCTTGAATTTGGTTAAGAACTCTAACTTTTCTTGAAACCATTTCAATACAATATCGCGACATGCTATCCAAATGCTTGATAGGCTATTACTCACATCATAACCAATGCATGGCCACATATAGACACATATAGCATAGATATCTCGTGACAGAGTATCAAGAAATCCCGTGGTTTTTTTTTTAGCTGGTTATCTCGCGCCACACATCTCAGGATATGTTGAACGTTAAGGAATGACACACGTACTACATATTAGCAGATACATAGTATATTACTTTTGCCTATTGTAATAGCAGCCTTTGGATTACGGTACTTTATGCAATGCTTGAGAAACACTACTCAGAAGAGTGAAAAACTTTATATTTTTCATTTTGGTTATCTATCTTTAGGGACTACGGTGGTGACAGCAGCTGTCGTTGAAACATACATGCCTATGAAAGTGAAGACAACTTTAAAGCTGGATTTCCAGTTTGACTCACTCACTTTAAATTTGTATAGCTCCAGCCCAAGCTCTCCTCTGGTAATAATGATTGAAATGAGAAACGAAACTTAAAGGTGCCCATACACATTAGACAGAACTTGGCCTAACCCAAGATTTCAACATGCCCAATGTTTTGGTTTCAACGGAAAATCAGAAATCAACATGCATGCTCGGCTGAGCCAAGCGTGCATGTCCATGGGGAGTCAGGAGAAAAAACTGACGGCCGAACGAGCATTTATTGTGTAAGGCCACCTTAAGAGTAACCTTTTGTTCTTTGGCCTACTCTTCAGACAATTGTGTAACTATTTATTCCTCTATTGACAGAAAAACATCAGTGAAAGGGATATTAGTTTAAGACTTGCAGAGTTCATGTTGGGTCTGATTTCAACAGCTGTCAAATTGTCCTCTGATGGATCCATGAGTGCTGTAGTTAAACTTACAAACTGTATGTTGGATGATAAGCGACAAGCTATTCAGAAGGCAACTCCACGGTACTGCTTAATGTTTTTTTTTATATGAAATGGATCAGTAAGGCTGGGTTCACACGAGCACATTAACGTCCGTAATGGACGGACGTATTTCGGGCGGAAGTACCGGACCGAACTCAGTGCAGGGAGCCGGGCTCCTAGCATCATAGTTATGTACGACGCTAGGAGTCCCTGCCTCTCCGTGGAACTACTGTCCCGTACTGAAAACATGATTACAGTACGGGACAGTTGTCCTGCAGAGAGGCAGGGACTCCTAGCATCGTACATAACTATGATGCTAGGAGCCCGGCTTCCTGCACTGAGTTCGGTCCGGGACTTCCGGCTGAAATACGTGCGTCCATTACGGACGTTAATGTGCTCGTGTGAACCCAGCCTAAGTCTGTTTACTTGTTGGCTGATATGTATTTTGTCTGAACCATATTTGTTAGAAAAAGTGGCAAATGTGTTTTGTTTTTTTTTTGCATTCCTCTACCAGTTCTTTTTGTTATAAAGATAAATTTACTATGTGGTACAGAGGTTAGTGACTAAATGAGTCCTATTTGGTCATTTTGAGCAAAAACCAAACGTGTAAATTAAATAAGAATTTGTTAGGCCTCATGCACATGACCGTAGTGGTGTGCACGAGCCGCAACTTGCGGGTCGGATGGCTGCGGAGTGCTACCCGCGGCCGCCCGCAAATCGCAGGCCGTGCACATGGCCGCGTGCATTCATTTCTTTGAGCCTGGACCGCAAAACACGGCCGTAATAAGACGAGTCAGTTCTTTTTGCAGTCCAGGCTCCTGGGCAACACACGGACCGTGGAAAACATGGTCGTGTGCATGGGCCCATTGAAATGAATGGGGCTGCAATTCACCCGCAGATTTGCGTGTGAATTGCGGCTGCAAAAATACGTTCGTGTGCATAGGGCCTTAGTGCTTTTATTTGGCAGCTAGAGTCAGGGTATATACAAATATTTATATAGGAAAATAAAAATATAAGAACTGTAACATACTAAGGTCACTACATAATATTTGAACTATTTTACATTTTGGAACCCTTATTACACGCACAGGAGATTAGGCTGATTGATCTCAGTCAAAGGTGCCTATATTATATAGTGACTAGAGGGGGTGTATAGTTATGAATTCAATTATTTTATCTGTAATAGTTCTAAAGAAAGGAGATCACTAAGTTGAAAGACTAATGTCAAAGCATTAGACTTTTTTTATTGATCAGTGTGAAAACGAACCTCATTAAATCCACTGTGATTCAAAGCTCTTACAGTAAAAGAGGAAATAGATTTTATGCATTGTGGGCTGAAAAATACGAAGAAAGCCCTAGTAAGTAATACTGTAATAAGACTCTCCCTCTATAATGTACTAGTTTTGTTTTATTTATGCTATTTGAGGGACCCTCCAATCAGAGAATTAATATTCAGGCCTGACTTTTTATTAGTATGTCTCGGTCTGAAAATGCTGCCAGAGATTGTAAAGATTTCTAACATTAGACATCAGTTTTTTTAAATGGAGTCGGCAGAGGCTGGTGACATGGTTATTACTTTGTACGTGTATGTGTAGAACGAAGTTCTAAATGCTTATTGCAATATAAAACCTATCAGCTTTGACAAAATTTTATCATTCGATACTTTGAAATAAGTTTTGCAAGGTAATCATAGCAATAGGACATCATTCAGGAGATCCCCACACCGTCCTCTAATGGGAGTCAGCCAAAGCCTGTTCTAGCCTTGCCAACATTAGCAGAGCTATTCTGAGCCAAGTGGGAGTCTTTCCATAAAATACTCCAGCTAGGAATTACTGGTGGCCACAGCTATTGTGCCTATAAGGGCCTGTTCACATCAGCGTTGGCTTTCCGTTCCGGGGTTCCGTTTGAGGTTTCCTTCGGGTGAACCCCGCAACAGAAAGTCATACTGAAACCACCGCTTCCGTTTCAGTCACCATTGATATCAATGGTGACGGAAACATTGCTAATAGTTTCCGTTTGTCACTGTTCCGGCAGGTTTCAATATTTCCGCCGGAATCAATAGCGCAGTCGACTGCCGACGCTGATGTGAACAGGCCCTTACATGTATTGTCAGAATGGTCACCGATGCAGGAAGTCATTGACTGCTGGGGAGAGACAATAGAACATGCAGAAAAGAGGGTTAAACTGGAAAATGCACAGCTATATTTGCAAAGAATTTTTTTATTAGATGACAGACAAGTGGTATGACTAGTGGAGTTAGCGTCTAAAGTTTAATTGTAGTGTTTTCGGCTTTGCTTTCCCACTCAAAGTTTTACTTACCTTGAATCCCTTTCAGCCACACTTGGTGTGGCCAAGGAAGTCAAGTTCGCTGTCACTCGCAGCAGGAGCAAATCGGCAAAGTCTGACATCATACTGCTCCCTGTCTAAATATTTATAGGCTACGCATTGTCCAAATAGTCCTGTAAATAATGCTTAACCCTGCCACATCTGAACATTTTCTGTAGGCAAACACAGCCACTATGGACCTGATGTAAGTAAAATTGAATGGGTTGCGAGACCAGTGTAATACTTGCTGGGTCTTTGAGCATGTGTACTAGAAGTACACAACCACATGTAGATGTAAAATATTAATTATGCAATGCTAACCAGGTCTGAAATCTACATGAATCTGTTTTTAGAATGCTGGAAATGAAGCGTGGATCTGAGAAAAATGTCATGGTAGAAGTCTGCTACAAGCAAGGCAGGGACGGCACACTGCTGGATGTGACTGTTCGTGACATCTATATGTGTACTAGTGTGGAGTTTTTGTGTACTGTGGCAGACATTTTTATTAAAGCAAATGAACAAAGTTCTGCTGCACTGAGAAGCAGCAAACCAACATCTGTTACAAGCAAAGAAGCAGGTACAGTAATCCATCTTCTCATAATGTCTACCTGCAGTCCTGTGTAAAAAAACTAACTAAATCTGTACCGTTTCTTTAGCTCCCATTCGACAGGTATCTAGAATGGAAATGAATGTAGTGGTAAAGAACCCGGAGTTTGTGTTTGTGGCTGATTTGTCAAGAGCAGATGCCCCAGCACTTGTACTCACAACACAGTGCGAACTTTCAATTAAGAACAGTCCGGAGCAGCAGCACATGACCGCCGCAATCAAAGACTTACACGTGAAGGCCTGTCCTTTTCTGCCAGACAAAAGAGAAGGCAAGATCACCACAGTAAGATCCTTTTCTAGTTCTTTATACTTCATTGCATTTAGTGCCTGTAATCACAGGCCGCGGACAGCCGCCCGCATTTTCGGCCCGTGCTCCCATACAAAGTATGGGAGCACGGCCCGTAAAAAACAAAAGATGTCCTATCTTTTGCGGTACACTTCTACGGCCCATACACCTTTTCGTAAATAAACAGGAAGGTGTCCGTGGACAATACAAGCGAATGGGTCCGTAATTGCGGTCCGCAATTACGGACAATTTTTACGGTCGTGTGCATGGGGCCTAAGGATGTCCGATTTACAAAGTTTTTGTTATTTATATTTGTATAAAATGAAAAGCAGTAGGTGTTTAATTGAATGTCCAAGTGATCTAGTTAGTTTGACATGAATGGATCTTTGCATTGTGATAATATATTGCATTATTATTTACTTTTTACATCAATACTTACCAGCAATTAAAAGCAATCCTACTACAAATCCCATAGAGCATTTGGCATTACCTCTTTCCTCACTGACTTCACGTCTGACTTTTATTACCTTTAGGCCGGGTTCACACACACAGTGTAAATACTTCGGATTTTCTGCAACTAATTTCTTTGAGGAAAGTCCACAGCATAATACAGTAGCAACATAGTGAATGAGATTTGAATAAGTCTCATCCACATGCTGCGTAAACGATAAGCAGAAAAAAATGCTCAGAAATTTACCTGCGGTGCGTTTTTTGTTTTTTTTTTAAATCCGCAGCATGTTAATTGTATTTGCCTAATCTCGGCTTTTTGTTGCAGGTTTTCCCCATTGAATTCAATGGGAGGTAAAACCCGCATCAAATTTCAGATGATGTGATTTTTTTGTGGCAGAAAAGCTGCGATTCCACCGCAAAAATCGCAACTCGCCAAAAATAAAATAATATAAATTTTACCCAGAATTCTGTACTTCTTCGTTCAGGCCAGCATCCTGGGATGACGTTTCATCCCATGTGACCGCTGCAGCCAATAACGTCATCCTAGCAGGCCGGTCTGCAGGATGTTAGTGGGTAAGTTTGGGTGTTTCTTGTTTTTTTTTCTCTTCTGTTTTCCCCAGTGGACATTCCGGCCGAAAAACTGCACCGCTGTTTGGTGCAGTTTTTCAGCCGGAATACCCTGCGGCCGCCAGGGCGGATACGCTGTGTACTTTTACACAGCATATCTGCTCTGTGTGAACTTACCCTTATAGTTTCCCTGTGGCAAACATTTATATTAAATTTTCTTCTCTGCAAAATTGTGATCGTGATCATTGGCATGAGGCAGTTATATCTGATGAAGGCAGTTGTTCGATGGTCTGTCCTGTATTCAGAAGGCTAAGGTGAACTTCCAGCTACACTATATAACAGATACACATGCATTGTAAAACACAGAGGATTATTTAACTGTACGGTATGCTGCCGACATTTAATCAGAAACCAAAGGCTGCGACAAAGTAAGTTAAAGGGGTTTTCCAAGTTTTCTGTTTTTTTCTGTGCTTTAAACGTTCTCTCTTTACACTCTGCACTTTGTTTACATGCCTCCTATAACCGCTTCCGGTCCGCTCCTAGCATGCATTGCCTTTCTCCCAGCATGCCATGCGCTGGGAGCAAGGTCGGTCAAACGCGCTATGATCGCAACCACGCATGCTCAGACGCTGGAGAAAGAGTATCCGGTCCACCCCTTCCCTCAGTGTGCAGTGACGTCAGGAATGACGTTCCCGTACATTGAGCAGGCCGGAAAATGGAAGTCAAAGGTCATGTACGGGGTAGCGCCGGAAGTATAGATTTTGCAACTGGAGACACATTGCATGACTGACGCTGGTATCGGGTGTTAGAAAACTAAATCAAAACGTAAGAATATTGCAAATTACATTCTTTTTATATGTGCAGTGAAATAGTTAATTGGTTCCAGGAAACCCCTTTAATGTATTTACAGTTAAAATGCCTAGTTATACAGTTATATGGGAGCAGGCATTAACTACTTGAAAGAGAACAATTACACATCATATATATTTTTATACCAGTCAGATAGAAATGCTAGATAATCCATAGCGAGAAAAATAATGTGATTTATCACTGTATTTCTCCAGCTCCTTATCTGTAATTCCGGTAATTCACAGAACACCCTTTTTTTTTTAACGTGTGAACATATTAACACGCTTTTCTCCAAAGAGAAATTATTCATGTTGTAACTGATTCTGTGGACTTTGATAAACTAAGGGCGGATTTACACGAACGTGAAAATCACGCGCGTCGCACGGACCTATGTTAGTCTATGGGGCCGTGCAGACAGTCCGTGATTTTCACGCAGCGTATGTCGGCTGCGTGAAATGCACGACATGTCCTATATTTCTGCGTTGTTCGCGCATCACGCACCCATTGAAGTCAATGGGTGTGTGAAAATCACGTGCAGCACACTGAAGCACTTCCGTGGGAAGCGCGTGTTTCGCGCAACAGCAGTAAGAAGTATGAATGAAAACAGAAAAGCACCACGTGCAAACATACAGTGTCATAGTGATGGCGGCTGCGCGAAAATCACGCAGCCGCGCATCATATGGTGAAGACACACAGAGCTGTTAAGTACCTTTTGCTCACGCAAAATGCCACGTTTTTTGCGCGCGCAAAATGCACACGCTCGTGTAAATCCGCCTAAATATGGACACGAACCGCAGTATTTATTTTTTTTTTCTTCGGGACTTGGAAAAGCAAGTTAGTGGTCCCAACACACCATGTTTTGTTTTTACAGATTTTACAGCCATGTGACGTGTTTTTCCAAAATGTTCAATCTAATGGAGGTCCTCAGAATTTAGAACTCTCAATAAAATCACTCATGTTAAAGGTAAGCGGTTTTCTATTGTATATTTGAGGTTTGAATATCAAACATTAATGTACTGTAAACATAGCTGGTAAACAAAAATGTGACTAAATTTGAAAAATACTTCTCTAAACATGCTAACTCGATGTGACGTAAATGTACAACCCTTTTTAAAGCGGTTGTCTCACAAAGACATCTTTTTTCCATATGCCCTATTAGGGCATATGGGAATCTTAGAATGGGGTCTCCCACTTACCCCCCATATGAGCAAAAGCTAACAGAGCAGCTCTAGTTCAGGTGGACCAACTCAGTCCATGATGAACCATTCATTTGAAGTTGATTTGAAGCCATTTGGGTCTGGGATTTAGGAGTTACTGTAGGTGGGTGGGAAGGTCACTCCCATACTCCATTCTGGGTGTTACCTACCTGAGCCAGGTACCCCAAGGTGTGGCTCGGAGACTGATTTAAAAAAAATAAAATAAAAAAATAGCTACCAGAGACTGTGGTGTGTGTTGGTCTGGGGAATAGTGTGATTGGTGCAACTTTCGTTTCTCCGGCACGCAGGATCCACCTGTAATCTATCACGTCTAAATTATGAACTTAGATGTGATCGATAACAGCTTGATCCTGTGTGTCAGAGAAACGCAGGACCTGCTGTCATTGAACCCGTCAGTCCCGCGGACCTGACAGATTCAGGTCTTAAAAAAAGAAACTAATTCATAATTAAAAATGGCGCAAGTCTTTCATAAATATTATGCATGTCACTTGTGCCCTTTTTCTGATACACATTACACCTCCTTACTAATGCACTTAGTTTGATAAATGTGATTCATTATTTCTTGTCCAAATTCCAGGATTTGATTGCAATTCTGTTTTTCTCTGCTTTTTAACAGGTCTCTCCCGTTATTATAAACACAGTGATCACCATAACGTCAGCACTGTCTACTTCCAGAAAAGAATCAATAAGTGAGGCCCCTAGTCCAGTTCCGCCAGATCTTTGGAAAAAGAAAGATTTAAAGGATTTAAAATTGTGGTTTCTTGAAGAAGAAAATGAGAAGGAAAATAAAAAGAGTGAAACGGACCAGATAGTCTTAACAGGAGAAAAATTAGGCTTGAGCATTGACTCAATTATTATTACTCTAGAAGCTGGTGTTGGCCACAGAACACTGCCCATTCTTCTAGCAAAGTCCTCTTTCAAAGGAGATGTTAAAAACTGGAGCACCCTTATAAACCTGTACTGCCAACTTGAACTAGAGGTAAATGGCTTCAGATTTATACAACATTACAAATGGTCTTGTTCTCTGGGGAAGCTAAACTGTCCTCACTAAGACACTGTTAGACTGGGCTGCTTCTACTCCATGTGTGACAAGCAGCCCCACACCGGCTCCAGTTCTTCACACAGAGTAAAACCACCCTGGCCTGGTGGTGTGTATGTATTTAAAAATGGCAGATGGGTTGTGAGGACCTTTTTAAATGCTACACAATGGAATTTTCCATGCATGGTGCATACAACAGTCAGAGTATGCTATATCAATGAGTATACATCAACATCTCCCTGTTATGTTTTTATATCTGAGAAATGAATAGTAGTTGACCACAGGTTCTGTTTTCATCAGGTACATTACTACAATGAAATGTTTGGGGTATGGGAGCCTTTGCTAGAACCTCTGGAAATAGAGAAAAGTGAGAACTTTCGACCTTGGAGTCTTGAAGTAAAGGTAACGTTTTTACAAATTATTAATACATACTGTTTTTAATGAGGAAATGCATCATTATGTTTTATTTTGTTTAATTTATAAATTGTATCAATCTAGATCTAGAAAAACAAAGAGGAAGTTCTGTAATTGTTTAAAAAAAACTGTATCGAGTTAACTTGCTGTCATGTGAAGTAGGTTTGAGAGATAAATTTACCGCTATAATGTACTGTACACATTTACAAAGTTTTATAATTAGAATCATTCGTGTTTACTATGCCTTCTTGTTCTACTGCAAAAATGTACCAATAGGTACATTACGGTGTAATGTTGGAAAATACTCTACATTTAGAACCTTTGATAACAATAATATCTATTCTAGATGAAAAAGAAGTTGAGAAAACAAATTTGTGAAATTGATGGCGAAGAGGAGAACTACAAGATACCAGACTATGTTACAGCACTAAACATTTTTTCCAAAGATCAGCTAAATATCACACTGTCTAAATGTGGGATTCTAACACTGACTAACCTAGGACAGGTAAGAAGCTCCGTAAATCACTAGAATAATTTTCATACATTGACAATAGATATAGGATAGTTATTGGTCGAACAATTATTTAACTTCTAGCTAATGTACCTGGACTCTCCAATTAACAAGCCTGTTCAGCTTGGGCCCCCTAACCTAAACAGACACCTTTCTTCTGGGCCTAAGCCTGCAAAATCAACTCCGGGTAGGTGGGAACAGTATAATGGGAGGAATGGAGGCAGTCACCATCCCCAAATATACAATACAAAACAAAATGTACTGTCTAAAGTTTAAATTGCATTACTGCTATGTTTACTTTACCTACAAAGATGAGGTTCTTGATGCACATTTTGATCAGTGTTAGCAATGCCAATAGGGAGGGGAGATGGTTGTACACAGCAGAGTAAACCATAATATAGAGGGAGTAGGGCACTCGGGGTCTGCAGGCATAAGGGGAGAGATCACACAGGCGGCATCAGTGTAGCGATTGAGAGGACAAAACCCACACTAGGGTCTGCAGCGGGAGAGATCACGCACACTGGTAGCATCAGTGTCTTGTGTCCGCACAGGGGAGAATAGATCGCACAGGGGCTGTGCTGAAACATAAGTGTGTGTGAAGACACCAGCATCCAAGATTCACAGAGCTCACATATAGTATGTATCACTGGGAGGGACACCTTAGAAATGTCTGAAACTAGGAGCAGGTTGCAAACTGCATATAAGGAAGTCTGAAAATTAATGAAGAATGTAGATTGATGCCTAGTGTAACTTTTTTAACTCAAGGTAACATTTGTAAAAATATTTTTTTCCCACGTCAAATGTGCCCATTACCTTTAAATACACATTGAGTTTTAAGTGTTTAGGCATAGCTAAAGGGTCACATGGCGGATTTTGCGTGGCGGGTCCCGCCACCAAAACCGCCGCAGGATTATTCCTGCCATCGGCAGGAAGATTCTTCCTCCCATTGACTTAAGTGGGAGGTTCGGGCAGAATCCACCCGAAGATCGAGCAGGACGCTTTCTTTTCCCGCTAACTAAAAAAAAATCAGCCAGCAGGAAAAAGAAGCATACGACTCCCATTGAATTGAATGGGAGGTGGAATTTTGCGGCGGAATCCGATGCAAAAATTACGCCGTGTGACCAGGGCCTTAATGTCCCACAGTTGACGTTCATGACTGGTCATATACTATTTCAGTCTACTATCTCAGGCTTCCTCTAACCCCAAGATCAAACAGGTGGCCACTCGTGTGTTGTCGCTTGTCCATTAAAATATATTTTTATTAATGTCTGTTACCGTGACAACTTTTTATTGGCATGTATTTTCATGTTTTAACACTAAAAACAGTATATAAAATCTGTAATTTAGGCAAAGATTGTAATTATATATAGATTTTTTTTTTATTTGTTTGCTCTTAATGAATTGGCAGTTTGTATTTGTTGTTGAAGTCTTATTGAACATTTTGTGCCACAGGCTTTTGCAGAAGCAGCCAGCAAAACATCAGATGTCTTCAAAAAGGATCAAGCGCCATTTGTGATTACAAATTTTTTGGGCCTTCATATTTCTGTTTTTCCAAGTGACTCGTTTACTGCTTTAAATGTTGATCCAGGTTTAAAGAGCCTAGAATTGGATGATGGGGAAAGTCTTAGCATGGATTATGTCCGAAGTAAAACCCAGACTGATCAGTTTTCTGCTATGACCAGTCTTAGCAGCAAACACTTCTATATCCAGCTCAGTAAGTCAATAACGCAAGCTTTAAAAAAATAATTAAGTAGCTATTTATTGTAATTTTAAGAAGCCTTTTACTAATATAGTTGTCACGATAAGGCTTCGTTCACATCTGCGTTGGGGTCCCGTTCTGACGTTCTGTCTGAGCTTTCCGTCAGAATGGGACCCTGAACAGACACGAACGGAAACCAGAGGTTTCTGTTTCCATCACCATTGATTTGAATGGTGACTGATCCGGTGCCCATGGTTTCTGTTTGTGTCGGTTGTGCACCGGACACGTCGTTTTGCTGACTACTCTATTGCTTCCGGATCTGGCGCACAACCGACACAAACAGAAACCATGGGCACCGGATCCGTTACCATTCAAATCAATGGTGATGGAAACAGAAACCTCTGGTTTCCGTTCGTGTCAGTCTGTGTCTGTTCAGGGTGCGGTTCTGACGTAAACCTCTGAGGGAATGTCAGAACGGGACCCCATTGCAGATGTGAACGAAGCCTAAGTTGTTGTTTAGGATTTTCTAACCCCTAAAAAAAAATCTCCTGAGTTGTGGCAAATAATAAAAATAAATTCTGATATTACCATGTAAATTTGGTACTATTCTTGCACAGCCACTCACTTTGCGGTCCCTTGCTGCGTCCTATGTCATTGCACAACAATGACGTCTCACCTGACACTATGTAATCTTGGCAGTCAGCCACTGGCTGCAGTGGTGACGTCACTGGACAACGCAGCTGCATCTTATAATTGGCTCCTTTGAATGACATTCCAATGCTGTGCAATAACAACAGAATTAGTCAGGATTGCATATTTAAATCTTATCTACATAATATATTCTGATGATTATCTGTAGCAGATTATATAAAAAGAACAAATGTCTGCCACAGTAAAATAAATATTTCTCGTTAATTTCATTGGGGGACACAGCACCATGGTATAGGCCCTTGACACGAGGTAGGAAACTGCTCGGCCCAGCCAGGCCATACCTTTCCCACAGACACTGGCTAAATCCGTCTGAGCCTATTGACTGTAGAGGCAGATATGACCTGATTTGCAGGTCTGCTGCTATTTTAATTTTATGTGGGTTGTCAGTCTGGTTTCCTGCCGGGTGCCGGGCAACCAGGCAGGTCTTCTGCACTGACTTTCCTCCCTGGAGGTAAACTACCTTGTTGTCTGCATCTGAAGGTGGAGTACCAATAACTCCACTACATGTGCAAGTTTACTGAAGAGGGGGCACTGGTACACCCATTGTCTACGGAGTATGAAAATCAATCTCACCCCCCTTTCTCCCACTAGAAATCTTGTTATCTCGTTTTTGGGGCTATTTTCTGCCTATTTTGCCGATAGGAAACAAGCACCACGCTGTGCCATTTTTGCACCATAGATGCTACTCATCCCATCAGCGCCGCAGGAAGTGTCCTCCTACTCCAGTCCCCAGCTTGCATCAGCACTAGACCACAATCCGGGTCGCACAAGCCACGCTCTCCAACTGTCACATGATGCCAGTGGCCCTGTCGGCGGACAGCATCAATCTTTAGGCTGACTATAGAAAGTTTTTCTTATGGAGCCTCCTGTATCTCTTCTCCCCCCTTCTATTTCGGCCCAGAGTTCACAGAAGACTTAAGAATGAAGGTGTTCCTGCGATCCTGGTGGTGCTAGACTGGCCACGACAGGCCTGGTTTGCTGACCCAATCAACCTACTCGCAAACTCCTTTCCCAAGGTCCACTATTCCACCCTGCTTCACATAAGATGCCTTTAATTGCGTGGCTGTTAAAGCCAAGGTTGTGAGGGCCCGAGGTCTCTCTAAGCCAGTCATCCAGATGAGGCTGAAGGCCAAGAAGTTTGTCAGCTTTTGTGTACCACCATTCCTTGAAGGCTTATTTCTCCTGGTGTGAACAGTGTAATTACCGTCGAAAGGTATGTTCCATGCCTGGAATCCTGTCCTGTCTGCAATCAGGCCTTGAACAAGAACTTTGATGGTCTTCCCTTATGGGTCGTTATGATGGATTTCAGATGTCCTATTGGTCATCCATAGGGATACAGCGCTATTCCAACCTGTCCCGTCCTTTCTCCCAAAGGTTGTCAATAAAGAGATTGACCTCCCTTCCATCTTCCTCTTCCTTTCTCATCTGAGGGAGCGAGCTTTGCACCTCTTTGACGTGGTAAGAGCAATCTGTCTATCTGGCTGTCATTTAGATGCTCCGATTTTCTTTTTGTTCTTCATGAAGGGCCATGCGAGGGATCGGCAACATCTCTAAGGCCACCATTGCGCATTGTATCCGGTCTGTGATTACAGAAGCCTTTCCGTTCAAGGATAAAGTTCCTCCACTTTAGGTCACTTCCTATTCTACAAGTGCTGTTGGTGCCACCTGGATTGTCTCGCATCAAGCTTTAGTTACTCAGGTCTGCAAGGCTGCTACCTGGGCTTTGGTGCACAACTTCACAAATTTTTACCCGTTTTCATTCTTTGGCCTCCTCTGATGCCAGTCTGGGTCGCTAGGTGCTGCAGACAGCTGTGTGTTAGGCTGATCGTATGGCTACACTTTTTCCATTTATTTTCCTCCTACCCACTGACTGCTTTAGGACGACCCATGGTGCTTTTCCCCCAAATTATATAAACCAGAAAAAGGGTTTTTGTACTCACTGAAAATCTTTTTATTGTTGAATTCATTGAGAGACACAGATCCTGTCCTATTTTTTGGTTTGTTCAAGGCCTAGGACCTGTTGTTCTGACTGTTTGTTTGTTTTTGTCTCCTGGGACCGTAGACATGTTGTTTGTGTTTTGTCTTCTCCTACTAATTTTGTACAAACTGGTTTAGCTACTGTCTGTGGGAAGGGTATATCCTTCCTGTGCGGAGCCAAGACATTTTGTATCTAGTATCGGCCTCCTAGTGGCAAGGACCTATACCAAGGTGCTGTGTCCCCCAATGAATTTAACGAGAAAAAGATTTTACGGTGAGTACAAAAATCCTATTTATCCATCTATGATGAAGATTGAGTTTGTCAAAATCATTACAGACTTTTGTGTTGACAGGGCATTTAGCAACTGTCTGAGTATAAAAAAAAAAAGTTTTTTTTAAAATACGCTAAACCAAACTGACTATTATCCTCCATACCAGCTCCTTGGAATCACTCTTCTAGTGACAAAATTGCTTTAACCAAAGTTGGACGAAGCCTTTACTGTGTAAGACATTCCGATTCTGGTGTTGAGCGATACATTGTTTGTCAAATCGATTCTGTGGAAGGAACAAAATGTATAACCATACGGTCACCATTACAGGTATGGGCAGATGATCTTAACTATTATGACATTTTATTTTGCATTAACATTAAGCAATAGTGTACAATTATGTCACTCTAAAGCTACATGCACATGTTGCAGAATTAGATGTGGAAAATCTCCATCAAAACTGCAGATAAATGCAAGTAAATCCGCACTTAAAGAAGCACTCCAGCAAATTTTTTTTGCATAAATCATGCTAACTTATCAGCAATATTTTAGCAGTGTCGTGTGTTTCTTCCCAGCTCAGATGCATCTATACGTTTTGAACCCTTTTATTAAGGACAGCTGTGTCATGTGATCGGTCTCCGGATGTGGCGAAGAAAAAGTTGCAGTATTCGGGACACGGCGCCTGACAGTTATTCAAAACAAAGTATTTTTCAGTAGGCTTTATTTGTAATAGATACTACGCATTTCAGGACCAAGGTATGAACCTGAGGAAGGGACCTGTCCGGTCCTGAAACGCGTAGTATCTATTACAAATCAAGCCTACTGAAAAATACTTCGTTTTGAATACTTACCTGTCAGGCGCCGTGTCCCGAATACTGCAACTTTTTCTTCTCCACATCCTGTGTTCGATTTCCCCGGGAACAGAATTTTCTCTCGTGGGATAGCAGCGGGTGGCAGCCGACGTCCACAACGATCTTCTCGTATTCCAAATTTCCACGCTAAGCAATAGTGTTGTGCCTATCCTAGCACAACACTGCCAGGTGAGTGCATCAGCTCACCTCTTTGCTCACACTGTCCCCCGTTCCTTACAATATTACCTTAGAGGAGCGCCGTTGTCGTCCTCTTTCTTTTTTTCTTCATGTGATCGGTCTGACCTCCTGAATAGACCATGCTCTGATGTGTACACAGGAGGTCCGTTTTCCTGTGTGGCTGACTTCCTGTGTACTACAGGATTACATTATCACCTAGCAAATTACTTCTGGCAGCTCTGAGACTTTTCCTCTCCTCATCCAGCTACACCCTCCTTGTTCTTTTGTATGTCCCCCATGCATATAGTGCTGATTAAAAGATCATTTTTGCCCTATCTAAGGGAGCAGGAGTGCAGTGATATAATAGGTTTGTCTATACAATGGTTAGCTGCAGAGTTCTAAAACTTCCCTGACTCACACTGCCTGTCTATACTATCTGTAAGTGCTGTGTGCAGACAGTCTTGTGTATTTCTTTGAGATGCTGCTCTCCTCTTCCTCATGTGTAAAAACTGATATGGAGAAGCCTAATACAAGCAGGAAGCAGAGGAGGCAGGCTGAGCTGCATAGGAATACACGGAGAATCTGCAGTGTTAGGGGACAGCAATTCTATGTAACTGATCTATCACTTGCTGTACTTAGGCCCTGTTCACACAGTTTTGTTTTTGTTTTTTAACTCTGAGCAAAGTCAGAAGCATCATGGGATATGTAGTCTGCATTAGGGGAACCATATCGGAGGGGAAGAAGGAACCAAGATGTCAGACAACTCATAATTGTTACATCAACTAAAACAGGTATACCCAGGTGGCTCTAAATTATTCTTTAATAGCAGCCTATGCTGCTCTATATAAAATTAAAAATAAAATTGCTGGAGTGCTTCTATAATATTCAGATTTTTTTTAAATGCATTTTTGTACATTTTGATGCGGAAACCGGTGCGGGTTTTATACTGCGTTTTATGTGGGGGGGGGGGGGGTTTATATAAGCTTGTCAAATACAATTCTGAGATGTAAATGCGAGATAAATTGACATTCTTCGGATTTTAAAATCCGAAAGGCAGGTTAATTTATGTGCAGAAAAAAGTGTAGATGAGATTACTTGAAATCTCATACATTTTTCTGGTACTGTATTAAGATGTGGATTTTCCGCACTTAAATCCGCACGTAATAAGCATCTTGTGCATGTGGCCTAATATGTATTAACAAGGGGATAGTACATCCCTGAAACGTTTAGCGTTTAGTCAAACATACAACGTGCTTTATAGACAACAGCTTACTTGTACAACCGTTGCTTCATCCTCTAAGTGTTTATCTTTAGCCAACATGCTGTAATTGTACCTAGAAATGCAAGTTCGCAAACGGTTTCATTGTTAATCATTGTGGTTTGCCATAACCTTCTTTTCCGCCATTATTAACTTTGTTTTATGATCTTATGCTATTTTGCAGATTAGAAATCACTTTTCAGTGGCATTTGATATTTATCATGATGACACCTGTTTGGGGACTGCTGAACCAGAAAGCGACTTTAACATCCCACTGTCATCTTACAGGTACAGTTTGTTTCCTATTTGTAGCAACTACTGTAGATATTTTAAATGGGGTTGTAGGAGAAAAACTTGTCAAAGTAAAGTGCTAAAAATTGAATTGCGTTTGTAAATCGAGCTGACAAGCCATGGCAGGGTTGTGATATCCACTATCCTCTACTAGCAGTTTGAGAATAATTTCATATCTGTTTTTTGCCTGTAGTCTACCAGTCGTGTACATAAATTGTTACTGGAACTAAAGGTTTTTCAAAACTGCACTTCAATGCAAATAATGCTCTTTTATTAATGGCCATTTTTGAAATTGAAAGCAGTGTTCTGATTAGTTGTCATGAATAACATTGATGCGTTTTGTTGTAACCGCTTCTATGCATTAGACCTAGTGGGAGAGATTTATCTATTCTAGCATACCGTCCGTAGAAATCTCCCCCAGCGCCGCATGTGACAGATTTATCAACGCGACTCATTCCCTGTTGAATCTGCTGGTTTCTTAAAATAAATGCCAGGTTGGAAATAGCGTTGTTTTCCCAAATGAGTCGCACTCGGCATGACCCTGAAGCCCTGTCAACTTTTCCCAAAACATTTGAATGTGTTGGAAAAAGTGGCCAGGGGCTTCATAAATATGAAATTCAGCACGAAAGCCCTATTGTTTATAATGCAATTACAAAAAAAAAATACAATGATAAATCTGTCACAAAGTGTTAGAAGTAGGGCTGGGCGATTTTAATCAAATTAATTTGCCCTGTCATTGAAGCACGATTCTAATTTTGATCAGAATAGTGAAAGCGATATGACAGCGGCTTCTCATTATGGTGGGAGAGGCGCTGGAGGAAGAGTCCTTTAGAGCAGCAGCGAGTCCAACACTAGCAGGCTCTCCGGACCCACGCCCTCCTGACACCTGACATGTTTAACATCAGCTTCCCCCGACCTCTTCACCCTCCTCTGCACACCTGCCAGGCCGCCTCACCACACAACACGACTGTTGCTGCCTGGACCTGCTCCCATGTACTGAGGAGAAGATGAGAGAATAAGGAACCTGAGGACACACACTGGATCCTGCAGGCACCAAGGGAAAAGGAAGGACCCAGGGAGGAGGCGGAGGAGACACTGCAGCCAGGTAAGTATGAAGGACGTGGAGGACGACCCCATAACCTGGAGACTGATATAGACGCTGTCTAATGTAGACAGGAGAGAGAGACTGTCTCAGCGGTTTTCTCTCTCCTCTATTTACATTTGACACTCTCTCTCCTGTTGGATATACACAAAGGAGAGAGGCTGTCTTGTATACAAAGAGCAGATACGTTCTTTTAGCCTGCTTAGTAGTTGGCGTAATTAAGGAATTACTGTGCATGCATTTCCTTTTATTTAGAAAAATACCAAGACAATTCTATTACATAAGAGAATTGCAGGCAGAGCTATTCCATAATATATACTGATAATCAGGATTGTCCCTTTTATAAGTGAGCGTGATCACACATAGCACCTAAGGGACAATCCTGATCAGTATATATATTATGGAATAACTGTGCCAGCAATTCTCTTCTGTAAAATTGTGTCTTATTATTTTTTTTTAGATAAGGGAAATGCATGCACAGTAATTACTCCAAAAAATAAGAAAATCAAGATTCAAATCAAAAATCATACATAGGGTTGAAAAAAAATCTAGATTTTTAATATTTTTTGCAAAATCGCCCAGCCCTAGTTAGAAGCATAATTTTCATCATACACTAAAATGAATCAGGGGGTAAACTAAAACCTCTTAAGATGCATGCAAAATGAAAATTGATTCATTTCATACTCCTACCATTGGAACAAATGCATTTGCTACTTCAAGAGTTATGAATTTATTTTGACTTGCGTTATACAGCACCTACATGTAATATAGTGCTCTACACAGATTGTAATAACATCATGCGCTGGTACCATTGAATCGTGGAAAACCTAAACTCCCTATTTCATACAAAACACCCACATAGTAGGGCAAATTTCATAGACAGACAATTAAATTACCAGTATATTTTTGGAGTGTGCAAGATATCCAGTATAAACATGGGAAAAACATACATACTCCTTGCATATGTTGTCCCATTTGGATTTTAACCCTGAACCCCTTTGCTACAAGGTAACATTGCTAAAAATGGAAGCAAGATATCTAGAGGTCTAATACCATTACCAATGGTCCATAAGGCTGTCTGGTTTATCAAATGGTTTTGGTGTAACATAAAAAATAATCATATAGAATCATTTTGAGCAAAATAATTGTGATACTGTGTACCCTACTAGACGGTCTTTTTATAATGTTGTGACTCATTTTCTGTTTTTAGATCAACACTGTGCTTAAAACCAGCCCATGAAGAATTTGAGAAATGTGATGGAATTGACTTTGAAGAATTCTTGAAAAATCAAGGTTCACTGTTGGCGAGAAAATGTCAGTCCCGTAAAAATAATAGGGATTCCTTCATTGTAAACATTGTACCCATGATAGACACTCTAATATCCTCTGCGTGTACCGATGAGAGATGGGATCTGCCATACGTTGTTCATTTGTGGCCAAGTGTCGTTCTACGCAATTTACTTCCTTATCAAATAGCATATTCTCGTGAGGTATGTGCATATATTTTAGCTAAAAAAAGTTAATTTGCTAAATTATCGAATACAAATATTTTGCAGTTGATAAAGGGCTATGTAATGGCCATATGGATTGAAGTGATTATATAGCACCTAGTTAATATTGAATATCCATTCTCTGATATGGGGATAGAGGGTGTCAATGTTTGAAAAGTCTGTTTTAACTGAATTAAGGGGAATGCAAGCGACTAGTAACAGCAGCCCCCACCTACTTCCCCAGTAGACACAGAAGCCTTTCAACTTCTTCAGCAGTAGTTGTGGCAAGCCTCCTGTACCTTCCCTGTAGTTACAGCAAGGACTCAAGCTCATAGCCATTTTGCCTAGATATGGAAAGCACAAACTTCCACAATAAGACGCCACTGGTAGGAAAACATGTCTCTTTGAATATAGTAGTATACTTTAAGTGGCCGATTTAACTATAAAAATAAGCAGGGAATTGTACACGAGTTTTGTCTTAAAACAATTAAAGACCATACTTCTAGTAAGGCCTCGTTCACATCTGGGTTGAAGGTTCCGTTAGGCGCCTCTGTCACCGATTCGGACGAGAATACTGGAAACAATAGCGCAGCATACTGCACTATTGTTTCCGGTAAAACCACGGACACCCCGACAGAAACCCAACGGATCCCATTAAAGTCAATGGGTTCCGTCAGCCGTAATTGGTGTCTGTGGTGCAACGAAACTGGCGTTTCCGCTTTTTCCCTTGTTCCTCTGATGGAGCAAAACAGCGGAATGGTGAATGCTGGTGTGTACCCAGGCTAACAGGGACAATTTAAACTGATTTTTCTGTATTACCGTGTGTTGTTTTATATATATATATATATATTTTTTTGCAGGGTGTCGATGATGATCATGTCGTGATAGAAGATGGATGTTCAGTCCAGATACAAAATGCAGTTGTAGATGAAACCAAACTGATATTGCGATTGTTAAATTATCTTGACCTCAACTGGGAAGTGAAGTATCACATCCAAAGCAAGCAGCAAGATATTCACTTCATCACATTCCACTGCATCTCAGAGCTGGAGAAAGCAGAACTGGACATTGCTGTCCATGTCACTTACACTACTGGGCAAACTATCCTAGCAATTCACAGTCCCTATTGGATGGTGAACAAGACCGGGAGAATGCTACAGTATAAGGCTGATGATGTTCACCGAAAACATCCTGCTGATCACAAGAAACCCCTTCTTTTCTCTTTCAAACCAAAGAACTTTTTCCAGAATAATAAGGTATCATTATGTACTGAAAAACATACAATCCGCATCCTTTGTTTTCACAAAGTGCTTGCGTAAAATATATGTATACTGTTTAAGGCACAGTTCACACAGAGTTTTTCGGTGCTGTTTTTGACGTGGAAACTGTGCCGAAAAAACTTCAGAAAATGTGGAAAAAACTCTCGCGGAAAAAAGCGTCATGCTCTTTCTTCAGGCGTTTCCGTCTCTGACCTCCCAGTGACATCAATGGGAGCCAGAGAAAGTGTTTTTTGCAGCTTTTTCTTGCCCGCGACGCTCAATGGCCGCAGCCGAAAAATGCCGCAAAAAAACGCAGAAAGGAGAGTGCAGGCAGGTCCAAATCTGCCTCAAAATTCCTGAATTTTCTGCCTCAAACTTCCATTGTGTCCTGCTGTGAATTTGAACAGCTCATAAAAACCTTAATACCCCCTGCAGCCCTGCTCATAAACATCCAATGCAAGTACTAAGTATTCATATGTTAATGAGACGTGTTTCTTAATATCGATCTGAAAAAAACCCTCCAGCAGGTCATATATTGAGAATTTCCTTAAAGGGAATATGTCATGTATTTAAAAGGTATTCCCATCTGAGACATTTATGGCATATCCAAAGTATATGCCTGACAGATGCAGTTCCCACATCTGGGAGTTGCACCTATCCCCAGAACGGGGTCTCTCCGACTCAGTCCCACCTGGTAAGGCCCCGTTGACCGCTGCATTAAGGCAGAGTATCAGTAAAGAGGTGGCCGGGATTACGGAAACTGCCAAGCTCGCTGTGTTAACCTGTTTTCGTAACTTCCGCTCCCATCAAACTCAACGGTTTCCATAATCTGGGCCACCTCTATATTCGTTTTCATAGGTGCGGGTCTCAGAGGTGAAACCCGCATCTATCAGACAATTACGGCATATCCTGTGGATATGTCATAAACATCTAAGATTGAAATGTAGTTTTAGTAATTGGATTTAATTCTATAGATGATAAATAATGTAGCTTCCCTGGGGCGGCCATATTGAAGACACACACTTCATGCTAGATACGGTCTCGAGGAAGAGATGCTAGATACGGTCTCGAGGAAGAGATGCTAGATACGGTCTCGAGGAAGAGATGCTAGATACGGTCTCGAGGAAGAGATGCTAGATACGGTCTCGAGGAAGAGATGCTAGATACGGTCTCGAGGAAGAGATGCTAGATACGGTCTCGAGGAAGAGATGCTAGATACGGTCTCCAGGAAGAGATGCTAGATACGGTCTCCAGGAAGAGATGCTAGATACGGTCTCCAGGAAGAGATGCTAGATACGGTCTCCAGGAAGAGATGCTAGATACGGTCTCCAGGAAGAGATGCTAGATACGGTCTCCAGGAAGAGATGCTAGATACGGTCTCCAGGAAGAGATGCTAGATACGGTCTCCAGGAAGAGAGGCTAGATACGGTCTCCAGGAAGAGAGGCTAGATACGGTCTCCAGGAAGAGAGGCTAGATACGGTCTCCAGGAAGAGAGGCTAGATACGGTCTCCAGGAAGAGAGGCTAGATACGGTCTCCAGGAAGAGAGGCTAGATACGGTCTCCAGGAAGAGAGGCTAGATACGGTCTCCAGGAAGAGAGGCTAGATACGGTCTCCAGGAAGAGAGGCTAGATACGGTCTCCAGGAAGAGAGGCTAGATACGGTCTCCAGGAAGAGAGGCTAGATACGGTCTCCAGGAAGAGAGGCTAGATACGGTCTCCAGGAAGAGAGGCTAGATACGGTCTCCAGGAAGAGAGGCTAGATACGGTCTCCAGGAAGAGAGGCTAGATACGGTCTCCAGGAAGAGAGGCTAGATACGGTCTCCAGGAAGAGAGGCTAGATACGGTCTCCAGGAAGAGAGGCTAGATACGGTCTCCAGGAAGAGAGGCTAGATACGGTCTCCAGGAAGAGAGGCTAGATACGGTCTCCAGGAAGAGAGGCTAGATACGGTCTCCAGGAAGAGAGGCTAGATACGGTCTCCAGGAAGAGAGGCTAGATACGGTCTCCAGGAAGAGAGGCTAGATACGGTCTCCAGGAAGAGAGGCTAGATACGGTCTCCAGGAAGAGAGGCTAGATACGGTCTCCAGGAAGAGAGGCTAGATACGGTCTCCAGGAAGAGAGGCTAGATACGGTCTCCAGGAAGAGAGGCTAGATACGGTCTCCAGGAAGAGGTGCTAGATACGGTCTCCAGGAAGAGGTGCTAGATACGGTCTCCAGGAAGAGGTGCTAGATACGGTCTCCAGGAAGAGGTGCTAGATACGGTCTCCAGGAAGAGGTGCTAGATACGGTCTCCAGGAAGAGGTGCTAGATACGGTCTCCAGGAAGAGGTGCTAGATACGGTCTCCAGGAAGAGGTGCTAGATACGGTCTCCAGGAAGAGGTGCTAGATACGGTCTCCAGGAAGAGATGCTAGATACGGTCTCCAGGAAGAGATGCTAGATACGGTCTCCAGGAAGAGATATATAGTGTTGCTATCCTGCCTTATCTAGCAGTACAATAGAACTGTCATTGACTCCCCCCACCTCTAATGATATCTTGATGATTTTGATCATCATGTGCTTGTATATACAGAAAAGCTGACAAATGAGCCACAGAGAACAGGAAATATCAGCATATTGTGACTGCTCTAGTGGCCAGTGTGAAGACTGCAATATATCAAGAGTTTTTTAATGAAAACCTGATTTAAATAAGTAATTTTCTGACTAGACATGACTACAGGTATTATTTCTATTAGAAATCTAAATATACAGTTCATGCACAGAGCCGTAATACAGCTGGGACCATGAAGGCCCTTTCACACTGGCCAATTATCGGGCTAACGAGCGTTCAAAGAATGCTCGTTGCCGATAATTGCCCTGGGTAAACAAGGCAAGGATCCGCAGATGAACGATCAAACGCTTCTTTATCGGCTGATCGTATAGTTTTAAATGTGTAAGATATTATCGTTGTCGGCAGCACATCTGCCTGTGTAACAGGGAAGACATGCTGTCAACATGATGATAATGTATGGGGACGAGCGATCGGAGTAACGAGCGCTCATCCCCATACTAGCTCCTTGTGTTTGGCGCAAACGAGGGCTGATCAACGAGCTGTCTCGTTGATCGGCGCTCATTGCACCAGCCAATCTTGGCCGGTGTAAAAATACCTTTATTTTCATAAAAATGCCTGATAGTAAGGTAATTTGTAAAACAAATGGGTAAAATAGACCAATTAACTTTCGGCTTACTTTTGCGATGGGTTTTGCTCAGAGTTTTTAGAAATCGTGGCAAAACTCTGTGATGTTTCTAAAATTGCTGCAAAAACGCGATATGACGGCATCATGTGAATGCGCCCTAAGGCCCCCTGCACAGATAACAGAAACACTGCAGAATTTCCATGCGGAAATTGCGCAGCGTTTGCAGAAGATAAATTTACATGTTGCAGATTGAGAATCCGACCGCAACACATTGCAGAATTGCTGCACGGAAAGTCCGGATGGAGATTCCGCAGCATTTCCGTCCCGTGTGCAGGAGGCCTAAGACCAGTTGCGCACAACCGATGTGCCACTCGGGCCGTTTTTAACGGCATCCAATTGGCACCCAATAGTCTTCATGGAGCCATTCACTTCAGCGGAAATACCCTCTCTTTCCACGGATCACTGACGGGACTCGGCCAGCGCACACTGTCGTGTGCATGAGGCATCATAGTTTGGTGTCAGAACTGTAATGTCCATATGTGTCTCTATTGTGAAAAGCAACAAATTCTGGGGGAACTCACAGTATTTTAGTTGTGCACCAACTCAAATTGCAACTGCTACACAACTTTTTTCACCATATGTCTTATTTACTGTGTGTTATAAATGAGTAAATCTAGAATAACCAAGAGAAATCAGATCTTTTATGTCCGTGTATCATTTAGTGTTGTGTGCTGCTTTCACAGGTACAGCTCATGATCACTGACAGTGAATTGTCTGATGCCTTTTCCATGGATACTGTTGGTACGCACGGCTCTGTAAAGTGCAAGAGTAAAAACCTGGAGTATCAGGTAAGCACGCTTTAAGTTTAATGGAAAAAAAAAAACACGCACAAACATGTATGGGTATATATTCATAATTTGTTTTCTCGCCCATTTTAGGTTGGTGTCTCCATTTATGCCAGCAGTTTCAATCTCACCAGAATTGTCACTTTTACTCCATTTTTTATGGTCACGAATAGAAGCATTTACAAGGTGGATATCATTGAAGAGGGCACCGAGAGAGTAGTTGTAGTTGGCTCGGGGCAGGTGAGTGTTATTTTCACAAAATCACGTTGAAGTCTCATTCATGCTTGATTTCTTGAATATTTTAGTTAAAAAAGTAACACGTGAATCATTTTGTGTTATGGACATTACACAATCTGCTAAATAAATGCATAATGGGCAGGGTTCTAAAACAGCGTCTGATTGACCTGGATGCTTTTTTTATTACATTCATGTGCTAAGTTTGGTTGAGCAGAACTGCAGTGGATCTGAGTGCTACGGCCCTAAGGGTTTGTCCACATGTAACAGAATTGCTGCAGAAAATTTCTGCAGCAATTCCGTTGAAAGTAGCAGACTTTCCGCTACGGCAAAAACGCATCATTTCCTGCGTTTTTGACTGCAGAAAATGGTGCGTATTTTGCTGCATTTTTTACAATGCTGGGAGATGTCCTCTGAAAAACGCAGCAGTTCAGTCCACTTTCCGCAGCAGGAACGGACATGTGGTATGAAATATACGCACCGCAGGTCAATTTCTGCTCTGAATATTTACGTAGCTCGTGGATGAGATTTGTTAAATCTCACCCTCTTTGCTGCTACTGTATTCTGCTGTGTATTTTGAGTCTGCAATTCCGGAGGGAAAATCCACAGCAATTCCGATACGTGTGGACGAGCCCTAATAAGGACGCTAAAATGCAACTGTGAATCTGGCCAAAATGGAATTGTTTTTGTAATTTGCTGTCGAGTTTTTGTGTTAAATTCTACTAGCTATAATTTTTTCTCTTTTTACATTTTTCTTTTTCTTTTTAAATACCTAAAAAACACTGCCGGAGATGTATGAAAACTAGTGCATAGGAATGCTGGAGCAGATGCCTAGAGCAACCAGTCAGATTTCAGCTAATATTTTCCTAAGGCACATTAGAAAATGAAAGTCACACAATGATTGCTTGTTATGGGCATCTGCTCCAGTTTTCAATTTCACCAGCTTTTTAATTTCTCACCACTGTGCTTATGACATTGATGATTATGACTTGGGTAGTGAAGTTGCTATTTGATATGCGTTTTGTATGTGTATCGGTATATGTATATGTTCATCTATTTACTGGCTGTTCTGTCTGACAAGCACTTCCAAGGGTTTGGTTGGAATTGTAGTTTTTGGTTTGTATTGAATACACCGTAAAGAACAGTGCATCACACAATGTCCTGTACTGAACAAATATTCTCTAACGAAGTTGAGTGCTTTTAGCAATAGATTTTTAACAGGATAATTCTAAAATCAGAAAAACTATGGTCACTTCTGAACACCATTTTTTAGATATGATATAGAGATAAAAGTTGGGTAAGTTTATAAAAACATTGCATTACTTATGTTGTACTAACCTTAAAGGCTATGTACACCTTTGAAATCGTGTCTTTTTGTTTTGTTTTTTAAAGGGTAACTAAACTTTCAGAAATCTTCTGACATGTCATAGTGACCAGTCAGAAGTTTTGATGGGTGGGGGTCCGAGCACTGAAATTCCCACTGATTGCTAAAACAAAGCAGCAGAAGCGCTCGAGTAAGTGCCGTGTCACTTCGTTTCTGATCGGATTTTCTCGGAAAGCCAAGCAGTTGGTGTACGGACTCATAGACTTTCTATTAAGCCAGTACACCAACTGCTCGGCTTTCTGAGAAAAGCCGATCAGAAACCAAGTGGCTCACCCGAGCGCTTCTACCGCTTCATTTTAGCAATCGGTGGGGGTCTCAGTGCTCGGACCCCCACCAATCGAACTTCTGGCATGTCACGGTCATGTGAGATTTTCTGAAAGTTGTTACCCTTTAATAAAATTGTGCATCAGTGTGATTGTTGCAAATTCCTAAATACGTTTTATAAAAAAAAAAATCTTTTTGAGATACAGCTGCTTAAAGAAAAAAGATTTTAAAGGTGTACATAGACTCCACTATTTTTTTTTATTGCTCCCTCCATTTATACATTGGTATTTCAGTGGGGTGCTGTGTGCAGAAATACTTACCGATCCCCGCATCTTGTCGTTTTTCGGGTCCAGTGCCGCTCACGTTATCACATTCTGACCTGGTCTGGAATCACTGCTTTTGAGTAAACCGGATCTCAGGCTCTCATTGCATTCCTATGGGAACCAGAACAAGGCTCCATAGAAATGCATTGAGAGTCTTTCTTCCGGTTTTCTGAAAAGCACAGTGACTCCAGACCAGGTCAGAATGTGATCACGTGAGCAGCGCTGGACCCGAAAAACGACAAGATGCGGGGATTGGTAAGTATTTCTGCACTTCACCCCATTGAAACACCAATGTACAAATGGAGGGTGCAATAAAAAATAAAAAAAAGTGGTGTGCTTCTTTAACCCCTTAATGAGCAGGCCTTTTTGGGCCTTAATGACCAAGGATTATATTTTGATTTTTCACTGTCGCATTCCAAGTGTCATAAGTTGTTTTTTTTTGTTCCGTCGACAGTTACTGATGGCAGACCTGGGGGTCTTAATTTCTTAATCAGAGGGCTCTTAATTTCCGGCAGTTGCAGCAGGAGCTTGGCTGTGTATAACAGCCGTGCTCCTGCTGCTGAGCTCGTGGGTACAGTGAAGGTAGATTAGAGTGACTGATCTATTGGTCACGAAGCGGGAACTAGCACCTGCTCATGATGGATATATATCAGTCATACGTCGTTGAGGGGTTAAACTGCATATGTTACGCTCCAAAGCTACATTCACAACTCTGCTGGTTGTTTTTGGAAGTAGTCAACAAGCTTGTCGACACACATCCCTAACTTCTTAGCTGAGCTCCTATAATGCAGGGAGATAGTTTTTTCCCAACAATAAATTACTATACAATGCCTGATGTAAAGGCTCCATGTCTCAGAATGTGTGTACATTGAGGCAGTAAGGAATGCAAAGAAATGTCACTGAAACTGCCAAGATTCTTGACTTTAAAATGACACCAATAATACTGCTTAGCCATATATTACAGTATGTCACAGATACTCACGTCCGTGGCTTCAAATGCTCATTGCTACCAGGACGTAAGTGTTATGTCCCAGGCAGTTAAGGGGCTGCCTAGTGTTATCGAAATATATCCTAATCATTGTGTAATAAAAAGATATGCGACTTTCTAATAATCTTCGTGTTTCATTTCATCACAGTTTAAAAGGCCTAGGCTTCAGTCAATAGAAAAACTGTTCGCGTTCATATGCTGAAAATGGGTCCTGACATGTGCTGCTTGCTTAGCTTCTGTTCTGTCTATCAGGGTTGATAAAAAACTATCCATCTAGAGTCAGAACAGGAGACTGAATTGTTCTGTTGCTGTGTTTTACCAATACATGCTGTAGTAACAAACACTTCAGCTTGTGAGCACACCGGGGTCACTCACAACAGGTTCCTGTTGTGCCTTATTTCCATTCATTTACAGCGAAACATGCAGGCAGAGATGGTGAGAAACATGCAGGCAGAGATGGTGAGAAACATGCAGGCAGAGATGGTGAGAAACATGCAGGCAGAGATGGTGAGAAACATGCAGGCAGAGATGGTGAGAAACATGCAGGCAGAGATGGTGAGAAACATGCAGGCAGAGATGGTGAGAAACATGCAGGCAGAGATGGTGAGAAACATGCAGGCAGAGATGGTGAGAAACATGCAGGCAGAGATGGTGAGAAACATGCAGGCAGAGATGGTGAGAAACATGCAGGCAGAGATGGTGAGAAACATGCAGGCAGAGATGGTGAGAAACATGCAGGCAGAGATGGTGAGAAACATGCAGGCAGAGATGGTGAGAAACATGCAGGCAGAGATGGTGAGAAACATGCAGGCAGAGATGGTGAGAAACATGCAGGCAGAGATGGTGAGAAACATGCAGGCAGAGATGGTGAGAAACATGCAGGCAGAGATGGTGAGAAACATGCAGGCAGAGATGGTGAGAAACATGCAGGCAGAGATGGTGAGAAACATGCAGGCAGAGATGGTGAGAAACATGCAGGCAGAGATGGTGAGAAACATGCAGGCAGAGATGGTGAGAAACATGCAGGCAGAGATGGTGAGAAACATGCAGGCAGAGATGGTGAGAAACATGCAGGCAGAGATGGTGAGAAACATGCAGGCAGAGATGGTGAGAAACATGCAGGCAGAGATGGTGAGAAACATGCAGGCAGAGATGGTGAGAAACATGCAGGCAGAGATGGTGAGAAACATGCAGGCAGAGATGGTGAGAAACATGCAGGCAGAGATGGTGAGAAACATGCAGGCAGAGATGGTGAGAAACATGCAGGCAGAGATGGTGAGAAACATGCAGGCAGAGATGGTGAGAAACATGCAGGCAGAGATGGTGAGAAACATGCAGGCAGAGATGGTGAGAAACATGCATTGTTAGAAAGTTAGAATATTTTTTTTTTAATATACAATGATTATTAGAGAACTTAGGCCTCATGCACACGACTGTAATCATTTTTACTGTCCGCAAATACGGATCCGACGGCTACGGATACACATCTTCTATGGGTGAGTCTGTGACGCAATTCTGGACAAGAATGTTCTATGTTTTGCAAATCATTTTTACGGCCCGGACACACATCCGTAAATATACTGAAAGGTGTCTGTGGCCAATAGAAATAAATGTGTCCGCAATTTCATCCGTAATTACGTGTGTACATGGGGCATTAGTTATGGCAAATCTCTAGGACATTTCATAGCTTGCTGATCGGCAGGGGTCCAACTGATGGGACCCATGGAACACTAGAGTGAAAATGTAGCAGTGCTAGTAAAGCACAATGCCACTTTTTGGGTTTTTCCCATTCCGAGCACCCCTTCTGACCCTGTAGAGGAACTTTAAAAGACATCATTTGGCTGAGACCTCAAATAAATATAATATAAGCAAAGAAAAAAAAAAAGCTGATTGATGTGTTTTAACTAGACTAAATTAACAAGTTCTTGGTTTGGTTTTTGAGGTTCGTACAAAGCATGAAGAAAAGATTGCACAGAGAGCTTTATTTTTAGGGTTGTAAAAGTTATTTAACGGCAGTTCCCAATTGTTTGTTGTTAAAGTGGTCGGCCTACATTGGTGCCTTTTTTAATTTCGTTTATTTGATCTTTTGACTGTTATACGTGTTCCTTCATATGTATTAATCCCCCTGTAATTCACATGTACCGTGCCCTGGAAGTTAATGTGTTGTATCTTCATCTTAGTGTGTGCCTTTTTGGCCTGAAAACAGCAGTAATAAATTGAGTGTTCATGTCGATGGCAGTCAGATACCGCCAAAGAACATTCATTTTAATAAGCAAGACAACTGCACTTTACTTCATCTTGGTAATAAGGTAATCTATGAAGATGTTTTTTATTCGGGTTATCCCGTTACGTAAAGGCTATGTTCTCATCTCCGTCCGTATTTCCTGTTATCTGTTCTATTAATAATGGAAATACCAGATCCGTCACATGATGGACACCAGTGGTGCCCGACAGACCCCATTTTCATGGGGTTCATTGGGTATCCATCGGGTGTCCAGCATTTTACCGGAAAAAATATTGCTATTTTTTCTGGCATTTGTCATAGAATCTTTGATTTAGATGTGAGCAGAGCCCTGTTCACACAGATTTATTTTTTTTCAGGCAGAAAAATCTGCCTCAAAATTCCTTCAGGAATTTTGAGGCAGATTTTGACCTGCCTGCAATTTCTTGGCACAATTGTTTTTCGCCCATGGCCATTGAGCGCCATGGGCAAAAAAAAACATGTGAAAAATGCTTTCTCTGCCTCCCATTGATTTTCAATGGGAGGTCAGAAGCGGAAAGAGCATGACGCTTTTTTTTTTATTGCGAGAAGCTGAAACTGAAAAAAAGCGCCTCCGCCTCCCATTGAGATCAATCGGAGGCGGTTTCGGACACTTATTGGCACTGATTAAAAAAAAAAACACGGTGTGAACTGGGCCTAACACTTCTACAGTTTCTAAAACTATTACATTATTTACTTTGACATTCTTTAGTTAATAGCTTCAATATAACTTACTACTTACAAATGATATGCAGCATGGAATTCTAAGTTGTTCTTTCTTACGCGACAGCTTGGAGGCATATTAGTGGATGTCACCCCAAGAGACTACTCCACTGTTATCACTTTCTCAGACTACCTTACGGGGTCAGCTCCTTTTCTTCTACTCAATGATACAAAGTCAGAGATCATTGAATTCAGCCAAAGGTGAGTGACGTATGCATATAAATACATGGTATTCTATGATGTAGTATGTTGTGATGTGATATGATACTGTATGGTATAGAATGTTATAGTATGATATGTATAGTATGATGTAATATATTATGGTATGATGTCATATGCTATGATTGTTTTTTGCCCAGCAATAATTTAGTCCGATTATGCTAATTATTTGTGTTTTATCTGTACTTTTGATATATTCTCATAATTAGAGGTTAAGGTCTTGACCTATTGAGTTGAAGTATTTTACACATTGTACTCCTTTTATGTGATGTTATGTCTGGTAAAAGCAGTAATTTTCCTTTCTTTTTTTTTGTGTAAATTGTTGCTAAATTAAAGAAAACTAAAACTTTTAAGCTTTTGATTTAGTATTTTGTCTTTTTTTTTTTTTTTTGGTGCTTATGACATTTAGCTCTGTTAATGGAGAGAAGGACAATCTGCCTCCAGGAAAAGCAACATTATTCGCTTGGGAGGACCCCACTAGTGAAAGAGCATTGTTTTGGAAATGTGGGACAAGCACTGGGACAGTTACTCAGATAGAGGTTAGCACAATTTTCCATTTATTAGACATTAAATAATACAAAATCCCCTAAATAATAAGGATAATATTCTTTGTTATATTGGGTTTACCCCACCCTAGAATATAATATCACTTGCTGATCAGTAGGGTCTGACTGCTTTGACCCTTTGCTTGAATGAAGGGGGAATGGCATTCTGTGTAGCACCATGGCTCTTTTGGAATTGAACCATGCATAGTGCCACTCCCGCTCAAACAGCTCTATTCACTTGCTGTCACACCCCGACTGATCAGCAAATGATGGCATATTTTTGTTAAGAAGGAAAAACCCTTTAACCATTTCACTGCCAAGGACGTACAGATGTGTCCACCCTGAACTTTTCTTGAATTGCGTAAAGTTATATAATTTGTCATGATATCAATTCAATAGAATCTTGCGTCACCCAGTAGAAAAAACGTATACGTTAAACGTATACCATTTTTTAACATGGCAGTCTTTAGGCAACACACGCCATTCGTCAGAGACCTCTTTCACAGTAATCAAGTTAAAAAAAAAAATTAAGACAATTTTTTTTAACATGGTAGTGCATGTGTGACGTATGGCCGACAGATGCCAGCTATCGGAGGATTCCATCACAGACATATAGTAAAGAAACGTATACATTAAAGGTATACTTTTTTAATATGAGAGTCCATAGACCGAATCCGTCGGAGGTATACGTTTTTCTTTAAATGTTTGTGCCATACATCTCGCATATACCGGGTTTAGGCCTTATGCATACTTCCATCACCGTTTCTCACGGATCCGTGTGTTCGTTATGGTATCCGTGTGGTTTTTGTGTGTACTCAGTGTCTGTTCCGTGTTTCCGTTTCAAACGGACGTTGTGCTTCCGTGTTTCCGTTAAAAAACGGAAAGTATTGAACTTCATTTGAACTTGTCACATGTCCCAGTCTGTGAACTTTGGCACGCCTTGCCGTTGCTAGGGCAACGGATCCGTCAAAACGGACGGCACACGGAAGCTTCTATGGGCCCCACGGTCACGGAATCACTGACAAAAGTAGGACATGCTCTACTTCTACTTTTGACGGAACGGAGCAACGGATCCGTGAAAATAACGGAAGTGTGCATGGACCCATTGAAATAAATGGGTCAGGGTGCTATCAGTGAAAAAAACGGATGGCACCCAGAAGGAAAAAACTGAAGTGGACATGAGGCCTTAGGGCCTGGTCACATCAGCGTTGGCTTTCCGTTCCGGGGTTCCATCGGAGGTTTCTGTCGTGTGAACCCCGCAATGGAAAGTCAAACTATAGCTTCCGTTTCTGTCGCCATTGATATTAATGGTGACGGAATCATTGCTAATGGTTTCCGTTCGTCACCATTCCGGCAGGTTTCCGTTTTAATGACGGAATCAATAGCGCAGTCGACTGCGCTATTGATTCAGTCGGAAAAACTGAAACCTGCCGGAATGGTTACGAACGGAAACCATTAGCAATGTTTCCATCACCAGTGATATCAATGGTGACGGAAACAGAAGCTGTGGTTTCAGTTTGACTTTCCGTTGCGGGGTTCACCCGACGTAAACCTCCGACGGAACACCGGAACGGAAAGCCAACGCTGATGTGAACAGGCCCTTAGAGATAAGTTAAGGAAGGACACTTCTGTATGTATAATGCATTTTTTATATAGAATATAGAAGGGCCTGTTCACATCAGCGTTGGCTTTCCGTTTCGGGGTTCCGTCTGAGGTTTGTTCACCCGACGGAAACTTCAGACGGAACCCCGGAACGGAAAGCCTACGCTAATGTCAACAGGCTCTTAAGAAGATCTTTGTATCGTATTAAAGCCCAGAATTTCAGCATGTAAATCATTCCAATATTCTAGCTGCAATAATCAGGGTGTAGCACTTGTTGTAAGGGAGCAAGATCAAAACTTATTTCCTAATTTTGTATCTCTGTGGGAGGGGGAAAGCTACAAGTGACAGCCGGAAGAAAGATCACAACCTGTTGTTGTCACCTCTCCCACTGTACAGCCTCCACTGACACCATGGAGGTAATGCAGAAACTTTTTTTCATGTTCTTACCCCCTCTTACCACTAAGAGTGGATATGTGCTCTCTGTCACATTTAGGGGGGGGGGGGGGGTCTTGCTCCCTACTACAGGTGTGAGAAGATGAGCAGTTACATATCTAGTCACCCCCTGGGTCTAATAAGACCATTTGTCACCTTTATGATTTGGATGTTTACCGGTATCTTGATTGCAGAGATATTTGGTCTCCTTTTTTTTTTTTTTTTTATTATATGAAGATATATGCATGAAGACATAGGCATAAGTGACATATATCAACCCTGCACGTACAGAACTTTTATTTTTAGGAGGTATTGTGCGCCTCAGACTTCAGCCACATGCATTTTCTACAAAACGTTATGCTTTGATGCAAAATTGCATGAAGGCGGCCGAAAGTATAAGTGGGTGGCTATTTGTCTGGGGAGAGCATCACAGACTGATAAGCAGCCTGTGTTAGAAAATTGGAAAAACAACTGGATAGGCGCAAGTTTTTGGAGATAAAACCAGAACTCAAGTCCATATTAGTCAAAATTAAGTGCCTTTATTAAAATCTCATAAATTGCACATTTCAAGGCAATATCACTTCTTCATCAGATAATGGAGAGGTTCTGTCGTCTGATGAAGATGTGATACTGCCTCGAAACACGCAATTTTTGAGATCTTATTAAAAAGACTCTATTTTGACTACTACGGACTTCAGTTCTGATTTTATCTCCTGAAGGATGCGCCTAGCCATATTTTTTTTCACAATTTTCTTCCGCTTATGTACTGATGATCCTTTGCGGTCAAACGAAGATCCTGTGACGGCTGCTATGTTAACGCATACCAAAGGACTTATAAGTTGTTGTGTCTTTTACACAACGCAAATAGGTGAGCAAAATCCTATCTGCTGTGAAAAGTGTGACATACTATTGCTACATACTGTACTATGAGGTGCTCTGCCCTTTTCTTTTTCTTAATCCAGTATTGATAAGACAACAGCAGCCCAAAAAACCACAAAGGTAAACGCATTTTTGGTGGCATGGGGCTTATCCGTACTAAAATGGGTTGTCCCTTGATTAAGATTGGGGATACCGGAGGATAGGTGATCAATGCCTGATCGCTTTAATGGTGTACTTTATGTCAAAATGTGGTTTGCAATTCATTTTCTCAAATGATATATTGGTGTCTTTTAGGACAGAGTTGAATATCTTAGAATGGAGAGTAGCATTGTCTATTTGGTGTCCTTCCTGGAGGGTTTACAAAGGATTGTGCTGTTCACCGAAGATGAAAACCTTTTCCAAGTAACCTATGACAGTGAAAAAGCAGAGCTTGCAGAGCAGGAGATCACCGTGTCATTGTCTAACCTTGGAATTTCCTTAGTAAATAATTATTCCAAGCAAGAAGTCTCCTACATTGGTATCACCAGGCAAGTTCACATTTTCTGTGTTTAGATTAGTGTGGTTTATTGCATTGTATCCAGTCTAGGCAATCTTCTGTAAGCCAAATACATCATACACACACATTTTTTGTCCTGAGGTTTTGCTACAGTGTATCTATGTTCACATAAAGATTGGTAATTTTCTCCTGTGAAACACGGTACATTAAGTATTCAGCTATATACTATTAAAACTACTTAGGTATTCAGGGGCTTTGGAGCCTATTGATTCTTAATCTGTGTATACAGAAGGATTTCATGTATTTTTTAATGTGGCTTATGCCTTATGGTGCTAAATTTAGAGCTTAGTACAGTTTATCAAACCAGGGATGTTTTATTCTATGTTAACTGTGTTTATTCGGTATCATTTTAGTTCTGATGTAGTTTGGGAGACAAAGAAAAAGACAAGATGGAGGCCACTGAGCATAAAGCAGACAGAAACATTAGAAACCTCCTACAAAGAGTACAGTGAATCTTCCCCTACAGACAACAAAATTGTTGAGTTGGATGCTAATTTACAGGTACATGAGCCCTGTACAGACCAATAATACTGGCTAAGACCAGTGGATGATAGATCCACCTGCCAGATACATAGAATGCTTGAGTGTTCAGAATGAAAGATTAACAAATGATACATCTAAAAAGATTAATTGTTGGATAATGTAAAGGAGAAAAGTGTTTTCACCTGTAAACTACACTATTCTGTTGTTTATAAATGTTCCAGGTGTGCCTCACACCCACATTGACCGGCATGAAATTCCTACAGCCAGCATTAGGACCAGTGAGAAGAAGCTTTCTGCCAGCTTTAAAGGTAGAATACTCTGCCTCTGCTCATCAGACATCTATCAGACTACAGGTCTACAGAATACAGGTAAAGGAACTGCTTATTTATGCTATTGTCACCAAATGACAGATGTACCTTTTAATTTCACATGAAATAAAATCTTAAAGTTGCAAATTTCAGGCTGCTATCTTCATTCATTTTCAGACATCATGATATGAAGTTTGCAAACTGCTGCTAGTTTAAGATCTTTTTCATGCTGGATGTGTGTCCAGGATGCTGCTGTATTCACCAGCTGTCATATATAAGCACAGCTTCATTGCTGTATTGCTTCCTCCGTCTAGAGACACTTTTACAGCCTATGTGTAATCTTCTCTGTCTTGTGCCAACATACATACACACATACACACATACACACATACACACACACACACACACACACACACACACACACACACACACACAACACACACAGAAAGCATCAGAAAGGTGTGTGTGTGTGTGTGTGTGTGTGTGTGTATATCTTCCGCTCTCCTTGCAAATTTAGCCGTGTTTGCTCACCTTTGTATCTTCACTGTGATACAGTACAGCCTGTGTGATTTCCACCTGCTCACTCTGCTGTGGGTTCTCTCCTCCCTATCTACAGCCTGTGTGATCTCTCTCCCCACTTTCTAATTTGATGTCTGTATTTATTTTAGGGGCTGCACTTATTTTGTGGTCTGTATTTATTTCAAGCCTGAGTCTAAATATACTTTGGGGTCTGTATTCTCTTTGAGGCGTGATGGAATTATACGTGCTACTTGTAATTCAAACACACTAGGTTGGCGGTATTTGGGAGCATGGCCTATGTAAATTGGCAGGCATGTTTTGAAAACATTTGTGCATTACTCATCACATTGCTTCTTGGTATCTCCCTGATGTCACTAATCTAAATTGGGCAAGTCCACGTGAGTCCATAAGTGTGTATATGCTGTATAGTGTGGCTGTTGCCGTTGTCAGTCTGTCCCCGTCTGTCCATATGGGTACTGGTGACCATACACCAGTCCTTGGATGTCTGTATGACAGGATCCCTGCACTCTTCACTCTTGCCAGCCTAGTTATGGACCAGGCAGCGCTGGAGCCTGAGGAGGGGAGTAATCTACCGGACAATATTCCCTTCCATAGACCACCAAGGATGTTCCCATTAACTCCTTTACTACCAATGACCACCAAAGATAGAATCACGTGCAGTTGAAGTTTTCCTCTGAGGACAACCTCCGAAAATAAGCAGCAAAATCCAAGTTTCACCTGCGAGTTTTGGCATGGATTTTTACCAACATTTTTTCCTTTGCATTGCACAACTTTAACCCATTCAGGACTGAGCCTGTTTTGGCCTGCAGGACGAAGACTATTTTTCAAATCTGACATGTCACTTTATGTGGTGATAACTTTGCTTTTACCTATCCAAGTGATTGAGATTTTCTCGTTAAATATTGTACTTTGTTAGTGAAAAAATTTGGTAGATAAATTCAAAATTTATTTGTAAAAAAAACCCTAAGATATGGAGAAAATTTGCAAAAATGTGCATTTTTCTAAATTTAAATGTATCTACTTATAAAACAGATCGTAATTCAACACAAAATAGTTACTAGTTTACATTTCCCATATGTCTACTTTTATGTTTGCATCGTTTTTTAAACATTCTTTTATTTTTCTAGGACATTGCTGCTAAAGTTCTAAGCCTTGTAATTGCTCATATTTTCAAGATAATTTCAAAAGGCTATTTTTTAAGGGACCTGTTCAGATCTGAAGTGGCTTTGAGGGCCTCCTATATTAGAAAATCCCCATAAATCACCCCATTTTGAAAACTGCATCCCTCAAAGTATTCAAAACTGCATTCAGAAAGTGTTTTAACCCTAAGCAGAGGTGAAATGTACAAATTACATTTTTTTTTTGACAAAATTCATTTGCAATACATTTTTTTCTGTACCACAGAAGGTTTTACCCGAGAAACACAACTCAATTCTTATTGCCCAGATTCTGTAGTTTTTAGAAATATCCCACATGTGGCCCTAGTGTGCTAATGGACTGAAACACAGGCCTCAGAAGCAAAGGAGCACCTAGTGGATTTTGGGGCCTCCTTTTTTTTAGAATATATTTTAGGCACCATGTCAGGTTCGAAGAGGTCTTGTGGTGCCAAAACAGTAAAGACTCCCAAAAAGTGACCCTATATTGGAAACTACACCCCTCAAGGAATTTATCTAGGGGTATATTTAGCATTTTGAATCCACAGTTTTTTTGCAAAATGTATTTGAATTAGTATGTGAAGATGAAAATTTACTTTTTTACAAGGAATAAAGGAGAAAAAACACCCCAACATATGTAAAGAAATTTCTTCCGATTATAGCAATACCCCGTATGTGGTAATAAACTGCTGTTTGGACCCACAGCAGGGCTCAGAAGCGAAGGAGCACATTTTGGATTTCTGATTTTGCTGGAATAGTTTTCAGTGCGTGTTGCATTTGCAATGCACTGGAGGGACCAAAACAGTGGAAACCCCCGCAAATGTGACCCCATTTTCGAAACTACACCCCTCAAGGAATTTTTCTAGGGGTAAAGTTAGCATTTTAACTCCACAGTTGTTTGCTGAATTCATTGAAATTAGTCTGTAAAGGTAAAAATCGACTGTTTTTTTCTGAAAAAAACGTAGACATTTTTAATTTTTGGAAGGAATAAAAGAGAAAAAGCACCCAACATTTGTAAAACATTTTCTCCCGATTACGTAAATCCGCCATATGTGGTAATAAACTGCTGTTTGGACCCACAGCGGGGCTTAGAAGGCAAGGAGTGCTATTTGGCTTTTGAAGCTCAAATTTAGATGAAATGGTTTACAAGTGCCATGTAGAATTTGCAAAGCCCCTGAGAGACCAAAACAGTGTAAACCACACAAAAGTGACACTATTTGTGAAACTACACCACTTAAAGGCATGGTGTTGCCCGAAAAACATGTTTGTTTTTTTTTTAATTAAACATTTAGTGTGTGGGTGATTAAACATTGTTCAAATTTTTTTTATTTTTTTCACGAGTCAGGAAATATTATAAATTATTTCTAATTTATAATACTACCCATTTTTGGTCACTAGATGGAGCTATTTCCCAAAATTGCAGCATTGCAACATTGGGTTAAAAGCTCTCGCTCTAGTGAGCTCTCAGCATCCCCCCCTCCTTTATCCTGGCTAGTGCCGGGATAAACGAGGGGTTTGAACGGTGTAACCTCCTACACTGTGTGTCGCCATTTTTTGAGCTAACACACAGCGTAGTAGGTTTACATACAGTAGTAAACACACACAAACACGAACATACATTGAAATCTCTTACCTGCTCCTGCCGCCGCGGCTCCCTCCGGCCCGTCCGCTCCGTTTGCTGCCGCTGTTCCATGTGCACAAGTCCAGAAGCCGCGACCGGAAGAAGTAATATTACTGTCCGGCCGCGACTTCCGGTCCACAGGAAAATGGCGCCGGACGGCGCCAATTTCGAATAGGACTGTGTGGGAGCGGCGCATGCGCAGTTCCCACACAGACGCCGTACACGGCAGTCAATGGGACGGGAGCCGTTCGCAGTCCCTATGGGACTGTGGCTGCCGTATTCCATGTCTGTGTGTGTCGTTAATCGACACACACAGAAATGGAACAAAAAATGGCAGCCCCCATAGGGAAGAAAAAGTGTAAAAATAAGAAACAGTAAAACACAAACACACAAATGAATATAAACGTTTTTATTAAAGCACTAACATCTTTAACATATAAAAAAATTATTTGCGATGACACTATTCCTTTAAGGGATCTATCTAGGGATATAGTGAGCATTTATACCCCCACAGGTCTTGTGCAGAATTTATTAGAAATAGGCCGTGAAAATGAATATCAACATTTTATTCACTAAAACGTTGAATTTTTTTCAATTTCACAGACTATAAAGGAGGAAAAATCACCCCATCATTTGTAAAGCAATTTCTCCCGAGTACGGCAATACCCCACATGTGGTCATAAATGTTTTTTCATTAGAAAGTAATTGAACCTTTCCGGACTGATCCATTTTTTCTTTGTCGTTTTTCCCTCCTCGCTTTCCAAGAGCCATAACTTTTTTATTTTTCCGTCAATCTAGTGGTGTGAGGGCTTAGTATTTGCGGAAGAAGCTGTAATTTTTTTTTGGTACATACAACTTTTTGAGCACTTTTTATTACATTTTTTGGTAGAGCCAAAGTGACCAAAAACCAGCGATTTTTGCAGTTTTAAATTCTTCATTTTTCATGGCGTTCACTGTGCGAGTTAAATAATGGTATATTGTAATAGTTTGGACTTTTACAGACACAGCCATACAAATTTTGTGTATAATTTAAAAAATTTTACATTACTTTCGAGAAAAAAATGGGAAAAGTGTTTTGTTTTTTTTGGACTTTAAATATTTATTTCATTTTTTTCACTAATAATAATTTACTTTTGTTTTTACACATTTTATTAGTCCCCCTAGGGGACTTGAACCAGCAATCAGTAGATAGCTTGTACAATACACTGCAATACTAATTTATTGCAGTATATTGTCATTTTTACAGGCTCCTGTAACCGCGCGATCACTGTTCCTGTCCATTAGTCCCGAGTTTCAGCTGTAATACACAGCTGACACCCGCAGAATGTGGTGCGGGCTCAGCGCGTGAGCCCGCTCCATACATCACCCCCCATACCACGACATGCTATTAAGTCATGGTGTGCGAAGGGGTTAATGCGCAGCGCATGGTGCAGAGTGAAAATTGCTATTTTCCACTGATATGCCACTTTAGTGCACTATATGTTATGCCCAGTTTGTGCCACTGAAGACAAATACCTCATAAAATATTAACCGGGTTCTCCCGGGTATGGCGATGCCATATCTGTGGACGTAAATTTCTGTTTGGGCACACTGTAGGGCTCAGAAGGAGGGAGTGTCATTTGGCTTTTGTAGTGCAGATTTTGCTTGGTAGTTGTTCTGTTTGGCGTTTTTATGGTATTTCAGTTTATAATATGGGGCAATATGTAATTTGAGTGGGATACATCAGGGCATAATAATGTGGTAAATAAATAATTCTGAGAGCCAGAACTTTTTTTATTTCTTTCTATACCGGACTGTGTGGAGGCTTATTTGTTGCGGGACAATCTGTACATTTCATTGGTACCATTTTGGGGTACATGCGATTTATTTTTTTTTGATCACTTTTTAGTCCATTTTTTGGCAAGCAAGGTGACCAAAAAGCATCAATTCTGACAATGTTTTTTTTTCTTTTTTTTACGGTGTTCACCCTCAGCTATAAATGACCATTTTACTTTATTCTGCGGGTCGGTACGATTACGGCGATACCATATGTATATAGTTTTTTTATGTTTTGCAGCGTTTGCGCAATAAAATCACTTATTTATAAATAATAAATTTTTTGTGAGAGCCATAACTTTTTTATTTTTCAGTCAAAAATGCTGTGTAAGGGCTTGTTTTTTGCGGGACAGGTTTGTAGCTTTTATTGGTACTATTTTGACGTACATGCAACTTTTTGATCACTTTTTATTGTATATTATGAGAGGGGTGGTGACTAAAAAAACAATGCTAGAATCAGCGTTTTTTGCTTTTTTTTTTTTTTGCGGTGTTCGTGTCGGAAAAATAATATTACAGTTTTATAGTTGGGGTCCTTACGAACACGGTGATACCAAACGTGTACTTTTTTAACGTGTTAATTTTTTTCCTATAATAAAAGACTTACTATAGGAAAAAACAAATTTTTTGTTTGTCACTTATAACTTTTTTTATTTTTACAGTTTTTTAAAACATTTTTATTATTTATTTATTTTTCCTCCCTTTTTTTTTTTTTTTTTACTTATCCCATTAGGGGACATTTAGACTTGCAGCTCTTATCACTGCTAGAACACATTACACTACCTACGTAGTGTAATGTGTTCTGTCATTGTGACGTGACAGTCAGTCACGCCATTTTCATTATCCGGTACGGGGGTGTGATCGGGGGTCTAATAGGGGGTGCTGGCCCTTATTTTGACCAATATATTCTGTGAGAGAAGAGGCAGAACTAACCGCCACGGTCAGTGCTCCAAGGCCTCAGCTACCTCCGTAGCGGAGTACACTGAGTTTAACCGCCTCCTGGGGCACTATCTCATGCCAAAGCGCCGCCGTGAAAAGGTGGCGCTCTGGCATAAGTACCCTTAATGGCCGCCGTGAAAACACATGTAGGCGGTCATTAAGGGGTTAAATCTGAGGCTAGAACTGCCTCAAAATTATTATTTTTTCCAATGGAAATCTGCAATTTGTGAACATGGGGAGAACGGCGGAGGCGCCATTTCATCATTCGCCTTAGGCAGCAGTGCTTGCACTGACCTTATACTGTGCTATTAATAGATGCAGCGCAGTGTAATGCTCATAGCCTTGGGGCTATTTATTTGAGGTGGGGTACTTCGCTTAGGATTGTTTTGAAACACTGCTTTAGACAATGCTAGTGGTCATATGTTTTATATTTTGTACATATGTACTGTAGAAAAGATATGAGTGACAAAATGTAAGTTATTCATGGTCAGTCACAAGATAAGCAGGTTAGGCTGTGTAGCTGAAAAGCATCACACATACCTGCTATGTTTATTTCATAAGGTAAAAATGTGGTGACATGTTCTCTTTAAAGTGAATGCTCACCTTTTAACGCCGTCATTTTTAGATTTAACATTCTGACCTGATTCATTTCATAATATATTTTCATAACGTTCAAAGCTCCGTTTTTCTTTTGCAGAACTCCAAACCCACTTCATAGCTATAGAGTTATAGGGGTTTTCCAGTCTTTAAAAATTGTGTGCAAATATTTTAATTGCAGTAAGGTTAGTCACTTGCTATTCTACTGTCTGTAGCTGAAATGCCTACATAAGACAGTAAGTTTATCACCGCATACCTCGTCCCTGCGCTCCTCTCCATCCATGCCTCTGGAAAGATGGTTTCACATGCTGGGCAGCAAATATTTCAGAGACTAGCAGCAGAGCTGTTTCTCAGTAGTAGACCGTGAGAAAATACTACACTACTCTACACCTAGGTAATAGATTGGCATACAGGCAGCTGTAAATAGAGACAATATCTCTGGAAGGAGAGTGAATTCATGGGAACTGTAGTCCTTTACATGGTAACCCCGCATAGAGCAAGCTCTCTCAAACTAAAAACAGTGCTGAACAGAGTTTAGCAACATATATCATGGCATCATCTGGTCAGCATTCAGACATATACTAGTTCTTCTCAATGAATTCGAATATCATCAAAAACGTAATTTTATTTTAGTCCTTCAATTCAAAAAGTGAAACTCATATATTATATAGATTCATTACACACAGTGATCTATTACCAGCAGCCGTCTACCAGGAAATTTTAGAGCACTTCATGCTTCCCTCTTCTGGCAAGCTTTATGGAGATGCTTCATTTTCCAGCAGGACTTGGCACCTGCCCACACTGCCAAAAATACCAATACCTGGTTTAATAACCACAGTATCACTTTGCTTGATTGGCCAGCAAACTCGCCTGACCTAAACCCCATAGAGAATCTATTGAGTATTGTCAAGAGGAAGATGAGACACCAGACCCAACAATGCAGAGGAGCTGAAGGCCGATCAAAGCAACCTGGGCTTCCATAACACCTCAGCAGTGCCACAGGCTGATCACCTCCTTACCACGCCGCATTGATGCAGTAATTCATGCAAAAGGAGCCCCGACCAAGTATTGAGTGCTTATACTGGACATAATTTTCAGTAGGCCTACATTTCGGTATTAAAAATTATTTCTGAAATTGGGCTTATATAATCTAATTTTCTGAGATACTAAATTTTGGGTTTACATTAATTGTTAGCCATAATCCTCAACATTAAAAGAAAAACATGCTGGAAATAGATAATGAATCTAGATAATGAGTTTCACTCTTTGAATTGAATTACTGAAATAAATTAACTTTTTGATATTCTAATTCATTTGAGAAAGACTACACCGCGTTCCAAATTATTATGCAAATGTTATTTTTCGCTGATTTTCCTAAATAGTCGATGCAAATGACAGTCAGTTTAATCTTCAAGCCATCAACCGTTGGCGTATAATGCAAATTTTATTGACCAAATCTCCTAATGATAACAGATTTTTTTTTAGTAGTAAAAAACTCAAAATGCACTGTTTCAAATTATTATTCACAACAGAGATCAAAACCTTTTAAAGGTTGTAGAGAGAACTAAAATGGTAATTTGTTGAATTTGCAGCATCAGGAGGTCATATTTACAGAAATCAAAAGCTCTTTCAATCAAAAAAAACTTAACAGGCCAAGTTACCCCTTCTTTGATATCACCTTCACAATTCTTGCATCCATTGAATTTGTGAGTATTTGGACAGTTTCTGCTTGAATATCTTTGCAGGATGTCAGAATAACCTCCCAGAGCTTCTGTTTTGATGTGAACTGCCTCCCACCCTCATAGATATTTTGCTTGAGGATGCGCCAAAGGTTCTCAATAGGGTTGAGGTCAGAGGAACATGGGGCCACACCATGAGTTTCTCTCCTTTTATGCCCATTGCAGCCAATGACACAGAGGTATTCTTTGCAGCATGAGATGGTGCATTGTCATGCATGAAGATAATTTTGCTACGGAAGGCACGGTTCTTCTTTTTGTACCACGGAAGAAAGTGGTCAGTCATAAACGCTACGTACTTTGCAGAGGTCATTTTCACACCGTCAGGGACCCTAAAGGGGCCTTCCAGCTCTCTCCCCATGATTCCAGCCCAAAACATGACTACGCCACCTCCTTGCTGACGTTGCAGCCTTGTTGGGACATGATGGCCATTCACCAACCATCCTCCACTCCATCCATCTGGACCATCCACGGGTTGCACGGTACTCATCAGTAAACAACACGGTTTGAAAATTAGTCGTCTTGTATCTCTGAGCCAACTGCAACCGTTTCTGCTTGTGAGCATTGTTTAGAGGTGGCCGAATAATAGCTTTATGCACACTTGCAAACCTCTGAAGGATCATACACCTTGAGGTTCGCGGGACTCCAGAGGCACCAGCGGCTTCAAATACCTGTTTGCTGCGTTGCAATGGCATTTTAGCAGCTGCTCTCCTAATCCTATTAATTTGTCTGGCGGAAACCTTCCTCATTATGCCTTTATCTGAACGTACCCGTCTGTGCTCTGAATCGGCCACAAATCTTTTCACAGTACGATGATCACGCTTAAATTGCACTATTTCACGCTTTTCGGCAGCAGAGAGATCCTTTTTCTTTCCCATATTGCTTGAAGCCTGTGGCCTGCTTAATAATGTGGAACGTCCTTCTTAAGTAGCTTTCCTTTGATTGGGCACACCTGGCAAACTAATTATCACAGGTGTCTGAGATTGATTACAATGATCCAAAGAGCCCTAAGACACAATACAATCCATGAGTTTAATTGAAAAACTAATAATTAAATGTTTGACACTTAAATCCAATGTGCATAATAATTTGGAACACGGTGTAGTATAAGTACTATTCTCTGTGTATTTTATAAACTCTAAAAATTCCTTTCAATTATACAATTCTGTCTGTCTGCATTTGCCACTAGGGTGAGTTTGCTGGATACTATTTTATTTTAGAGTACCTGTACTTTCAGGTACTTTGCCACAAGCCTGGATATGAAACTGTGATATTCTTATTACAGAAAAATGTCTCTTTCTCCGCTTATCACCTCCCCCTTTTACCTGCCTTGTGCATGTGCTGTACCTGATCACTCTCTTAATTTACTGGTGAAATTAATCTACAGTGAGGTAGTAATGAAATGGGTGTCAGCCTCTCTGAGAGATCATGTTATAACTGCACTTCACAGACGCTGCTGCTGTTTTTCTAGGAAGTGTCCTACTATCTCAGTAACATTGTTCATTGCTTTTGTATAATGTCCTCCATTCTGCTGCTTCTTCCTGTGTGTGTGGGAAATAGGAGAGCAGGATCTCCTCTTCTCTGTGTGCTGTGTATGGGAGACATCATAGTAGATTTTCGCCCCTTCTGGAGCTGAGCTAAGGGAAAACTGACACTTAGAGATGGAACTGCCAGAGGGGAAAAACTGCTGAAAAATGCACGATACAAGTAAAAAATAGATTTATTCCTCATGTACATGCGGGCTTGTTCTTAGGGCTTGTCCACACACAACAGAATTGCTGCAAAAAATTGCTGCAGCAATTCCGTTGATAAATGCAAACATTCTGCTGCGATAAAAACGCACCGTTTTCTGCAGTTTTTACGGCAGAAAATGGTGCGTATTTTGCTGCGTTTTTCACATTGTTATGAGATGGTGACATATCCTATGAAAAACGCAGCAATTCTGGCCACTTTCCGCAGCAGGAATTGACATGCTGCTTTCTGAAAAATATGCACCACAGGTGAATTTCTGTTCTGAATTTTTACGTAGTATGTTGATGAGTTTTGTTAAATCTCAACCACTATGCTGCTGCTGTATTCTGCTGCGTTTTTTACGTCCGAAATTCCGTCCGGAAAAAGCAAGGCAATTCCGCAGTGTGTGGACGAGACGTTAAAATTCACCTAAAAACTTCAGTGATGCATTAAATGAGCAAAAAAAGTGACATAATACACAGGTGTAATAACCATGTTGTTCTGGTGTCTGTACTGTAAATACATGCACAATTTATGGTTATATAGTGTTCACGTTTATTATGTATCTTATTTATAAAGAAACAAATTACTTGGGCATTCAATCCCATGCTTATATGATTTTGGCATGTTCTCACAGTGCTTCTCAAACTGTGTGGTGTCCCTTAAGGGTATGTGCACACACACTAATTACGTCCGTAATTGACGGACGTATTTCGGCCGCAAGTACCGGACCGAACACAGTGCAGGGAGCCGGGCTCCTAGCATCATACTTATGTACGATGCTAGGAGTCCCTGCCTCGCTACAGGACAACTGTCCCGTACTGAAAACATGATTACAGTACGGGACAGTTGTCCTGCAGCGAGGCAGGGACTCCTAGCATCGTACATAAGTATGATGCTAGGAGCCCGGCTCCCTGCAGTGTGTTCGGTCCGGTACTTGTGGCCGAAATACGTCCGTCAATTACGGACGTATTTAGTGTGTGTGCACATACCCTTATTGTTGGTGAGGTTTTTGGGTAGGTACTTTTCACAGAAGTGATCATAAGCTGCGCAGTCCTTTTTCTAGCTGCAGCCATTTCTGGTTTAGTAGCCTACTTTTTATGCTTCTTTTCATGTCATACTGAGTTCAGGAGAATGGGTCATGGGTAGTGAAACCCACAGATCATCATGTTTTGGCTGTTGAAGCCCTATTAAAAAAAAAAGTTGAAAAATCTCTGTTCTAACACACTGCAAGAATTCCTATTATAATGTTTCTTTTTTTGTTCTGTCAGATACAAAATCAATTGCCTGGAGCCATATTTCCTTTTGTATTTTACCCCGTTAAACCACCGAAGTCTGTGGCCATGGACTCAGGTTTGTAAATTCTGAACATTCGCATTATGTTTTAGTTATGTAATTCCTCACTGTTTTGTAAAACAATTATTCAATAGTTTATAACAAGGAGTTAGGTGAAGCTAAAAGAGCTGTTCAATCTAATTACATTGTTAATTAATAAGGTTTAGAGTTGACCAGACTTTCCCTTGTATCTCCGACAAATAGTCCATTTTATGCAGCTAAGTCAGAATGTGTTACATTTTTTATGTCCGTGTTCTGATGGGGTTAGATGTGATTAGGAAATCGTGAAGTCTTTCTATAAATTACCCAATCCATTGTGTGGCTTTTGTTAATCGATAATGAAAGTATAATATGGGTGTGATATATTAGGCAGCAAGGGAACATTCAGTTTTTGAAGTCTATGTGTTGCAATCTGGAAAAATGGGCAAGCATAAGGATCTGAGCGACTTTGACAAGGGCCGATGGCTAGACGACTGGGCAAGAGGATCAGCAAAATGGCTGGTTTGTGGGATGTTCCCGGTATACAGTGGTTAGTACCTACCAAAAGTGGTCCAGGAAAAACAACTGGTGAACTGGCGACAGGTTCATGGGCGCCCATAGATCGTTCATGCATGTGGGGAACGAAGGCTAAAAGGCTGCAAAAGTTAATGCTAGCTATGATAGAAAGGTGTCAGAACACTCACTGCCTCGCAACTTTCTGCATTTTAGGCTGCGTAGCCGCAGAACAGTCGTCGTGCCCATGCTGACCCCTGCCCTCCCCCAAAAGTGCCTACAATGGGCACGTAAGCTTAAGAACTGGTCCATAAAGCAATAATTCTACATGGCCTGGTCTGATGAATCACATTTTCTTTTATATCATGTGGACGGCCGGGCGCTTGGGATTCGCTTACCTCGGATGAGATGACACCAGAATGCACTATGGGAAAATGGAAAGACATAGGAGGCAATGTTCTGCTGGGAGATCTTGAGTACTGCCATTCATGTGGATCTTACTTAAACATACCAGCTAACTAAATATTGTTGCAGACAAAGTACATCCTTTTTTCAGCAGGATAGTGGGCCCTGCTACACTGTAAAAATTGTCTAGGAATGGTTTAAGAAACCTGACAAAGTGTTCAAGGTGTTAACTTGGCCTCCGAATTCCCCAGATCTCAATCCCACCGAAGAGGACTTACAAGTATCTGCTGCTAACATCCAGTGGCAGATATATAAAAAAAAAATCATGGAATTGCAGCCTTGAGAGAGGCCCCAGTGAGAGGGCAGAAATGTTGCTGATTAAACATGGGTTAATAAAGTACGATCTCTAGGCTAGAGTTTCGCCGAGACTTTGTGGTAAAACTTTTTCCTATAGAGTAATCCAAACTGTATGAGCAAGTTCCAAGAGATTTCTGTAAGTGATTTTCATGTTACACTATGGAGGAAAAAAGTAGCTACAGTACTACTTTAAAAAAAATGCTCTGAAATCCCAGTATGTAGCAATTAAAAGAAGAAATTGCTACAGACACGCTTAACTGGAGAGATTTTTTTAGAGCTTTTCAAACTACTCAATGCATTTTTATGGACAGTGATTTTTTTCGTAGTGAATGATAAAAAGTCTAGATTTAGCCCTGGCCTTAACCTAGAATTTTAAGTTTTGGAAAGGTTTCATATTAATTTATACAAGCTTACTGTATTGGGGGGGGGGGGGGCTTTATGTCCTCTATGCAGCTTTTGCATTTTAGAAGCTTGTAGAAATTGCTATATGAAAATGTTGATGTTTTTGCAGAACCAAAACCTTTCACAGACGTGAGTATTGTAATGAGAACTGCTGGACATTCTGAAATATCACGCATAAAGTAAGTTGGAATGCTAATATCACAAAGTTATAGAATTGCTTACATAGGAAACTATTAAACCCCTTGCGGTCTGTTTAGACTTCAGGTAGCAGCCTCATTTCTTAAATCTGACGTGGAATGCTTTTATTAATCCAAGCAATTTTGAGATTGTTTTTTTCATGACACATTGTACTTTATGATAGTGGTAAAATTTGGTCTATGTTTTCTCTTTCTTTATAAAAAAAATTTCTAAATTTCAAAGAAAATTTGGAAAAATTATAATTTTCCTACATTTAAAATCTTCTGCTTCAAATATGGAAACCCCCATATATCACAGTGGAGGCAAATTTTACTAATTTCATTATTTATTTTTTTTGCAAATATTAAATTTTAATACATTCTATTCTGGTGTTAACAGAGGAACACAATTCAATATTTATTCCTCAGATTCTGTGTGTTTTTTTTTTAAATATCCCATATGTGGCCCTAGTGTGCTACATGACTTAAAGAGGCTCTGTCACCAGATTTTGCAACCCCTATCTGCTATTGCAGCAGATCGGCGCTGCAATGTAGATTACAGTAACGTTTTTATTTTTAAAAAACGAGCATTTTTGGCCAAGTTATGACAATTTTTGTATTTATGCAAATGAGGCTTGCAAAAGTCCAACTGGGCGTGTTTAAAGTAAAAGTCCAAGTGGGCGTGTATTATGTGCGTACATCGGGGCGTGTTTACTTCTTTTACTAGCTGGGCGCTCTGACGAGAAGTATCATCCACTTCTCTTCAGAACGCCCAGCTTCTGGCAGTGCAGACACACAGCGTGTTCTTGAGAGATCACGCTGTGACATCACTCACTTCCTGCCCCAGGTCCTGCATCGTGTCGGCCACATCGGCACCCAGAGGCTACAGTTGATTCTGCAGCAGCATCAGCGTTTGCAGGTAAGTAGCTACATCGACTTACCTGCAAACGCCGATGCTGCTGCAGAATCAACTGTAGCCTCTGGTGCCGATGTGTCCTCGCTCGTCCGACACGATGCAGGACCTGGGGCAGGAAGTGAGTGACAACACAGCGTGATCTCTCGAGAACACGCTCTGTGTCTGCACTGCCAGAAGCTGGGCGTTCTGAAGAGAAGTGGATGATACTTCTCGTCAGAACGCCAGCTAGTAAAAGAAGTAAACACGCCCAGATGTAACACACATAATACACGCCCAGTTGGACTTTTACTGTAAACACGCCCAGTTGGACTTTTGCCAGCCTCATTTGCATAAATACAAAAATGGTCATAACTTGGCCAAAAATGCTCGTTTTTTAAAAATAAAAGCGTTACTGTTATCTACATTGCAGCGCCGATCTGCTGCAATAGCAGATAGGGGTTGCAAAATCTGGAGACAGAGCCTCTTTAAACACAGGCCTCAGAAATGATTGAGCAACTTGTGGCTTTTGATCTTCTTTTCTATTAGGATGTTTTTCAGGCACCCTATTTTATGTTTGAAGAGGCCTTGAGGGGGCAAAACATAAGAAAGACCCCACTTTGGAATCTACACCCCTCTAGAATTTATCTAGGGATGTAGTCAGCATTTAGACCACACAGGTGTTTCAGAGCATTTATTTATGTAGAACTGGAAAATTATTATTTTTTCAATAATATGTAGTTAAAGCTAAAAAAAAATCACTCCCTATATGAGAGAAAGCAAACTAACATTTATTACACAAAAGTGTGGCTGTATTCCATATGTGGTGATAAACTGCTGTTTGGACACACGACATGGCTCAGGAGGGAAGTAGCGCAATTTGGCTTTTGGAGCGCAGATTTTACATAAATTGTTTTCTGATGCCAAGTTGCATTTGCAAAGCCTTTGAAATACCAGTACAGTGGACACTCCAAAAAGTAACCCTTCCCCTTTTAGGAAACCAGACCCCTTAGTGCATTCATTTGAAGTGTAGTGAGCATTTTGACCCCACAGGTGATCTACAGATTTTAATGCACAGTCGATGGTGCAGAGTGAAAATTGCAATTTTTTTTTTTACAATTTATGCCATTTCAGTGCCTAATATGTGGTACCCAGCTTGTGCCACAGGAGACTCACACACACACACACACACACACACACACACACACCCCATAAATTGTTATGCGAGTTCTCCCGGACATTGTAATACCCCACATGTGGCTGTAATCTGATGTCTGGGCACACGACAGGGCTCAGAAGGGAAGGAGCCACGTGCGTTTTTGGGGAATAAGCAGTGTAGAGAATATCAGGGTGCATAAAAATAACGGGGTGAAAATAAATAAAAAATAAATTACAATTCCAGGGATATGATATATTTTGAAACAATCCTTTATGCACAAGCGATGTTGTGTGAGGCAAGTTTTCCAATGGTAAGTTGTGTCCTTTCTGATCCCCCTTTTGTAACACAAACTGCACCTTTTTTGGGTTCTTCCCTTCTTACCAGTGGGGAGAATTTTGTTTGGAAAGTGATGCCCTGTGGCTTAGCTGAGTACGGAGTCTCCCCTGCCCTTCCTGGTTGCCAATTATCAGGGCCTTGATTACTACCTCTTGAAATGCCGGTAAGGTTCCCCTCTGGCCTGCACATCGATGAAGCATGTAAGCATTATACAATGCCATTTGTGTGATGTGTACGGTCATTTCAGCATGCCGCGGTACGGCTTTAGCAATTGATCTGAAAGATCAACCCGTTTCATGTACCTATTATAGTACAGGATGCAGTCTGGCTTGGGGGTTTCTACACTGATACCTTGTACTATGACGGGGGTACTGCTATCGCCATGTATTGTGCTAAATATAAGGACATGGAGGCTTCTCTGAATTTATTTTTAACAGTGCCACATGCCGCAGTACTTCTGGAAATGAGGCACTTAAATAGGGGGATGTTGGTGTAAAAAGGTGGTAAACCTGGCCCAGCAGTGGGTGCACTAAATCCTACGCTATTTTTACTGTAACTCCCAGGAGTTACTCGCCATTCTGGGCGTGATTTCTGGTGTCCTTCTCTTCTGTAAATCTTAAACCTGTGGGTATACCCTGATGAACTCTTGTCCAGCTTATACATCTTCACGCCATACCTTGTCCTTTTACTTGGCAGGTACTGGCAGAATTGAAGCCTCCCTTTAAAATGTTCCATGGACTCATCAATAAAAAATTTACTACTCCGGGTTTTTAAGCGAACTTGGCACTGGTCTATTCGGTGCCTAATTTTAAACAAGCTGTCAAAACTGGGGAATCTTAGGATCGCGTCAAAGTGTGTCCTATACATTGCTATGCGGTACGGGGTATGGTACAATATATCTCTGATACAGTAGGACCTAATGTTTGGCTTCTTCATTAATCTTATGTTTTGTAGAAGGCTCCAAAATGTTACCTCCACTCATCTATGGCGGTCCACTTGTGAGTTTACCATGAATTGAACTGTTGTTTCGGGATATAAATTATTGGGCATACAATTTTGTTTGGGCCACCATTACAGTAATACATTTGTCAGAAAAAAAAGAACTTAAAAATGTCCAGCTCTCTGAGCCCTACCATGTCGAAATGTATCTGTGGTTTCCCAATGAACTCAGGGATCTGGGGTACAAAACTGTCTTGGGGTTACCCAAATGGGGTTAGATGCTGCTCCCGTTGCTGTCCTGGCACTCCTTCTCGGGTGTTCTTCTGAGTCACTAGCAAATAAAGATTATGACAAGAAGAAAGGCGTGTCATCCTCCCTAAAAATTATCGAGATGATCGCGGGGAGATGAATTTGCGTGCAGGTATCAAGCAGGTGATCACAGTGAGGTAATAACCGGGGGATGATGGGGGTGATGTGAAGGGATCACGGAGGTGATCAGACAAGGATGATGGAAGTGATCAGGGGAAAAGATTAGTAATGTGTTGATATTGGGGCTGATCACACCTAATAAAGTATATTAAATTATGCATTCTGCTCCTTCTCTAACCGCCACACAGACTAAACTACGACGGTTAGATTGTGGGCAGTAAGTATGTGCCTCCCTTTGGTTTTTAATGCTGTGAATGGTCCGTCAGCATTGAACAATCAGTGATCGTCGCGGCGGGACTGCTCTGATTGTTCCCCCGTTAGCTAGTATCACTGATCTGTCACCATGTCACTTGACAACGATGACAGTTTAAAGCATTGCCATAACTATACGACACATTGGGCTAACCGCTTCCCTCCCATGACGTACCCATATTTTCTGGGGCGGAAAGCGGTTAAAGTGTATTTGTCATAAATTTTTGGGGTGTAATCACTTTGTTTATGATATATCATCTTGTGAAGTGAATTATATTTTTTCCTTCGTTAGTGAATGTCATTTTTAGTAACGTTCACGTTGAAGTCAATGGGGGAATTTCTTAACCTTTCCACGCCAGTTTTTTAAATTAAAAAGTGGGAATTTTGGGCTTTTTTTACACCGTCCTTGTCGCTTTTAGGGTATGTGCACACACACTAATTACGTCCGTAATTGACGGACGTATTTCGACCGCAAGTACCGGACCGAACACAGTGCAGGGAGCCGGGCTCCTAGTATCATACTTATGTACGATGCTAGGAGTCCCTGCCTCGCTGCAGGACAACTGTCCCGTACTGTAATCATGTTTTCAGTACGGGACAGTTGTCCTGCAGCGAGGCAGGGACTCCTAGCATCGTACATAAGTATAATGCTAGGAGCCCGGCTCCCTGCACTGTGTTCGGTCCGGTACTTGCGGCCGAAATACGTCCGTCAATTACGGACGTAATTAGTGTGTGTGCACATACCCTAAGGAAAAAGAGCACAGCTTAACAAAATGGGGCAGAGCCATCACTGGCAAAAAATGTATAAATAAATTATAGCGGAAATCTATTCCAGTTTCTAGCTGGTATAGATTTCACTCTGTGGGCCGTAGCAAGGTAGAGGCCCGATCAATTGCGAACCAATACTGTGTAAATCACCAAATTAGGCCTCAAATGTGAGTGGTCTCTTTCATTCCTGAGCTCTGTCGTGTGTCATGGCAAACGATTAGGGCTACATGTAAAGTGTTTCTAAAACCAGAAAACAGCTTAATAATTAGAAAGGTGTCTTTTTAAAGTGGCACAAGCTGGGCTCAACATATTGGGCATTGAAATGGCACATCTATGGAAAAATTGCAATTTCTAGTTTGCACTATATGCTTCACATTAATTTCTGGAAAACACAAGTGGGAACAAAATGCTGTCTAGATGAATAATTTTATGGGTGTCGTTTCCAAAATGGGGTCACTTCTGAGCAGTTTTTACTGTACTGGTACCTCAAGGGCTTTGTAAATGTGACAAATGGTGACAAATAATTCCAGCAATATTTCCACTCCAAAAACTATATGGCGCTCCTTCCCTTCTGAGCCATGCCGTGTGCCCAAATAGCATGCCGTGTTTGACCACATATGGCGTATTTGATAAATTTGGTAAGAAATTGTGGGGTGCTTTTTCCTCCTATTAATGCCTTGTTAAATGAAACATTTTAAACTAAAACTACATATTATTGTAAAAAAATTTAATTTACCATTTTCACGGCTTAACTTTAATAAAATCTATGACACACCCGTGGCGTCAAAATGCTTACTGTACCCCTATATAAATTACTTTAGGGGTGTCGTTTTTAAATGGGGTCTTTTCTTATGTTTTGGCACATAAAGGTTTCTGCAAATCTATAATGGTGACTGGAAAATATTCTTATAAGAAGGAGGCCCCAAAATCCACAAGGTACTCGTTGCATTTCCCCCATTAAGACCTGCTGTGTTACCAGGAAAAAAAACAACGATTCAAGAATTCCTGTAAAATGCCTTGAGAATCCTTCTAAATGCTGTTTTGAATACTTTAATGGGTGCAGTTTTTAAAATGGGGTGATTTATTGGGAGTTTCTAATAAATCGACCCCTCAAAGCCACTCTCAAACGGAACTAATCCCTATAAAATAAGTTTAGGAAATTTTATTGAAAATCTGAAGAACAGTTAAAAAATTATGTCAGTATAAAGTAGACATATGGTAAATGTTAATTATTAACTATTTTGTGTGGTATGATTATCTTTCTTACAAGTGGAGAATTGTGTTGTTTTCCACAAATAAACACACTGTATCGACCAAAGTTTAGCACCAACATAAAGTACATTGTGTCACAAGAAAACAATCTTAAAGGGAACCTGTCACCAGCATTTCACCTATTGAGGTTTACTTATCCCTCACTGGCCACTGCTATCAAAAGTTCATTGCCGTTATCCCCTCTCCTAAACTCCACCACCGACTGTAAATAACGGTCTGCAAACATTTTGCGCCTTTTATCGTAATCCGGTGTCCCTTTATGCGCTCACACCAGAAGAGGACATCAATGCACAAGCACTGGATTTTGTGTGCTGGGGGAAGGCGAGGAGCTGTCAATCAAAAGTAAGGAGGCGGCGTAAACTCGGAAAGACTTGAAGAATGAAGATATGGCTCTTTTCAAACGAAGATTTGACTCTTTTCAAATGAAGATCTGACTCTTTTCTGCTCATTAGCATACGGTGTGGGAACACTAAAAAGCTGAATACTAAAGCTACAGAGCCGACTAAGAAGATAATTATAGATTATATAGAAATGATTTTTCACCCACTACCACCAGGTATTGCTGGTTTAATAGCTGAAATGCTGGTGACAGGTTCCCTTTAAATCGCTTGGATAAGTAAAAGGATTTAAAAGTTATTCCCACATAAAGTGACACGTCCGATTTAAAAAAATGGGGCTCTGTCAGAAAGGCCAAAATTGGCAGTAGAGGGGTTAAATTGTTTCACTATGTACAAGTAGGCGAAATGATCATTAGCCTTAAATATACTATTTTGGGAACAGATACTTCAAGGTTTTGATACAAGAAATGGATCTGCGGATAGATCTTGGATTTTTGTATGCCCTTGCTGACCTATTTGCACAAAGCGGAGATATGCCTAAAGATCAAGCCGTAAGTAAACAACTCTGTTATATTCTGAAATATTTTTATTAAAATTATGAAACTGTGTTACGAAAGTTTGGTAAAACAAAGGGTGTGACAGGCACTGCTTCCTTCGTTTGGCATAGCTGTCATGGCTCTGTTATAAAAGTGGAGCTATGACACTAGTGTGAACAGAGCCTTTTTCCTAATAAATTTGAAGAAGACCTGCCACCTGTGGCATTAGTACACGCATGGATGTGACTGCATAATTTTTTAATTAAACTTAACCCTAAAATATTCCCTTGTTTCTCTGGAAGAAAATCTCACTATCACAGTTTCTTGGAAGGACTCCCTGTCAACTCTTAGTTTGTTAGCTGTCCCCTTAAAAACGGTTCCCTTATCTTTCCTTTGTTGGACAGTTGATATATAGTCGGTGTCGTTTATTCCTGTTATACAGACTGTTGATTAACATGTTAATTCACATATAAGGATGAAAGGGAATTGGAACGTAGGTTTCTCAAGCTTAAAGAGGCTCTGTCACCAGATTCTCAAACCCTATCTCCTATTGCATGTGATCGGCGCTGCAATGTAGATAACAGTAACGTTTTTTGTTTTTTTTAAAAACGGTCATTTTTGGCTAAGTTATGAGCTATTTTATATATATATGCAAATGAGGTTTGAAATGGAAAACTGGGTGTGTTTTTATTCGGATGTCCAACTGGGCGTGTATTGTGTTTTTAACTGGGCGTGTTTACTTGTTTTACTAACTGGGCGTTGTGGAGAGAAGTGTATGATGCTGACGAATCAGTGACCAATCAGCATCATGCACTCTTCTCCATTCATTTACACAGCAGCATAGCGTTCTTACTAGAACGATGTGCAGCCACATACACAAGTGTCCTGATAATGAATACACATGACATCCAGCCTGGACGTCATGCGTACTCAGAATTCTGACACTTCTGAATCCTTTCTGTGAGATTCCAGCAAGCCACGCGTAATCTCGCGAGATTACGAGGTAAACGAGATTTTGTTTCCCTTGCTGGTAATCTCTCAGAAAAGATTCAGAAGTGTCAGGATTCTGAATACACATGACGTCCAGGCTGGAGGTCATGTGTATTCATTATCAGGACACTTGTGTATGTGGCTGCACATCGTTCTAGTAAGAACGATGCTGCTGTGTAAATGAATGGAGAAGAGTGCATGATGCTGATTGGTCACTGATTCGTCAGCATCATACACTTCTCTCCACAACGCCCAGTTAGTAAAACAAGTAAACACGCCCAGTTGGACATACGAATAAAAGCACGCCCAGTTGTCCATTTCAAAGCTCATTTGCATATATATAAAATCGCTCATAACTTGGCAAAAAATGAACGTTTTTAAAAAAAACAAAAAACGTTACTGTTATCTACATTGCAGCGCCGATCACATGCAATAGGAAATAGGGATTTGAGAATCTGGTGACAGAGCCTCTTTAAGTATACTTAAGATCTTCTATTTTAGGCAGATAATGGGTGTACTAATCTTTTTAATGTTGTAAAAGGTGGAACTTTTCAAAAAGGACATGGAATCTCTCCAATCAGAACTAAGTACCGTGTCTTCAATTAGTGCTTCCCAGCTCAGCCTTTATGAACATTTTCACATATCTCCTATTAAGGTAATAGATGCTGTATTGGAGCCTGTCTCCCTGTCTTAAAATCCCATAGGTAATAGAAAGTGGTATAATGTATCCTTCCTTTTCTTGTAGCTTCATTTGAGTTTTTCTCTGAGCACTGGTGGAGATGATGGAAATAAAGAACTTCGAGATAAAGAACTCATACCTGTTCAGTCTTTAAACCTTCTACTGAAGAGCATTGGTGCCACTCTGACTGATGTGCAGGATGTTGTGTTCAAGTAGGTGCCTTCTGCCTTTATTTTAATATGTTAGGCCCGTTGCACATCATCTATTTTTGTATACTTATGAAATATTTTTTGTTTTTTACCTTAAAAAACCAATTTAAAAGTCTTTGTAAAGTATCCAGTTGTTTTCTATAGGTGCAGCATACGCCAAAGTGTGCCATTTTTGCATACATTTTTGTGATCATTGGCATTGTAGGCCTTTACACCATTGTTTACGCTAACAAAAATGTAGACTTGCGTTATATGTTTTTTAACTTAATGACAGATGTATCCAAACGTAAGGGGTTATGTTTGCAGCACCTACCTTTACAGGGGGGGGCCTCTTGAGCCTAGAAGAGGGCAATCATAAGCTCCTGACAGATTAATTTCCCAGCCCGCCTGAGGCCTAGTCTTGTCCTGAACCAGCATAAATTTCTTGCTGAGGCCGACCGTGCCTGCCGAAGTACAGGCGGAGCTATGATACTCCACTGGCCCTTTGCCTCTCTAAAGTGGTCTCGTGTGCATTGAAGATGGCATTGAACTTTGCCTGTCTCAGGCCTAGTCTTGCCCTGCAGCAGCAGTAAAACATTTCATATGGACACCAACTCAACCTGCTGAGACAAAAACGGAGCTCCGTTACATTGGCAATATACACTCCTCTGATTTCATTTGATGAACTTTGAAATTACCTTTGGAAAGGATTGATAGTTAAATGAGCTGACCGTGGAAGACTAGTCTCACAGCTGTCGCTAATAGGAAATCTAATTTCTGCTTGGATTATAATCATCCCATACGGAGGAATAACTACTGGGACTATACCTAATTATATCCTTTGGACCCCGCTTCTGCCAAACTTACGTTGTGACTCTTAAGAGCCCGTCAATCGCCGAAGCAAAGCCAGAAAACTACTAAAGCAGGCTAATTCTTAAAATGGGAAACAGATTTAAACTTTGACATTTCGTTGCAAGACTGGTACTCTGCTATACATTGGGTCTCAAGGATCTCCAAAGGTGCTAGTCACAGGCAAACCGCACAAAAAATACTACTGAGATGATACAGAACCACCTCTCAAATAGCTAAATTTAATCTGTCTTATTCCCCTTCCGGCTGCAGTCTGCCGTGTAATCATATGCACGTCTGGTGGCAGTGTCAATTGCTATTTAATTTTTGGAAAGCCACCTTTACATTTATTTCCCCTATCTTACAGTACTTAATTTCCCCAACCCCTGCACTAGCGCTATGTTTCATTGGTCTGGTCCCAAAAGCGTTCCGTTGTATAGTAGGCCATACAATCTTGGCTGCCAGATTATTTATAGTTAGGTCTTGAAAATCCTCAGACCCTCTCACTATAGCGGAGTTAATTAATCTAGTTTAATTTGACTACATTATGGAGAAGATTGTAGCAGTACGCTAGAACTCCTATGATAAATTTCTGGTACAATGGGCCATTTGGTCTGCGCACATGTCATCTGGTGATTTCCCCATCCATATAGTATATTTTCTACTTTTGCCCAGGGATACTTAGAAACAATTCATTCTTCATCTTTATGAAGAGATATCCCCGCCCAAGTGGATAGACTCTTATGGTTTAGTCTGGGACTTGAATCGGAATTACATTGAGTATTTCAATATTACACTGATTGTTGTACTCGAGACCATCCTTCTGGAACAGAACCTTCCAGCTGAACTATAGTGTAAACGGTTTAACCCCTTAGTGACCACTAATACGCCTTTTTACGTCGGTCACTAATGGGCTTTAGGCTAGGCTGACGCCTTTTCACGTCAGCCTAGTCTAAGTCCTGCACGGGTCTCCCGTGCAGGCAGGAGCCGGGGCTCTGCTGTCTGACAGTTTACTTCGATCGCGGCCGTTTAACCCGTTAAATGCCGCCGTCAATAGCGACCGCGGCATTTAACTTTGTTTACAGAGGGAGTGCGCTCCCTCTGTCACCCATCGGCGGCCCGCGAATGAAATCGCGGGTCTCCGATGGGGTGTCATGGCAGCCGGGGGCCTGATAAAAGCCCCCAGGTCTGCCCTGGACATATTCCTGTTAGGACGCGCCGGAGGCACGTCCTAACAGATTGCCTGTCAGATTTACACTGACAGGCAATAATGCTCTGGTATACGAAGTATACCAGAGCATTATAGCAGCAATCGGAACATCGCACAGTAAAGTCCCCTGGTGGGACTAATAAAATCAGTCATCAAAGTGAAATAAAGATTATTAATAAAAAGTACAGTAAAAAAATAAATAAAACCATTTTTTTCCATAAAAAGTGGTTTTATTTAGTAAAAGTGTAAAAAAAAAAAAGTACACATATGTGGTATCGCCGCGACCGTAATGACTCCATTAATAAAGTTAATATGTAATTTAAACCGCAAAGTGAACACCGTAAAAAAAAAACGCAAAAAAACATGGCGAAATTGCAATTTTTTTCCATTGCCCCCCAAAAAAGTCATAATAAAAATGAATCAATTAGTCCCACGCACCCCAAAACAGTACAATTCAAAACTACGTCTTGTCCCGCAGAAAACAAGCCCAAAAAATCACTACATTGATGAAAAAAAAAAAAAATTACAGCTCTTGGAAAGCGACGATGCAAAAGCAAATAATTTTAGTTCAAAAGTGTTTTTATTGTGCAAAAGTCGTAAAACATAAAAAAAACCTCTACATATGTGGTATCGCCGTAATCGTACCGACCCATAGAATAAAGGTAACATGTTAATTACGTCGCACAGTGAACAGCGTCAATTTAAAAAAGCATAGAACAATGGCGGAATTTCAGTTTTTTTTTATAATCCCCCCAAAAAGGTTAATAAAAGTTAATATAAAAATTATATGTACCCAAAAATGGTGCCATTAAAAAGCACAACTAATCCCGCAAAAAACAAGTCCTCATACAGCGATGTAGACGAAAAAATAAGAACGTTATAGCTCTTTGAATGCGACTATAGAAAAACGAATAAAATAGCTTGGTCATTAGGGCCTAAAATAGGCTGGTCACTAAGGGGTTAATGTCCTTAATGCCGCCAAATTTTTGTTTCTATAGATGTTTATTATCTTGATTATCTACACACCTTGCCATGTTATTAGGTTGGGACTTGTCAAGCTATGTAAAACAAAGAAATATGCTTGTACATTCTGCTTCTTTCACTCAACTGGAAGCATTGTTCCAATGTGACTTTCCTTGTGCATTATTATGTGCCTATTTCTTTATATCATTGAAAATGTAATAACAATTTTTCATTAAAAATGTGGTGCGAACCTAGCCTTAGCAAGGCTATATGTCCTCCAAATGACTGGTTTTCTTCATTTGCAGATTGGCTTTTTTTGAGATTCAAAACCAAGTTTATTCTACACAAGAGCTGCAGTGGGAAGTCATCAGACATTACTCAAGACAAGTGAGTATATCATTAATATATAATATTATATCCCATTAACTCTTAACTGATCTAGCCACACTCATTCTTCCAGGTGCAGAAAATATTCACTGTTCAGCACTTCCTTAACTTTTTCGTGACCATAATAGCATAGTCGCCTTCACTATTCTACCCACAGAGAAAAAAAATCAGAAAAATGATGTTCCTTTTATTTTTATACATGAAGTCGTTGAGTAATGGATCCTAATTGAAGACATCTGTTGCCTTCAGTTCGGATCAGCCTTCTCTTTTTGGCCTGTTAAAAACAGAAGTGAGATGCTAACATGAGCCTTATGTTTTCTAGATTTTGGTAATTTGTATCATATTAGTAATATCTGCTGTGCAAGCCCTAGTTGGTGTGAGTCTCTATATGCACTTCTTATAAGAATGTTACATGATATGTATGTACAATCAACAAAGAAATTATTATTCTATTCATTTTAAATGACATCATTATGAATATTTATAACTTTGTTACTGTTTCTGATGACACTATATAATTGCATGTTACTTTACCCTATAGGCAATAAAACAAATGTATGTTCTTGTTCTCGGACTTGATGTGTTGGGGAATCCTTTTGGCTTATTTCGTGACCTGTCTGAAGGGGTGGAAGCATTTTTCTATGAACCTTATCAGGTAATACTATGCACTACTGTAGTTATTAGATGATGTAAAAGTTATTGTAAATTTATATAGAATTGATAGAGTGGTAGGATTTTTATAACACGCACTTGGATGAGCTGAAATCTTGGGAGCCTCGTTTGTATGAACAATGCATGTTTGTTAACCCTTTCACGACTGTCATACGGCTATATTCATTCCAGCTGTCGATGCCCCGTGCAGTTGTCACGTATATAAACGTTGGCAGCCTGGAACAGGCTTTAATGAGTGCAGTGCTGCTTCAGTGTGAGCAGCGCTGCACTCTCATGTCTGCTGGGGCTTTAAGAGCCCCGGAATACACCCCCCACTGTAGATAGCGCCAAACACAAGCCCACGCAAAACCCCCTGTAGATAGCGCCACCTAACCTCCCACTAGGAGCGGAATCCCCGGTGTCGATCGTTCTGTTCCGGGGATTCCGGAATCCCTGGCCGACACTCTTACTGGGGATTCCGCTACTGGAGAAGCCCCTGGCGTCACTATCTATATATGGACAGTGACGTCGGGGCCCCCTCTAGGAGCGGAATACTCGGCCAACATTCTGACCGGGGATTCCGCTACTGGAGAAGCCCCTGGCGTCACTATCCATATACGGACAGTGATGTCAGGGCTCTCTCTAGGAGCGGAATCCCCAGCCGACACTGACCGGGGATTCCGCTACTGGAAAAGCTCCTGGCGTCCCTATCTATTATGGACCGTGACGTCAGGGCTCTCTCTAGGAGCGGAATCCCCGGCTGAAATTCTGACTGGGGATTCCGCTACTGGAGAAGCCCCTGGCATCACTATCCATATATGGACAGTGACGTCAGGGCCCTCTCTAGGAGCGGAATCCCCGGCTGAAATTCTGACTGGGGATTCCGCTACTGGAGAAGCCCCTGGCATCACTATCCATATATGGACAGTGACGTCAGGGCCCTCTCTAGGAGCGGAATGCTCGGCCAACATTCTGACCGGGGATTCCGTTACTGGAGAAGCCCCTGGCGTCACTATCCATATATGGACAGTGATGTCAGGGGCTACTCCTGGAGTGGAATCCCCGGCCTAAGTGCTGCCGACGCTTAGGCAGGGTGTTCCGCTTTTAGAGTTTGTCCATATATGGACAGAGACATCAGGGGCTCCCTCTAGGAGCGGAATTCCCTGCCAGAGGGACTCTGCTCCTGCAAGTAGCTACAGTGGTGCTAGCTACAGGAAGGAGGTGTCGTTTACGGGGTGAGGGGTGCTGCTATCTACAGGGGAAGTGGCGCTATCTGCAGAGGGGGTGGTGCAATGTAAAATGGGTGGTACTATCTGCAGTGGGGTGGTGCTATCTACAGGGGGTGTGGTGCTGTCTAATGGGGTGTGCTATATACAGGGGGTGTGACACTACATGGGCACTGTGGCATTATATGGGCACTACCTACAGGGGACACTGGCACTATCTACATGTGCACTATGTGGGCACTATCTACAGTGGGTACTGTGGCACTATCTACAGTAGTATTGCGTCACTATCTACATGGGTACTATGGCACTATTTACAGTGGACACTATCTTTGTGGGCACTGGCACTATCTACAGTGGTATTGCGTCACTACGTTGGCACTGTGGTGTTTTTAGGTGGCTGAGACAAAACAAATACATTTCATCCATTTTTTTAGCGTCCATGAAAAAAGGATGACAAATGGCGGTGAAAAACGGTCAGACGGCCGGGAAATGGATTCGAATTTTGAGAGACACTAATGCAAAACAGCCATGAAAATTTGACAGTTGATTCGTTGTTAACTGCCTTTTTTTTTCACTCTCCCCTCACAACGATCCAGGGTGAAGGAGAGAGAAGATGACTAATTGTTACAGAGCTGTACAATGTATATATCTATATACATATAATATAGATAAATATATATAAAAAAATTACAAAAGTTGTTTTTTTTTAAAAATTTTTGGTTATTTGTCTTCTCATAATAATTCCATGTTTTAAATTTTTAATTAAAGTAATCTAGAAAATGAAAGCCTCATAAGTCTTGTAAAAAAACAAAGTAAAAATAATTGTGATATTCAAAGCGGTTCCAAATATATTATCGTTTAAAGAAGTGCATATCAGAAATGGAAAATTTGACCTGGAGACACGGGCATCAATGACCCTTGGTCATGAAAGGGTTAAAGTGATTCTCCAGTCGCCACAAAAAAATAAACTAGCTATAGTAGAATTAATTTCATGCATCAGACTTGCATAGGGAGCGTAGTCTGCATGTCTGAGACACCCCCTCCTCCTCCTTTACTGCCCTCTAATGGGCCAGCGCTGATGGCGACGTCCGCGCTGGTCCATCGCTACTGACGCTTCAGAGGGCAGTGAAGGAGGAGGGGGCGTGTCTCAGGCATGCAGACTACGCTCCCTATGCAAGTCTGAGACAGCGGTGGCCATGATGGATGGAAGACCATGGGGACCGAGAACGAGGCAACGGAGAGAGAAGAAACAACAGGATGGACACCAGGTAAGTTCAAATTCATTCTACTTTCGCTAGTTTCTTTTTTTGTGGGTACTGGAGAGTCCTGCTCAAAAATGGTTTTAGGATTAGTTGTGTGAATCCTTTAAAACCAGCAATTACTTCTCATGTATTCTGAAATTCAAGCTGCTCTTCATATGAGTCACTTTTAAAGGTACCTAGAAAAAACAACAACCATAAGAGCAATGCTTTGTGGGAACTTATCCTTTAATTATACATAACTATTTTTGCTAATCAGCAATAACTATCATTACCTTAATTTCTGAATACTTAAATAAACTTTTTGCTACATTTATAATTGATTTTTTTTGTATTTGGTGCCATGTAACCAATATATATATTGAAAAAAATGTTGCAGTTTTCACACTGGCCACTAAGCTTCAAAATTGGCTGACACTTCCTGTTCTACAAAGACTACTTTTCAGCAATTTGATGTTTATCATCATAGTCCGGATTACAATGAAATTTAACACCTCTATTATAACCCTGGGGACAATTAAAACAGGATCAGATGTGTCATTGACAATAGGTAATAGGGACAGTTCACCTTCTCCCTACACAGGTCACAGAGCCCGCCAAGAGCACCCCTATTGAAGAGAGTAGGTTGTTTTCTGACTAAGGCTTATTGTGTCCAGGTGGCTGATGTAAAGCAGACCTTTTAGAATTGCTGTTCACTGCTCAGGCAAGATGGCTGCCCTCATAGTTATGTGGATAAAATAAACATATATACAATATGACAATATCTGGTTATAATTAGTAAAAAAAAATGTTGCCTTTAAAATAAGAGCAGAGATAAACCTAGTTAAAAAAAATGTACACTACTTTTTATTACTATTCCCCATTGCCTGTAAATTCTGGTCCTATGGATTTCAGGAAACAGTACTGTTATCCATGCGCTGTCTGGTGTTGTGGTTCAGCCCCATTTACTTTTTACTTTTATATAAAAAGAAGATCCTTTTTTCTAACCTTATTCAACACCTATAACCCGTTAAGGGACCAGGACGTAACTGCGTCATGGATTGGCTTACATTGAGCAACCATGACATCACAGTGATCTCTTGAGCACAGAAGCTATGCACAATTGATCACCGCAGGAGCATGGCATTGACTGACAGCTGGGATCCGATCCTGGCCATTTAGCCCCTTAAATGCTGTGATCAAAAGCATTTAAGTTGTTTGACATATGGAGAGGGCTTCCTTTGTCACCCATCGGTGGTCTACAATTGTGGACCACCGATTGGTTACTATGGCACCTGGGGGCCTTACAAAAGACTCCAAGCCTGCTATGGCTGCATGCCTTTTAGGCTGTGACAGAGGCATGGCCTAAGGGATTGGCTGTCATTTTAACACTAACAGTCAGTAATACTATGGTATACTCAGTATGCCAAAATATTATATAGATAAGATCGCTTTGTGAAGTGGGACTAAAAATATAATAAAGAAAGTAAAATAAAGTTTATTAAAAAAAGCACAGTAAAAAAATAATAATTTTTCTATAAAAATTAAAAAAATACAGTATTCCTGTGATCGTAACGAAATGAACAATAAAGTTAACATGTTATTCAAACCGTAGGGAGAACGCCGTACAAAAAAAATCTCAAATAGCAAAGCGGAATTTATTTTTTCCCATCCCTCCTATTAAAACAAATATAATAAAAGTTAATCAATAAGTACCATGTACCCCAAAATGTTACTAATAAAAACTATATCTGGTATTGAAAATAAACAAGCCCTTCTATGGCTACATCGGCAGAAAAATAAAAGTTACATATTTAGTATTGTGGTAATCGTACTGACCAATAGAATAAAGGCAACACCTTTTATTTATGCCGCATGGTGAACGGTCTAAATTTAAAAAGCACTAACAATGGCGGAATTTCCTGGTTTTTTTTTCCATTCCCTCCCAGAAAAAGTTAATAAAAGTTAATCAATAAGTTATATATATATCGCAGAAAACAAGCCCTCGTACCTCTATGTCCACAGAAAAATAAAAAAACTTCTTGTTCTCTGAATACAGCAGTGCAAAAATTAGGCTTGGCAATTAGGTGGTTAACTTAAAATCAGTATAAATATCTGTCATAGTCCAAGACTGAAGTTGGCCAAAGTTACAGTGGTTTTTCAATGTACAGGGTGGGCCATTTATATGGATACACCTAAATAAAATGGGAATGGTTGGTGATATTAACTTCCTGTTTGTGGCACATTAGTATATGGGAGGGGGGAAACTTTTCAAGCTGGGTGTTGACCATGGTGGCCATTTTGTATCCAACTTTAGTTTTTTCAATGGGAAGAGGGTCATGTGAATCACATCAAACTTATCGAGAATTTCACAACAAAAACAATGGTGTGCTTGGTTTTAACGTTACTTTAACCCCTACCCGCACCAGGACGTAACTGTCCGTCGTTGCGGGAAGTTACTTCCCGCACGAGGACGTACAGTTACTGAGTTAATCCCGGTGCACACTGTCGGCGACAGTGTGCACCGGGAACCAGGAGGTCAGCTGTCGCCGACAGCTGACACTCCCCTCTTGCCGGCCAGCGGTCCTTTGCCGCTGATTTCGGCGCATTAACCCCTTAAATTCGGCGATCGGGTGCAATCGCCGAATTTTAGGGGTTTCTAACATATCGGCAGACCCCCGTCCGAAATCGCGGGGTCTGCCGATAGTTAGTATGGCAAACGGAAGCCAAACAATGGCTTCCGGGTCTGCCATGGACAGAAGCCCATCAGGACCAACCTTCGGCTGGTCCTGATAGGCTTCCTGTCAGAGTGACAGAAAGTCACTGTGCCGTTCCCGATGCACACTGTCGGCGACAGTGTGCGTCGGGAACTTGGAGATCAGCTGTCCCCGACAGCTGACACTCTCCAGTGTTGCCGATCAGCGGCTCATCGCCGCTGATTTCGGCAATTAACCCGTTACATGCGGGGCTCGATTGCGATCTCCGCATGTAGCGGGTTTGTAGCGCATCAGCAGCCCCCATGCAATCGTGGGGGCTTCTGATGCTTGTGATGGCACCCGGGGGCCAGACAACGGCCCCCAGGTCTGCCATGTATGTCAGCCTATGAGGATCAGCCTCTGCTGATCCTCGTAGACCAACTGTCAGAGTGACTGTGACGTCACACTGACAGTTGGAATACGTTACACTACCTAGGTAGTGTAATATATTCTAGCAGCGATCAGAGCTGCAGGTCAAAAAAATAAAGTGTAAAAAGTAAAAGAAAAGTTAATAAACAAAAATATAAAGTGTAAAAAGTAAAAAAAAGTTAATAAAAATGTTTTATAAAAGTGTAAAAATAAAAGGTTTTGTTTTCCTATAATAAGTCATTTATTATAGGGAAAAGATGAAAACGTTAAAAAAAAAGTACACATATTTGGTATCGCCGCGTTCGTAACGACCCAATCTATGAAACTATAATGTTAATTTTTCCGCACGGTGAACGCCGCAAACAAAATAAACGGAAAACTGTCAGCATCGCTATTTTTTGGTCACCACCCCTCCCAAGATATAGAATAAAAAGTGATCAAAAAGTCGCATTTACCCCAAAATGGTACCAATAAAAACTACAACCCGTCCCGCAAAAAACAAGACCTCCCACAGCTTTTTTGACTAAAAAATAAAAAAGTTACGGCTCAGAATAGAGTGTCTCAGAAAATAAATTATTTTATAGAAACGTAATTTTATTGTGCAAACGCTGCAAAACTTAAAAAAAACTATACACATATGGTATCGGCGTAATCGTACCGACCGGCAGAATAAATTAAAACGTAATTTATTGCGCACGGAGAACGCTGTAATAAATAAAGAATTTAAAGCGCCAAAATCGCTGTTTTTTGGTCACCCTAGCTCTAAAAAAGATCCTGAGGGGCCAAAATGCTCACTATACCACTAGAAAAATTCCTTGAGGGGTGTAGATTCCAAAATGGGGTCACTTTTGGCGGGTTTCCACTGTTTTGGTCCCTCCGGGGCGTTGCAAACCCGACATGGCACTGAAAACCAATCCAGCAAAATCTGCACTCCAAAATCCAAAAGGCGCTCCTTCCCTTCTGAGCCTTGCTGTGGGTCCAAACATCAGTTTACGACCACATATGGGGTATTGCCGTAATCGGGAGAAATTGCTTTACAAATTTTGGGGTGCTTTTTCTCCTTTATTCCTTGTAAAAATGAAAAAATTCTATGTTTCCACAGAAAAATAGGTGATTTTCATCTTCACAGACTAATTCCACTAAATTCTGCAAAAAAACTGTGGTGTCAATATGCTATCTATACCCCTAGAAAAATGCCTTGAGGGGTGTAGTTTCCAAAATGGGGTCACTTTGGAGGGGTTTCGGCTGTTTAGGTACCACAAGACCGCCTCAAACCTGACATGGTGCCTAAAATATATTCCTAAAAAAAGGAGGCCCCGAAATCCACTAGCTGCTCCTTTGCTTCTGAGGCCTGTGTTTCAGTCCATTAGGACACTAGGGCCACATGTTGGATATTTCTAAAATCTGCAGAATCTGGGCAATAAATATTGAGTTGCGTTTCCCTGGTAAAACCTTCTGTGTTACAGATTTTTTTTTATTACAAATGAATTTCGGCAAAAAAAATGAAATTTGTAAATTTCACCTCTACTTTGCCTTAATTCCTGTGAAACGCCTAAAGGGTTAAAATATTTTCTGAATGTGGTTTTTAATACCTTGAGGGGTGCAGTTTTCAAAATGGGGTGATTTATGGGGACTTTCTAATATATAAGGCCCTCAAAGCCACTTCAGAACTGAACTGGTCCCTGAAAAAATAGCCTTTTGAAATTTTATTGAAAATATGAGAAATTGCTGCTAAAGTTCTAAGCCTCGTAAAGTCCTAGAAAAATAAAAGTACGTGAAAAAAAATGATGCAAACATAAAGTAGACATATAGGGGATGTTAACTAGTAACTATTTTGTGTGGTATTACTATCTGTTTCACAAGCAAATACATTTAAATTTAGAAAAATGCTAATTTTTGCACATTTTTGCTAAAATTTGAAGTTTTTCACAAATAAATATTGAATTTATCGACCAAATTTTTTCACTAACATAAAGTACAATATGTCACGAGAAAACAATCTCAGAATCGCTTGGATAGGTAAAAGCATTCCGGAGTTATTACCACATAAAGTGACACATGTCAGATTTGAAAAAATAGGCTGTGTCCACAAGGCCAAAACAGGCTGTGTCCTAAAGGGGTTATTCTTTCATGAGTTATTTACAAGTTTCTGACCACTTATAAAATGTTTTCAAAGTGTTGCCCATTGTGTTGGATTGTCAATGCAACCCTCTTCTCCCACTCTTCACACACTGATAGCAACACCGCAGAAGAAATGCTAGCACAGGCTTCCAGTATCCGTAGTTTCAGTTGCTGCACATCTCGTATCTTCACAGCATAGACAATTGATAAAAGTCTAAGGGGGTCAGATCGGGAGACCTAGGGGGCCATTCAACTGGCCCACGACGACCAACCCACTTTCCAGGAAACTGTTCATCTAGGAATGCTCGGACCTGACACCCATAATGTGGTGGTGCACCATCTTGCTGGAAAAACTCAGGGAACGTGCCAGCTTCAGTGCATAAAGAGGGAAACACATAATCATGTAGCCTTGAGGTTTCCATTGATGAAGAATGGCCCCACTATCTTTGTACCCCATATACCACACCATACCATCAATTTTTGTGTTCCAACCGTCTCGGAGGGATCTATCCAATGTGAGTTAGTGTCAGACCAATAGCGGTGGTTTTGTTTGTTAACTTCACCATTCACATAAAAGTTTGCCTCATCACTGAACAAAATGTTCTGTAAACTGAGGGTCCTGTTACAATTTTTGATTTGCCCATTCTGCAAATTCAGTGCGCCGATCTGGGTCATCCTCGTTGAGATGCTGCAGCAGCTGGAGTTTGTAAGGGTGCCATTTGTGAGTAGCTAATATCCGCCGAAGGGATGTTCGACTGATGCCACTCTCCAGTGACATGCGGCGAGTGCTACGCTGTGGGCTCTTGCTGAATGAAGCTAGGACAGCCACTGATGTTTCTTCATTAGTGACAGTTTTCATGCGTCCACATTTGGGCAAATCCAACACTGAACCAGTTTCACGAAACTTGGCAAGCAGTTAGCAAACTGTAGCATGGGAGATGGGTGGTCTCGTAGGGTGTCTTGCATTGAAATCTGCTGCAATGACCCGGGTACTGCGTTCACCAGACATCAACACAATTTCTATCCGCTCCTCACGTGTTAACCTCTGCGACATGTTAATGGGCTGTAAACAAAGAGAAGCTTGTAAATAACTAATGAAAGAATAAAGTAACGTTAAAACCAAGCACACCATTGTTTTTCTTGTGAAATTCTCGATAAGTTTGATGTCACATGACCCTCTTCCCATTGAAAAAACTAAAGTTGGATATAAAATGGCCGACTTCAAAATGGCCGCCATGGTCAACACCCAGCTTGAAAAGTTCCCCCTCTCCCATATACTAATATGCCACAAACAGGAAGTTAATATCACCAACCATTCCCATTTTATTTAGGTGTATCCATATAAATGGCCCACCCTGTATATTAAGAATTTGAATGTTGTATGAGTCTCTGCTGTTAAAAAAGTTTTATCCAACTGTTGCACACCTAATGAGTTAACACTGGTGCGGTGGGGGTTTATATTCTTTATTCACACATTCATCTGCAATAAGTAATAAACATGAATCAAACATGGGGTATAGGACCTTACTTCTCCTTGCAACCTGCTCTGCACTACAATTAGTGTCCCACCAGAAACACCCCCCTGAGGTAGATGGTCCCACTCTGGTGTCATATTACAGGACCTGTATATTGCTATAATGACACCTATTAACAATTTTATGGGGGTGGGTGATTCTCTTTCTTTCCCACACAACCAAATTAAATCTTTATAGCCTAAAATGTTACTTTAATGGACCATCAAAAGAAATCTAGATTTACAACAAGGTTTCATATCTGTTATTTTGACATTCTTTATTTTGTTTCCACAGGGTGCCATTCAAGGACCAGAGGAGTTTGTTGAAGGAATGGCGTTGGGAGTAAAGGCTCTTGTGGGAGGAGCAGTTGGTAAGTGAACATTGCACTTTACCCCTAAGATGCTTTAAAGGATTGAGGTTGTGGGACCGTAAAGCCACTTAAAAATGAAAAACGTGTTGACATGTTCCTGGTGACCATATGGTTAGTATATTGGCCCATTTGAGTGTTACTGGTCAAGCAACAATGTGCACTGTCCGTGCCACTAAAACATTGCACACACTCTACACCAGCTCTACATCAGGGGTACTCAACTATTGTTAGCAAAGGTCCACTTACCGGGGTCTCATCAGGTGAAGGTCCAAGATGAACACACCGTGCACCCTGTAGATAGTGCCACACACCGTGCCCCTTGTAGATAGTGCCACACACAGTGCCCCCTTGTAGATAGTGCCACACACAGCGCCCCCTTGTAGATAGTGCCACACACAGCGCCCCCTTGTAGATAGTGCCACACACAGCGCCCCCTTGTAGATAGTGCCACACACAGCGCCCCCTTGTAGATCGTGCCACACACAGCGCCCCCTTGTAGATCGTGCCACACACAGCGCCCCCTTGTAGATCGTGCCACACACAGCGCCCCCTTGTAGATCGTGCCACACACAGCGCCCCCTTGTAGATCGTGCCACACACAGCGCCCCCTTGTAGATCGTGCCACACACAGCGCCCCCTTGTAGATAGTGCCACACACAGCGCCCCCTTGTAGATAGTGCCGCGCACAGCGCCCCCCTGTAGATAGTGTCGCACACAGCACCCTCTTGTAGATAGTGCCACACACAGCCCCACCAAAAATCCAGGGATTCTGCCACGGGTGCCTGGTGCTAGTGGTGCCACCGGTCCGAACAACTGCTGTCCGTGGTCCGCCAATTGGGGACCCCTGCTCTAAATATTGAAAACAAACAGGGCCAGCTACATGCCCCTTTTTTGCCAATCCTAGTTTATATTTACATTGATATTTGAGGTTTGGTACAATGTATCAACTTTCTTTGTTAATTATATTTTTGTAAAGTTTTTTTAAAGTATTACAATAAAAATTTGTAATAGAAATGTAAAATTGTCACAATCCATGTGCTATAATATAAAAATATAAATATTGTCTCTGTCTTAATGACTGTCGTATAGCGTTTTTATGACGGCCGCTGAGGGTACTTCTGAAGCGCTGCCTTTTCACGGCTGCACTGCAGAAGATGTTTCCCCCTAATTTAACAGCCTTGGGCTTCAGGACAACAGAGACCAATAGCAATGGTCTCCGGTAATGTGATCCTGCCCGTTTAATAGCGACCGCCTCATTTGAGTGATTTTAGAGGGAGAGTGCTCCATCTTTGCACCCCCCCCTCCCCGATGGGATCGCTTGGTGCTGATGGTTTTTATGGCAGCTGGGGGCCTAACAAAGGCCCCCAGGTCTGCCTTTAGTAAATGCCTGTTAGGCCATGCCAGGGGCCTGTCAGTTTTACAGTGACAGGCAATAATACACTGCAGTACAGAAGTATTGCAGTGTATTATAAAAGCGATCAAATGATCGCATAGTGAAGTCCCCTAGTGGGACTAAAAAAAAAGTTAAATGATGTTTATAATAAATAAAAAAAAATGAAAAACCCACTTTTCCCCTTACAAAATTCTTTACTATAAAGAAAAAGTTACACATATTTGGTATCGCCATGTTTGTAACGACCCCAATTATAAAACAATTACATTATTTAACCCATTCGGCGAACGGCGTAACAAATAAAATAAAAAACAATGCCAGACTTACGGTTTTCTGTACATCGTACCTTCAAAAACATTTGATTAAAAGTTACCAAAAAGTCACATGTACTCCGAAATGGTACCAATAAAAACTACAAGTCAACCCTCATACAGCTATGTCAGCAGAAAAATAAAAGTTATGGTTCTTAACATATGGCGACACAAAAAATACATTTTTTTGAGAAAAAAGTGTTTTTTTAAAGAGGCTCTGTCACCAGATTTTGCAGCCCCTATCTGCTATTGCAGCAGATCGGCGCTGCAATGTAGATTACAGTAACGTTTTTATTTTTAAAAAACGAGCATTTTTGGCCAAGTTATGACCATTTTTGTAGTTATGCAAATGAGGCTTGCAAAAGTCCAAGTGGGTGTGTTTAAAAGTAAAAGTCCAAGTGGGCGTGTATTAGGTGCGTACATCGGGGCGTTTTTAATACTTTTACTAGCTGGGCGCTCTGATGAGAAGTATCATCCACTTCTCTTCAGAACGCCCAGCTTCTGGCAGTGCAGACACAGCGTGTTCTCGAGAGATCACGCTGTGACGTCACTCACAGGTCCTGCATCGTGTCAGACGAGCGAGGACACCGGCACCAGAGGCTACAGTTGATTCTGCAGCAGCATCAGCGTTTGCAGGTAAGTAGCTACATCCACTTACCTGCTAACGCCGATGCTGCTGGAGAATCAACTGAAGCCTCTGGTGCCGATGTGTCCTCGCTCGTCTGACACGATGCAGGACCTGTGAGTGACGTCACAGCGTGATCTCTCGAGAACACGCTGTGTCTGCACTGCCAGAAGCTGGGCGTTCTGAAGAGAAGTGGATGATACTTCTCATCAGAGCGCTCAGCTAGTAAAAGTATTAAAAACGCCCCGATGTACGCACCTAATACACGCCCACTTGGACTTTTACTTTTAAACACACCCACTTGGACTTTTGCAAGCCTCATTTGCATAACTACAAAAATGGTCATAACTTGGCCAAAAATGCTCGTTTTTTTAAAATAAAAACGTTACTGTAATCTACATTGCAGTGCCGATCTGCTGCAATAGCAGATAGGGGTTGCAAAATCTGGTGACAGAGCCTCTTTAACGTGTAAAAGTAGTAAAACTTAAAAAAAACTAAAAATCAATACAAATTTGATATCACCGCAATCGTAACGACCCCCTGAATAAAGTTATGTTTATACCACATGGTAAACGGCATAGATTTAAGACGCAAAAATTATCAATAAATTATATGTACCCCAAAATAGTGCTAAAAAAATGCAACTTGTCCTGCAAAAAAACATGTTCTTATAAAGCTATGTCGATGTAAAAATAAAAAAAATATAGATCTTTGAATGTGACGATGGGAAAACTTAAATTGCTTTGTCATTAAGGTTTAAAATACCTTCGTTATTAAGGGGTTTATTAAAAATTTGTTTTACTTTTTGAGATACAGCTGTTCTGTATTCTCTATATTTAGCGTCAAGTCCTGCTCCAGTCATGTCCGTGGGACTGATGGGTTCTGGATCCTCCTGTAATCTATCACATCTAAGTTCATAATTTAGATGTGATAGATTACAGCTGGATCCTGCATGTCAGAGACACGCAGGACCCGCTGACACTGAACACGTCAGGCTTGCGGGACTAACGGATTCAGGTCATAGCAAACGATACAGCTACTTTGTATAGTGAGTGCAGAGCAGCTGTATCTCAAAAAGTAAAAATAATTTTTAAGAAAAACTATTTATAAAGTTATACCAAATAAACTGACTGACCTGTTTTATAAAAATAAAAAAAACAATGGCCTGCAAAGGTTTACATAGCCTTTAAAACTGAGCTACAGTATTATAAACCTTAAGGTTACCATTATGTGGATTTTTATCTATGCCATCTACAGTTTCTAATAAGAAGAGCCAGGGAGGGTCACAGGAAAAGCACTTATTTCTCTCCACTTATTCATACTTGACTGGTTAAACAAATGTCCTTCTACCTATTTCAAGTAGTATGACGGTCGTGTTTACCAGAGTGTACATCCAATTAACTGACCACAAAGTATAATACATTTCACAATAACCTTGTTATTAAAAGTCCATGTTCCGCTATCTATATATGCTTTTGTATAGAGAGAGAGCTTCCATCTTTGTAATGTTCACATTAAACACAAGAACATATTTAATTTTTGATAGGTGGTTTAGCTGGAGCAGCATCCCGTATCACAAGTGCTATGGCTAAAGGTGTAGCAGCCATCACCATGGATGAAGAGTATCAACAAAAGCGAAGAGAAGCAATGAACAAGCAGCCAAGTGGCATCAGGGAAGGTCTTACACGTGGAGGAAAAGGCCTTGTATCTGTAAGGGACATATGGAAGTCTTTAACATGACCTAGAATTTATTTTCTGTAGCTTTTAGATCTATACATATGTTTGTAATTTTGGCCGCCACTTTATGCTAACGTGAGCTTTGACTTTTTACTACGTGGTTGTGGTGCACTCTGAACTACACTCCAACGCAACATGTGAACAGGACCTTCCTTTTTGCAATTTTTTTTAGCAGCACTGTATCTCATCAAGAAACCTGACTTAAAACTAGTTTAGTAATGCAGATTATGTTGGTGGGTGGACCGTTCTTGCAGAGGCAATGAACTGTCCACAAATCAGGAGTACTTCTCACCTATCATTATTGAAGTTACTGCTGGCTGCATCTCCCGCCAGAAGTTTAAATGTGAAAGCAGGTGACGTGGCTAGCAGATCAAAGCGGTACTATTGCAGAACCAATCAAACGATTGCATAAACGTTTTATGCATAGGAGCTTTGCAAGCAGTGCAGTACCTCCTGATCTGTAAACAGTGCCTCACGCCATCCCATTTCAACTTCTGGCAGGAGGCAGCCCGTAGCAATTCTGGAGTTATTTATGCCATATGCCATAAATGCTTCATAGGTGTGGGTCCAAATGATTATGATTTGGAATACCCCTTTATGTTTGAAATTATTTCAAACATAAAGTAAATTATATGCAATGTTGTGCTTTTAGACGTTTCCAGGATTAGATTTATAATTGCCTTTTCGAACTACTTGCCTCGTTAATTAAGGGTTAAGTGTTATAGATTTTATAACTACGCCCCACCCCCAAGTAGTAGCAGGTGTTACATTTAATATGAAACCTTTGAAATGGTCACCTGTGTTTACTTTGCTTTCTGAAGTGGATTTTGAAGGAGTTTTTTCTGGTGTCACTTATGAATGGTATGTGTCAACAACATTTTATGAAGGCGAGTCACTATTTATTCTTTTTCCTCAGGGCTTTGTCAGTGGGATTACAGGGATTGTTACAAAACCAATTAAAGGTACAGTGAATAAATCTGTTTAGATAACCGCGTTCTGTAATTCTGTTTGCCAAGGTTTCTAACATTTCACACAATTTGTTTGTTAGGTGCTCAAAAAGAAGGAGCAGCTGGATTTTTTAAAGGAATCGGCAAAGGATTAGTGGGTGCTGTAACCAGGCCAACAGGAGGCATCATAGACATGGCCAGCAGCACGTTTCAGGGCATCAAGAGGTAATCTGTTGTGTACAATCTTTTATATAATGCAGCCTGTTATTTATGGGTACTTTCTAGTTCAAGTTTGATTTCATAACTGATGTCTTTTGTACTTTGCTTGCAGGCAGATTCTTATTACCAATATATTTCCATGTCATTTAACTGGTTGCCAACACAGGACGAGTATGCTCGTCCTGAGCGGCGAGCACTTTGCGCATTAGGACGAGCATACTCGTCCTGTGTGACAGCAGTCTCTGCAGTCTCTGTGTGTGCGATCGAGAGCGGGGCAACGGCTGTAATACACAGCCACGGCCCCGCTCTGACAGCTGAGAGGAGAGAAACATCTTCTCTCCGCTGTTAACCCTTTGAACGCCGCGATGAAAGCTGATCGCGGCGTTCAAAGAGGGGGGACTGCACATTGATCGCGTCACAGAAGAGAACTGTGACGCGATCAAAGCCCACAACTCATATGGCCAGACAGCCCAGGGTCCAGTGAAGGACCCCAGGGCTGTCTGAACATATTTCCTGTTGTTAGGGCATACTGAGGTATGCCCTAACAACTGCCTGTGTACAATAGATCTATGCCAGTACATTGCAGTTACAAAATCAAAATGATAAATCCCTTTATGGGATTAAAAAAAAAAGTTAAATGAATGTAAAAAAAAAATAATGGTAAATAAATAAATAAAAAGTAAATAAAATACACAGAAATACACAAAGTCCCAAAACATGAAATAATATAGACATATTTGGTATCGCCACGACCGGAACAACCTGTACAACAAATGTATAACATTATTTATGATGATCGGTGTATGGTGTAAAAAAAAAAAATATTAAAACTGCTGCGCAACTGCTTTTTTTTCTGCATTTTAAGCTAATTAAAAATTTATAGAAATGAAACGATAATGTATTTGTACCAAAAAATGGTACGTACATAAAGTACAACTCGTCCCGCAAAAAACAAAGTCTCATACAACTACGTCGTACAAAATAAAAGAGTTATGAGCGTCGGGATGCAAAGAGGGAAATCTAAAAAAAATTGCTCTGTCCTCAAGGCCAAAATTGGCCGTGTCCTTAAGCGGTTAAAGGGGAAAAATAATATATTGTTTGTTATTGTAGGCCCCATAAGGCTTTAATCCTGGGTGATGTATAATAAATACTTGTCACTGGCCATACAGGAGATTTTATCTTCTGCTCTGGTCAGGCTTTTCACCCATTGCTACATTGTCCAGGCTTTTCACCCATTGTCGAGGTCCGTTATAATAATTTAGCAGACTGAAAAGCCATTGCCGAGAAGGAAAGGAGAAATACAGTTTGGCATGGTACAAAGTACCATTCAATGCACTACTTGGAAGTTGGTCAGTTTTTTGTTTGTTTTTATAAATAATAATATGTTTAATCAATTTTCATTAACCCCTTAGTGACCAGCCCATTTTAGGCTCTAATGACCAAGTTATTTTATTCGTTTTTCTATAGTCGCATTCAAAGAGCTATAACGTTCTTATTTTTTCGTCTACATAGCTGTATGAGGACTTGTTTTTTGCGGGATTAGTTGAGCTTTTTAATGGCACCATTTTTGGGTACATATAATTTTTATATTAACTTTTATTAACCTTTTTGGGGGGGATTATAAAAAAAAACTGAAATTCCGCCATTGTTCTATGCGTTTTTAAATTGACGCCGTTCACTGTGCGACATAAATAACATGTTACCTTTATTCTATGGGTCGGTACGATTACGGCGATACCACATATGTAGAGGTTTTTTTATGTTTTACGACTTTTGCACAATAAAAACACTTTTGAACTAAAATTATTTGTTTTTGCATCGTCGCTTTCCAAGAGCCGTAATTTTTTTATTTTTCCATCAACGTAGTGATTTTTTGGGCTTGTTTTCTGCGGGACAAGACGTAGTTTTGAATGGTACTGTTTTGGGGTGCGTGGGACTTATTGATTCATTTTTATTATGACTTTTTTGGGGGGCAATGGAAAAAAATTGCAATTTCGCCATGGTTTTTTGCGTTTTTTTTTTACGGTGTTCACTTTGCGGTTTAAATTACATATTAACTTTATTAATGGAGTCATTACGGTCGCGGCGATACAACATATGTGTACTTTTTTTTTTTTTTTTACACTTTTACTAAATAAAACCACTTTTTATGGAAAAAAATGGTTTTATTTATTTTTTACTGTACTTTTTATTATTAATATTTTTTTCACTTTGATGACTGATTTTATTAGTCCCACTAGGGCACTTTACTGTGCGATATTCCGATCGCTGCTATAATGCTCTGGTATACTTCATATACCAGAGCTTTATTGCCTGTCAGTGTAAATCTGACAGGCAATCTGTTAGGACGTGCCTCCGGCGCGTCCTAACAGGCATATGTCCAGGGCAGACCTGGGGGCTTTTATCAAGCCCCCGCCTGCCATGACACCCCATCGGAGACCCGCGATTGCATTCGCGGGCCGCCGATGGGTGACAGAGGGAGCGCACTCCCTCTGTAAACAAAGTTAAATGCCGCGGTCGCTACTGACGGCGGCATTTAACGGGTTAAACAGCCGCGATCGAAGTAAACTTCGATCGCGGGCGTTGGAGCAGGAGCTCAGCTGTCATCAGACAGCAGAGCCCCGGCTCCTGCCTGCACGGGAGACCCGTGCAGGACTTAGACTAGGCTGACGTGAAAAGGCGTCAGCCTAGCCTAAAGCCCATTAGTGAATCACGTAAAAAGGCGTATTAGTGGTCACTAAGGGGTTAAAGATTTTCATATTACAAACAATTCTAAAAACAAATGTGCATAAACAATTACAAAACGGAAAAAGAACAGCAGGCAGTGCACCGTAAGACCCTATTGTCCCGCCCAATACCACCAAGATCACCCATCAGTTTTTTTTTTTTATTGGAGAGGAAGCCATTAATGTAAGTATCTATTAAATAGTGATAATAGAAAAGAGCCCCCACCATCTCATATTATGTGTAAAGTGATAACCTATGTGGAGCATCTCATCTGAATGATGGGAACCATACAAGGAGGCTAGCTGTGGCAGGGCGACACGGGCCTCACAAGCACAACAATGAAAAAGAAAAGACGAGATTAAAAAAATGAATAAAAGAGAGAAGAGGGGATAGAAAAGGATGGGAGAAAAAAATGGGGGGGGGGGGGTAGGAGTGGTCATAAGTGTCGTCCAATTAGAATACTTAGTTGGAAATTATGTACATTTTTTATGGAAATCTGAGTTTTGTATGGCAACCCAGGTCTCCCATAAGACAAATTATTATTATTTCATTATTGCCTGAATTGCTGGCGGTCGACTCTGAATAGATAGTCCTGTTTCATCACTTACATTATAACTCCTGTTTCATTTTATTATGTGTGAAGCTTTTGATTCTGTGAATTTGGCATATCCTATGCAGGCCCATTTATTGTCCGTAGTTCCTGGTTACAGTCATTTGATAAATCTACTGGGGGAAAAAAATGTTTGTATTAATGTGGAAGTTGAGTACTGTGAATACCTTATTTTTTACAGAGCTACTGACACTTCTGATGAGGTGGAGAGCCTTCGACCTCCACGATTTCTTCATGAAGACGGTGTTATACGACCATATAGACTGAGGGAAGGCACTGGAAGCCAAATGCTACAGGTGATGGCAACTGAGTTTAGAAAGAAACCATAACTCTTGAGAGAAGATGCAGAATTATATTACATGCACTGGGTAACGCTGGTTTCTGTAGCTAAGTTTCTATAGAATAAGTGAAAAGCATTACATTTAAACCTTTGGTTTGTCCCTCAACTGGCTCTCATTAAAAAAAAACTTTCATGCAGTCTATGAAAATGCTCAGGGAATTTATGAAAATCAGAAACTTTTATCAAGCCAACACTTGGAAAGCACTAGGCCAGAATAAACGAAGGGATTTATCTGTTCTGCCTCTGTTTATGCATTGACAATATTTGTATTCACTTCTGTAACACTTATAAGCTTTCTATTCAAAAAGAATTTCTATTATTTTAGTTATAAATAGTTGTATAGTTAATATGCACAAACCAAAGCTGTTTAACTGTGAACATTTTTATAAAATATTTGTAGAAAACAAGTCAAGAAAATAACGCATATTTGTCCTCGTTGTCCTTGCTGCAAGTTTTTTGACACACAAGTGAAAGCCAACTGCTCTATGGCTGGTTGTTCTTGCCCTGATACAGGGATTGTTGTTTGCAGCACTAGAAATCTCTTATTTGGTACATATTTCAAGACTAAATTGCCATGTAAATACAGTTGCAAGAAAAAGTAAGTGAACCCTTTGGAATTACCTGGATTTCTGCATTGATTACTAATAAAATGGGGTCTTATTGTTATCCAAGTCACAATTATAGACCAACACAATCTAACCAAACTAATAACACACAAATTATTGTACTGCTCATGTCTTTTATTGAGCACATTGAGTCAACAGCCAAAGTGCAGGGAGAGAAAGTAAGTGAACCCTTGAATTAATAACCTGTGGATTCCCCTTTAGGGTATGTTCACACGGCCAAATTTCAGACGTATACGAGGCGTATTATGCCTCGTTTTACGTCTGAAAATATGGCTACAATACGTCGGCAAACATCTGCCCATTCATTTGAATGGGTTTGCCGACGTACTGTGCAGACGACCTGTTATTTACGAGTCTTCGTTTGACAGCTGTCAAACGACGACCCGTAAATATACTGCCTCGGCAAAGAAGTGCAGGGCACTTCTTTGCCACGTAATTTGAGCCGTTCTTCATTGAAATCAATGAAGCACGGCTCAAGGTTTACGAGCGTCTCATACGCCTCGTAAATTACGAGGAGGAGCTTTTACGTGTGAAATGAGGCAGCTGTTAACAGTCTGTCTTTTCACACGTAACTGCCTCTCAGCGTGTGAACATACCCTCAGCGGTAATCCTCTCCACCAAACGTTTCCTGTAGCTCCATATAATGTTTGAACAATGTTGAGGAGTCCTTTTGGACCATTCCTCCCTTCAAATGTGTTTCAGTTCATCAATATTTCTGGGATGTCTTGCATGCACGGTCCTGTTCATGTCATCCACAGCCGCTCAAAAGGATAAAGGTCAGAACACAGATCTTTTTTTTTTCCCCAGCATTTTTTAGTTTTATTTACTTGTGTGCTTTGGGTCAGTGTCTTGTTGCATCACCCAACATCCCTTCCGCTTGAGGTCATGGACTGTTGCTCATACATTCTTCTGTAAAATGTTTTAAAACACCCTTCAATTCATTTTTTCCGTCAACGATCGCAGGGCATCCAGGCCCTGAGGCAGCAAAGCAGTCCCAAACCATGATGCTCCCTCCACCATGCTTCACAATTGTGGTGAGGTTTTGGTGTGGGTGCTTTTTCCTCCAAACATGGCGTTGTGCATTTGTACTGAAAAGGTTCCACTTTTGTCTCATTTGTTCATAGAACATTCTCTCAGAAGCATTGTGGAACATCCAGGTAGTTTTGGGCAAACTTGAGATGGGTCGCAATGCTTTTTGGACAGCAGCAGCTTACTTTGTGGTGTACTTCCATGGACACCATTCTTGTTCAGTGTTTTCTAATAGTGGACACATTAACACAGAATTTTGCAGTTTGTAGAGTCTTCAGTAGGTCTTTTGCTGTTACCTTTGGGTTCTTTCTCATCTATTTCAGGATTGCCCTTTGCGCTCTTGTAATAATCTTAGCAGGACGCCCGCTCCTAGGGAGAGTAGCAACAGTGCTGACATTTTCAATTAGTGGAATTGTGAATTGATGTATACCCAGGTTTTTACCAATGCTATTGTAGCCTTTTCCAGCCTCATGCATCTCTTTAACATGTCTTCTGAAAGTCGTTTGCCTTGAGGCGTGGTTGACACTAACCAATCTTTCGTTAGAAGAACAGATTTGTCAGTAACTAGGCTTTGTGTGCCTATATTTAATGGGCAAAGCACCTGTGTAACCAACACTTCCAGTCTCATCTCCTGAAGTAGCTCTTGGATAAGTTATTACCTCAGAGGTTTACTTAGTTTTTCTCACTACGTTCTGGATGTGCACTCAATGTGCTCAATTAAAGACAAGAGCAGTACAATAGTTTGTCTGTTAGTTTGTCTGTTAGTTTGGTTAGATTGTGTTTGTCTATAACTGTGACTTAGATAAGAATCAGACCACATTTTATTTGTAATCCATACAGAAAGCCAGGTAATTCCAAGCGGTCCTCTTACTTTTTATTTTAACTTTAGGTGTGTGTGCCATGGAGCATCTGTGGTCAGTTCATTGCGATTATGCTAAGAAATGTAATTCACTGTCACTCCCTTGAAAGTAATCTCAGGTGGCTTGCACAATAGCACATGATCTGGATTTAGGTGATAAAGGAGTGGGACAGGCTACACTGCAAATCGAAATATTGTTAGACACATGGTTTAGGAAAGATAAATAGTGACAACCTTTGGCAGCAAATGGTTAAAAAAAAAACCAGGGAAATAACGTGCTCTTTATTTTATATCTGGCCACCTTTAAAATTGTATAAACAGTAAAAAGGCAAACTGAGCAAATTAATTACTGGTTGTCACAAATATGAAAAGAAATAGGGTTCTCAGCGCAAAACTCACCTTTTACGTTTTTACATAATTACCCTTCTGTGCGGGTCTTTTAATACTTGTGGATTCTTTTATTTACTAATCTTGTATAGTAACAAGAATGCCATGCAGCTGTTACACCCCACATCCTTGTAGCACCCTTTCCAAATGGTTTCTGGGCAGCTTTACTTATGGTATAAAGTAAGTAATTGTTTTGAAGTGTGCATGGTTGGTGTAGCTGATCAGACATATAAAGAAGCAGGAATTTATTGGTTATTTTCTGATGATACATTAGTGTGTAGGGCTGTGAAATGAATTTGCCCACTCCTTTGATGTGCAGTGTGATCAACATTAGAATACTGTGCACAGACCAACAATGAAAGCGGTTGTTGTAATGAATGCTTCAGTTCATAGAGAATCTGTATTAACAGATGCCATTCACTGTATAACTTAAAATCATTGATGGTCCAGTTGATAAAACAAAGCAAATCGGAACAGGAAATATGTTAGTCAGTTCATTTTAGGCTTTTAGATGTCACATCATAATATTTTAGCGATATACCATAAAATTCTGATCGCTGGGGGTTTGAACGCTGGTATCTACTCTGATTGCAAGAAAAATAAGAGACCGCAGTCTCTTCAGCTTTTTTCTTGCATGGCGGTGCACCCTACAACTCGCTGTACAGAGAACTGGACAGCGGGTTAAAGAGTGTGTTGCTGGGCAGGAAAATCTGTGTAGGATTCAGTGGGGGACTCTGGCCCATGCTATCACTTCTAATTGTTAGAAAACCCCTTTAGGGTAAGTGCACACGGGGCGGATTAGCTGCGGAACTTCCGATCGGATAGTAGGGACACACCCCAACTGGTAACAGCCAATTGTCAATTTATTCATACATTTCTAGGAGGAACAACAGAGGAACAGCACAACAGAGTTCTCAGAAAAGGTGCTCCAGAATTGTTATTTCATGGGCAATACAAGTATTTACTAAAATAGACATTCTTAAACAAATATCACACCTCATTACGGAATTGCATTTTTTAATGCATTCTGCCATTATAAAAAATGAATCTACATAAAAAGTTAAAGGTGTTGTCTGATCAAACAAAACCCCTTTAATCTGAGAGCAGCTTATTTTGCTTGGGGATGATGCGACTAGCGTTTTATTTCCCCTGCTGCAGATGAATAGCCATCCTTGTAATACATGGACTTCTCTAGTACTCCAGAGCAGCAGCCGCTGCTTGTCAGTGACCCTCCGCTCTGGTTTATAGAGGGGGATTGAATGATCCGGGTACTGTCCTGATGGGACAACCCCTTTTACTTATATGCACCTCTAAATGATCCCTTTAATATCTACAACTTGTCTTCAAAAACAGGATCTTATAGAGCTACTTTGTGTATAGGTTCATTCAGCAGCAAATACGTGGAAGGGTGGGGTTTTGCACGGATAGGGGCCCAACCCAAATATAAAAGAGTATCCGGCACACCAATTTTGAAACAAAGGTATTTTTATTTTGTTTTTGTTTTTAATGCTAGTGGCAGAGTGCGACGTTTCGGTCTAAGTGACCTTCATCAGGCCGTGGAATAATTAAAGAACAGTAGTCAATATGAGAATGTATATCATACAACACAAGCTATAACAGAAGGGGGGGGGGGGAATGGGTATAAAAAGTACTACATAAATACATGTTACGCTGAACAAGTGTATAAAGACGTTAAGGCTGATCAATTACTCCAAAGGCAGAGAAAACAATAAGTAAAATAACGAGTAAAGTTAAACACAACTACAATCAGGAGTAGGTAGAAAACATCCAAATACAGATATGGATAAAGCATTACATGTCGCAACAAGAATTACATCAAAATGAATTGAACAAAGCAGTACAATTGAGTGGTGGTATCTGAGGACACAGGTTAAGGAAAAGTATTGACATGATACTTTTCCTTAACCTGTGTCCTCGGATACCACCACTCAATTGTACTGCTTTGTTCAATTCATTTTGATGTAATTCTTGTTGCGACAATGTAATGCTTTATCCATATCTGTATTTGGATGTTTTCTACCTACTCCTGATTGTAGTTGTGTTTACTCGTTATTTTACTTGTTTTCTCTGCCTTTGGAGTAATTGATCAGCCTTAACGTCTGTATACACTTGTTCAGCGTAACATGTATTTATGTAGTTATTTTTATACCCATTCCCCCCCCCCCCCCCCTTCCGTTATATCTTGTGTTGTATGATATACATTCTCATATTGACTACTGTTCTTTAATTATTCCAGTGCCTGATGAAGGTCACTTAGACTGAAACGTCGCACTCTGCCTCTAGCATTAAAAACAAAAACAAAATAAAAATACCTTTGTTTCAAAATTGGTGTTCCGGATACTCTTTTTTACATCTTATAGAGCTACATCACCAAAAGATTAAGCACAAAACTACAGGTAGATATTAATACATGCTGCAAATAATTCATTTTATATTTTAGAGAATGTCATACATTTGTCCTGCAACTCGCATTTATTTTTTGTCTTTCCATTTCACTGTATATTCTTTATCCACATTTCATATATAACTTTGTATTCTACATAGTAGTGCAACACCACCAGTGCATATGTTCCAATAATTTCTGTTGATTTTTGGCTTTGCTTCATAACGGCTTGTATTTTAAAATAAATTCTTTATTTCAAACAATTTGAATTTGTTATTTTCTTCTGGCATACTGTAGGCGCTTTGTACAACTTTTATTTATTTATTTTTTTCAATTCCATAAAAGGAGTAAAATAGCACTAAGCTACACTGGACATCTTTTTCTTGTTAATTATTCAAACCATTATTCATGTTAAAATCTTCTTTTTACTAAATATTACATTTGTGTCCAAATTTTCTTGTAGTGTTATATTTATTTTTCTCTTCAGTTAAATGAATCTCAGAAATTTACAATGTGTATTGGCTTGAAAAAGAGTATATTAATTTTGTTTTTTCCAGAGACTTGGTCATCCTGCCGACTGCCATATTTATGAAACAGTAATTGCTAGACAAGCAGTATATAGACTTTAATTCCTACCCACCCAGCACCCCTGATCTTCCAGAGTGTTCGATGCCTGTGCTGCAGATAGAGCTTAAACATATCAAAATGAATGGCATACAAATACACTACCGTTCAAAAGTTTGGGGGTCACCCAGACAATTTTGTGTTTTCCATGAAAAATCACACTTATATTTATCAAATGAGTTGCAAAATGACTAGAAAATATAGTCAAGACATTGACAAGGTTAGAAATAATGATTTTTATTTGAAATAATAATTTTCTCCTTCAAACTTTGCTTTCGTCAAAGAATGCTCCATTTGCAGCAATTACAGCATTGCAGACCTTTGGCATTCTAGCTGTTAATTTGCTGAGGTAATTGGGAGAAATTTCACCCCATGCTTCCAGAAGGCCCTCCCACAAGTTGGATTGGCTTGATGGGCACTTCTTGCGTACCATACGGTCAAGCTGCTCCCACAACAGCTCTATGGGGTTGACATCTGGTGACTGCGCTGGCCACTCCATTACAGATAGAATACCAGCTGCCTGCTTCTTCCCTAAATAGTTCTTGCATAATTTGGAGGTCTGCTTTGGGTCATTGTCATGTTGTAGGATGAAATTGGCTCCAATCAAGCGCTGTCCACAGGGTATGGCATGGCGTTGCAAAATGGAGTGATAGCTTCCTTATTCAAAATCCCTTTTACCTTGTACAAATCTCCCACTTTACCAGCACCAAAGCAACCCCAGACCATCACATTACCTCCACCATGCTTGACAGATGGCGTCAGGCACTCTTCCAGCATCTTTTCAGTTCTGCGTCTCACAAATGTTCTTCTGTGTGATCCAAACACCTCAAACTTCGATTCGTCTGTCCATAACACTTTTTCCCAATCTTCCTCTGTCCAATGTCTGTGTGCTTTTGCCCATATTAATCTTTTCCTTTTATTAGCCAGTCTCAGATATGGCTTTTTCTTTGCCACTCTGCCCTGAAGGCCAGCATCCCGGAGTCGCCTCTTCACTGTAGACGTTGATACTGGCATTTTGCGGGTACTATTTAATGAAGCTGCCAGTTGAGGACCTGTGAGGCGTCTAATTCTCAAACTAGAGACTCTAATGTACTTGTCTTGTTGCTCAGTTGTGCAGCGGGGCCTCCCACTTCTCTTTCTACTCTGGTTAGAGCCTGTGTGTGCTGTCCTCTGAAGGGAGTAGTACACACCGTTGTAGGAAATCTTCAGATTCTTGGCAATTTCTCGCATGCCTTCATTTCTAAAAACAAGAATAGACTGTCGAGTTTCACATGAAAGCTCTTTTTCTAGCCATTTTGAGAGTTTAATCAAACCCACAAATGTAATGCTCCAGATTCTCAACTAGCTCAAAGGAAGGTCAGTTTTATAGCTCCTCTAAACAGCAAAACTGTTTACAGCGGTGTTAACATAATGGCACAAGGGTTTTCAAGTGTTTTCTAATCATCCATTAGCCTTCTAACACAGTTAGCAAACTTAATGTACCATTAGAACACTGGAGTGATGGTTGCTGGAAATGGGCCTCTAAACACCTATGTAGATATTGCATTAAAAACCAGACGTTTGCAGCTAGAATAGTCATTTAGCACATTAACAATGTATAGAGTGTATTTCTGATTAATTTAATGTTATCTTCATTGAAAAAAACTGTGCTTTTCTTTCAAAAATAAGGAAATTTCTAAGTGACCCTAAACTTTTGAACGGTAGTGTGTGTATGTATGTGTGTGTATGTATATATATATATATATATATATATATATATATGTATATATATATGTATGTATATATATAATGTGTGTATGTATATATATACATACATATTTATACACACATATATGTGTATATACACACTATATATATATATATATATTCAAAGAAGCCAAGGTCTAAACATGTAGGACCCCTAAATAGTGGTAATTGGTGATGGTTACAGGGGATCAAGAGGAGGCAGAGTTACTAAATAGGAGTTACTAAATAGGTTCTTTAGCTCTGTATATACAACAGAAGAAAGAGCAGCTGATGTAGCCGGTGCCAGTGCTGTTAATACATCAATTAATATACCGAATTGGCTGAATGTAGATATGGTCCAAGCTAAGTTAAATAAAATAAATGTGCACAAGGCCCCGGGACCAGATGGGTTACATCCTAGAGTTCTTAAAGAGCTTAGTTCAGTTATTTCTGTCCCCCTCTTCATAATATTTAGAGATGCTCTATTGACTGGTATAGTGCCAAGGGACTGGCGCAGGGCAAATGTGGTGCCTATTTTCAAAAAGGCCTCTAGGTCTTCCCCGGGTAATTATAGACCAGTAAGCTTAACATCAATTGTGGGGAAAATGTTTGAGGGACTATATACAGGAGTATGTGACAAAAAAATAGTATCATAAGTGACAGCCAGCACAGTTTTACGAAGGACCGAAGTTGTCAAACTAACCTGATCTGTTTTTATGAAGAGGTGAGCAGAAGCCTAGACAGAGGGGCCGCTGTGGATATAGTGTTTTTTGGACTTTGCAAAGGAATTTGACACTGTCCCTCAGACGTCTAATGGGTAAATTAAGGACTATACGTTTAGAAAGTATAGTTTGTAATTGGATTGAGAATTGGCTCAAGGACCGTATCCAGAGAGTTGTGGTCAATGATTCCTACTCTGAATGGTCCCCAGTTATAAGTGGTGTACCCCAGGGTTCCGTGCTGGGAACACTATTATTCAATTTATTTATTAATGATATAGAGGATGGGATTAATAGCACTATTTCTATTTTTACAGATGACACCAAGCTATGTAATATAGTTCAGTCAATGGAAGATGTTCGTGAATTGCAACAGTGTTTGGGCATCCACTTGGCAAATGAGGTTTAATGTAGATAAATGTAACGTTCTGCATCTGGGTACCAACAATCTGAATGCATCATATGTCCTAGGGGGAGCTATGCTGGGAGAGTCACTTCTTGAGAAGGATCTGGGTGTATTTGTAGATCATAAACTAAATAACAGCATGTAATGTCAATCCGCTGCTTCAGAGGCCAGCAAGATATTGTTGTGTATTAAGAGACATGGACTCGCGGGACAGGGATATAATATTACCACTTTACAAAGCATTAGTGCGGCCTCATCTTGAATATGCAGTTCAGTTTTGGGCTTCAGTTCATAGAAAGGAGTTGGAGAGAATACAAAGAGCAACGAAACTAGTAAGGGGCATGGGGAATCTAAGTTATGAGAAAAGATTAATAGAATTAAACCTATTTAGTCTATTTAGTAATTACGGGCCCATAGACTTCTATTGGCCATGGGTACCTTCCCGTTTGCATACGGGAAGGTGCCCGGGCCGTTGAAAAATATAGAGCATGTCCTATTTCAGGCCGTAATTACGGCACGGGCAGGCCCATAGACGTCTATAGGGCTCCTGTAATTACGGGTTGCTACATGTGTGCACCCGTAATTACGGGAGCATTGCTAGGCGACATCAGGGGATTTCAATTTTTGAATAAAGTGAAGCAGAGAAAATGACGTCTGAGCGATCATGTGACCCTTTTAAAGGTTTGGACATGATTGTGACATCCTTTCCAACCCCTCTTTTTTTACGGGTCCCTAAATACGGATGGAATACGGATAACAACGGACCCATATTTACGGGCACGGGTCCATAAATACGGGTTAAAAACGTGTGACAAAGGACCCGTATTTACGGCCATTATTCACGGGAGGGAAAAAATATGGTCGTGTGCATGGGGCCTCAGGGGGGGCATGATTAACTTTTATAAATATATGAATGGTACATACAAAAAATAAAGTGAAATCCTGTTCCATGTAAAACCCCCTCAAAAAACAAGGGGGCACATATGTCTTTTCTCAACTGTACTATGTAAATATATATATATATATATATATATATATATATATATATATTAAAAGTTCTAAAAAAAACTTTGACCATCGACCCCCCCCCCCCCCCCCCCCAAAAAAAGCAATGTAAAAAAAAAACAACCAATTAACATAACTGCTGTCACTGCGTCCGTAAAAATTCCAAACCGCACGGTGAATGCTGTCGAAAAAATTGTTTAGGAAGACAAAAATCAGTTTTTTTCGTCCCCTCATCTCCCACAAAATTTAAAAAAAAAAAAGTATATTGTACCCCAAAATGGTTCCAATAGAAACTACAGCTTGCCCCGCAAAAAATAAGCCCTCATACCGCTCAATCGATGAAAAAGTAAAAACTTTGATTCTCAGAATGTGGCGACACAAAACAAATTTTCGTTTTTTTCCTTGTAAAAGTAGTAAAACATAAAAAAATATATACATTTGGTATCGCTTTAATTGTTTTAACTCGTAGAATAACGTTAACATGTCGTTTTTACCACACAGTGAATGGCGTAAAAACGAAACTCCCCCAAAAATTTAGGAATTGCTGTTTTTCTCGTTAAATCATTCATTGGGGGACACAGCACTATGGGTATATGTCCCTGCCGCTGGAAGGCTGACACTAGGAAAAACGAAAAAAGTTTTGGCCCCCTCTCTTGTTAGACCAAGCTACTCCGTTTTAGCCTAGTGTCCATAGGAGGCAGACATGATCTGCATACAGGTCTAATGCTTTTTTATTATTTTATTTTTATTTATTTCTGTTGCAGGGGGGGGGGGGTGGGTCGTCAGCGTGTACACTAGTCGTACCCCCCTGCGGGCACTGGGTGGATTCTTTTCTCCGCCTTTTAGGTCACCCAGTCCCCAGTGGCCGCAGCAGGAATGCCGGTGAACCCATTATTCAGTGTGACACCACCGAAGGGGTGACCAGGCATGTCCCCGAAGATGCCAGAGGGGTGAGTGCTACGTTTCCCCCTTGGGCGTTTCACCATGTGGCCCTCCTTTGAGGTTCTTCCTCGGGTTACTGCTGCTGGGGCTGTTTATTTCTATGTTGCTGTGCTGGGCCATTTTCTGGGTCCCCCTTTACCTCTCCTGCAAGGATATAGTCTTCGGAACTCCGCTCTGTCCATTTGCTGGATCCCCTTCTGTTTTTCAGCACTCCTGGGCCTCTGTTTTTCAGTCACCTTCAATTTCCTTTCCTTCAGTCTCTGGCTTCTCATTGGTCACAGAGCGAGCTCTAGTCACATGGTCTTGGCTTCCAATCACCTTGCAGAGTGGGCTCGGTTTCCTGTAGGAGCAGTTTTTACTTCTTCCTGTTCCTCAAGCCGCTGGTCTCTTTCTCCTTCTCTTTCTCCTTCTCTTTCTCCTTCTCTTTCTCTTTCTCCTTCTCTTTCTCCTTTTCTCTCTCTCTCTCCTCTCCTTTTCTCTCTCTCTCTCTCTCCTCTCCTTTTCTCTCTCTCTCTCTCCTCTCCTTTTCTCTCTCTCTCTCTCCTCTCCTTTTCTCTCTCTCTCTCTCCTCTCCTTTTCTCTCTCTCTCTCTCCTCTCCTTTTCTCTCTCTCTCTCTCCTCTCCTTTTCTCTCTCTCTCTCTCTCTCTCTCCTCTCCTCTCCTTTTCTCTCACTCTCTCTCTCTCTCTCCTCTCCTTTTGTCTCTCTCTCTCCTTTTGTCTCTCTCTCTCCTTTTGTCTCTCTCTCTCTCTCTCTCTCCTTTTCTCTCTCTCTCCTTTTCTCTCTCCTCTCCTCTCTCCTCTCCTTTTCTCTCTCTCTCTCCTTTTCTCTCTCTCTCTCCTCTCCTTTTCTCTCTCTCTCTCCTCTCCTTTTCTCTCTCTCTCTCTCCTCTCCTTTTCTCTCTCTCTCTCCTCTTCTTTTCTCTCTCTCTCTCCTTTTCTCTCTCTCTCTCTCTCCCCTTTTCTCTCCTTTTCTCTCTCTCTCTCTCTCTCCGGCCCTTCTCCCACTCTAGCTCTGCGGGCATGCCCCGCTAAGGGGCCAGGAAGTTTCATAGGGGATAATCCTCTTGCTCAAGTTCCTCAATGAATAGGGCCACCGCAGGTGAATCTGCTTCTTCCCCTGCTCGTGATATGGCCTCTACTGGGAGTCTTGGCAAGGTACTTCTACATCTCCCGTCATACAGGATCTTCTCCGGGCAGTCAGATATATCCTGCAAATCCCTGAGGACGCTTCTGGCTCATCTCAAGAGGACATCTAATTTCGGCGACAAATGCGTCCCCTTCTAGTTTTCCCGGACATTAAGGGGTTTGGCAAACTCCTTAAATGGCGTGGAAACACCCTGACTGGCCTTTGCCCACATCTAAAAAGATGGATATCATGTTCCACTTTTTGGACGAATGCGTCTTGAAGTGGTCAGCCAGTCCACTAAGGCTAATGTAGTGGCTATACGCCGTGCTTTCTGGATTCGCACCTGGAGTTCCGAACCGGCCTCCAAGAAGACTGTCCTGGCTCTTCCTTTTGCCCAAACCTCATCAGTCCCGATCTGGTTAAACTAATTGCTGATGCTACAGGGGGTAGAAGTACCTTATTTCCTCGGCGTCGCCCAGCCGCCTCTTCCTGATTTCAGCTATTTTGTTCCTTTCGGAACTCCCACTCGCGTCATAGGCAATCTCCCGAGAGGTCTGTCCATATTGGGCCCCGCACCCCTCTTATAGGCCAAGACTGTTATGGCAGCCCTGCCACTGCCCCGAGGACCTCCTCAGCCTGAAGGTTTTTCCTCACAGAGTTACTTCCTCAGGTAGGGAGATGGCTGCTTTCCTTTCATGAGACATGGCTCGCAGGCGTAGAAGATGCCTGGATCCGAGAGGCCGTGTTGACGGAAGATAGATTTTTACTCCCTACTTCCAGGTCTGTTCGTCCTGTCGACGACTCCTCGGTGCCCTGCCTGGGTGCTCGCCTTTATCCGGGCCATCTACACTCCTCCTTCAAGGGGTCCCAGGTCGAGTGGTTCCAGGGCTTCGACTCTAACCTTTTCACCGTCCCAAAAAAGGATGGTTCACTTTGTCCCATCCTTTATCTTTGGCGCCTCAATTGGCATGTCAAGGGCCGCAGATTTTGCATGGAATCTCTGTGCTCAGTCGTGGCATTCTTGGAAATGCACGAGTTTGTGTCTTCAGTCGACATCCAAGATGCTTACGTTTACGTACCCATTGCTCGGTCTCGCCAGTGTTTTCTTTGCTTCTCAGTGGGTTTCGATCAATTCGTGGCACTTCCCTTCGGCTTGGCCGCTGCACCCAGGGAGGTGGTGGTAATCCCGTACTTGGACGACCGCTTGGTGAAGGCCCCCTCCAAACAGGACAATTTGGCCAGTTTTCAGATCATCCTGGACTTCCTTTGCAGTTTTGGGTGGATAGTCAACGAAGTCCTCCCTCATTCCCTCTCAAAGGATAGAGTTCCTGGGCAGTATCTGTGCTGCCTAGGAATTCCCCCTGCCGTATTAGTTTTTGCATGAGGGTTCTTGGGACGATGGTTTCCTCATTCGAGGCAGTTTCGTTCACTCTCGCCCACAGTTGGCGGTTCTTGCTCGCTGGGACAGGTCTCAGGACTCCTTCGATCTTCCGATCTGGCTTCGCTGGTTCGTCGAGAAGTGTTATGGTGGCTGTCCTCCCCGAGCATATCCCTTGGGAAGCTGTTGCCATTCTCTATTATCACGTGATCACGACGGATGCCAGCCTGACGGGTTGGGGGCGGTCTTCGGCCGTCTCATGGTCCTGGGCCAGTTGTCCAGCTCGAAGTGGTCCAGATAAACATCCTGGAACCGAGAGCCATTTTTCTGGTGCTCTTTCATTGGACATCGCTCCTCTCAGGCCTTTCGGTTCGAGTCCAGACAGACAACGCTACGGCAGTTGCATACTTGAATCACCAAGGGGGCACCAGGAGCCGTCCGGTGTGGTAGGAATCCACTCGGTCCCTTCGTTGGGCAGAGCTTCATGTTCCTGGCCCCTTGGCAGGTCACATTCCAGGAGTGGACAACTGGCAGTTGGAAGTGCTTAGACCCAGTAGCGTGGTCCCTTCACCCAACCACACTTTACCGTCTCTGCCTTCACTGGGGCACTCTGCCCAGCTTATGTTGCCAGAGCGAGGGACCCTCGCGCCTTAGTGGGCCAATGCACTGGTTTTTCCTTGGTCGGATTTCAGCCTTATCTACCTCTTCCCTTCCTGCCTTGAGTCCTCAAGAAATTCAGGAAGGCTGGGGTTCCAGCCATTCGGGTTGCTCCAGATTGGCCCTGCAGGGAGTGGTACGCGGATCTCATCTTTCTGCTCGCAGACACGCCTTGACCCCTCCCTCAATGGCACGAACCTCCTTTCCCAAGGTCCTCTGTTCCACCCTGCTTTACCTTGACTGTGTTTGACGGCGTGGCTGTTGAAGCCGCGGTTCTAAGGTTTTGTAGTTTCTCTGAATTGGTCATTCAGACCATGGTAAAGGCTTGGAAGCCTAAATCACAGAGGATCTACCACCGCATGTTGCAGGTATATTTTAGGTGGTGTGAGCTTTAACACTTCCACCCACTTTGCTGTTCTACTCTGGGCAACATGTCCTTCCTTCTGGCAGGCATAGGCCAGGGAATTTGTCTGGCGACACTGAAGGGTCAGATTTCTGCCCTGTCCATTTTTAGTTTTTTCAGAGCACGCTGGCTTTCCGTGCTCCAATTAAGATGTTGTTGCAGGGGGGGGGGGGGTCGCCCATTATGCTCCTCCGTACCATCCTCCAAAGCCCTTGGTCCTTGACCCTCTTCAGTCGTCACCGTTTCAACTTATGCGGGAGGTCTCGCCCCATGTCTTGTCCTGGAAGGTTGCCTTTCTGGTGGCCCTCGCTTCAATCCGCAGGGTGACTGAATTGGCAGCTTTATCTTGCAGACCCCCCCTTCATGGTCTTCCATAAGGACATGGTGGTACTTCGGCCAGTTCCGTCCTTCCTTCCCAAAGTGGTGTCTTCTTTCCACCTCAATTGTTCTGCCTTTTGTTCTGTCCTAGCCCCCTCTTTAGAGGGAGTGTTCTCTGCACCGGCTAGACGTGGTCCAGGCACTGCGTAACCGAAAGATTCAGAGTCTTTTTGCCGCTCGGACTCTCTTTTTGTGGTTCCAGAGGGCCCACACAAGGGCGGGTCGACCTCTAAGGCCTCCATTTCCTACTCTGCTAAGGGTAGGGTCACTGCCCACTCTACACCGGCGGTTGCTGGTGCGTCTTGGCCGATTAGGCTTCTGTCTCTCAGGTTTGTAAGGCTGCAACCTGGGCCTCGGGTCATACCTTTTATGAGGTTTTATCAGATCCATTTACTGGCTTCTGCTGATGCAATTTTGGGTCGTATGGTGTTGCAGGCAGCTGTGAGTTAGCCTGTTTGCATGGCGGTGTTTTTTTCTGCCCACCCCCAGGGACTGCTCTGGGACGTCCCATGGTGCTGTATCCCCCAATGAATGATTTAACGAGAAAATTGGATTTTTATACTCGCTGTAAAATCCCTTTTTCGTTGAATTCATTGGGGGACACAGATCCCACCATTTTTTTCCTTTTGTGGATTGTTCTTTTTTTCCCAGGTGTTTTTTTTTTTTTTTTTTCCCCGGGTACGGAACGTGTTAATGTTTTCTTTTGTTTTATACTCTCCTACTGCTCTTGATACAAACTGAGTAACTTGGTGTAACAGAAGAGGGTATAGCCCACTGGGTGGAGCCAACACTTTCTTAGTTTTTCCTAGTGTCGGCCTCCTAGTGGCAGGGGCATTGTGCTGTGTCCCCCAATGAATACAACTAGAAAGGGATTTTACAGTGAGTACAAAAAACTTTTTTTTTCCCATTCCATCCCACAAGTATTTTTTCATGTAACCATTTATTGTACCATGCAAAGTACTAGGAAACTGGGAAAAAAATCGAACACGCCCTGCAAAAGTAAAGTCCCCATACGGCTTTGTCGACAGAAAAATAAAAACGTTATGGCTTTTGGAACGTGGGGAGGAATAAATACAAATCAGAAAAATGGCTGCGGTGGGAAGGGTTTAACCCCTTCCTGACATTTGAAATATCCATACGTCCTAGCCGGGTAGGGGAATTTTGGTACGGGCTCATGGAGTGAACCCGCTCCATATGATTCGCGATCCCGCTCGTTTAATCCGTTAAATGTTGCGGTCAATAGCGACCGCGGCATTTAAATCGGTAGTAAGAGGTCGCGACCCACCTCTAGCAGCTCATCGCTCCCCCCGCAATGCAATCGGGGGGTGGCGATGGTTGCTATGGCTGCCTGGGGGTATAATGAAGGCCCCCAGGTCCACCATCTTTGTGCTCCTACTAAGCCTGTCAGAAAGACTATATACTGCAGTATATAGTGCAAGCAAACGATCGCTGGTTGAAGTCCCCTAGGGGGGACTAATAAAAAAATGTTAAATAATAAAAAATAAAAAAAATTACAAGTTACCAAAAAAAAACAACCTTTCTCCCATTTTACCTCTAGAGCATAGTAAAATAAAAAAAAAAGCATAATTGGTATTGCTGCATCCGTAAAAGTCGAAACTATTACAATATAGCATTATTTAACCCGCATAGTGTACGCCGTAAAATAAAAAAAAATTGTAAACGCCTTAATCGCAATTTTTTGGTCACCTCACAAAATGGATCAAAACGTGGCATGTACCCCAAAATGGTATCATTAAAAACTACAACTTATCCACAAAAAATAAGCCCTCATACCACTTAATTGAAGGAAAAATAGAAAAGTTATGGCTCTCAGAATTTGGCGACACAAAATACATTTTATTTTCCACAGTTTTTTTACTTCTAAAAGTAGTAAAATATGGAAAAAACTATATATTTGATATCGCCATAATCGTATTGACGCGCAGAATAAAGTTTACATGTTGTTTTAATTGCACAGTGAATTCCGTAAAAACGAAGTGCAAAAAAAATGGAGGAATCGCAGTTTTTTTCATTTTCTACCCCACAAATAATTTTTTCCCTGTTTCCTAGTACATTATATGGCACAATAAATGGTGCTACAAAAAACTACAACTCGTCCCACAAAAATCAAGCCCTCATAGTACTATATCGACGGAAAAATAAAAAAAGTTATGGCTTTTGGAAGGTGGGGAGGAAAAAAACGAAAATTAAAATCTGAAAGTTGTTTACAACGGGAAGGGGTTAAGGAATTAGTTGGCTCAGGATTTTGCAGCTATGAAGATCAATAAAATTATGTTCAAGATGTATCCAGATTTCTAAACTGCATTAGCATCAACATTATTCTCCAATTTGGTTCTTTTTTGGTAAAAACTTGTGGGAACTGAATAAGAATATATCCTGAATAAATACAATCCAAATGTATGAATGTATTTTCTAATTTAAAAAAATAAGCTCCATTGTGAAAGAAGAAAAAATATCTGCCCTGCTTATTAGGGTATGTGCACACACACTAATTACGTCCATAATTGACGGACGTATTTCGGCCGCAAGTCCCGGACCGAACACAGTGCAGGGAGCCGGGCTCCTAGCATCATAGTTATATACGATGCTAGGAGTCCCTGCCTTGCTGCAGGACAACTGTCCCGTAGTATAATCATGTTTACAGTACGGGACAGTTGTCCTGCAGCGAGGCAGGGACTCCTAGCATCGTACATTAGTATGATGCTAGGAGCCCGGCTCCCTGCACTGTGTTCGGTCCGGGACTTGCGGCCGAAATACGTCCGTCAATTACGGACGTAATTAGTGTGTGTGCACATACCCTTAGTTGTGCAAATGTGTCATGTAATTCATACTACAATGTTATGTTTAGTGTCAATTTAGGGTGATACAGTTCCCCTTACAGTGCGCTGCTTCTAGTTTGGGAAAAGCGTTCATTGTGTTTTGGAAAATTAACCACATACAAAGTTAACCCAACACAAAGTTAACCCAACATAGTTTATAAAGAGATCTTATCAAAATGCTGCAGCCCAGTGGCAAAGAAATAATTGAAAATAGAAAACTATTGTATATTCCAATATATTAAATTAGGAGGACAGCTCTATTCTCAATTAGTTTAACATTATTTTGCTATAAAGAGGATTACAAATCTTTTTATCAGGATAAAATGGTAAAAAAGGAGATACTCCAGCACGCAGTGTCCAGTAAAATACAAGTTGCTTTATTACTTACATGCCAAAAAACAAGTAATATGACTGACGCGTTTCGGACAGACGTCATTGTCTTAGTAGAATGGTGTAATTGAAAGCGTCATGCAGTTGGGAACCTGAGACGCATAGATTCAGTAATGTTTCTATGTAGATTTGTCTTGCACAGACTGCTATCCTCTTCAGAACAGTGAAAACCAGTAGAGCCTGATGCCATAGTCCCAAGCACGTAGGCCGTGGTGACGGGACTGTGCACAGTTCTGCCATGAAAACATGGAACTTATCCATGTTGGTCAAGAAAAGGACTGTACAACTGGTGGTGGACTTGAGGATTCAGCAACTATGGTGCCCAGTCTAAAGAAATAATACCAAGTAAAAAAAAACACAGCTGCTTTAATATCCTACCAAGACATTCTTTATTGTCAGATATTAAATAGTTAAACAGTTGACTAACTTTCATTTTAAATTACAGCTATATACAGTCACTGCTCTTCAATATCATCTACTAACATGGTGTGCAAAGAGGATTTTCAACATAAAACTGAAAAATGGTCATAGTTGTTGTTTACATATGAATTTTTCTCTTTTGTTGTGGTAGCCATTTTAAAAAAATGGACGACAGGAAATGCAGCCATATTTGCTTCTCCACAATTATTGTTCATGACAAAGGGACAGGTAGTTGTCCGATACTGAGAATTCAAAACTGACAACCAATATGGCTGCAAAACTGACTGCTGCAACAGAATGGTAAAGATGCCAAGATCTCTGTACAAAAACCCCAAATCAACTAACTTTGGCTACTATGGTAATTTTTTATGTTTTGAGTGGAAATTCTATTTAAGCTACATATACAAGGGCGTTATTAAAATAAAGAAATAATCTCATGTAAAAATTGAGGAAAATTAAATTATTCATGTCGTTTTCTATGAGCCAATGTCCTAACTGTACATGAAAACCGTTTTAGGGTATGTGCACATAAGGTGGATTAGCTGCCGGTTTTCCGCAACGTATTTAATTGCGGAAAATAAGCAGAGTATTACAGTAGCAGCAAAGTGTATGAGATTTGGGACAATTCTCATTCACATACAGAAAAAATCAATTGAGAAAACGTGCTTAAAGAGGCTCTGTCACCAGATTTTGCAACCCCTATCTGCTATTGCAGCAGATCGGCGCTGCAATGTAGATTACAGTAACGTTTTTATTTTTAAAAAACGAGCATTTTTGGCCAAGTTATGACCATTTTTGTAGTTATGCAAATGAGGCTTGCAAAAGTCCAAGTGGGTGTGTTTAAAAGTAAAAGTCCAAGTGGGCGTGTATTATGTGCGTACATCGGGGCGTTTTTAATACTTTTACTAGCTGGGCGCTCTGACGAGAAGTATCATCCACTTCTCTTCAGAACGCCCAGCTTCTGACAGTGCAGATCTGTGACGTCACTCACAGGTCCTGCATCGTGTCGGCCACATCGGCACCAGAGGCTACAGTTGATTCTGCAGCAGCATCAGCGTTTGCAGGTAAGATCGACTTACCTGCAAACGCTGATGCTGCTGCAGAATCAACTGTAGCCTCTGGTGCCGATGTGGCCGACACGAATGGTCATAACTGGTCAAAAATGGTCATAACTTGGCCAAAAATGCTTGTTTTTTAAAAATAAAAACGTTACTGTAATCTACATTGCAGCGCCTATCTGCTGCAATAGCAGATAGGGGTTGCAAAATCTGGTGACAGAGCCTCTTTAAATTGACCTGCGGTGCAGATTTTTATTCCGCTGCATGTCAATTTATGCTGTGGAAGCGTTGCATTTTTGTGACAGATTTTCCCTATTAGGGTCATTGGGAGGTAAAAATCCGTAGCAAATAGCAAATGTTGCGATTTTTGCTGCAGAAAGAAAAATCTCAAATATAAAAAAAGATGAAACCTTTTTTCTGTTTAAATTTAATTTAAAAAAAGTCAAAACCCCCTGGCATTGCCTTTGAGACGACACCTGGTTTCTCCAGCTGTTCTCTGTGCTGCTGGCCTCCTGGGATGACTTTTCATCCCATGTGACTGCTGCAGCCAATCACAGGCTGTAGCAGTCACATGGGCTGCAGCGTCATTACTGGAGGTCGGGCTGCACAGTGACCAGATGTGGGAAGCAGGGACGCGTTGCCATAACAACGCTAGCGAGATGAGTATTGTGTTTTTTCCCTTGGCATTACTTTTCAGAGGGACCATTTTGCATGAAAATCTGCACCACAATTCGGTACGATCTTTCGCCTGGAATTTCCTGCGGGTTCTAGGTTCAATATGCTGCGTACTTTTCCGCAGCGTATCTGACCTGTGTGAACATACCCTTAAACTTATTCTAAAATATTCAATGTTTCAAATCCATTAAATAGATACATAGAATGGACTTAGGAAAGCTTAAGTGATTTTATCTATTTTTTTTCTTGGTGTAAGTGAAAATTCCTGATCTGTCTGTATCGTCATCGTTTGTTATAGCACTCTTGACATCGTAGATTCCCTAGCTATAATTCTCCCTTTCATGGGCTTCTTGCATCAAGGCTACAAAGTAAACTACAAAGCCAACTTCTAACTATGTATTTATTTTCTCTTGTAGAGAATTGAAAATGGGAGATTTGCCAAATCTAAATATTTTGCACACGCAATGGTGAATAACACAGATTTATTAATGGTGATGAAAAGGTATGTAACAAGCTCTGGTTGTGTGTGAATTATAGAGGCATATTCTAAAGACAGAAGTGCTATATCCCATTCGTAGTGTAGCGGTTCAGTTCCTAAAGTTTAGCCAACAATCTCATCACAAATAACTGAGTTTTGTACTTTTGACAACGCTTTTGTTAAATAAACCACGTTATATCAGGGGTTGGCTCACTTAGTTGCCACGGCATGGGTGGAGTGAGCAGTTGCAGCAGCGCACTTTTTATATATGGATAAAAACGATACGGCTCTTTTCTTCCAGCGGAATCCTCTTTGTTACAAAGGGTACTTTTGGACAGCTAACTTGTGAATGGCAGTATAATTTTGATGAGTTTATTAAAGAACCAGTCATTGTGAGCGGGAGAAGATTACGAATTGAGGCAAAGGTACTATAAGATTATTTTCTTTATACAACACTTATAAAACACTCGTAAAAGGGTTGAATTAGATTAGAAAAAAAAGATCTGCTTGTTTTCTAGCAATAGCTTTGCATTGCAGCTCATCTCCATTTATGTCAATGGGGATGAGCTGCAATACCAGACACAGCTCATGGACAAGATCGATAAGTTATCCAGGTTTTTCACAACTTTCATATGGCAGCTAAAGACTATTTCATATTCACTCCCTTTGAATGTAAGTCTATATTGTGCCACTTGTCATTATGCCACTTCTGTTCTATCATCAAAGCCAAAAGAAGGTTGTTTACATCCATGGGGAATAGATTATTTGTGCAGCATGAACTACATGCAACGGGTGTATCCTGGGTGTTCTCTCAAATGGCAAGAAGGTAGCGGAACAGGCTGCACCGTTGAGATAGATCTGGCTCTTTGGTTAAACTTGATCGAGCCCCCTACATAGAATGTTTATTTATACAACACTCAGTTAAAACATTGGCTGGATATGCGTAGTGATTTTCTGGCAAAACTTTATCCAGGATGATGTATTGTAAAGTGAAATTTCCAAATAAGAAGTGGCGCCTGTTTACTGTACAACCTGTTCTTTGAACATCAAAAGCTTAAAGTGGATGAAAATTCCAGAAATGAATGCAAACACTGAGACTTTGCTTCCCCTAAGCAGTGGCCAGAACTGGAGTATGTATTACAAGGAGATGCAGGGCAGACTATTTAGGCGCAATGTGGATTAAACCCATGAGTCTGTTTCTTACAGCTGAAATTGTTTATCCTGCAGGAACGAGTAAAATCTGTTTTTCATGCCAAAGAGTTTGGAAAAATAATCAATTTTAAAACTCCAGATGATGCCAAGGTAAATACAATATATTAGTTACTGTATTCACTGTGGAGGTTCTTAATGGATTAATTAGTATTGATTCAGAAAGTAGCAAGGCTGCCGTTATATTTTGGATAAATAGCAAAGCTACAATAGCAAAGCCTCTGCATTTATAGTGTGAATGCTTTAATGTAGGTCACCATGCACACAGAGTCCTGTACACATCACAGTGTAATTAGGAACAATGGGGTTGCCCCATGCAACCAATCAGATTTCAAAATTAGGGTATGTTCACACGGCTTATTTTCGGGACGAAAAATCGGAAGCAGAACGCTTCCAAACATCTGCCCAAAAACGGCGTTCTGTTCCGACGGGCCGTTTTTCCACAAATGTCACAATGTGCATGTCACTTCTTCAGACGTTTTTGGAGCCATTTTTTATTGACTCTAGAAAAACCGCTCCAAAAACGGCCGTAAAAAAACGCAGCAAAAAACGCGAGTTGCTAAAGTCTGAAAATAAGGAGCTGTTTTCCCTTGAAAAAAAGCTCTGTATTTTCAGATGGTTTTTTGCTAAGCGTGTGAACATAGCCTTAATGTAAAAGTTGCAAAAAAAATAAAAAATACCAAAAAAACAACAAAACTATAATTGCGTTGACGATGTGATTTGAGCAAATCTTATCCACGTGCTGCTAAACATTTTTTTGCAACGGAAATCAGAGCATACTGCAGATTTTCAAATCCGCAGCATGCTCATTCTATTACAGATGTTAACAGCAGATTTCACTCTTTAGGGTATGTTCACACGGCCTATTTACGGACGTAATTCGGGCGTTTTTGCCCCGAATTACGTCCGAAAATAGCGCCTCAATAGCGCTGACAAACATCTGCCCATTGAAAGCAATGGACAGACGTTTGTCTGTTCACACGAGGCGTAATTTACGCGCCGCTGTCAAATGACGGCGCGTAAATAGACGCCCGCGTCAAAGAAGTGACCTGTCACTTCTTTGGCCGTAATTGGAGCCGTTATTCATTGACTCCAATGAATAGCAGCGCTAATTACGGCCGTAATGGACGCGACGTTCAAGCGCCTGCACATGCCGGTACGGCTGAAATTACGGGGATGTTTTCAGGCTGAAACATCCCCGTAATTTCCGCCGTTACGGACGCCCTCGTGTGAACATACCCTAACAATGTAGAAGGGGTGAAATACGCAGAGAATACATGCAGATTTAGCTAAAAATCCCCTACGTGTGTGGGTACCATAAATGTAGTGTCCTAATATACGCAAGTATAGTTTGTGCTAGAGTAATTCACAGTCATTAGTATGGCAGTTGTGTTGTGCTTCAATACACAGGGCAGTTATTATACCTTCCTTAGCGTTCCTAGTTTAGCAGGACAAAATACATTTCACCAGCAATTAAAAATTTTTAATTTATTAATAAATTGATAACTGGGTGTTTGTCACCAGTTGGGGGGGGGGGGCTCCCCACACAGACTGACAAAGTCCAATCAGTGCTAACAGAGTGAAACTTCATAAGGACGCACCCCTTTGACAAGGGGAATGGTAATACCTAGTTGTCAATTTATTCATACATTTCGGGTTCACATGTAGCGTAAATACTGTGGATTTTCCGTAGCATAATACAGTAGCAGAAAAGTGGAGGAAAAGCAGCTATTCCGGCGCAAAAAATGCAAATCAGAAAAAAAATAATCTTATACTTACCTAGAATTCTGTGTTTTTGTCGAGGCCGGCTTCCTGGGATGACGTTTCATCCCATGTGACTGCTGCAGCCAATCACAGACTGCAGCGGTCACATGAGATGAAATGTCATCCCAGGAGGCTGGCCTTAAGCACGGCAGAGGGACGCGTCGCCATCGCTACGTAAGTGCAGTTTTCCGCAATGGACATTCCAGCTTGAAAAACGGCACCACGATTTGGTGTGGTTTTCCGGATATAGAATTACCTGCGGCGCCCAGGGTGTGTTTTGACGTGGCGTGTCCGCCCTGTGTGACCATAGCCTTCTAGTAGAAATGACATACAAATAGCACACTGCAGAGTTCTTACAAAATTTCATAAAAAAATACAAGTATTAACTAAAACAGACTTGTCAGAAAAGGTGACAGGTCCTCTTTAACATCATGCAAGTATTATCTCACAATATTACAATGATGCATTAGGGCTGGCACTAGCACAGCAAAGATTGCCATGTAAGCTTATTAAAATGGATCCTCTAAATCTAGAATTTGAAGAAGTTGTCCAGGATTAGAAAAACATGGGCTGCTTTCTTCAAGAAACACTACCACACTTGTCCACAGGTATGTATCTGGTACTGCAGCTCAACTCCTTATAGGTGAATGGGTCCAAGCTGCAATATCACACACAATCCTGGAAGAAAGCAGCCAATGTTTTTCTAATCCTGCACAACCCCTTTAAGATAACTCACACTTGGAAGAATGTAACACCGCACTCGCCGCAATGTAGCATTAGTTTGCTTTATTCAATAGTTTAGCAGGAGACATGAGAGCCATTACAGGGACTGACCTTAAGATGAGCAATACCATTTATAGAATTTTATTATCAATATAAAAAGTATGATTTCTCATGTGTAATGTTATTCATATGTATACAAATTGAAAAAAGGCATTCCACGGTACTCGCCATTCAGTAAATCACTCTTCTTGATAGCCTGAATGTGGAGCATAAGCCTACGCCTGTTTCGTGTGTACCCAGGCCGTAGGCTTCTGCTCCATGGAAGCTTGCCTCAATTTTTTTCGGCAGATTGCTGTGCCAGGGTTGCTGAGTTCGTGTGTGTGTGTGTGTGTGTGTGTGTGTGTGTGTGTGTGTGGTGAGTGAGTTGAGATCTGAAATAATTGTGGTATTGTAGAAAACAGTGGCGGCTTCTGTCATGAAGTCAAGATACTGGCAGAAGAGAGTCAGAGTGTGTGAATATCAAGACATTTAAAGAGGCTCTGTCACCAAATTCTCAAACCCCTATCTCCTATTGCATGTGATCGGCGCTGCAATGTAGATAACAGTAACGTTTTTTTTTTGTTTTTTTTAAAACGTTCATTTTTGGCCAAGTTATGAGCTATTTTATATATATATATGCAAATGGGGTTTGAAATGGACAACTGGGCGTTTTTTTTTCCGTTATGTCCAACTGGGCGTGTATTGTGTTTTTAACTGGGCGTGTTTACGTGTATGACGCTGACCAATCAGTGACCAGTCAGCATCATACACTCATCTCCATTGATTTACACAGCAGCGATGTGCAGCCACATACACAGAGATTAACGTTAATCAAGTGTCCTGATAATGAATACACATGAAATCCAGCCTGGACGTCATGTGTATTCAGAATCCTGACACTTCTGACTCTTTTCTGTGAGATTCCAGCAAGTGAAACAAAATCTCGTTTACCTCCGTAATATGTAATGTAAGTTATAATATTTATACATTTCTTTTTTACAGTGGATTCTTTCCAAATTGGAAGAAGTTCGAGATCTTCAACTAAGAGATACATAATAATAATAAATGTCTACTTCTATAAACCACGCAGGGTGCAGTTTCAGGAGCTAAAGATCCACACCATCTTTTGTTCAACAATTCAAGAGATCACGCAGCTCTTTTTACAAGATTAAATTCTGATGTAAAGCTGGTACATTTTTCTTTTTTTCTATGTACAGTATACATATTGCACAGCTAGTACTATAGGTTGGTTTTTGACAGTGCAATTACTTCAACTAGATGTTACTCTCACACTACTGTATATAAAAATATTACAATCTATATGTATAGCCAGAGATATAGAACTATGGGCATAAAACCTTATCACCATTTTAATTGAGGATTGTGCAGTGTAAACTATATTCCATTATTACTAAGACACAAAAAAAAGAGCGGTTAACTTATTTAAAAAGTAAAATGTATTATTAGGTAGTGTTTACTGGCACGATGGAACACACCGCTTTACTGACCTCCTATTTTGGGGCTAATTGAATACTCCTATGCATGGGATGTTCACATGAGTAATGACAATACACGTCTGCTTGAATCAGGCAGACAGTAAATTGAACAGTTTGGGTCCACTGATTGTATTGCTGCCTTAATAAAGGTTCCTTTCTATAATTGATATCACGTTACTGAGCTCCATACAACATTTACCGTTAATCTCTGGTTACAGGTATAGTATATGAATGATCAATTTAGCAGCCAAACTTATAGGTAGATATCCTAAGATTAGAAACTATGGATTCGAAGCACTCTGGTTTCTTGAGCATACGTCGCCAGCTACTGCAGACCACATGTTATTGTTGGAACCCTGCTGCCAATCTAGTGATTGATTGGTTAGGTCGGAAACTGGTGCAAACATGCTGAATTCTATTCATTTGCCTTTTTTTTTTAACAACATAATTTTATATAATTTCATCCATGCAAAAGCTATGCTGGCAAGTGTGACACAATAAATGCAATAAACATTTGGAAGTTTCAACCAGAAATAACATTTTCGTTTTGGATCAGTTTGTCTCATCATCTAATTTATTTTACTTGTGTATGTATATTTGCACTCAGAAAAAAAATCAAACCTCTCCCTTGTTTACTGTTTTTACCTAGTCTGCAACCTCCCTCAAATTTTGATTTCCATATTTATCAACCTGCCACCTGCTTATCTCATTTTTTGGTTTTATGATACAAGACCAAGTTGGTCCTTCAATAAATATTTTGCAGTGTTTATGAAATCCAAATCATGCGCAGTATTAATGTTCTTGAATATACCTGTCATTCAATTATGTCTCATTGACTAAGCAATCTGCAAGAAAATGCAAACGCCAAATTCACTAGAATGTCTCGACAGCACAGAGGTATGAGGTGCTGTGTGTGTGTGTGTGTGTGTGTGTGTGTGTGTGTGTATATATATATATATATATATATATATATATATATGTATATACGTGTGTGTGTGTGTGTGTATATATGCCTTTGGCAGCTATATATATATATATATATTATACAAAAAACGAGACTAGAAGCAGCACTCAGCAAAAATGTGAATTTATTCACCCAACACAGCTGTGTTGGGTGAATAAATTCACATTTTTGCTGAGTGCTGCTTCTAGTCTCGTTTCTTGGATATATGCATGAAGAGCATGTCACTCCTTATCTTTGAAGCTAGCACCAACCGTTTTCTTGGATATTTACGCAGTTTTGCTGTATGTGTGTGTATATATATATATATATATATGCGCATGTATGTAAATTTGGTTTAGTTGCTCAAATGGCTGTTTGTAGTGTGGAGTACAGAAAGCAGATTCACAGTTTAGCCGTAGGTATATACAGTAACAGTATATACAGTTAGATCCAGAATTATTTGGACAGTGACACAATGTTCATGATTTGGGCTCTGCTGCCACCACATTTGATTTGTAATGAAACAACTGAGATGCAATTGAAGTGTAGACTTTCAGGTTTAATTCAAGGGGTTGAACAAAAATGTGAAACGTTTAGGAATTGCAAACATTTTTCTACACAGCCTCCTCATTTCAGGGGCTCAAAAGTAAATGGACAAATTAACATTACCATAAATAAAATGTTGTTTTTTTAAATACTTTGTAGAGAATCCTTTGCAGGCAATGACGGCCTGAAGTCTGTAACCCATGGACATCACCCAACGCTGGGTTTACTCCTTTGTGATGCTTTGCCAGGCCTTTACTGCCGCTGTCTTCATTTGTTGCTTGTTTGTAGGTCTTTCTGCCTTAAGTTTTGTCTTAAAGAGGCTCTGTCACCAGATTTTGCAACCCCTATCTGCTATTGCAGCAGATAGGCGCTGCAATGTAGATTACAGTAACGTTTTTATTTTTAAAAAACGAGCATTTTTGGCCAAGTTATGACCATTTTCGTATTTATGCAAATGAGGCTTGCAAAAGTACAACTGGGCGTGTTGAAAAGTAAAAGTACAACTGGGCGTGTATTATGTGCGTACATCGGGGCGTGTTTACTACTTTTAATAGCTGGGCGTTCTGAAGAGAAGTATCATCCACTTCTCTTCAGAACGCCCAGCTTCTGGCAGTGCAGATCTGTGACGTCACTCACAGGTCCTGCATCGTCACTCACAGGTCCTGCATCGTGTCGGCACCAGAGGCTACAGATGATTCTGCAGCAGCATCGGCGTTTGCAGGTAAGTCGATGTAGCTACTTACCTGCAAACGCTGATGCTGCTGCAGAATCATCTGTAGCCTCTGGTGCCGACACGATGCAGGACCTGTGAGTGACGTCACAGATCTGCACTGCCAGAAGCTGGGCGTTCTGAAGAGAAGTGGATGATACTTCTCTTCAGAACGCCCAGCTAGTAAAAGTAGTAAACACGCCCCGATGTACGCACATAATACACGCCCAGTTGTACTTTTACTTTTCAACACGCCCAGTTGTACTTTTGCAAGCCTCATTTGCATAAATACGAAAATGGTCATAACTTGGCCAAAAATGCTAGTTTTTTAAAAATAAAAACGTTACTGTAATCTACATTGCAGCGCCTATCTGCTGCAATAGCAGATAGGGGTTGCAAAATCTGGTGACAGAGCCTCTTTAAGCAAGTGAAATGCAGCTCGATCAGGTGAGATCTGGTGATTGACTTGGCCATTGCAGAATATTCCACTTCTTTGCCTTAAAAAACTCTTGGGTTGCTTTTGCAGTATGTTTTGGGTCATTGTACATCTGTACTGTGAAGCGACGTCCAATCAACCTTGCTGCATTTGGTTGAATCTGAGCAGAAAGTATATCCCTGAACACTTCAGAATTCATCCGGCTGCTTCTGTCTTCAGTCACATCATCAATAAACCGTAGTGACCCAGTGCCTTTGGCAGCCATGCATGCCCATGCCATCACACTGCCTCCACCATGTTTTACAGAGGATATGGTGTGCTTTGGATCATGAGCCGTTACAAGCCTTCTTCATACTTTCTTCATCCCATCATTCTGGTACAGGTTGATCTTCGTTTCATGCTGTTTCAGAACTGGGCTGGCTTCTTTACATGTTTGGTAAAGTCTAATCTGGCCTTTCTATTTTTGAGGCTGATTAATGGTTTGCACCTTGTGGTGAACCCTCTGTATTTGCTCTCATGACGTTTTTTTTTCACCATGGAAAGGATTCTGCGATCATCCACCACTGTTGTTTCCCGTGGACGTCCAGGCCTTTTGGGGTTCACGAGATCACCAGTGCGCTCTTTTTCTTCAAGAATGTACCAAACTGTTCATTTGGCTACTCCTAACATTTGTGCTATCTTTCTAATGGATTTCTTCATTTTTTTCAGCCTAACGATGGTCTGTTTCACTTGCATTGAGAGCTCCTTTGACCTCCTGTTGTGGGTTCACAGCAACAGCTTCCAAATGCAAATGCCACACCTGGAATCAACTCCAGACCTTTTACCTGCTTAATTGATGATGGATTAACTAGGGAATAGCCCATGCAGCCCATTAAATAGCTTTTGAGATAATTGTCCAATTATCTTTGGTCCCTTGAAAAAGAGGCCACTACATATTAAAGAGCTGTAATTCCTAAACCCTTCCTCAAATTAGGATGTGAATACCCTCAAATTAAAGCTGAGAGTCTGCACTTTAAGCCCATATTGATTTATATAACTGAATATTCAATATGTTGTGATAAACCGCTAAAACGGCAAAACTTGTGTCACTGTCCAAATAATTCTGGACCTAACTGTAGAATACTGAGCCCATTCTAGACGCACATAGCAGGAATATCTGTACAGTGCGCACTTTGTGCTTTTCATAAAGGAAGTCCAGTATGTTTCAATTAGCTTGAAAAGATGGGTTCATCTCCACTATTCAGCTGTGGTATTAGGATTAAGTCAAACAGCGCTTTGTGCTTTTGAAAGGTTCAATTTAACAATCTATTGTACACACTAAGTTTTAAATTATTTGATTTTGAATTATGATCTGTCTCATTATTATGCAGCACATGATAGGGTACGGTCTCCGAGGAGGGAAAATAATTTACACAGAGGAAAATGCCAACAATTTTATCATTAAAAAACTTACAAGCCATGCGCCAAATTTTCACACAGATGAAAGTAAATTTGTTAGTACTAATATTTGAAACATGCTTACTTAAACGCTTTGAAGACTTTGTTTTAGTAAAAAAAAAAACTTATAGTGTTTAGTGCAGCTTTGTAACTCTTTTCTATTAAAAAAGAAGTTTCACTTTTTGAGATACAACTTCTATGTATCCTGGATACATTGACGCTGCGTCTTGCGCTGAAACCCAAATCAGTCAGGTCTGCGGGACTGAATGCTTCTGTGACAGCGGGTCCTGGATCCTGCTGTTATTTATCACATCTAAGTTCATGAACTTAGATGTGATGGATAACAGCTGGATCCTGCGTGTCAGACATGCAGGACCCGTTCTCCACCGATTTATAAAGTGATGGCATATCCTAGTGTTTATTACTTAATTGATCCCCATACTTTTACATAAGGGAAATGCATGCACAGCTTATTATAAACTGCTGATCAATATTGTCCCTTAAAGCGGTATTCCCATCCCAGACATTTATGGCATATCCACAGGATATGACATGAAATGTGTGAGAGATGCAGGTCCTAGCTCTGGGACCCGCACCTGTCTCCGGAACGGGGTCTGCTGACCCATGTCCTATCCTCTTTCTCGGCGGCCAGGAGTGCGGAAACTGCTAAATTCACTGAGCTACACTGTTTCCGGAACTCCCATTTGCTTCTATAGTGGTTCCGGAAACCGCATAGAAAAACGCCTTATGAGGTGGCAGGGTTTTCCGTAAACATCCAAACTCATTAGCGGAGCCTAGCGACAGCGGCATGACTATGGTCAGGTGGCCCCGTTTTAAAGAGGTACAGGTCCCAGAAGTGGGCACCACATCTATCGGACATTTAAGGCATATCTTGTGGATATGACACAAATGTCCAAGATGGGAATACCCCTATAAGTTCTGTGTGTGTGATCAGCCTCACTTGTCCTTTTTACAAGTCCGATAATAAGTATATATTTAGGAATTGCTGTGGATAAAATTACTTAATTGTATCTGGAGAACTTTTTTAGTTTGTTTAGCAAAAAAGCAAGAAAATCTAGCTAAAAAAAAAATTGAGAATAGGCCATTAGTTTGAAAAATAAATAAATAAATATTTAATTAGTCGCCCAGCTCTATGTCAATTGTTATATTCCTGGCACTGAAAATGACTAGGTATCCATAAATCAGAACAAAAAAAAACAATGTGTTCTTCATTTTTCTTGATCAAATTTAAAGATGTCAGCAACAGAACCAGCATATGAAAAACAAGGATGGAACAAATTCCCCAATATTGGGTGGTGCACGCAGCAAAAACAACTTATCCAAAGTAAAAATAAGAGGAACTGCAGCACTCCAGTATTCCAAAAAGTGTTGGTATTTATTCACCAAGCATATACCGGTAAACTTGCAACATTCTCATAGGGTCTTTATCAAGCATATACACAATGATTCAGTGCGCACATTATATAGCATTTGGCCAGTGAAATAATTTCCTGTGCATAATTAGCACAAACTATACAACACATTATATATACACACACACAATATACCCTTATACATATCTCCCATAATACCTGTGCAATATACATTCTCAATTACTGTAGAGATCACCCGGAATACAGTGTCAGAAGGACTAAAAATGAACATACCCTTTGCTCTGCGTCTGTTCCCACTCACTGCGCATGACCAACATCGCTTGTTCCCATTGTCAAGGTGTTCTCCACTACACAGCGTGAAGAGAACTGCGCATGGCACTAAGCAGCTCTATGTCACTCTACACCGAGTATCTCACTGCGCACATACAGTTGCTTAGCAACCTCAGATGCCAGCAAGCGTAAAGTACGGGGAAATGAGCAGTATATACATCCCTCTAATGGACCGGGCTTAGCATCTTTTTAGATTGTAGGGAATTATAGTGTATAAATAATACTGCTGCATTATAAAAAGTAAACTACTCCGCTTCAACCCGACCTTACAAAGCATCCTTCTGTTTTGCTAATGGTATAGTGTAGTGGCATAAAACCGTATTATCTACAGTGGGGCTATGCCTAATTCTATTTGGGGAGATTAATAGTTTGCAATCATTATCAATAGTATTAACTACACGCGAAGAGCCCTTTTACACTGGCCAGTTATCAGGCAAACGAGCGTTCACAGAACGCTCGTTCCTGATAATTGCTCTGTGTAAACAGGGCAATGATTAGCCGATGAATGAACAAACGTTTCAAATTCCCAAAATATTATTGTTGTCGGCAGCACATCTCCTTGTAGAGGGGACGAGCGATCGTGGTAACGATTGCTCGTCCTCATACGAGCGCGATCAACGAGGTGTCTCTTTGATCGGCCAAAATGGGCCGTTGTAAAAGGACCTTAAGTCCTCTGACCTACTTATTTAGACTCTGAAATGTTTACAGACGTATAGGTCGACCTGTAGGTTTGTTGTAGATTTAAAGCCAAGGACAGCGAATCGTACCAAGCAGCAACCTTCTAATTAACTATCATATATGATGGGAGTAGTTGCCAGAAGAGATGTCATATCTAACCACTTTTTCTCAAGCACAAATTTTTTATCATTCACTTTATCATATATAGGTAACCCCTACTACATATTAAGAAAAAGATTATAGATTCTTGTTTTATCCACTGTCCCACACACAAACCCAGAAGGCTACTTGAAACCGCAGGGGAGAAGACTAGGGTGAATCGTCTAACAAATCTTATCCGATATCAAATTCCCAAGCCTTCATAACACACTGTATACCTGGTTCCCTTTTCACAAAAGTGTAATACACACTAGGGCTGGGCAATTAATCAAAAAATAGAAATCAAAATTCAGCGCAATTAATCGACGTCATCTTGTGAATTTTTATTTTATCAATGATCTTTTCCTGGTTTAAATCTTCATGATGCAGATACAGTTCAAACAAATGGTAGAGCAGGGGACTGTAAGGTCCCTGCTCTACCATTCACCATGTATCGCTGGACGTGAGGCAGTAACGTCATCACACTTGTCTGTGCCGCACAGAGCAGAAGACCTCCTCTCATCATTGGAACGGAGTTAGGTGAGTATGTATATTATTATTTTTTATCAGGCACTATTGGGGGGCTCTACGTAGCGAGGGGACAGCTATGGGGGACTTTATACTGTGTGGGTTACATATATGGGGATAGTTATGGGGCATTATACTGTGAGGAGGGCAGTTACAGAGGCATTATACTGTGTGGAAGTCAGTTATAGGGGCATTATACTATGTAGAGGCAGCTATGGGGGCAGTATACTGTGTGGAGGGCAGAACTAGGGCATTATACTTTGAGGATGGGAAGTTATGGGGGCATTATACTCTGGTGGCAGCTATGGGGCATTATACTGTGTGGGGGCAGATATAGGGGCATTATACTGTATGGGGATCACTATGGGGGCAATATACTGTGTGGAGGCAGTGTCATGGGGTATATTGTATACAGTAGTATACAACAGGCTCAGGGGATAAATATTAATTCAATGGCGTAGCATGCAAATCGTGGTTACATGATGAATTAATCGTGATTTTGATTTAGGTCATAATTGTCCAGCCCCAATACACACCTAAAAAGAACAGTTACTTAAGACATTACATTAAAAAACACGACCTATGGTTGGGCACTTTATTATATATCAAAACCTTCTGTGATGAGATTTCTAGAATCACGTACGAGAACATATAGCTAACAAATACCGATAACCCTAAACTCCCTGTTGAGTCCCGTTGGTTCAAGGGCATCGAGCTCGACTTCAGCTCAAGCTTTTTTTTTTAAAGCCTTTTCTCTATTCTCCTCATGGGGCATACTCCATCAATAATTTTGAAGCGTTATTGCGAAATATTATGCTTAAATCGAATAAAATGGTCAGGGACAGGCAGATCAGTTTTCTCACTGATTGTATACTTATGCTGATTTATTTGTGTCTGACATTCTTAGGTAGTCTCCCCTACAGACAAATATCCACATGGACACTGGATGACATATATAATAAAACCAGACTGACATGTAAAGAATTGCTTTACATTATATGTTTTACTCGTCCTCGGGTGCAAGTGTACAAAGGTGTTACCTCTCAAAATACTGTTGTAATTGCAACATTCCACTTATTGGTGAATAAGCAGATACAAATGGAATCCTTTTATGTACCTTTTTCTCAGGATTCTTTTTAAGAAGATCTCCTCGTTCAAACCTCTTCACTTTATTCATAGCCCTCTCTAGAATTGGTTTCAGGTAGCCTCTTTTGATAAATTTGCTGCACATGGTATTAAACCTTTCATAACTACGTTATCCGACACTACTCTCCTCACTCTAAGGCCCCATGCACGCGGATGCATTCACTTCTATTGGTCACGGACACCTTTCCGTTTATTTACGGGAAGGTGTCCGGGCTGTAGTAGTGTACCGCAACAGATAGGACATGTCCTATATTTTGCTTTTTACGGTCCGTGCTCCCATACTTTGTATGGGAGCACTGGCCGAAAATGCGGTCGCCTGTCCTGCCTGCAATCGCGGCCCATGGTTACGGGCACGGCCATGTGCATAGGGCCTAAGGCCTCATGCACTCAACCGTAATGATTTTTATTATCCGCAAATAAGGATCCATAGTCATCCGAATATACGGTCCGTAGTGCATCCTTATTTACGGATCCGTAAAAAAACAACAAACGGAGGAATCTTGGGCAATCTCCTCGTGTCGCATAGCAACGTTTCTGCAATTACGGACGGCTACGGATGCACATCTGTAGCCATCCGCAATTATGGAAGCGCCCATAGACTTCTATGGGGAGTCTGTGCCGTAATCAGGACAAGAATAGTAAATAGTATAGTATTCGGGTAAGGCCACACAGAGCGGCCCTGACACGGTCGCAACGCGGCTAACAACCGTGCCGGCACCATGTTCGGTGTGGCTGTCAAACAGCCTGTTAGTGGCCGAGCGTTAATGCTGGTAAACCGCCCCTTTAACTGCAAAATCATGCGGCCATGAATTAATACACCCTTTATGGCCGAACTATTTTGCTGTTTACAACAAATTACCCCCTTTTAATTTTCTATGGCAGCGCCGGAAAAAGCCTGCACTCGGCTATCTCCGGCGCTCCCATAGAGAATGAATGGAGCGGCAGTGCACATGAGCATGTAACCAGAATACCCTTTAACAAGGTATTCGACAGCCGCACCTACATAGTGCCAACGCGGTTGTTGGCCGCGTTGTGACCGTGTCAGGGCCGATCCGTGTGGCCTTACCCTTACAGCAAATCGGAGTTTGGAGGAATGGGAATTAATTTAATCTTTAAATTCCAACAACATTTTTTCACTACTAGTCTATACGAAGACTACATCATCTATGTACCTTACCCAGCCGCTCACATATTTAATGAGGCTGCACGGGTAAACAAACCTCTCCTCAAAATATTGCCTAAAAATATTGGCATAAGGGCCTGTTCACATCAGCATTGCCCTTTCGTTCAGGGGTTCCGTCGGGTTAACCCCTCAACGGAAAGGCAAACGTAAATCTTAGCTTCCGTTTGCATCCCCATTGGTGATGGAAATGTTGCTAAAGGTTTCAGTTTGTCACTGTTGTAACAGGGCTCCGTTTTTGACGGAATCTATAGCGCAGTGGACTAAATGATGCAAAAAACCGCCAAAGCCAGCCTTGCTACGATTTTGCATCAGCATAGAATTATGGACCTAAAAATGACAGGAGGATAAAAGTCAGATATTAACACTAAATCTATATATGAATGCTAAAAGTAAAGTAGAGGTAAGGCTGTGAACATCACGTTTTTGTCCTACGTTTTGACACATGCCGGGAAAAGCTCCCGACATATTGCTGTTGAGGCATCCATCACAGCTTACATTTCACGTATGTCACCACAGTTTAATCTGTACGTTAAACGTATACGTCATGAACTTTCATAACCCTGTTCATGACATATACGTTAAACGAATACCCATAGACTCTAATGGTATCCATTTAATGTATACGCCATTAAAGGCTTTTCAAAAGCCCATGACATATTTGGCATACATGACCCATTGGCTCCCATATTAAAAAAATAAAATGTATGCTGCTTGGTATACTTTTTTTTTAGCAGGATCCATCGGGATGGAAAATCTTTGTGGCTGAGCTGTCTGGCTAATGGAGCCCTATGGACAGGTTCATCGTGTATGTCTAAAGCTTTCCCGCTTAACGTAAAGCCAAAACGTGATGTTGGATCACTTTCACATGTCAGTATTAAGCATCTCTACTTTGTAGGTTCCGCTCCTAGTTTTGGCTTACAAATAAAGTATAATGGAAATATTTGCACCTGTTACGTGTTTTAGACAGACTCCTGGTTTTGGCTTCCAAAATCACTGATGCAAAACACTGACCAAAATACTGTCGTGTGAAAGTGGCCTTAGGCCTAGATTACATCACCTTTTATTCTTCCCTGGGAGCTATATGTTGGGACACCAGCCACACGGTGGCCCTATATCCCCCATGACCGATAGAAATGTAAAGCAGTCGAAATCCCCGGCTTCTATCTCTGCAGGGAGAAGCTACGTCACTGGAGATTCCCTGCAACTCTTTTTCTGGTGCCATCCTTCTCCAGTTTTTATCTGCAGTGGTACACCGCTCCAAGGGTCTGGTGGGCCTTCCTTTTGGTTTGTTTCTTGTTCTTCTCCAGGGGTATATTGTCTTCTTTAGATACTGCTGCTTGTTTAATTTCTGTTCCCTTTTCTCTCATGTGTTCTCCTCAGGAGGAAGTTATCAAGTAGCATATACGGATGGGCAAGGATCATTTTTATGACTATATGGCGGTTGTAATATTTAGTTTACTCGCGGATAGCCTACCCTATTCTGCGTGCAGTACTTGCTATCCAGGACCCCCCCCCCCCCCTGATGGTTTTGCCCCCTTAGGATGTGGCACCCAATGAATTGGCAATGTCTTTTGCTTAGGCCCTAGGAGATATTGCCAGATAATCCTAGTTCACGGTGCAGTGTTTGTTTGGGCTGTCTGCCTACTCAGATTGCAGTTGAGTTCAGGGGCCCTCCTTCCTTTCCTCTGGATAATACTCAGTCTACTTCTCGCAGTAGATCCCATAAGAGGCGTATGGGTACCTAGGACAGGTCTCGTTCCTCATCAAAATCCTTCCATTGCAATCTTCAATGTAGATCAGTCTCTTTCCTTACATGTGTCTTTAGATCGAGTCAGAAAATGAATCACAGTTGTTAGCTGCTATGCAGGCATTAATGCGTTCTGTAAGAGACACTTCACATGTAACGGATGATCCCATCTCCCCTTTTAAGGAGAAAGCACTCTTAGGGTATGTTCACACGCCCTATTTACGGACGTAATTCGGGCGTTTTAACCTCGAATTACGTCCGAAAATACGGCTCCAAAGCGTCGGCACACATCTGCCCATTCAGTTGAATGGGTTTTACGATGTACTGTGCCGACGGTCATTTTGTTTACGCGCCGCTGTCGACGCCCGCTTCAAAGAAGTGCCTGTCACTTCTTGAGACGTAATTGGAGCCGGTTTCCATTGACACCATGGAAAAAAATCTCCAATTACGTCCGTAATGGACACAGCGAAAAGCGCCTGCAACATGCCATTACGTCTGAAAAGCCGGAGCTGTTTTCTCCTGAAAACAGCTCCGTAATTTCAGCCGTATCAGACGCTGCCGTGTGAACACACCCTTACAGCAATGGAAACATCTGGACAGACATGTTTCTAAACGTGCAGATACTTTGTTTCCTTTTCAGGAGGATTTGGTCTTCTTATGGTCTGGGTATTCTTCTGTGGATTCTCCTATTGCTAGACTATCAAGGACCACTACTATTCCTCTGGATAAGGCAGCTTCTCTCAGCGACTCTCTGGACAAGAGGTTGGATTTTCAAGCTAAATCTTTTTTTTTGGGTCTACAGGTTCTGATCTGCATATCGCTTTTGCATCCACCTGGGTGAGCAAGGCCTGTTCAGTGTGGGGGAAGCACACCAAGAACGTTCTGACTAGCTGACATTTTGGTAAACGTCTTCTTTCCTAATGTCTCCCTGCGGAAATCATTTTCTTTTAGGCTAGACAGGAGGACGAACCAGACGGCCATCTTTTAAACCTAGACTGGCTTGGCAGCCGCAGCCTCAAAAGCCCCTTTTTGAACAAGACACCTTTAGCATGGGGGCATTTCCCAACTTGCGGCGGATATCCGAGGACGGGGGCAAGTACTTTTGTTTCTAGCGTGGAAGACAGCTTGTTTCGAAAGTTGATTGTTTACGGGACACAGAAAAGGGTTTTTAAGGCTTCCACCTGTAATCTTTTCCTCTACTCTGCCTTGCGATCCAGATAGAGCTTTTGCTTTTTCCCAGGCTGTTGTCTACCTTTTCTTGAGGAAAGTAAGGGTATGTTCACACGGCCAAATTTCAGACGTATACGAGGCGTATTTTGCCTCGTTTTACGTCTGGAAATACGTCGGCAAACATCTGCCCATTCATTTGAATGGGTTTGCCGACGTACTGTGCAGACGACCTGTTATTTACGCGTCGTCGTTTGACAGCTGTCAAACGACGACGCGTAAAAATACAGCCTCGTCAAAAGAAGTGCAGGACACTTCTTTGGACGTTTTTGGAGCTGTTTTCTCATAGACTCCAATGAAAACAGCTCCAAAAACGGACGTAAAAAACGGCGTGAAAACGCCGCGAAAAATGCGAGTTGGTAAAAAAAACGTCTGAAAAACGGTCTGTTTTCCCTTGAAAACAGCTCTGGATTTTCAGACGTTTTTGTTGACTACGTGTGAACATACCCTAACTGTCCCAGTTCCTCAGCTGGAATAATTTATAGGGTTCTACTCAAATCTTTTCACAGCTCCCAAGGAGGATGGATCCCCTTGTCCAATCCTGGACTTGAGGATGTTAAACCGCTTCGTTCACGGTTCACGGTCCACGGTTTCGCATGAAATATTTATGGTCTGTCATCTAATCGCTGTAACATGGAGAATTCCTCTCTTCCATCGACATTGCAGATGTATACCTTCATATTCCCATCACAAGGACCCACCAAGTTTTCCTTAGTTTCGCAGGGGTTCTCTGCATTTCCAAGACACTCAAGGAGGGAGGGTGGGTGCCACGCCATTCTCGTGGCACATGACTGGCCTCGCTGGTCCTCGTATGCAGATCTCTGCATTCTCGTAGACAGGCCTTGGCATGTTCCGCTTCTTCCCATCCTCCTTTCCCACCCCACTTTATCTCAGATGCCTTTAATGGTGTGGCTGTTGAAGCCAAGGTTCTGAGGGCACAGGTCACTCTGAGCCAGTCATCCAGACTATGCTGAAGGCCAGAAAACCTCAATCAGCCAAGGTGTACCACCATACATGAAAGGCTTATTTTCACTGGTGCAAATGCAATAGTTTTCGTCCTTTTGAAATGTTCCACACCTAGAGTCATGTCCTTCCTACACTCAGGCTTGAACAGGGACTTGGCATATCTTCCCTGAGGAGTCAGATTTCTGCTCTGTAGGTTTTCTTATTTTCAAAGAACTTCGGCTTTTCGTTCTCAGGTGAATACACTTTTGCAGGTGGTGGCTCATGCGGTCCCTCCTTTCAGACATCCCATTGGGCTCAGAGAACTAAATTTAGATCCCAGAGCTCTTCAGGTGACTCTTTTCAACCTTTGAGACACATTTTGTTTTGCATCTCTATTCCTGGAAGGTAGCTTTTCTGGTGGCCATCACCTCCTTTAGTTGGGTTTCAGAACTTGCTACCTTGTTCTGCCAGTCACCTTTTTTGGTCATCCTTAAGGATAAGGTGGTGTTCCAATCGGTTCTTTCTAACGAAGGTAGTCTCTGCCTTCTATATTAAATGAAGAGATTTTTCTCAAATCTTTTTGCCTCCTCTTCATCCCATCCGAGGGAATGGGCTTTACATTGCCTGGATTTGGTTAGAGTAGTCCAAATCTACCTGTCATCGACTGAGGAGTTTCAGCTTTCCGATTTTTTTTTTGTTATTACTGAGGGGCCACGCAGGGGTTTGGCACCATCCAAAGGTGACTATTGCGTGTTGGATCCAGTCTGGGTAACGTATCAGTTCAAGGATAAAAGTTATAGTTGTTTTTCTACCCAAACTAACTACATATGTCCAAGTTCAACCAAGAGGTTCCTCTCCTTCGGGTTACTGCCCATTCTATAAGAGCCGTTGGTGCTTCCTGGGTAGTCAGGCATCAAGTTTCAGTTGCTCAGGACTGCAAGTTTGCTACATGGGCTGCTGTGTACACTTTCACAAAGTTTTACCAAATTCATTCTTTGGCCTCTGTGGATACCAGTCTGGGTCGCAGAGTGTTGCAGGCAGTTGTGTCTTAGGCCGGTCACATGGCTATACTTTTAATTTGTTTATTTTCTCCCCTCTGTGACTGCTTTAGAACGTCCCATGGGGCGGTGTCTCCCAATGATAAACAAAAAAAACAAGATTTTTGTAGCTTAAAATCTAGTTCTCGTTGGATCCCGCCACCTTATTCTTTGCGGTTTATTTTAGACCCGGGACCTGTACAGTTCTGTTTCTTTTTCTTCCAGGGACTGTGGACATGTTTGTACAAAAGCAGTAGGAAAAATGAATACAAACTAAATTAACCAGTGTCCGTGGGAAGGGTATGGCCTGCTTGGGCGGAGCCAAGACTCCTAGTGTCTACTTGAAGCTAAAAAAATCTTGTTATTTTTGCTGAGGATATAGTCGACCTAGACCAAAAAAAAGCCCTGGTGGGCCGTAGAAAGCACAATGGCATTCCTTAGCTGTAGTGGTATTTTTTATTTTTTTATTTTTACTGTAGACTAAAAGCAGTCTCTTAATTACAGGGGCAAATACATAAGAGACCGTTATGTTTTGATTACCAACATAAGCGAATGTTTAAACATAGTTACCACATACCCTAATTAACCCCTTAAGGACGTGGACTAGTTGGCATGTTGAGGACGCAGCCCCATTTTTAAAATCGGACGTGTTACTTTGTGTTACTTTTCTCGTGTCACGTACTGGTACGCAGCAGCCGACACCTTACTGCAATGGGCACAATCAAAGTTCACTTTGATTCTGCCCGTTTAACACCTTAAATGCAGCGGTCAATCGCGACCGCGGCATTTAAAATTGTTAGAATCGGGGGCACCCCCTCAAATAGACCATCGCGCCCCCCTGCGGCACGATCGGCTGTTTACAGTGGTTGTTATGGCAGCCTGGGGGCCTAATAAAGGCACCCTGGTCTGCCACCTTTGTTCTCCTTTGAAGCCCTGCCAGAGGCAGGGCTTCAAAGGAGACTGTCCGGCTGGGTTCACACGACCTATTTTCAGACGTAATGGAAGCGTTTTACGCTTCGAATTAAGTCTGAAAAAACGGCTACAATACGTCGGCAAACATCTGCCCATTAGTTTCAATGGGCTTTACGATGTACTGTTCCGACGACCTGTCATTTTACGCGTCGCTGTCAAAAGACGGCGCATAAAATTACAGCCTAGTCAAAAGAAGTGCAGGACACTTCTTGGGACGTTTTTGGAGCCGTTTTCTCAGACTCCAATGAAAACCGCTCCAAAAACGGCTGTAGAAAATGCAGCGAAAAACTCGAGTTGCTAAAAAAACGTCTGAAAATCAGGGGCTGTTTTCCCTTGAAAACGGCTCCGTATTTTCAGACGTTTTTGGTCAATACGTGTGAACATACCCTCAGAATCACGATATACTGCATCACATTAGTATTGCAGTAGATCATGCAATCGCTGCTTCAAGTCCCATAGGGGGACCAATAAAAAAAAAAGTTAAGTTAACCAGTTCAGGACCGGGCTATTTTGCGCCTTCAGGACCAGACACCGTTTAGCCATTTTTAGCACGTGTTAGTTAAATGGCTATAACGTTTTTATTTGTTGGGCTAACGACGTGATTTTTGCAACGTTTTCTCCGTAGACAATGCAGGTTCCATTTTTTTTATCGTTTTTATACACACCTTTTTTGCTATTTTAGAATTTTTATTCATAAAGTTTGAAAATAATAGTAAAAAAATAAGCTTTTTTACGTTTCAGCTATTTTTTGGGGGGTAATAACATAGTTTTACCCTAAAATAGAGCTTTTATTTGCGATAGTCATTGTCTACCGTAAATTTTAATATATTACATGTCTATATTAGGGTAATTGGGTCAGCGCTAGCGTTACAACAATGATTGGCGGGGGGAACGTTTTTTTTGGGGGGTGGGTATTTTATGTGTATTTATTATTTAATTTTTTTTGCACTTTACTTATTATGTAATAAGTAATTGAATTATTACTTATTTTTTTTTTTTATTACTATGGTCTGTCCCCCAAAGGTCAAAAAAGACCTTTGGGGAACTTTATATATTTTTTTTTCTTTCTTTTACACCATGTTTTTCCACTGTAACTGGAGCTGCACAGCAGCCCCAGTTACAGGGGAAATCAGCCCTCTCATAGTGACGATTGTCACTAATAGGGCTGTGCTGGGTCTTGTAAGACCCAGCAACAGCCTGCCACTAACGGCACCCGGCAATCATGCGACCTGTCACATGATCACCGGGAGGAATAGAGACAGCGCCGCTGCTGCTGTCTCTATTCCTATACACAGCGTTCATTGAACGCTGTGTAAAAAGACATCGGAGAAGACAGAAGCAGTGAAAGCTGCTTCTATCCACTCCTCAGGGTCCCCGGCAGTCACTGACAGCCGGAGACCCGACATTCAGCTGTCCAATCGCGCGGGCAGCAAGTTAAAACCCGAGCCGTAAAAAGTCTATGGCTCGGGTTTTAAGGACCCTGACCGCAGGCCGTAAATATACAGCCAGCGGTCGGGAACCAGTTAATTTTTTGGAACATTATAAAAATCCTTATTTAAAAGTTAAAAAAAAACCCTTTCCCATTTTTTCCTTAAAAAAATAAAATAAAACATAACTGGTATCGCCGCGTCCGTAAAAGTCCGTACTATCACAATATAGCGTTATTTAACCCGCTCGGTGAACGACGTAAAAAAAAAAAAAAATATATATATATATATATATATAACATGCAAATTGCTGTTTTTTGCTCGGCAAAGAAAAGTGATCAAAAAGTCGCATGTACCCCACAATGGTATCTGTGAAAACTACAGCTCGTCCCGCAAAATTTAAGCCCTCACACCTCTAAATTGATGGGAAAATAAAAATGTTATGGCTCTCAGAATATGGCGACACAAATAGTTTTATTTTTTAAAAGTGGTAAAACATAAAACAAAACATATCAATTTGGTATTGGCGTAATCGTATAAACCTTAGAATAAAGTGAATATGTTGTTTTTACTACCTGATGTGCACCGTAAATACAAAACACCCCAAAAAATTGTGCAATCACAGTTTTTTTTGCCCATTTCACCCCACAAATAATTTTTTTTCAGCTTCCCAGTACATTATGCCGTACAATAAATGGTGCCATGAAAAACTACAACTTGTCCCGTATGGCTATGTCGACGAAGAAATAGTAAAGTTATGGCTTTTGGAAGGTGGGGAGGAAAAAACAAAAATGAAAAACTAAAAGGGGTTAAATGTATCTGCTTGTAAGACAGCAAGTAATACCACACGAAGTAGTTACTAGTTAACAATTCCCATATGTCTACTTTGTTTTCATAATTTTTTAAAGCATCCTTTTATTTTCCCTGGAAGTTACAAGGCTTAGAACTTCAAAAGCCTTTTTTTATTTTTTTTAGGGACTAGTTGAGTTCGAACCTCCTATAACACACCCCATTTTAAAAACTGCACCCCTCAAAACAGCATTTAGAACATTTCTTAACTCTTCAGGCGTTTTACGGGAATTAAAGTAATCTGGAGGTGAAATTCACAATGTATTTTGTGAAAAATCCACTTATTTCTGTAACACACAAGGTTTTACCAGAGAAACGCAACTCAATATTTATTGCCCAGATTCTGCAGTTTTTAGAAATATTATACATGTGGCCCTAGTGTGATAATGTACCAAAGCACCGGCCTCCGAAGTAAAAGGAGCACCTAGAGGATTTTGGGGCCTCCTTTTTATTACATACATTTTAGGCACCAGGTCGGGTTTGAAGGGGTCTTGTGGGGCCAAAAATGTGGAAACCCCCCCCCCCCCCCCAAAAAAGACACCATTTGGCAAACTACACCCCTTAAAGGAATTTATCAAGGGGTAGAGTGGGCATTTTGACCGCACAGGTTTATTGCTGAATTTACTGGAATGGGGCTGTAAAAATGAAAATAACATTTTTTTTCACCAATAAAACGTAGAAATTTTTAATTTTTACAAGGCATAAAAGGAGAAAAAAAAAACAGCTCAGCATTTGAAAAGCAATTTCTCCCAATTACGGCAATACCCCACAAATTTTTTGCTGACTTTAGTGGAATTAGGCCATGAAAAAAATCAATGTTTTTTTCTAATAAAATGTAGTTTTAGCTCACATTTTCACAATAAAGAAAGAAGAAAAAGCACCCCAACATTTGTAAAGCAAACTCTTCTGAGCACAGCAATACCCCATATGTGGTAATAAACTGCTGTTTGGACACATGGCAGGGCTCAAAAGGGAAGGAGCACCATTTGGCTTTTGGAGCTAAAATTTAGCTGGATTGGCTTTTGGGTGCCATGTCACATATGGAAAGCCCCTGCAGGGCCAAACCATTAAGGACCCCCCAAAAGTGACCCTATTTGGGCAACTACACCCCTTAAGGAAACTATCTAGGGGTATAGCAAGCATTTAGACCCCACAGGCCTTCTACAGAATTTATTGGAATTAGGCCGTAAAAATGAATAAACATTTTTTACGCTAAAAAGTTGAATTTTTTAATTTTCACAAGGAAAAAAAAGCACCACAAAATTTGTAAAGCAATTGCTCCTGAGTACGGCATTACCCCACATGTGGTCATAGACTGCTGTTTGGACACACAGCAAAGCTCAGAAATGCAGGAGCGCTATTTGGCATGCAGATTTTGCTGGATTGGTTTTTGAGCGCCATGTCGCATTTGCAAAACCCTAAAAGGTACCAGAGTACAGTGGAAGCCTGAAGAAGTGACCCTATTTTGGAAACTTTACCCCTCAAGGCATTCATCATTTGCCTCGACATATGACGGGGCTCAGAACATGCACATTTGAGGCCTATTTTGGTGTTTTTCAGAGCATTGACCTACAATTGCATAATGTAACCCTTATTTTGGAAACTACACCAATTAAGGCATTTAAGGGGTGTAGTGAGCATTTTTGCCCCCACAACTGTTTTTTCATTAGAAATGAACACAGCAGATGGTGCAAAGTGAAAATTAAAATTTTCTGCTGATATAACATTTTAGTGCACAATATGTTGTGCCCAGTTTGTGCCACCGAAGACAAATATATCAAAGCGTTAAGCGGGTTCTCCCGGGTATGGCGATGTCATCGATGTGGACGTAAACTGCTGTTTGTGCACACAGTAGGGTTCAGAAAGGAGGGAGTGCCATTTGGAGCGCAGATTTTGCTTGGTAATAGTTCTGTTTGGGGTTTTACTGGTATTTCAGCTTATAACGTGGGACTGGTCAAAGTCTATCAGAGCATAATAAGAGGGTACAATAATGGGATAAATAAATAATAATCCGCAGATGTGTGGCCAGTATCGCAATAATAAATGGCGCCCGATCTTATCCGCTTTTGGAAAACTGCACATTTTGCATCGCCATATTCAGGGGGCAGAATTTTTTTTATTTTTTCTCCACCGGAGCTGTGTGAGGGCTTATTTCTTGCGGGACAATCTGTAGTTTTCATTGGTACCATTTTAGGGAACATTTGACTTTTGACCGTGCGGGAAAAATAACATTATAGTTTGGGTCGTTACGAACGCGGTGATACAAAATATGTGTACTTTTTTTAACACTAATTTTTCCCTATAATAAAAGACTTATAAGTTGAAAAAACAAAAGACTGCCTGTTTTTCCTATAACTTATTTTTATTATTTTGTACAACATTTTTATTAACTTTTTTTTTGTCCCACTAGGGGACTTGAAGGCCTACACCTCATCGTTATTCTAATGCATTGCACTTCCCATGTAGTGCAATGCATTAGAGCGGTCCATCATTCACTGACAGCAATCCTATTAGGCTCTGCCTCAGGGCGAGGCCTAATGGGCTTCCCTAGGTGGCAGAACAGGAGGCCATCGTTAGGCTTCTGGGTGCCATGGCAACCCCGCAATATCATAGTGATTGTAAACAATTGCATTGCAGCAAAGATGCCGCAATCGCTTTTGATCACGGCATTTAAGTGGTTAATAGCAGGCAGCGTAGCTAGCTCCGTTCCCTGCCGTTACAGCAGGGTGTCAGCTGTAACATACAGTTGACACCCGTGGCTGATGGCGCATGCTCAGCTTCTGAGCATATAACATTTATTTTGCGATCAGCAGCCATTGTTAGGCCTTCGGTTGCCAAATCAGCCATCGAAACCCCGCGATTGTATCGCGGGGTTCAGATCTGCTAGTAACCCCATCGATGCAGGACTCTTGAGTGCTGCATCTAAGGGGTTAATCAGCTGGATCGGAGGCTAGCTCCAGTCCTGTCCTTGCAGCAGTGATAATGTTAAGCGATTACTGCTTTAAGACGGAGTCTGCAGACACCGTAGCCTGTTCACGTGATGCCATAATAGTACGTCATTTCGCATTAACAAGCCAACGCCCGTGACGTAATCGGGCGTTAATGGGTTAAATATAAACTCCATAAAAATGCACGCAGGAATTCATGATGCATTGGCAGGAAATCCTGAAAAGGTTACTAGAGTGACTGGAGTTCACAGGTCATGTTGATTTGGATTCGTTGCGGGCCCATTGGCACGCATTTTACTGCCATATGGTGCTGCATTATAGAAAAGCGAAGCTTTTGGAGGAAAATATAGTTGTATTAGTCGTCCAATAGGTCATTTTTTTTTTCTGTTCAATTCATAAGGAATTTGACCGAACAAAACCTCTGTAGGATATCAGTGGCCTACAGATAGAGATTAGCGCCCCAATGAAGTCTATACCAAACATATTACACATCCGTACAATTTAGAGGTGTACAGAGTTATAATACGCTCTTGTGCATGAGGTTTAACTTACAGAATAGAACTCAGGATCAGCACAAGATAAGTGAAGTAATGTATTCGGTAAAGGTTTCAAAGCTGAAATCTCCAAGAACCCCTTGCTGGGTTATTATAAAGCAAGTGTAATTTTAGGAGAAAATTGTCATAAAATTGTCTAATTCTCCCCCTGCATTGAACATTAAATTGTAAACTGGTTTTAGGCTTTAAAGTTTACGTTCTCATTTTAAACCGGGCAGGGTTGTTGAAAAAACATTTTCAAATGAAAAAGCAAGGTCAGCAGCGCATACATACATAATGGATTGAAATTTCCATGTGGTCTACCGTTACTACCACACTGAAGTTAAGTACGGATTTAAATTATTAGCGATCAGTGAAACCTTAAAGAGGCTCTGTCACCAGATTATCAAATCCCTATCTCCTATTGCCTGTGATCAGTGCTGCAATGTAGATTACAGTAAAGTTTTTTTTTTTTTTTTTTTTTTAAAACTATCATTTTTGGCCAAGTTATGAGCAATTTTATATTTATGCAAATGAGCCTTTCTAATGGACAACTGGGCGTGTTTTCTCTTATTTCCAATTGGGCGTGTATTGTGTTTGTAACATCTGGGCGTGTTTACTTGTTTTACTAGCTGGGTGTTGTGAATAGAAGTGTAAAAACGGTGTGAACCGGGCTTTAAAAATCATCATTAGCGGCTCAATCTTCTAATGAGGCCTGTATTGTGTAAGAACATTAGCAGTCTTCTCCTCTACTGTTAGGTAAATCATAATCAATGAAAAGTTCTAAACCGCTAATCTGAAGAGAGGCGACGCTAAACAAATGTATACACACCTTTTACTGTATAATTCATGACTGCTGGAGGAACTCTCAATAAAGCCTTATAAAATATTAAATCAAGAAGTAATTTATTGCTCTTAAAGAGGCTCTGTCACCAGATTTTGCAACCCCTATCTGCTATTGCAGCAGATAAGCGCTGCAATGTAGATTACAGTAACGTTTTTATTTTTAAAAAACGAGCATTTTTGGCCAAGTTATGACCATTTTTGTAATTATGCAAATGAGGCTTGCAAAAGTCCAAGTGGGTGTGTTTAAAAGTCCAAGTGGGCGTGTATTATGTGCGTACATCGGGGCGTTTTTAATACTTTTACTAGCTGGGCGCTGTGAAGAGAAGTAACATCCTCTTCTCTTCAGAACGCCCAGCTTGTGACAGTGCAGATCTGTGACGTCACTCACAGGTCCTGCATCGTGACGGCCACATCGGCAGCAGAGGCTACAGTTGATTCTGCAGCAGCATCAGCGTTTGCAGGTAAGTCGATCTTACCTGCAAACGCTGATGCTGCTGCAGAATCAACTGTAGCCTCTGGTGCCGATGTGTCCTCGCTCGTCTGACACGATGCAGGACCTGTGAGTGACGTCACAGCGTGATCTGGCAGAAGCTGGGCGTTCTGAAGAGAAGTGGATGATACTTCTCATCAGAGCGCCCAGCTAGTGAAAGTATTAAAAACGCCCCGATGTACGCACATAATACACACCCACTTGGACTTTTACTTTTAAACACACCCACTTGGACTTTTGCAAGCCTCATTTGCATAACTACAAAAATGGTCATAACTTGGCCAAAAATGCTCGTTTTTTTAAAATAAAAACGTTACTGTAATCTACATTGCAGCGCCGATCTGCTGCAATAGCAGATAGGGGTTGCAAAATCTGGTGACAGAGCCTCTTTAAAAGGAACGAGCATCAGCAGCAAATCTGTAATAAAATAGTGTGAAACGTAGATCTAGATCATATACAGCGCAGTGAAACCGCTTAGTGTCAAAATGATTTAAAATGTAATTTATTCATATTCAAACAGCCCTACTGGAAGAGAAACATGTAAAATATATGTATATATGCGGATACACACATTATTTATAAAGAGATACATATTTACAAATATCATTACAACGACAATTTCATCTCTATCTTTGGTTTTACATTGCAATAGGATAGTTTTAGCTCCTTGATTAACATCGCAATAGAGAACCTATCATCCATTTTATGGCTCTCTTAAATAATGAAATTGGAGGATGTTGTAATAGCGGCCACGATTTACGCTTCTGTGAAGAAAAAAACCCACATACATTCTAGGATTACAGTCAAGCACCCCAATCTACTTAAAAAGAAATCATAAAAAGGTTTCTCTAATAAAAATGTTGTGTTGCTTTAAAATAGCGAAGGCAACTCCGGTTAGAACTAAACCACAACATAAGTATTAATAATAAAAAAACAGGAACTTCTCGTCTGTTTGTGCATTTTTCTTTTTGTACTTCATATTGAAATATTCTCTTAAATATCCAACTGTTACAAACATTGGACAGAATAATAAAAGCCAAAGCATGGGAATAAAAAATAAAAAACAGCATTTAAAAGTTTGTATACCACATAAAAAAAAAAAAACAGTAAACATTTGGGGGGAGGGTTTAACTTCTCTCATCCTGATTACATTTCTTAAGAATCAGAACACAATTTGTTTGTAGGAAAATATAGCATCTCATCTCTGTACTCTTAGGAAAGGGGAGGGGAGCTGGGAATGATTGAGGAGACAGTCGTCGGTACAGAATGACTATTCGGATAATCCACAAACTTCATTGCCCAGTTCTTACACTAGATTGAATTCCCTCAGGTTCAGCTGTAAGATAGTGTCTTTAACAGCAGCGAATACAAAGCGAATGTTCTCGGTGTCTGTTGCGCAGGTGAAATGGGAGTAGATGACCTTCTCTTTGTCGGGGTTCTGATCTTGATAGAGCTTCAGAATAAATTCCCGAGCTGCTTTGGCATCTTGCTTGAGACCTTAAACAAAAAACAAACATTGTATTTTGAAGGAGAGATCCGGGAATATTATCATACAGAGTGCCTGAGCATGCTAGATCTTCTTTCTAAGAACACTTCTCACTGCATCTCCTGCTGGTCCAGTGCCTGTAAGTGCATGCTCTGCTGTGGTGCATTTTTGAGAATAGTTCTAAAATAGTTTGAGGTGTGAAAAAAAGCGTATGAAAAAATGCCCTATAAGATTAGGCGGTTAAGATGTTAATGGATGTTTCCTGACAGCAGTTTTTTTTTTTCTGCCAGAAGTGGATAGAAACATAAGGGCCAGTTCACACACAGTTTTTTTATGCGGAAACCGCACCAAAAAACGGCCGAAAATGCCTCCCATTGATTTCAATGGGAGGCGGAGGCGTTTTTTCCCCACGAGCGGTAAAACCGGCTCGCGGGAAAAAGAAGTGACATGCCCTATCGCCGGGCGTTTACGCTTCTGACCTCCCATTGACATCAATGGGAGGCAGAAGAAGCGTATTACGCTGCGTTTGTTGCCCGCGGCTCTCAATGGCCGCGGGCGAAAAACGCAGCGAAATTCGGCATGCAGGCAGAGGAGAATCTGCCTCAAAATTCCAAACCCAGCCTTAAGGAAATAATTCTAGTCTCTTGTATCCACTCCTGTGTTTGGCTAAAACCAAAACCAAAAAAACTATATCCAAATCTGCAAGTGTGAAAGCAGTCCTATGGTGGATAGGATTGGATGTGAATGGATGACTAGGATGTATCTCACGACCAGTACAAGAATTGTAATTTTGTAGAGCTCTGCTTTCATGGGGAATAGTTTGTTACATACACTTAACTCCTTAACGACCACCCACCGTCTTTTGACGGCAGGCAGTGCAGGTGCTTTGTCTACAGCGACATCTTTTGGCGTCGCTGTAGAAGAGGCTGCTGAGTGCTAGTGTGAGCGCTCATCCTCTAAGCAGGAGCTGTAACTTACAGCGGCACAGCGCTCACCCGTCCGCTTCGGTTTAGCAACTTCTGAATGTGACATGTTTTTTCAAAGTCTAGTTACCCTTTAACCTGATCTGCAGTTGTACAATGGAAAAACCCATTTATGAACAATAAGTCAATAAGAAATCAATGCAAACAAGTGTGTTAGTCATTTCTGAATACCATATTCACAACTGCGTAAATCCTCTCAAACTGCTCTTTTTTTTTTCTTTAAGAGCCCTCTCAACTGACATGTCCCATTATCTATAAATAGCCAAGGGTATGTGACGTACATAAGATCTACCCAATACAATGAAAAACAATAAGACTTATTGATGGCACTTGGATTAACAACATACAATAGACTTGCAGGAAGCAGACAAAAAAAAATAAAAATTGAATTGAAATAGCTTGGATGAGTTTAGAGCCTGGTTTTCATTGTCACATTGGTTATGTTTTTATAGGAGACACCCAGAGGCAACAGCAGAGCGTGATGCTTTATTCCTGCAGTTAAATCTGACAAAGCGGTCATCTGCTCCGAAAAGACACAAAACACTTTTTCCTCTCCATAGGAAGCCTCTTATATTTTATGCCCCCTATCAAGCCTTTATGTCCGAAGTAACTATATGAAGCTTCCATCATCAGCTACTACACACATTTCTACCTTCACATTTCTTCACTGGAGATGTATTACCAAGTAATGTTTTTTTATTTCCAAGTCATTTTATGTTTGGTTTTCATTTAACTAAGAATTAGTTACAACCAGTGTTTCTTACCAGTAAACTCTGGAAAGTAGTCAATTAAATGTGAGAATAAGATTTTCTCCTCTAAAAGATCCTTCTTGTTCAAAAACAGAATGACTGAAGAATTCTGGAACCAGGGGTAGGTTATAATGGTTCTGAACAGCGCTTTGCTTTCTTCCATTCGGTTCTAAAAAAAATAAATAAATGGTATTTAGTAATAAAACAACACTTTTTGATAGGCGCCTCAAAATAATCCCAGTACGCCCCTGAATGTTTACCCATGTAAGTCACTTTTACAATATGGATGACAAACTGATCTCAGCCTGCTCAAAGCTGCGGAGTGTGGGGAGCGCAGAACAGGCAATAGACCAAGGCAAGAACAAAATGCTGGTTGAAAAACTACAGAAAGCTTTCACAACCGCAATCCAAGTTTCTAGGACACTTTTCAATTGTAATAACTTACAAGAAAGCCATTTATGAAATTAATCTTCACTTGTAAAGGCCTAATGTTGCTCAAATGGCAAAAAATTAAACCGTCTAAATTAAACAAAAAACAAACAAACACATTTATTACATTTTTGTAGGTTATGACACAGATATTACATGTAAATCGCCTCTACCGTCTCCACATAAGCCAACCCAGGTATCGGTCGCTATAATACGCTTTCATTATGCAGTATCATTTGATCTGTGGTGTTTAGCAGCTGACTGGCTCAATGAAAGGCATTTTCTTTTTTAATAAAAAGGTCAGTCAGTATAATTGGCACAACTTAAAAATAATTATAATTAGAAATTTGTTTTACTTTTTGAGATACAGCTGCTTTGTATTCTCTATACAGAGCAGCTGTATCGTTCGCTAAGACCTGAATATGTCTGTCCCGCGGACCTGACTAGTTCAGTGTCAGCGGGTCCTGCGTGTCTGACACGCAGAATCCACCTGTTACACAACACATCTAAGTTATGAACTTACATGTGATAGATTACAGGTGGAGACTTGCTTTTACTGAACCCGATGGGAACAAGATTTAGCAAATGATACAGCTGCTCTGTATAGAAAATACAGAGCAGCTGTATCTCAAAAAGCAAAAAAAAATTTTTATAAAGTTGCACCAATCAATAGTAAAAAAAAATAATAATACGAATGGACTTTCAAAAGGTTTACATAGCCTTTAACCAACTTGTTTTATTTAGACCTACCTCATTGTCACACTCTGCAAGAACCTGATCATATTCACTCAATGCCACCAGGAAAATTATGGAAGTAACATTTTCAAAACAGTGAATCCACTTCCTTCTTTCTGATCTCTGGCCACCGACGTCCACCATCCTGTAAGACAAGATGAACATAATCATCATAACGCACCAAGGAGTGACTGGTCATAGGAGCATAAAAGGAATTCAATACAATTTATAAATAAAGTTGTAATTTAATAACATGAACCAATGCAGCCAGCAATTTTACCAAAGGATGTTTTTCTATTGTTATCCTATTTAACTGTGAGGTACAGTCGGTGAGGCAACAATATGATGACCAAGGAATCTTGGGAACAAATCACATGGATGAGAATAGGCCTGCGCAGGAGACTCCTTGGGCATCGTACAGTTGCTTCGGCACTAGCGCCTCTCCATGCTGATGTAAGATTGGGCGGGATAGTAAAGTTACAGTAGCACTCAATTACTATTGAGAAATAAAACATCTGCATGTTTACAAATGGCAAAAAGTCTATATATTAGTATATTCAGAATAGACTAGAGGTAAAATCCTTACATGTATACAACGTCATATCAAGCAGTGAATTAGAAAATGGTGCATAAGGGAAGGTTTATATTATATAACATCTTGTCTTCATTACACAACTTGCAAACGTTATTCATAAAAATGATTCCATCGCTATATTTATTACAATCTGTATTTCTGTTTAACCATCAAATAAAACACACTGTTTTTACCCATTTTTATTTTACTCATAAATAACTAATCTCTCAAAAAGAGAGACCTAAGAATAAACCAAATCTGACATCAGTTTACATGTGCCCCCACATTATAAATTGAACCACCAGTAAAACCCCAAATAAAACGACCACCATGCAAAATCCTCGCTCCAAAAGCAAAATGGCACTCCCTGCCTTCTGAGCCCTACAGTGTGCCCAAACAGCAGTTTACGTGTAGATATAATATGAATAAAAAGATCTAAAAAATAATATTAATATATAGCAGAATAGCCTCTTTTTATGCCATGCCCCATAATAAAAAGTTCATAATTTGAACGCTACCATATACCCTAAAACTGTGCTTAAAAAAAAGTACAATTTGTATTACAGAACACAAGGCCTCTAATACTGTAGCTACGTAGCCTTGAAAATAAAAAAGTTATGGCTGACTAAATGGCAAAAGGCAGGGGCGTAACTAGGAAAGACTGGGCCCCATAGCAAACTTTTGACTGGGGCCCCCCCTCTCCTGGGTGTCACACAACCCCCCCTTGTAGATAGTGCCTTTTTTACAGCCCCCTCTGTAGAGAACGCCATACAGCCCCCCCTGTAGATAACTCCATACAGCCCCCCCTGTAGATAACTCCATACAGCCCCCCCTGTAGATAACTCCATACAGCCCCCCCTGTAGATAACTCCATACAGCCCCCCCTGTAGATAACTCCATACAGCCCCCCCTGTAGATAACTCCATACAGCCCCCCCTGTAGATAACTCCATACAGCCCCCCCTGTAGATAACTCCATACAGCCCCCCCTGTAGATAACTCCATACAGCCCCCCCTGTAGATAACTCCATACAGCCCCCCCTGTAGATAACTCCATACAGCCCCCCCTGTAGATAACTCCATACAGCCCCCCCTGTAGATAACTCCATACAGCCCCCCCTGTAGATAACTCCATACAGCCCCCCCTGTAGATAACTCCATACAGCCCCCCCTGTAGATAACTCCATACAGCCCCCCCTGTAGATAACTCCATACAGCCCCCCCTGTAGATAACTCCATACAGCCCCCCCTGTAGATAACTCCATACAGCCCCCCCTGTAGATAACTCCATACAGCCCCCCCTGTAGATAACTCCATACAGCCCCCCCTGTAGATAACTCCATACAGCCCCCTTTGTAGATCTCTACAGGGGGGGCTGTGTGGCGTTCTCTACAGGGGGGGCTGTGTGGCGTTCTCTACAGGGGGGCTGTGTGGCGTTCTCTACAGGGGGGGCTGTGTGGCGTTCTCTACAGAGGGGGCTGTATGGCGTTCTCTACAGGGGGGCTGTATGATAACGGCCCCCGTGTAGAGAACGCCATACAGCCCCCGCTGTAGAGAACGCCACACAGCCCCCCCTGTAGCGCACGCCACACAGCCCCCCTGTAGAGAACGCCACACAGCCCCCCTGTAGAGAACGCCACACAGCCCCCCCTGTAGAGAACGCCACACAGCCCCCCCTGTAGAGAACGGCATACAGCCCCCCTGTAGAGAACGCCATACAGCCCCCCTGTAGAGAACGCCATACAGCCCCCCCTGTAGAGAACGCCATACAGCCCCCCCCTGTAGAGAACGCCATACAGCCCCCCCCTGTAGAGAACGCCCATACAGCCCCCCCCCTCCCATGGCCGGAGGATCCGCTAGCAGCCGCTATGTCTGCTACAGCGGGACGCCACTGAACACAACGGCAGAGCAGGGAGGCATCTCCCCGCTCTGCCATTAAACAAAAGACATGTATCCCCTATCCACAGGATAGGGGATACATGTGTGATCGCTGGCATTTATAGGGAGAACGTCTGCGCAGCTCAATAAAAATGAAAGGAACGCTGGTCACGCATGCGCACAAGCGCGACCGGCGCTCCATTTATTTCTACGGAACTGCCGACACAGATCCCGGAAGTCCGAGGTTTGTGATGGAGAACTTCAGGGGACTTTCAGTCCCCCGTTCTCCCTATCAATGCCAGCAATCGCACATGTATCCCCTATCCTGTGGATAGGGGATACATGTCTTTTGTTTAATGGCAGAGCGGGGAGATGCCTCCCTGCTCTGCCGTAGTGTTCAGTGGCGTCCCGCTGTAGCAGACATAGCGGCTGCTAGCGGAGCCTCCGGCCGGCAGGCGACACGGGCCCCCTCATGCCGCGGGCCCCGTAGCAGCCGCTACGGCGGTAGTTACGCCACTGGCAGAAGGTAAAAAACTAAAAAAATCTCTTCTTGGTCTTTAAGGCAAAAAAAATGCAACATCATTAATAGGTTAATATAAAAACACAAATGACAGCAAAGCAATAGCTGACATGCTATAGATCCTAGGCAATCTCCCTGGAAATTTTGCTCTGCTGCCCCAAACTTTACTCAATTTATACAAATAAATTTTAAGAGAACATCTTACCTAAAAATAATATTTTCTAAATCGAAAGGATACTCAATGATTCCAGTAGTAGGCACTCTGACTCGAAGTACATCTTGCTGGGTGGGAATATAGGCGTGAACAGAAACACGATCTATGTCACTAATGTAGCTGGAAGAAAGAAAGAAAAAAAAAGAAAAATCACAAAAGATTTATTTTAAAATAATGTAAAACAATTGACAAATGAATCAAAACCAAATGAACGGTTCATGCACAGAAGCGTATTCAAGACGTGCTGTATAGATACTGAAGATATGCAGCCCATAATATCCGGTGAACCCTGTGGTACCTACGTGTCACTCATTGTCATAAAGAGCCACACAGAGGATTATTCTCCCCACGGAGCCTGTGAAAAAAAAACGAAAAAAAAAACCCAACTCTGCATTCTGCCCCGACAGACCATAGAATACTGAGGCATACAGTGGCACCATGCAGACTGCAATACGGGTTCATACTGCAATCCGTGCACCTCCATGCCTAAGAATAGAAAATTCCTCTAGATTTTTATGGCATTGCAATACTAATATATCTTTTCCTAAACAAAAAAATATTGGTTTGGACATTTCCTTGTATTCCTCATCTCCAAGCGTGGGGCCTTCAGTTTCTTGTTGGAGCTCCAAGATGTAGCATACATTTACATTGTGGATCAAAGCCTTTGTAATGATCATATACTGCAGAATATGTCTTGGCTATTAGGTCACACTTACTATTTAGCGGAGTCTGACAGCTGGTACTCCCTCCTCCGATCATAGCACTCCTGGATCCCAGGATCCTCCCAAAGTTTTTTAATTGCTTCTACATGTTTTCTTTCCAGACTGTTTACTTTATCTACCTCTACTTCCTGGATCAGCAAGGCATTTTCCTATTTAAAATCAAAATAAATTAGTTGAAAAAGAAAAAAACCACAAATAAAGCACACATAATTAGTTTCATGTGCAGAAGTCATATGATCTGAAAAAAAACATCATTTTTATAACAATACAACCCATTAGATGGTCAAGCACAATTAATGTAATGCATTCAATTGAGGTCCCCAAGAACAATTTGTCCATCATGCAAAACCAATTTGTTGTTTTTTTTATTTTATTATCCCAATGAATCTATAACTTTGCAATTGGTCTTGAATAAACATTTCCTATTGTTTTAGTTCGATACCTCCTAAGCAGCGTTGTGTCAATGGTAACAGACAACAAACCTGTGTAGTCTGATCCTCTATTGTGTCCCCTACTTCTTACATACAATAAGGGAGTATGAACTGCCGGATCAAACTAAACCGGGTTTAAACAAGACCTAATGCAAAACTGCTGCATTATTCATTTAGATGCATTTAAGCAAAATAAATACCGTAAATGAGAAAAAATTTGGTTGAGAAGGTGTACAAACCCTTTTACCCTCTCTCTGCCGTGACAATTTTCAAACTTGACATACATGAATAAAACCGGAATTATAAAAGAAAAATAAAACCAGAAAATATAGGGTTGTGAGTGTATAATATGAAGAGAACTGACACATTGTTAAAATGCCATCCAGCACTTTACACTCATGGGCGTCTGCATGTAATTTTGAATCAAGGTGCAGTGTTTTGTTACCAAAAAAGAACCCCCCCCCCCCAAAAAAAAAAAAAACACTCATGTTTGTCGCAACAAGTATGACCCAAGCAGAGCCTTAGGCTTTATTCACATCTGCGTCAGGACTCATGGGTTCCGTTGGAGCTTTCAGTCAGGGGAACCCATGAACGGAATCCAAACGGAAATCATAGGTTTCCGTTTGCATCACTATTGATTTTAAAAGGTGACGGATCCGATGCAAATGGTTTCCGTTTGTCACTGTTGTTTAACCAGTTAGTGACAGCCAATACGCCTTTTAACGACGGCCACAAACTGGCTTTATTCTGATGCATATGCCTTTTTACAGCACTGCATCAGGATAAGTAAATAGAGCAGGGAGCCGTCAAATCTCCCTGCTCTCAGCAGCCAGAGGTAGCTGAGGGCGTCCCTGCTCTGCCGTGTGAGATCGATATTAGTATCGATCTCACCCGTTTAAGCCCTCAGATGCGGTGCACAATAGCGTGCACCGCATCGGAGTGGTTTTGGAGAGAGGGAGGGAGCTCCCTCTCTCTCCCACCGACACCCGGCGATACGATCGCCGAGTGTCTGTGTCTCCAATGGCAGCCGGGGGCCTAATAAAGGCCCCCAGGTCTGCCTGTAGCGAATGCCTGGTAGGTCATGCTGGAGGCATGACCTAGCAGATGCCTGTCCGTTTTAAACGGACAGGCAGTAATACACTGCAATACAAAAGTATTGCAGTGTATTATAATAGCGATCGGAGAATCGCATATTAAAGTCCCCTAGTGGGACTAGTAAAAAAAAGTTTAATAAAGTTAATTTTAAAAAAAAATTCCCAAAAAATTGAAAACCCACTTTTTCCCCTTACAAAATGCTTTACTATTAAAAAACCAAAATAAAGTAAAAAAAGTTACGCATATTTGGTATCGCCGCGTCCGTAACGACCCAGACTATAAATCTATTACATTATTTAACCCGCACGGTCAACGCCGTAAAAAATCTAATAAAAAACTATGGAAAAATTGCTGTTTTCTGTGAATCCGGACTTAAAAAAAATGTGATAAAAAGTGATCAAAAAGTCGCATCTACTCCAAAATGGTACCAATAAATTCGACAAGTCTTCCTGCAAAAAAAAAGCCCTCATACAACTGCATCGGCGAAAAAATAAAAAAAAGTTATGGCTCTTCAAATATGGAGACACAAAAACAAATAATTTTGAAAAAAAAGCGTTTTTACTGTGTAAAAGTAGTAAAACATACAAAAACGATACAAATTTGGTATCGTTGCAATCGTAACAACCCGCTGAATAAAGTTAGTGTTATTTATATCACACGGTAAACGGTGTAGATTTAAGACACGAAAAAGAGAGGCGAAATTTCAGTTTTTTTTCTATTCCCCCCCCAATAAAAGTTTATAAACGTTAATCAATAAATAATATGTACCTCAAAATGGTGCTATTAAAAAATACAACTTGTCCCACAAAAAACAAGACCTTATACAGCTATGTCGACGCAAAAATAAAAAGATTATAGCTCTTGGAATGCGACGATGGAAAAACGTAAAAAATGGCTTGGTCATTAAGGTCTAAAATAGGCTGGTCATTAAGGGGTTAAAGGTTTCGTTGTTTTAACTAAATGAATAGTGCAGTCGACTACAGTATTTATTCAGTCAAAACAACGCAACCCTTACACAACGGGGGACAAACGGAAACCATTTGCACCAGATCCGTCACCATTGAAATCAATAGTGATGCAAATAGAAACCTATGGTTTACTTTTGTTAGTTTGGATTCCGTTCATGGGTTCTCGACGGAAAGAACCCACGAACGGAGTCCCAACACAGATGTGAACGAAGCCTTAGACGTACATCTCCTAAAACAGTTCAAGATGTGCAGAGTTCATACATGCCACTTATGCCTGTCAACATTGCACACATCTTCACAAAATAATTAAAAACATTTGACTCACGTAGTCAACAAATATGCAACAGCTCAACTTCTCCCCCTTTTAGTAGAAAAAAAAAAAAGACCACCTACAGTACTGTGCAGAAGTTTTAGGCAGTTGTTGAAAAATGCAGTTACTAGTTATTTTTTATCAATTAACAAAATGCAACGTGAATTAACAGGAATCTAAATCAAATCAATATTTTGTGTGACCACCCTTTGCCTTCAAAAACAGAATCAATTCTTCTAGGTACACTTTCACACAGTTTTTGAAGGAACTCGGCAGGGAGGTTGTTCCAAACATCTTGGGAGAACTAACCACAGACCTTCCGTGGAAGTAGGCTTCCTCAAATCCTTAATGTCTCTTTATGTAATCCCAGACAGACTATGTTGAGATCAGGGCTCTTTGTGGGCCACATCATCACTTCCAGGGCTCCTTGTTCTTCTTTACACTGAAGATAGTTCTTAATAACATTGGCTGTATGTTTGGGGTTGTTGCCCTGCTTCAGAATGAATTTGGAGCCAATCAGATGCCTTCTTGATGGTATTGCATGATGGATAAGTATCTTCCTGTATTTCTCAGCATTGAGGACACCATTAATCCTGACCAAATCCCCAACTCCATTTGCTGAAGTGCAGCCCCAAACTTGCAAGGAACCTCCACCATGCTTCACTGTTGCCTGCAGACACTACTTATTGTACCGCTCTCCAGCCCTTCGGCGAACAAACTGCCTTCTGTTACATCCAAATATTCAAATTGTCAGTCCAGAGCACCTGCTATGATTTTTCTACAGCCCAGTTCTTATGTTTTCGTGCATAGTTCAGTCGATTGGAAGACATGGCTTTTTGGCCACAATTCTTCCATGAAGACCACTTCTGGCTAGGCTTCCCCGAACAGTAGACAGGTGTACCTAGGTCGCACTATTTTCTGCCAATTCTGAGCTGATGGCACTGCTGGACATCTTCCAATTGCAAAGGGAAGTAACCAGGATGTGTCTGATCTGCTGCACGAAGTTTCCTTGGCTGACCACTGCATCTACGGTCCTCAACCTTGCCCATTTCTATGTGCTTCTTGAACAGCACATCTTGAAACCCCAGTCTGCTTTAAAATATTTGCCTGGGAGAGACCTTGCTGATGCAGTATAACTACCTTTTGTCTTGTTGCTGTGCTCTGTCTTGCCATGGTGGACCAGTGACCTAAAACGGTCTTCCACAACCTCACCTTTTTTCCAGAGTTTGGCTGTTCCTCACCCAGTTTAAACCTCCTACACAGCTGTTTCTGTTACAGTTTCAACCTACATATCAAAATGATGATCATTATCACCTGTTTGGTATAATTGGTTAATCATACACCTGACTATAATCCTACAAAATCCATGACTTTGTGCAAGTGTACCTAGAACTGATGCGGTTTTGAAGGCAAAGGGTGGGCACAGTAAATATTGATTTGGTTTAGAGTTCTCTTTTCATTCACATTTTTTTTTCTCAATTAACAAAATACAAACTATTAACACTTTAATTTTTTAAAACATTTTTACATTGCAGCATTTTTCCACAACTACCTACAACGTTTGCACATACATATAGGGAGGCTGTCTGAGAAGGGGAGGGTGCAGCACACATCATGCTGCAATGGACAGCCCATGGGATTGTTTTGAAAAAGGGAGCCTGCAAACCGCCACTTAAGTGTCAAGGTTAGCAATGAGGGGATATGGAGAGCGGAGGCTGACAGGGGTCTAAGAATGAGATTGGGAGCCATGCTGGGGACTAGGAATGAGAGGAAAAGCCCTAATGAGGATTAGGAATGAGAGAGATGCCATGCTGGGAACTAGGAATGAGAGGGGGAACCATGATGGGGAACAAGATTTAGACGGGAGCCATGCTGTGGACTAGAAATGAGAGAGAAGCCATGCTGGGAACTAGGAACATGGGGAGAGCTATGCTGGGGACCAGGTATGAGAGGTGAGCCATGATGGGGACCAGGAATGAGAGGTGAGCCATGATGGGGACCAGGAACGAGAGGGGAGCCATGCTGGGGACCAGGAATGAGAGAGGAGCCATGCTGGGGACCAGGAATGAGAGGGGAGCCATGCTGGGGACCAGGAATGAGAGGGGAGCCATGCTAGGGACCAGGAATGAGAGGGGAGCCATGCTGGGGACCAGGAATGAGAGGGGAGCCACCCTGGGGCAGAGAATGAGAGAACTTTATTTGTATGCTGTACATGTTTGCTGACTGCATTACGCACTTTAACCTGCAATCTGTGTACTTTTTCTTTTAGAGGACCACCCCCATAAAAGACCATTTCTCTGAGCAAATTTGGGTGTTTGGCTCAAAGTGTGTGTGTGTGTGTGTGTGTGTGTGTGTGTGTGTGTTACACATCAATGGATACACAAACAAGGAATAATACATCTTTTTCAGATTTATTGTTTGAACTGTATAACTGAAAAACATGTAGTGACCTGTCAATTCTATGCAAATATACTTATGGTGTCATTTTTTTAAAAATCACAGAAATTTGTTGATTCCAGGACCAGCCATTGCAGCAATAACCCAATCTATCCTGTTCTATTTCTCACTGATCGTATTACATTGCTGGTCTGCTTATTTCCGCCCTATCCCTCTAGAGGTCAGCCTTCTCCCACATGTAACATTTATTTATGATCTAAGCGGTCACATATCCTAAAACAACCTTTTAACAACGGTAGCAAGAAGTTACAAGCTTTCAATAAAGAATTGTTTGAATATTTAGAAACCTTAATCAAAATAAAAGTGTAATCCATAAAAACTGAAACAAAATGGTCACACCTGTGCATATACACTACCGTTCAAAAGTTTGGGGTCACCCAGACAATTTTGTGTTTTCCATGAAAACGCACACTTATATTTATCAAATGAGTTGCAAAATGACTAGAAAATATAGTCAAGACATTGACAAGGTTAGAAATAATGATTTTTATTTGAAATAATAATTTTCTCCTTCAAACTTTGCTTTCGTCAAAGAATGCTCCATTTGCAGCAATTACAGCATTGCAGACCTTTGGCATTCTAGCTGTTAATTTGCTGAGGTAATCGGGAGAAATTTCACCCCATGCTTCCAGAAGGCCCTCCCACAAGTTGGATTGGCTTGATGGGCACTTCTTGCGTACCATACGGTCAAGCTGCTCCCACAACAGCTCTATGGGGTTGAGATCTGGTGACTGCGCTGGCCACTCCATTACAGATAGAATACCAGCTGCCTGCTTCTTCCCTAAATAGTTCTTGCATAATTTGGAGGTGTGCTTTGGGTCATTGTCCTGTTGTAGGATGAAATTGGCTCCAAACAAAGCGCTGTCCACAGGGTATGGCATGGCGTTGCAAAATGGAGTGATAGCCTTCCTTATACAAAATCCCTTTTACCTTGTACAAATCTCCCACTTTACCAGCACCAAAGCAACCCCAGACCATCACATTACCTCCACCATGCTTAACAGATGGAGTCAGGCACTCTTCCAGCATCTTTTCAGTTGTTCTGCGTCTCACAAATGTTCTTCTGTGTGATCCAAACACCTCAAACTTCGATTCATCTGTCCATAACACTTTTTTCCAATCTTCCTCTGTCCAATGTCTGTGTGCTTTTGCCCATATTAATCTTTTCCTTTTATTAGCCAGTCTCAGATATGGATTTTTCTATGCCACTCTGCCCTGAAGGCCAGCATCCCGGAGTCGCCTCTTCACTGTAGATGTTGACACTGGCGTTTTGCGGGTACTATTTAATGAAGCTGCCAGTTGGGGACCTGTGAGGCTTCTATTTCTCAAACTAGAGACTCTAATGTACTTGTCTTGTTGCTCAGTTGTGCAGCGGGGCCTCCCACTTCTCTTTCTACTCTTGTTAGAGCCTGTTTGTGCTGTCCTCTGAAGGGAGTAGTACACACCGTTGTAGGAAATCTTCAGTTTCTTGGCAATTTCTCACATGGAATAGCCTTCATTTCTAAGAACAAGAATAGACTGTCGAGTTTCACATGAAAGCTCTCTTTTTCTAGCCATTTTGAGAGTTTAATCGAACCCACAAATGTAATGCTCCAGATTCTCAACTAGCTCAAAGGAAGGTCAGTTTTATAGCTCCTCTAAACAGCAAAACTGTTTACAGCGGTGCTAACATAATTGCACAAGGGTTTTCAAGTGTTTTCTAATCATCCATTAGCCTTCTAACACAGTTAGCAAACACAATGTACTATTAGAACACTGGAGTGATGGTTGCTGGAAATGGGCCTCTATACACCTATGTAGATATTGCATTAAAAACCAGACGTTTGCAGCTAGAATAGTCATTTACCACATTAACAATGTATAGAGTGTATTTCTGATTAATTTAATGTTATCTTCATTGAAAAAACTGTGCTTTTCTTTCAAAAATAAGGAAATTTCTAAGTGACCCTAAACTTTTGAACGGTAGTGTACCATTGTGTAATGTAAACAGCGGTCAATACATAACACTATTACGTAACTAATTTTATTAATATTTTTTCTGCATACATGTGTATTTTTGCTTAAAACTTGAAGAATGAAACAAATAAAACATACAAACATTGTAGTATTCCTACTGACTAAAACATTGTAATCCAAATATAAAGTAGAGGCCTAGGTCACACCAGCACAGAATTCTATGTGTGCTTCGGTTATGCCTGCTATTTTTCATAAGAGTAGAGCAAAAATACCAGATAGACTAGCAGCTCATATTGGCATTGACTGGGCCTTTTTCACTCTTTCCCGCTTTGGTTAGTACAGCATATTCGAACAGTAGCTAGGCCTTGCTGCAAATGTGTTTTCCTTTTTCAATGAGCATGAGATTTGCAATTCTATACTATATTCTGATATGGTCCTCAAGCAGAGATCTGTAAACTGTTTACACGTGTCTATTAGGTCAGCTTATGAACCGGTCAAAAACGTTTAAGCCTATACATGAAAATGTCCTACAATTTTGCTTCTACAACTCGTATGCACACCTGTGCATCTCCATGGTTACAGACTACATGGAAGGTAGTAGGACTGCAAAATCACTTTTACAGGGTTTCTAGTAGTCTGTTACCATGGAGATAGGTGGTCTACATAGGAGCTGTAGACACAAAACAGTAGGGTATTATTAGAACTATTTGCCCGGATGCTACATTTTTTTAATTTTCAATACATTGGAACAATAAAAGAAAAATGATTGCAAAAGTGTATATACCCTTTAACCCAGAACCACAGTGCTGCTAGACAGCAGTACTAACCACTGAGCCACCTTCCATTCCTCACTCAGGAAATATTTCAAAGGTCTACATAATCTTTAAACCTTTGTTTTTGTTTTAAATTAAAAGGTCTATCAGTGTGTTTTGTGCAACTTTCTAAATACCTTTTTATTAAAAATTATTTTTACTTTTTGAGATACAGCTGCTTTGTATCCTGTATACAGAGCAGCTGTATCTAGCACTGAAACCTGTATCCATCAGGACAGTGGCACTGACGGGTCCAGCGTCAGCAGGTCCTGCGAGTCTCTGAGACCTGTCAATCGCATCTAAGTTCATAACTTAGATGTGATTGACAGGTGGATCCTGCGTGTCAGAGACACGAAGGACCTGCTGACACTAAACCCGTCAGTGCCGCTGACCTGACAATTATTTCTTAAAACAAAAATAAAAAGGTTTTAAAAAAAGTTTACATAGCCTTTAACTATAATATTGGAACTCTTGAGGATCAGAAGCATTTTCAGTAGCCCAGCAAAAAGTAGATCTAACTATTTACACCACATTCTCAAATATTGGGGAGTATACAAAATAGATACAATACAATGCAGAGTTGTGAGCATGTGATTTACCCCTTAATGACCAGCCTATTTTAGACCTAAATGACCAAGCTATCTTTTACGTTTTTTTCATCGTCTCATTCAAACAGCTATAACTTTTTTATTTTTGCGTCGACATAGCTGTATATTGTCTTGTTTTTTGCGGGACAAATTGTAATTTTTAATAGCACCATTTTGGGGTACATATAATTTGATTAACTTTTTTTTGGAGGGGAATAGAAAAAAAACAGCAATTTCGCTACACTTTTTTGCGTCCTAAATTCACGCCGTTTACTGTGTGGTATAAATAACACTAACTTTATTCAGCGGGTTGTTGCGATTGCAACGATACCAAATTTATATAGGTTTTGTATGTTTTACTACTTTTACACAGTAAATAAAAACGTTTTTTTTTCAAAATTATTTGTTTATGTCTCCATATTTGAAGAGCCATAACTTTTTTTATTTTTTCGCCGATGCAGTTGTATGAGGGCTTTTTTTTTGCGGGACGACTTGTAGTTTTTAGTGGTACAATTTTAGAGTAGATGCGACTTTTTGATCACTTTTTATGAAAACAGCAATTTTTGCATTGTTTTTTGTTTTATTTTTTACGACGTTCACAGTGCGGGTTAAATGATGTAATAACTTTATGGTTGGGGTCGTTACAGACGTGGCATTACCAAATGTGTAACTTTTTAACTTTATTTTGTTTTTTAATAAAGCAGTTTGTAAGGGGAAAAAGTGGGTTTTTAATATTTTTTTTTTTTTTTTAACTTTATTAAACTTTTTTTTGTACTAGTCCCACTAGGGGACTTCACTATGCGATCCTCCGATCGCATTTATAATACACTGCAATACTTTTGTATTGCAGTGTATTAGTGCTAGGCCATGCCTCTGGCTAGGCGATGCCTCTGGCTAGGCCATGCCTCTGGCAGGCATACACTACAGGCAGACGTGGGGGCCTTTATTAGGCACTGTGGCTGCCATAGAAGGCACGACACCCGGCGATCTTATCGCCGGGTGCCGGTGGAATGAGATGGAGCTCCCTCCCTCACCCTACCATAGACAGAGTAACGAAGTGCAGAGATTGTGAATAGACATCCCGTGGAATGTCTATTCACTGTCTAAACACTTCAGTATTGTTAATGTGTTAGTATAAGACAGTACATAAGGATCTAGCAGGATCCCTATGCACTGACTAAATGAATGGAGAGGAGTGCATGAGGCTTATTGGTCAGCGTCATACACTCCCCTGTACAACGCCCACTTGGTCTAAAGTAAAAATACGCCCACTTGGGCATTAAGCAACTCATTAGCATAAATCTAAAATCGCTAATAAAGTGGTAAAATAGATCGTTTTTTTTAAATAAAAAGCATTATGGTCACCTACATTATAGCGCCGATCTCCTTATGTAGGAGATAGGGCACTTATAATGTGGTGACAGTGCCTCTTTAAATCACCTGACCTCACTTCATGCGTTTAGGACAGGTCCTATATCTGCACTACAGCTAAATGTCAACATTTAGGCCCCAGCTAAGTTTCTAAATTTTAGGTCAGGAGCAGGAGGAGGCCAGATGGAGCCAAGTACTGTCATTCACTACTAGTGAATGGGGATGCGGCGGTCTGAGTGAGGAGGTCAGTGAGTGCTAGCCCGGGGGTGGACCAGTACAGTCACCTGACCTCACGTCAGGCGACTCAGGCCAGGCTACTAGACTGGTCCACTCCCGAGCCAGCACGCAGCGACCTCACTCAGAACACCGCCATACTTGGCTTTGTCCACCCTCCTCCTGCATGTACGCGAGTAGGGCGGACGGAGCCAAGCCGGGAATGACACAGCGGCAGTCGGAGTGAGGTCGGTGCATGCTGTGATGGATGTGGACCAATCCAGTCACCTGACCTCATGTCACCTGACCAGACTGACGCGATTTTCACAGTTTTTTACGGACGTTTTTGGTGCTGTTTTCTACACAGTATGAAAACCGGCTCCAAAAACGGATGAAGAAGTGACATGCACTTTTTTTTCGCGGCCTGTCAGAACAGAACGCCATTTTTGTCCCATTGAAATCAATGGGTAGATGTTTGGAGGCGTTCTGCTTCCGATTTTTCTACCGTTTTTCGGGCATTTACAGCCCGAAAAATTGACTAAAATAGGCCGTGTGAACATACCCTCAAAATGGAAAAATTAAACCTGCACTATAATTGGTTGCTACGGGCAACACATCCAGTTTTTCAGTTATAGTTTTGATAAATAAAGCCCACTGTGTAAAAAGAAATAACTATGGTTATAAAATTGCCTGAAAATAAAAATATGCTGTATCACGTAAACTACACAATTTATCCTGTTGTCTTAAAAATCCCGAATGCAAACCTATTTTGTACTCTAAGGGCTTATTCAGACGAACGTATAATACGTCCATGCAAAGCACGTGATTTTTCACACGCGTCGCACGGACCTATGTTAATGAATCTGGCCGTTCAGACTGTCAGTGAATTTCACGCAGCGTATGTCCGCTGCGTGAAACGCACCACATGTCCTATATTTGCCCGTGTTTCACGCATCACGCACCCATTGAAGTCAATGGGTGCGTGAAAACTACGCAAGGCACACGGACGCACTTCCGTGTGCCGCGCGTGATGCGCGCTACAGTAGTCAAAACTATGAATGAAAACAGAAAAGCACCACGTGCTTTTCTGTTTACAAACATAAAAACAGAGTGTCATAATGATGCCGGCTGAGAGAAAATCACGCAGCCACGCATCATATGCTGCGGACACACTGAGCTTTCGCGCGCGCAAAACGCTGTGTTTTTTGCGCGCACAAAACACACACACTCGTGTGAATCCGGCCTTAGGGTAAGTTCACACGTAGCGTAAATACAGCGGAGTTCCTCAACCGATTGTGTTGCGGAAAATCCACAGCGTAATACAGTAGTAGCAGCGTGTGCTTAAAAAAAACTGCCGAAAAACTGTTCATAAATGGACTAGCGGTGTGTTTTGTTTATTTAAATCCGTAGCATGTCAATTTATGTTGCGGAATCGCTGCTTTTCTGTTGCGGGTTTTTCCCAATTGAATTCAATGGGAGGTAAAACCTGCAACAAATAGCAGTTGTGATTTTTGCTGCGGAAAAGCTGCGATTCCCCTGCAAAAGTCGCAACTCAGGAAAAAAAGTTATACTTAACCAGATCGGTTTGCTTCTGCGTCCAGCCCGGCTTCCAGGAATGGTGTTTCATCCCATTTGACTGCTGCAGCCAATCAGCAGTCACATGGTATAAAAAGTCATCCCAGGAGGCCGGGCTGCAAGTATAAGCTTTTTTTTTTCTACGCGTGTTATCCGCAGCAGACATTCTGACCGAAAAACCACACCACAATTTGGTTCGTTTTTTCGTCCGGAATTCCCTGCGGCGTCCTGGGCGGATACGATGTGAACTTTTACGCAGCTTATCAGCCCTGTGTGAACATAGCCTAAGGATCCCTGCAATCAGCCTCACCAGACATCAGAAAGAAAGGATCACATCTGTTTACCAACTCCTCGCCTAAAAATACCTAGGCCATCTCCTATTTTTGCTATACACCCATGGTGTTGAGTAATTTGTTCAGTTACTTTCAAGCTCTGTTATCAGGATTTGCGACTGCTGAGGACTCGAGTACTTTCCAGTGGTGCTTTAAAGAGACTCTGTCACCACATTATAAGTGCCCTATCTCCTACATAATGTGATCGGTGCTATAATGTAGGTGACAGCAGTGGTTTTTATTTAAAGAAACAATCTATTTTTACCCCTTTATTAGCGATTTGGGATTTATGCTAATGAGTTGCTTAATGCCCAAGTGGGCGTATTTTTACTTTAGACCAGGTGGGCGTTGTACAGAGGAGTGTATGATGCTGACCAATCAGCATCATGCACTCCTCTCCGGAGATTCATTTAGGCAGTGCATAGGGATCCTGCTAGATGCTTATGTGCTGTCTTATACTAACACATTAACAATACTGAAGTGTTTAGACAGTGAATAGACATTCCACGGGATGTCTATTCACAATCTCTGCACTTCGTTACTGTTTCTATGGTAGTTACAGCAGAGCAAGCGTGATATCGTTGTAACCTGTCATTTACAGCGTGATCTCGCGAGATTACGCTTCCTCTGCTGTAACTACCACAGACAGAGTAACGAAGTGCAGAGATTGTGAATAGAAATCCCTATTCACTGTCTAAACACTTCAGTATTGTTAATGTGTTAGTATAAGGGTATGTTCACACGTAGTCAACAAAAACGTCTGAAAATCCAGAGCTGTTTTCAAGGGAAAACAGACCCTGCTTTTCAGACGTTTTTTTACCAACTCGCATTTTTCGCGGCGTTTTTCGCGGCGTTTTTTACGTCCGTTTTTGGAGCTGTTTTCATTGGAGTCTATGAGAAAACAGCTCCAAAAACGTCCCAAGAAGTGTCCTGCACTTATTTTGACGAGGCTGTATTTTTACGCGTCGTCGTTTGACAGCTGTCAAACGACGATGCGTAAATAACAGGTCGTCTGCACAGTACGTCGGCAAACCCATTCAAATGAATGGGCAGATGTTTGCCGACGTATTGGAGCCGTATTTTCAAACGTAAAACGAGGCATAATACGCCTCGTATACGTCTGAAATTTGGCCGTGTGAACATACCCTAAGACAGCACATAAGCATCTAGCAGGATCCCTATGCGCTGAGTAAATGAATGGAGAGGCGTGCATGAGGCTGATTAGACCAAGTGGGCGTTGTACAGGGGAGTGTATAACGCTGACCAAAGTAAAAATACGTCCACTTGGGCATTAAGCAACTCATTAGCATAAATCTAAAATCGCTAATAAAGTGGTAAAAATAGATTGTTTTTTTTAAATAAAAAGCACTGCTGTCCCCTACATTATAGCGCCCATCTCCTTATGTAGGAGACAGGGCACTTATAATGTGGTAACAGAGCCTCTTTAACCCCTTAGTGACTAACCCTCTTTTGGCCTTGAGGACCAGGCCATTTTTTTCAAATCTGACATGTATCACTTGAAGTGGTAATAACTTTGGAATACTTTTCTTTTCTTCAAGCGATTCGTAGATTGTTTTCTTGTGACACATTGGACTTTAAAGTTAGTGGTAAAATTTTGTAGACACATTCACTACTGACTGACCAATCACGCAGGCGGTGCCGCGATTGTTCCTCCTACGAGTCCCAGTGACTATCAGCTGTCTATGACAGCCGATGTCACTGTTCTGTCACCATGTCTTTTGACATGGTGACAGAAAAGCATCATGACGTAACTGTACTTCATGGTGCCTTAATGCAGGGCAAACCATGACGTACAGTTGCGTCAAAGTGCGTTAAGGGGTTAAAGAAACACACAGTAGTCTAAACAATATGGGGTGCTTTTATGGACTACTGTATTGTGTAAAATATATCAAGTCACAGTTTACCATTTCTGATGGAGAATTGCTTTTTTTTTTTTTTTTTCAGCACCACTTTTGCCGAGTGCTTGGCAGCTATTAGCTAAACTATGCAAATAGTGGGAAGGTTGGTTGTAGAGATTTGAATGTATATACTAAGTAGACACACCAACTTCCCTATATTGACTCAGGATTTCCTCCACTCTCACCTCTCATCACTTTCCCTTGGTCACATCCACTGGGCTTTTTTTTTTTGCATTTCTGTCGATATGATGTTTGTTATTGACCCATGAAAAGTTACATCTTATAATATATGTATGTAAAAGAGGTCGCAATAAAAAATAAATAAAAAAATGGCAAAAGAAAAATTTATCGGACTCGTCTTTGACAAAACAGTTGGCTATCCAGTCATAAGCTACCGATTAGACTGGCGATGATCCCAGTGATGTGTTGGTTAAATTCCTATTTAACAAACAGGCTAAGGCCCCATGCACACGACCGTAAAATCGTCCATAATTACGGTCCGTAACTAGGGGCCCATTAATTTCTATGGCCGACGGACACCTTCCCGTATGTATACGGGAGGGTGTCTGTGCCGTAGAAACCTGCCGGAAAAAATAGAACATCCTATTTTTTTTATTTTACGGACCGTGCTCCTATACTTTATAATGGGAGTACGGCTCTTAAAACCGGCCGGCTTTCCGTGGCTGTCCGTGCCCGTAATTACGGGTCGTAATTACAGGCATGGTCGTGTGCATGAAGCCTTAGGGCTTATTCAGACGAACGTATAATACGTCCGTGCTACGCGCGTGATTTTCACGCGCCTCACACGGACTTATGTTAGTCAATGGGGCCGTTCAGACAGTCCGTGATTTTCACGCAGCGTATGTCCGCTGCGTAAAACTCACGACATGTCCTATATTTGCCCGTTTTTCTCGCACATCGTGCACCCATTGAAGTCATTGAAGAATGGGTGCGTGAAAACCGCGCACGGCACACGGACGCACTTCCGTGTGATGCGCGCTACAGTAGTCAAAACTATGAATGAAAACAGAAAAGCACCACATGCTTTTCTGTTTACAAACATAAAAACAGAGTGTCATAATCAGGGTGTGCGAAAATCAGGCAGCCGCGCATCATATGCTGCTGACACACGGAGCTTTTATGGACCTTTTGCGCGCGCAAAACGCACACCCTCGTGTGAATCCGGCCTTACACTGAGATTTTTGCACTCTGGATTCCCTAGTAATTATAGTATGGACTAAAGTAAAGTTTTTGCTTTGGTTTTATAGAAAGATTTTCCACAATTACTTGTTTGACAATATTGCACGTAAAACGTCCTCATTTACAGAAAACCCTAGTCAAAAAAAAAAAAAAAAGCTTTTCAGAAAGGCACATATTAGCATCTGCATTATGGCGTACACACCTGGACCCCACACAGTTGTACGGTTTCTATGGTGATGCAAATTTCAGGGTATGTTCACATAGGACAGACACTGCATAAAAGTATATAGAATAGCTGCCCTGGCGGCCGCAGGGAATTCCGGCTGAAAAACCGCAACAAACTGTGGTGCATTGTTTCGGCCGGAATGTCCGCAGCGGAAAACAGAAGAGAAAAAATAATAAAAAATGCCCATGCTTACCGTCTGAGGTCCTGCAGACCGGTATCCTGGGATGACGTATCATCCCATGTCACAGGCTGCAGCAGTATCATTGGATGAAACGTCATCCGAGGAGGCTGGCCTGGACGAAGAAGCGCATAATTCTGGGTAAGTATAAGATTTTTTTTTCTGAGTTGCGATTTTTGCGACAGAATCGCAGCTTTTCCATTGCAAAAATAACAACATTTGCTATTTGTAGCAGGTTCTACCTCCAGTGGAATTCAATGTGGAAAACCCGCAACAAGAAAGCAGCGTTTTTCGCAAATACAATTGACATGCTGCGGAATAAAAAAAAACGTGCCGTTAGTCAATTTGAACAATTTTTTTGCTTATTTCCACAGCGTGTGAATGAGATTCGCTCAAATCTCATCCACTCTGCTGCTACTTTATTATGCTGCGGATTTCTGCAACGTATAGATACGTTGCGGAAAATCTGCAGTATTTGCCCTCACTCAGTAGAACTGCAGGAGGTCTGGGTGTTCTGGCCATACAGTCACTAATATGCAGCTGCGCTGTTTTTTGCGTGCGCAAAAAGCACACGCTCGTGTGAACCTAGCCTAAGGGCTTATTCAGACGAACGTATAATACGTCCATGCAACGCGCGTGATTTTCACGCGCCTCACACAGACCTATGTTAGTCAATGGGGCCGTTCAGACAGTCCGTGATTTTCACGCAGCGTATGTCCGCTGCGTAAAACTCACGACATGTCCTATATTTGCCCGTTTGCGCATCACGCACCCATTGAAGTCAATGGGTGCGTGAAAACCGTGCACGGTACACGGACGCACTTCCGTGTGCCGCTACAGTAGTCAAAACTGAATGAAAACAGAAAAGCACCACGTGCTTTTCTGTTTACAAACATAAAAACAGAGTGTCATAATGATGCCGGCTGCGCGAAAATCACGCAGCCACGCATCATATGCTCATGACACACAGCTTTTATGGACCTTTTGCGCACGCAAAACGCACACGCTCGTGTGAATCCGGCCTAAGAAGCTCAATACAACTCCCTCATGAATAATCTTGGCTAGTAGGCTTGCTAGTAAGTTTCTGAAAAGGTTTGGACATCTGCCTATCAACAGGCCATTCCACAGAGGTGACCATGCCCTGTCAAGGAAATCGTATTTTAAAACGGTCTGTCTCTGCGAAATAGGATAGATTGTTAGGCAGATAGCAAACACCAGCTTTACGGTGGTCCGAACAGCTAAATGTTCCCTTGCACTCTCTATAAGGAGAATCAATACCACCTTTTGTTGGATTGGTTGCATACCTCAGAACTGCTCCAAAAGCTTAACCCTAAAGTATTAGGCCCCCATGCACACGACCGTAGAATCCGCAATTACAGACCAATTAACTTCTATTGACCACAGACACCTTCCCGTATATTTGCAGGAAGGTGTCCGGGCCGTAGAAAGCCTCCGTAAAAGATAGGACATGTCCTATCATCTGCTTTTTACGAACTGTGCTCCCATAGTTTGTATGGGAGCACGGGCCGTGCCCATAATTGCAGACCGTGATTATAAATACGGCCGTGTGCATGAGGCCTTAGACAGTTGATGGTGCAGCTTTACTTATATAGGGACACTACGACACATTATTTTGGGACTGTCCATTAATCTGGCCCTTGTGGCGTCAGGCCTATACTGTTATCTGATGTTGTTGGCCATTACATTCCTTTAGGCCTTATTCACACAAGTGTGTCCGTCCACAAAAAACGGGCTGTTTTTCATGCATGACTGTCCGTGTTGCGTCAGCGTGGTTTACGTTTGTTATCAGTTTCTTCTCTGCAAGCACTTCCTGGTATTACTTTTTTTTTTCTTCTCTCTGCATTTCTTTAGCAACTGACGCATCAAAAACAGACAGCACAATCACAATCTCATTCTACCCAGTATGACAAACTTGTTTTCCTCCAAAAAATGTCTTTCCTAACTAGGTAGTGGCAAACGTCTCTTTCCTAACAAGGTAGTGCATCGGCTGAGCTCTGTTCACATGCAGCATAACGTCAGCTACACACAGAGCTGGACTACTCCCCTGCTCCTCTTGCCTCCTTCCAGTGAGCAGCTGTTTTCTTCCCTGCTCTGCATTCAATCAGTGAATACTTCAATACTGGCTTTTTCCGAGTCCTCTGTTAGGCCTTGCTGCCCCCACTGCATTTCATGGGGACAATTAACTGACAAACCTGTTGAAGATCAGTCTATGGTCAAAATGAGAGGTGGTCTTTTTACAGAGGGCCACATCGACTAGAATGTAAATCGGTCACAATAAAAGATGGTCTCTCTTTGGGGGGGGGGGGGTCTTCTCAAAGAGGCGGGTCTTGGGAGGTTTCATTGTATATTGTTGCTCTGTTGCGCTTTTGTCAATATGTCAATCTTTTATTTGCTTGAGCCATAGTCCCTGTTCACACTGAGCTTTTTGGCGTGGAATCTGCACCAAATAACATCCAAAATCGCCCCCCCCCCCCCAATTGATTTCAAAGGGAGGCAGAGGAGTTTTTTCTTTATCCCGGGCGTCTTTTGGCCACTCGCAGGAAATAAAAGCACCGTATACTTTCATGCCACGGTTTCCTCCTCTGACCTCCCATTAAATCAATGGGAGGCAGAACAAACCCATGGCAGTCATTTCTGAGCATTATTCGCTGCGTTTTTTGCCTGCAGCCCTTGCATTTGCTTCAATGGCCGCAGGCGAAAAACGCGGGAGGGGGGGAGCGCAGGCAGTTCAAAATCTGCTTCAAAATCCCTTGAGAAATTCTGAGGCAGATTTTTTTTTTTGCCTGCAAAAAAACTCAGTATGAACAGGGCCTTATTGTAGCTCTGACTTATGTTTGTATCTTTATAAAAATATTTAATGAAAAAAAATACAGTTTATAAAATAAATAAGTAAAGCCAAGGTCTAGTTAGAATAGAGTTGAACTAATGTTAAAGCAGGAGCTCAAGGGGAAGTAGTAAGAAGGCAGGAATTGAAAACGACATCTTAGCACAAAGTACCATTCTAACACGATGGTTTATTTATATAATTCTTCTGCGGAAAGCCTGTGAATGTATTTGCACTCCTGAAGGGAGGAAGCTTAGAAAAATAAGGGCTTGTGGGACTTGGCAAACTCCTTTTGGGTGCTACCGGATTATTCTTCCTAAAAAACACCTTATGTATAGAAGCAGTAATTGAGATCTTCTCATGTAGCTTAAAAAGAGTTTTCTGGTTTTATGCAAATAAAACTTAAAGAGGCTCGGTCACCAGATTATAAGTGGCCTATCTTGTACATGATGTGATCGGCGCTGTAATGTAGATAACAGCAGTGGTTTTTATTTAGAAAAACTATCATTTTTGACGGAGTTATGACCTATATTAGTTTTATGCTAATGTGTTTCTTAATAGACAACTGGGCGTGTTTTACTATATGGCCAAGTGGGCGTTGTGGAGAGAAGTGTATGACGCGGAGATCACGCTTGCGGTCATTAAGTCAAGTTCCAGAAATTGAAAAATATATCTCCATCATTATAATACAGATATGCACAAATTCCTAGGAACACCACTCTGAAATCTGTTCATGTGATCGCACCACCGCTGTATACTTCCTTTATCTGCAACGTTTTGTACTTTTATCACGTTCCCTCATTCACTCTACAATGTACGAATCTTCTCCCTGCAACTGCGTGCCCAAAAACAAGGCAATCACGGGAGATGTCATTTTTTTTTTGCTTTGATAATAGCAGAGCGGCACCACTTAGCTTGAACGGACTCTCAAACAAGACCTAAGGGAGGCGTTACATGCTGCAGATTTTGTTGCAAAAATTTCTGCAACTGAAAATGAGTTCCGATCATCTGAATGGGGTTATTTCTGCAGCAAACACAAAATCTGCTGTGTGTGCAGGGAGCCTAAGGGTATGTTTACACGTAGCAAATACGCTACAGATTTCCCATCCGGATTTTACAGTAGCAGCAAAGTAGATGAGATTTGAATAAATCTTACCCACACGCTGCGGAAAAATGCAGGAAAAACACGTTCAGAAATTGACCTTCGGTGCAGATTTTAAATCTGCAACATGTCAATTTATGCTGTGGAGTCACTGCAGATTTGTTGCATACATATTCCCTATTGAGATCAATGGAGATGTAAAATTCTACAACGCACGCCAATTGTTGCGAGATTGGCTGCGATTACGCTGCATTTTTTTTAGATTATTCTATTCATGGCACTCACACTGAAACGTGCCCCTGCTCTTCTAGCTGGTCTGTGCACAGGTAGCCTCCTGTGCTGATGTTTAGTCACGTAACCGATGCAGCCAATCACAGCATGGACGTGTTTCTGGGAAAGCCTCCGGAAAAGAGAGTATAGTATTTTCCTTTAGCCGTTTGCGGTTGTCAGTAGTGGCCAATCCGGCCAAATAGCTGCACACCATTTGTTGAGAATATTTGACTGGATTTCTCTGCGGGTTCTGGGTCGGATCCACTGGGGACTTTTCCGCAGCATTTCTGACACGTGCGAACATAATCCCAGGGTATGTTTACACGGGTTGGAATTGCTACAGAAACAGTGTTTAATTACGTGCAGATTTACAGCCGGATTTACCGCTGTGGAGAATAGAGGGCACAAAATAAAACCACATCCCCTGGCACTCCCGTAGCGATGCGTTCCTTCTCCCGCAGCTGATCTGTGTAGTTACCTCCCTGGGATTACATTTCATCCCATCTGACCGCTGCAGCCCATGATTCGGGTGTAGTGAACACTTTGATCCCACAGGTGTTTTTAAATTTTATTAGAATTGGACCGTGAAAAGGAACAATTTTCCAATATGTAGTTTTAGCTTATATTTTGTCATTTTCACAAGGATTACAGGAGAAAAAGGCACCCCAAAAATATGTTACGCAATTTCTCCCGAATGAGGCAATACTCTATATGTGGTCATAAAATGCGGTTTGCACACACAGCAGGGCTCTATAGGGAAAGAGCGCAATTTAGTTTTTGGAGTGCAAAAACATGGCGTCCGTAAACCAATCCAGTAAAATCTGCAGTGTGGATTTCGATTGGTAGTAGTTTTGATTGGGTTTTTACTGGAATTTCAATTTATAATGTGGGAGCACATGTAAGCTGATATATCAGCGCATAATAAAGTCATATTAGTGTAAATAAATAATAAAATTAATAATCCATTGATGTTGTGGTATGCTTTGAAGCAATCTGTCATACACAGGCCTGGTTTTTCAGGGCATGTGTTGCGCTTATAAATAATGTCCTTTCTTATCCTTCTTTTGGAACACACTAGGTTTATTATTTTATACGGCGTTTACTGTACGGGATAAATGACCTGATATTTTATAGTTCTGGTCGTAACAAACATGGCGATACCTATTATGTATCATTTTTTAACATTTCTTCCAATTATAAAGTACTTTATCAGGGGAAAGGAGTGATTCTTGTTTTTATTACTTAAGGCCCCATGCACACGAACGTAAAAACGCCCGTAATCACGGGCCGTAATTACAGCCCGTAATTACGGGCCCATAGACTTCTATTGGCCACAGGTACCTCCCCGTATGCTTACGGGAAGGTGCCCGGGCCGTTGAAAAATATAGAACATGTCCTATTTTAGGCCATAATTACGGCACAGGCAGGCCCATAGAAGTCTATGGGACTCCCGTAATTAAGGGTGACTACGTGTGCGCACCCATAATTACGGGAGCGTTGCTAGGCGACGTCAGTGTATAGTTACTGTCCAGGGTGCTGAAAGAGTTAAACGATCGGCAGTAACTTTTAGCACCCTGAACAGTGACTTCCGATCACAATATAGATCAACCTGTAAAAAAAAAAAAAGACGTTCATACTTACCCAGAACTCCCTGCTTTTTCCTCCAGTCCGGCCTCCTGCATCACAGGCTGCAGCAGTCACAAGGACTGCAGCAGTCACAAGGACTGCCGCGTCATCCAGGGAGGTTGGGCTGGATGTCGAAAGAGGGACGCGTCACCAAGACAACGGCCGGGTAAGTATGAACTTCTTTTACTTTTACTATGGAAAGGGCTGTCCTTTCTCTTTATCCTGCACTGATAGAGAGAAGGGGCTGCCGATTAGTGCAGTGCAATTTTGCATTGAAAACGTGCCCGTAAATATGGGTGGAATACGGATGACACCGAACCCGTATTTACGGGCACGGGTCCGTAAATACTGCAGCAATACAGGTCGAATACGTGTGACCAAGGACCCGTATTTACGGACAGTAAAAAATAAGTTCGTGTGCATGGGGCCTAAAACTTTTATTTACTAATATTCTGAACGCAGGTACAATACACTGCACTACTTATGTCTAAGGCGATGTTCACACAGAGTTTTTTGCAGGCGGAATTTCTGCCTCAAAATTCCGTTTGGAAGTTTGAGGCACGTTTTCCTCTCCCTGCACGCCGATTTTCGCTGCGTTTTTCGCCCGCGGCCATTGAGCGCCGCGGGCATAAAACGCAGCGAAATACGCTTTCTCTGCCTCCCATTGATGTCAATGGGAGGTCAGAGGCGTAAACGCCTGAAGATAGGGCATGTCCCTTCTTTCTCCCGCGAGGCGGTTTTACTGCTCGCGGGAGAAAACCGCCCCCGCCTCCCATTGAAATCAATGGGAGGCATTTTAGGGACGTTTTTGCCGAGTTTTGCGGCGCAGTTTCCGCGTCAAAGAACTCTGTTTGAACATAGCCTAATAAGGCCTAATAGGCTTCCGTACTTGGCAGACTCGGAGGCCATTATTAGGCTCTCTGGTTGCCATAGCAGCCATTGGCATCCAGCGATCACTCACAAAGAGGGGGGGGTGTCGATTGAGTACAGAGGGGGGCCCCCCCTCCTGTCAAAAGCTTAGATGCTGCGGCCTCTATTGACCACTATATGCAAGGGGTTAAAAGACCGGGCTCTCGGGCATTGCAATAAGATATAAGCTGTATATTACAGCAGGCACCCACTGCAGATGGCAGGGACACAGCTTGTATTACGCTATGAAATAAGTCTCCAAACAACTTCCCATTAATTTCAATGGGAAATACGCTGTGTAGTTAACATGAGGCGTATTTTTACACCGCAGAATTTTTAAAAGGTGCCCCGGAAAATGTTTTGCTTAGTTAATAAAAAAAAGTGGCATGTCAGCCTTTTACAAGGTGATTTTTCCTATTGACACTTCAAAAAACACTTTGAAAATACACCTCAAAAAATACTTGCAAAAATCAGCTAAACCCAGAGGTTGTTTTCTCTTGCAATGAGCCTCGTATTTTTCAGCCTTTACACATGCTGTGATAACATAGCCTAGGGGTATAATCACACATTGCGGTTGAGGTGCAGTTAAAAACAGCATTTTAAAAACCGCATGGGTTTTAGCCGCGATTTGGTGTGGTATTTTTATGCGGTTGCGGTAAGAAATACAACTGCATAGAGAAACGCATGAGGATTTTGAAAGTGCCTTTAACCGTACCTCAACTGCAACGTGTGAATATACCCCCGTAAAAAAACATAGGGTGTTTTCAGACATTGCGGTGTGAATAAAACAAAACAAGCACGCGATTCATGGCACAAAACTGCATCATGTGAAACGACCTTTTGGGTAAAAAAAAAAAAAGTTCGCACGCACTGTATTTGTTGCAGAAATCTCTGCGACTAAAAATCTGTTCCATACATTTCAACAGAGTCGTTTCTGCAGTAGATGCGGGATTTCTGCTAGATCTATCTATTAAGATAGATGGTACCGATTTTTGTTCTCCGAAGTTTCTGCAACAAATCTGCCGCATGTGAACTTACCCTTAGGCCTTATTTACACGACCGTGTGCGTTTTGCGCGTTGCAGTTCCGTGTGGCATCAGTGTTTGGGGCGTGGCTGCGTGTTTTTTGCGCATATGGCATCGTTATGACACGTGGTTCTGATGTTTAGAAACAGAAATGAAGGAGATGGTTTTATTATTCACTTCATTTCTACAACTGTAGCGCAAATCACGCGCGGCACACAGAAGTGCGTCCGTGTGCCGTGCGCGGTTTTCACGCACCCATTGATTTCAATGGGTGCGTGATGCGTGAAAAACGCTGAAGTATAGGACATGCTGTGAGTTTCACTCAGCGGTCACACGCTGCGTGAAAAACACGGAGTGTCTGAACGGCCCCATAGACTAACATAGGTCTGATTTTCACGTGCGTATCACGGATGTGAACTACGCTCGTGTAAATGAGGCCTTATAGACAGATCAGTATTATTCCTGTGCTGCTTACCTTCACAAAAGCTACTGACAGATGAATAGGTTCTTTAATCTTTAGGTAAGTGCCAGCAGTCTTTTCCTTGCTTCACTGGTTTTGCTGTACAGCGCCACTGATGATAGCATTTCATTATTCAGGCAGTACTTGACTTTAAAGGGAACCTGTCACCAACATTTTAGCTATAAAGCCAGCAATACCTGGTGAAAGTGGGTGAAAAATCATTGTCATCTAAGCTATAAATATGTCCTAAGTAAGCTCTGTAGCTTTAGTATTCCGTTTTTCAGTGTTCCCACGCCGTATGCAAATGAGCAGAAAAGAGTCAAATCTTCATCTGAAAAGAGTCAGGTTTTCATTCCTCCAGCATCTCAGAGTGGACTCCACCTCCTTCTTTTTGATTGACAACTCCTTAGCCAGTCAGGGCCGGACAGGTGGTGGCAGTGGGCGTGGTTAAGAAGCTCCGTCACAGAGGGACAAATAATTACCATAAAAGGCGGGAAAAGTTTAACCCCTTGAGTACCCAGCTCATTTTGGCCTTGAGGACCAGACCCATTTTTTCAAATCTGACATGTATCACTTTATGTGGTAATAACTCCGGAATGCTTTTACCTATCCAATTGATTCTGAGATTGTTTTCTCGTGACATATTGTACTTTAGTTTAGTGCAAAAATTTGGTCGATAAATTCATTGCTTATTTGTGAAAAACACCAACATTTAGCGAAAATATGAAGAAATTATGATTTTTCCCATTTTAAATGTATCTGCTTGTAAAACAGATGGTAATACCACACAAAATAGTTACCAATTAACATCTCCCATATGTCTACTTTATGTTTGCATAGTTTTTTGAACATCCTTTTATTTTTCTATGACCTCACAAGGCTTAGAACTTTAGCAGCAATTTCTCATATTTTTAAGAAAATTTCAAAAAGCGATTTTTTCAGGGACGAGTTCAGTTCTGAAGTGGTTTTGAGTGCCCTATATATTAGAAACCCCCATAAAACACCCCATTTTGAAAACTGCACCCCTAAAATTATCCAAAACAGCATTCAGAAAGTGTTTCAACTCTTTAGGCGTTTTACAGGAATTGAAGGAAAGTAGAGCTGAAATTTTCAAATTTCATTTTTTTTTACAAAATTCATATGTAATACATTTTCTTCTGTACCACAGAAGGTTTTACCTGAGAAACACAACTCAATATTTATTGCCCAGATTCTGCAGTTTTTAGAAATATCCCACATGTGGCCCTAGTGTGATAATGGACTGAAACACAGGCCTCAGAAGCAAAGGAGCACCTCTTGGATTTTGGGGCCTCCTTTTTTCAGAATATATTTTAGGCACCATGTCAGGTTTGAAGAGGTCTTGTGGTGCCAAAACAGTGGAAACCCCCAAAAGTGACCCCCATTTTTTAAACTACACCCCTCAGGGAATTTATCTAGGGGTATAGTTAGCATTTTGACCCCACAGGTATTTTGCTATATTTTCTGGAGTTAGTATGTGAAAATGAAAATCTACTTTTTTTCTGGAAAAACGTAAAAATTTCTAATTTTTGCAAGAAATAAAGGAGAGAAAGCACCCCAACATTTGTAAAGCAATTTCTCCTGATTACGGAAATACCCCATATGTGGTAATAAACTGCTGTTTGGACCCACGGCAGGGCTCAGAAGGGACGGAGCACCATTTGGATTTTGCAGCTCAGATTTTGCTGAATTGGTTTCTGGGGGCCATGTCGCATTTGCAGAGTCCCTGAAGTACCAGTACAGTAGAAATTCCCCAGATGTGATCCCAATTTGGAGACTATACCCCTGAAAGAATTAAATTAGAGGTGTAGTGAGCATTTTGAGCCCTCAGGTGTTTTATAGATTTTATTAGAATTGGTCCGTGAAAATGAAAACATTTTTTTTTTCCAATAACCTGTAGCTTTAGCTCAGAATTTTTCATTTCCACAAGGAATACAGGAGAAAAGACACCCCAAAATGTGTTACACAATTTCTCCTGATTACGGAAATACCCCATATGTGGTTGTAAACGGCTATTTGGACATACGGCAAGGGTCTAAACGGAAAAAGTGCAATTTCGTTTTTGGAGTGGTGATTTTACAAAATTTGTTTTTGACGCCATGTTGCATTGCGCTGAGGTACCAGTACAGTGAAAACTCCCGAGAAGTGACCCCATTTAGGAAACTACACCCCTCAAGCAATTCATCTAGAAGTGTAGTGAGCATTTTGACCCCCAAAGGTTTTGCAGAAATTAGTGCACAGTGGATGTTGCAGATTGAAAATTGACATTTTCCACATATATGCTATTTCAGTGCCCAATGCGTTGGGCCCAGCTTGTACCACTGGAGACATACGCCCCATAAATTGTTAAGCGGTTCTCCAGAGTACGGTAATACCCCATATGTGGTCATAAACTGCTGTTTGGGCACACTGCCAGGCCCAGAAGGAGCGCCATTGGGCTTTTGGAGCGCAGATTTTGCTTGGTAGTAGTTTTGTTTAGTGTTTTACTGGTGTTTCAGTTTATAATGTGGGGGCATATGTAATCTGTGCGGAGTACATATATTTTTTGCGTGACACACTGTCGTTTTTATTGGTACCATGTTTGGCTACGCGCGACTTTTTGACCACTTTTTATTCCATTTTTTTGGAAACAACGTGACCAAAAAAGGAAATTCTGCCATTGTTTTTTATGGTATTTTCTTTACGGTGTTCACCGTGCGGGATAAATAATATGATATTTTTTTAGGTCAGGCCGATACGAACGCGGCGATACCTATTATGTCTAGTTTTTGTCTTTTTTTTCATTTTTTTTCTAATTATAAAGGGCTTGATCAGGGACACAAGATGATTATTGTTTTTATTACGTAAAACTTGTATTTATTTATTTATCTGAAACTTTTTTTTTACTTTTTTTTCACTTTTTATTTTACACATACTAGGGGACTGGAAGATCTGATCTTCTGATCCCCTGCACAATACACTGCACTACTTCTGTATGTACTGATGTAGTGCAGTGTATTGTAACTGTCACTTTACAACTGACAGTTGAGCCTATTACGTCCTGCCTTGGGCAGGACCTAATAGGCTCCCGTACCTGGCAACCAGGAAGCCGTTGCTAGGCTTCCTGGTTGCCATTGCAACCATCAGAACCCCGCGATTTTTCGCGGGGGGGGGCAATGGGGTGCAGAGGGAGCCCCCTCCCTCTGTATCAATCACTTAAATGCCGCTGTCGCTATTGACAGCGGCATTTAAGGGGTTAAACTACAGCGATCGGAGAGGACAGTGATCGCTGTAGTTGCAGTGGGATGTCGGCTGTATATTACAGCCGACATCCGATGAAGATGGAGCGAGCACAGCTCCTGTGCCCGCTTCATCCTCAGGGCGTTACTATACCCCCATTTTCGTGAAGGGGTTAATAAAAAGTGTTTTGTTTTTTTTTACACCGCTTTCTCTGATCTCCTCACGTATCTCACAGAAGTGAGGAGATCAGAGAAAGTGACAGGAGCTTTCTCCTGCAGACGACGTCACAGACGGCTGTGATTGGTCAGTCTTCAGAGACTGACCAATCACAGCAATCGCCGGCATTGGGGACTGCTAATTGGTCCCCAGGCCGGTAGCAGAGACGGTTAGCTGTCAATGACAGCTGCCGCCGCTGTTCTGTCACTATGTGATTTCACATAGTGACAGTTTATTCCTGCGCCGTAATAGTACGTCGAAGGTACGCTGGAATAAGCGGCCAGCGACGTACTATTACGTCAAAGGTACGCAAGGGGTTAAACTACTATATTTACAGACAGAGGAGGACTTCAGGAAAGAAGAGAACAGGAATGAACTCTGGACAGCTGCGGCCATTGAGGGGTCAGGCTAGTTTAACAGGTAAGATGTTGATGACAGGATCCCTTTAAGGGCACACAAGAACCCTAAGGGTATATTCAGACATTACGGTTGAGGTGTGTATATTTTACTGCAATCGCATTTGAAAACGCATTAAAAATGAATGCGATTTTTGGAAACAATTTTTAACCGCACTTCAAAATTTAAATACACCCGTAGAACTGAAAGGAGATTTTTATATATATATATATATATCCATCAACTGGCGACGGGGATGAACTGGTGTACAGCATGTACTAGGTCAGGACTATTTAAATGATGAGAACTGTAGCTGCATAAACCTTCAAAAAAGCTTCTAGTAAGGCATCATGCCCACTTCAGTCTTTTTCTTCAGGGTGCTAGCCATTTTTCTGACGGCTAGCACCCTGACCCATTCATTTCAATGGGGCCATGCACACTTCCGTTTTTTGACGCTCCGTTGCTCTGTTCCGATCCAAAGTAGAGCATGTCCTACTTTGGTCCAAGATACCGTGACCGTGAGGCCCATGCAAGTCAATGGGGCCGTCCAAAAAACTGAAGGCACATGGAAGGCATCCGTGTGCCGTCCGTGTGTGACGGAGCCGTTGCCTAGCAACGGCCGGGCGGGCAGAAATACATTACAGAAATATTACACTAATCGGCAGCCACTTCTCTCTATCCATCACTGATAGAGAAAAGAGGCTGCTGATTAAAAATAAAAAGCAGTTCATACGTACCCGGTCGTTGTCTTGGTGACTAGTCCCTCTTCTTCCTCCAGTCCGACCTTCCTGTATGACGCGGCAGCCTGTGATTGGCTGCAGAGGCCGCTGCAGCCTGTGATTGGCTGCACAGGCGGTCTCGTGGGATGAAGCGTCATCCCTAGAGGCCGGACAGGAGGAAAGTAAGTATGAACTTTTTTTTTTTTTTATTTCATTATAATTGTATTTTCCGAGCGCCGAGCATGGTACTGTCCAGGGTGCTGAAAGAGTTACCGCAGATCAGTGCAGCCCATTAACTCTTTCAGCACAGTACCATGCTCGGCGCTCGGAAACGGAAACACGGAGTGCACACGGCCGCTAAACCGGGCACACGGATCCGTCAAAAACGGCCGTGAAAACGGTGTTGGAAGTGTGCACGAGGCCTAAACAAAATTAAAGTGCAGCACTTGGGGGAGGGGGGGGTGAAGATTGTTTGCTTATACATGCTGGCCTATATAAATAATCCTGTATTTGAAATATGTCCCATCCATGAAGCAGACTGTATAGAAAGCAGTATATGTAATGAAAAGTTCAGAGCTCAGAGAGGACTTGGTGTTGTTGCACATATATCCTTTGTTAAAAAGAAGTTCCAAAGCTAGACATATGTACCCAGAACGTGTGCAAGGTGTAGATTCAACAATACGAAATCCACAGGCTGTTTCCGAGAACTTCCACTAGAGCCAGGGCAAACACGCCAGAGCCTGAACAATTCCAACACTTGTAAGGAAAGGGCTTCCCGTCTGTTACTGTACAGCATGAAGTGTATGCCAGAAAGGACACAGCGGAGAAGTCAGAGTTCACATGGCTGATCCTCCCTGCAAGGGGCCTCCCGTTACAGGGAAGGGAAATGAGATTGGATGCGATGGTGGATGACCTACATCCTGCAGGGTAATGTGTACACTTTCATCCCACAATATATGTCAGAATTGGAGCGCATGTGCCTTAGTTTCAAATTAGTGTGCAGTGAGGGAAAAATATATATATGCAACAAGTCAGCAGATCCAACTCTCCAAACTAATTCTATACAAAGTGTAAGGCAGGATTCACACACAGCATTTGCTGCGTTTTTTTGTGGGGTGTTAAATGCGGCCAGATGTTACAATAAAGTCTATAGTAAAACTAATTCTGTGTGTGGAGGCAGCCTAAAGGAGATCACATACAATGCCCACCAAAAGTTCCGTAACACCCTCATAACTTTGGGGTGGGCGGGGATAGCAAACTCTTAAATGGCACGGGGGGGTTGGGGGGGGGCTCATTTGAATGCTCTTTTCAGTACGAAAACGATGCTGCAAGCTATTTTGAGATAGGATTTTTTTTTCGCTGAGATATTTAACGTTGAAGTTATCATCTTCATTATCGGCTACCGCCGCTGTTAGCATTACCCAAAATGTACCGCGCAGGTAAAATCCTAAATGTGTGTGGGCGCGTGTGTGTGAGCTTGGGAATGTCACATCAAGGTGACTTTAAATTACGTATTATTACAATCGGCCTCGGTGATACAAAATGGACCATGTCTATGATTGTAACATATAGTTATATTGTCATATCACAAAATGCATTTGACCGAAACGTAAAGGATCACTTTATTGATGATGAGAGGGTATGGCGAATCAGTGATCAATCAGCGTCCTGCACTTCTCATTGTTACAGCCCAGCATGATCCACAGCACAGTGAGATTGTGCAGTGAAAGAAGCTGGGCTGGAACAATGAGAAGTGCAGGACACTGATTGGTCAGCCTCATACACTCCTCTGTACAACACCCAGTTGGTAAAAAGTAAAAAAACGCCCAGTTGTCTATTAAGAAACTCATTAGCATAAATCTAAACTAGCTCATAACTTGCTCAAAAATGATAGTTTTTCAAAATAAAAACCACTGCTGTTATCTACATTACAGCGCCAATCAGATTATGTAGGAGATAGTCAAGTTATAATCTGGTGACAGAGCCTTTTTAAAATAAAACCAGACCTGGATCCAAAAGAGCAGATCCCCTACGTATATGTTCATGCAGGGCGGAGGAGCTGTGAATATTCTGTCCGGATTTGCATACGAAAATTGGAGCATATTAGGCCTTGTTCACACAGTGCAGATTTCCTGCCGATTTTGTGTGCATTTTTTAAGCCTAACCCAGAATTGGATCAGAGAACGCAGACCTTTAAGTCCTTATTTTATATATTACTTCTGTTCCTGGTTTTGGCTTAAAATACATGCAAAATCTGCACTATATGAACAAGGACTTACAGTCAGTGTTCCCTATAAGGTTCGCGGCTGCGCACCTTCCACGATCCGCCCGCTCACTAAACTTTAAAGCCCGCGCACTGTCTCGGGCGGGATGCAGTGGCGTCGCTAGTACCGGAGGGGGCTTGGTGGTAGCGACAGCCACATTCACTTGCATGTGTGTCCTCAGGACGCACATACAAATGAATACTATAGGCTGCAGGTCACGTTACGCCGGTCTGCGCATGCGTCCCGCCAGAGAGGCAGTGTAGCGCCCCGTCTGTCGCTGGAACGGGACATGGTAAGTACAATCTTATTATTATTTTTTTTTTTTAAGGAAAGGTGTGGCAGTATATACAAGGGGAGGGGGGCTGTGTAGCACTATATACAAAGGGAGGAGGGGGCTGTGTAGCGCTATTTACAGGGGGAGGGGGCTGTTTAGCGCTATATACAAGGGGAGGGGGGTCAGTGTAGCACTGTATACAATGGGAGGTGGGGGGCTGTGTAGCACTATATACAAGGGGAAGAGGGGGGCTGTGTAGCTCTATATACAAGGGGAGAGGGGGGCTGTGTAGCACTATATATAAGGGGAGCTGTGTAGCACTATATATAAGGGGAGGAGGGGGGCTGTGTAGCGCTATATATAAGGGGAGGAGGGGGCTGTGTAGCGCTATATACAAGGGAGGATGCTATCTACAGGGGGGTGACGCTATCTACAGGGGTGGGTGTGTGTGTGTGTGTGTGTGTGTGTGTGTGTGTGAGTGTGTGTGTGTGTGTGTGTGAGTGTGTGTGAGTGTGTGTGTGTGTGAAGCTGTCTACAGGGGGGTCTGTGTGGCGCCATCTACAGGGGCTGTGTGGCGCCATCTACAGGGGCTGTGTGGCGCCATCTACAGGGGCTGTGTGGCGCCATCTACAGGGGCTGTGTGGCGCTATTTACAGGGGGTCTCTGTGGCAGTATCTACAGTGTGTGTGTGCGTGTGCGTGTGCGTCACTATCTTTAGGGGGCTGTGTGGCGCGATCTACAGGGACAGTGGTGTAATGAGGGATTCTTTTATTGATGCCTATAATTGGTGTTTATAACTGTCTATTTTACTAGTGGACTTGTAATATTATAGTTTTACAAAAAAGTATTTTAAAACCAATTTAAAATAAGTTTTCTTATTCTCTGATTTAGTCAGATTGCACACCATTGATGGAGACTTGCCCTGCTCCCTAACTGCCCCGGCTCAGAAGCTGCCAAAACTAAGGGTATGTTCACACGATTAACAATTTTCAAGCTAAAACAGCTCCTGATTTTCAGAAGTTTTTTGAGCAACTCGTGTTTTTCGCTGCGTTTTTTACGCTTGTTTTTGGAGTGGTTTTCAATAGAGTCTATCAGAAAACGGCTCCAAAAACGTCCCAAGAAATGTCCTGCACTTCTTTTGACGAGCCGTCATTTTACGCGCCATATTTTGACAGCGACGCGTAAAATGACAGCTCGTCTGCACAGAACATCGTAAGACCCATTGCAAGCAATGGGCAGATGTTTGGCGACGTATTGGAGCCGTCTTTTCAGGCGTAATTCGAGGCGTAAAACGCCTCCATTACGTCTGAAAAGAGGTCGTGTGCACATACCCTTAGAGGGAACATTGATTGCAGTAGCAGCAAAGTAGGAGATTTTAACACGCTGCAGAAAAAATCTGCTAAGAAAACATGCATAAATGACCTGCAGTGTGGATTTTTAATACGAAGCTTATCAATTTATGCTGCAGGATCCCTGCATTTTTATTGCCGATTTTTTCCATTGAGTTCAATGGGGAAGTAAAAAGCCACAAAAAATTGGAAATGTAACAATTTATACTGCAGAGAAGCTGCAGAAAGTCTACACATGTAGTGCATTTGTTGCAGAGGGGGATGGAAATGCTGCAGATTTCTGCAGAAAAGGGTGAAATTCGCAATGAACATCCAGAACAGAACGAACATGCTGCGGATTTAAAAATCTGAAGTATAATCTGATTTCCGAGCAGAAAATGTTCAGCAGCATGTGGATGAAATTTGTTCAGATCTCATCCAGATGGCTGGGACTGTAATCACGTCCTGTTTGAATGCAGCATTAGGTTATGTTCACACAGCGCGAAAAAACCTTGGAATAATCTGCACCCCAATGTCAATTTATGGCCATTTTCTCTGCAGATTTTTATCGCAGCATGTAGATGAGATTTGGTAAAATCTCATCCACTTTGCTGCTACTGTAAGACTCTGCAAATTTTCCATCCGCAAATCCAAATATCCACAGCTTATCCATCCTGGGGGAACGTATCCTTAGTAGGGTTGTCACGATAACAGGATTTGGACTTTGATACCGATACTTTGTGTAGTATTGCGATTTCAGATACCAAAACGATACTTTGCCAACAGTAATAAAAAAAAAATACGTTTCTCTCATCTCCGCCGTTAGAGCGGGGCTGTGGTTGTGTAATACTGTCATTGCCCCGCTCCTGACAACAAGCGCGCGCGGTCTGCATGAAGTGATGCGGCCGGCGCTGCACTAATGAGCGCGGACACTGAACACAGAACATGAGGGTGTTTTGCAGTGCGCCCGCCATGTTCTGTCTTCAGTGCCGCCGCTCATTAGTGCAGCGCTGGACGCATCACATAATGCTGACCGAAGGCGCGCTTGTCAGGACTCGGGGTAATGACTATCACACAGCCACAGCACCGCTCTCGTACATTCATGCGTTACAACGCTAAGTTGTGCAGCGGCACAGTGTAGTATCAGAATACATGAAATAACGGTATCTAACCGTTTGAGGGTGCACGGCATCGAAACAGTATCAAAGTTTTGATGAATCGTGCATCCCTGAGGGTACGTTCACACGCTTAGCAAAAAAAACATCTGAAAACAGGGAGCAGTTTTCAAGGGAAAACAGCTCCTGATTTTCAGACGTTTTATAATTAACTAACCTTTTTCGCTGCGTTTTTTACAGCCGTTTTTGGAGCTGTATTTCTATGGAGTCAATGAAAAACGGCTCAAGACGTGACATGCACTTCTTTTTCACGGGCGTTTTTTAACGCGGCCGTGTAAAAAAACACCCTGTCGGAACAGAACACAGTTTTTCCCATTTAAATCAATGGGCAGATGTTTGGAAACGTTCTGCTTCCTTGTTTTTCGGCCCGAAAATAAGCCGTGTGAACATACCGTAATCCTTAGGCACCCTGAACATGTGGCATATATTGGGCTTGCTGAAGAAACAGCCCCATTTAGGTGAATGGAACGGATTTTCAGTTGCCGAAATTTCTGCAACAAAATCTGCAGTGTGCGCAGGGGGCCTAAGACCGGATTCCCACGGGTCGGATATGCTCTGTAAAACTATGCAGCGTATCGGACGTGGAACCCCGTAGTACATTCCGTCCGAAAAACTGCACTGGAAAGCAGTGGTAGAAAAAAAAAACTACAAAAAAACAAAAACCAGTTCATACGTACCCCGGCCGTTGTCATGGTGACGCGTTTCTTCAAGGACGTCCAGTCCGGCCTCTTTGGATGACGCTGCAGCCTGTGTGACCACTGCAGCGGTCACATGGGATAAAAAGTCATCACAGGAGGCCGGACTGAAGGAAGAATCAGGGAGTTCTGAGTAGGGTATAAACTTTTTTCAGTTGCAGATTTCACCGCAAAAGTTGCCTATTTGTTGCAGGTTTTTTATCCCCATTGAAAACAATAAGGAAAAAACGGAACAGAAAAGCAACGAAAAACGCAGCATAAATTTACATGCTGCAGATATAAATTCTGCACCGCAGGTCAATTTGTTAACGTTTTTGCTGTGTTTTTTTCTCCCGCAGCGTTAGCATGACATTTTCAAAATCTCATCCAGTTTTCGGCTATTGTAAACGCGGAGGAATTTCCACACAAAATTCAGTTGCGGAAATTCTGCAGCATTTACACTAAGTGGGAACCTAGCCTTAGGCCGAATGCACACATTGCGTATTACGTGCAGTAAAACCGCAGCATAATACAGTACCAGCAAAGTCTGAGATTCCAGATAATCTCAATAATCAATTAATAATTGCCACGCTGCGGTATTTCTTGATACGTAAATTGACCCGCCGTGCGTATTTTCAAAACGGCATGTAAATTTAGCTCGAAATTGCGCTTGCGAATTTTATCTCTGTAGTTCCGAAGAAATACGTAGCAAAACCCGCAGCATGAAAATGCAGCAAAATGTAATAACCGCACCCAAAAAATGTGTTTTCCTGCATATTTTCCGCAGCAAAAGTCGCAACGTGTGCATGTAGCCTCAGGGTATCCACACACGCAGCATTTTTGCTGCAGATTTTTACATTTCTGCAGCAAAATACGCACGTCACGTGCATTTTACTGCAGATTTCACCCTCTTTACATCGTAAAGGGTGAAATCCGCAGTTCACATCCAGAACACAATACATGAAAATCTGCAGCACCTTTTAATTTCTGTGCGTAAAACTTTCCGCAGCATATGAATAAAATGTTTTAAATCTAATTTACTAACCCGCAGCAGTTTGCAGCTTTTCCACCCACAATTCCGGATGGAAAATCTGCTACATGTGAAGGGAGGCTTAGGCTACATGGGGCCTGTGCGTCATGGTGAAATCATCTTCAACAATTATATTGTGTGGGAGCTAATAAGGGGACATTAACTGCTTCAACTCCTTCACGTTAGATGAGTTGCATTGGTGTACAGCAGTCTTCAAGTCATGCCACAGATTCTCAATTGGTCTAAGGTCTGGGCTTTCGCTAGGTCATTCCAAGACATTTAAATGTATCCCGTTAACCACTCCAGTGTAGCTTTAGCATTTTGTTTAGGTTTAATTCACACGTCTAAATGGCATCTGAAAAAAAACGGGCCGTTTTCCATGCATATTTAGGTTAGTGTTAATGGTGTGCTTTCAGTCGGTCATCAGTTTTTCTTGTTCGTATTTCTCCTCTGCAAGCACTTACTGGTTTCACTTTTTTTTGTACGTGTGCGGTCTGTTAGTTTCACGAACCATGGACTTTAATGGACGGGGTCTGGACCAAAAAAACTGACCAGAAAAGGAGATACTGTAAGTTTCTGGCAACAGACACACACTGATCGGAAGAAAAAAATTGCCTCAGTCAGCAGCACATCTTTCCTGTGTAAACAGGGAGATGTGCTGCCGACACGATGAACTGCAATCGTTCGTCCCCATTCCCACATTCACATTGAGAATCGTTGCTCATATGAATGTAGCTAGTGAGCACAGATCTTCATGCTGTATTGATCGGAACCTCTTTTTACTGGCCAGTATTGGGCTGTGTAAAAGCCCCCTTAGCAATGGCTTTGCAACTCTTTCTAGACTGCTAGATATCAATGACTTGCTTTGGCATCTGTATTTGAATCTCTTTAGGACGTGGCCAGTGGCGTAACTACCGCCGTAGCAGCCATAGCGGCTGCTACGTGGCCCGCGGCATTAGGGGGCCCGTGTCGCCCGCCGGCACGGGCCCCCACCATGGCCGGAGGCTCCGCTAGCTGCCGCTATGGCGGCTACAGCGGGACGCCACTGAACACTACGGCAGAGCAGGGAAGTATCTCCCCGCTCTGCCATTAAACGGGTTGTTCCTACATAAGTCATGTATCCCCTATCCACAGGATAGGGGATACATGTGTGATCGCTGGCAGAGATAGGGAGAACGGGGGACCGAAAGTTCCCTGAAGTTCTCCATCACAAACCTCGGACTTCTGGGGTCTGTGTCGGCAGCTCCGTAGAAATAAATGGAGCGCCGGTCGCGCTTCTGCGCATGCGTGACCAGTGCTCCTTTCATTTTTATTGAGCTGCGCAGACGCCGGAAGTCAGAGGTTAGTCATGGAGAACTTCAGGGGACTTTCAGTCCCCTGTTCTCCCTATCGCTGCCAGCGATCATACAAGTCTTTTGTAGGACACACTGTAGGTCGCATTTTTTTTGAGGGTTGGGGACACTGTATGGCGTTCCCTACATGGGGGGGCTGTATGGCGTTCCCTACAGGGGGGGGCTGTATGGCGTTCCCTACAGGGGGGGGCTGTATGGCGTTCCCTACAGGGGGGGGCTGTATGGCGTTCCCTACAGGGGGGGCTGTATGGCACTATCTACCTAGGGGGCTGTATGGCGCTATCTACAGAGGGGGCTGTATGGCGCTATCTACAGAGGGGGCTGTATGGCGCTATCTACAGGGGGGGCTGTATGGCGTTATCTACAGGGGGGGCTGTATGGCGTTATCTACAGGGGGGGATGTATGGCGTTATCTACAGGGGGGTTGTAAAAAAGGCACTATCTACAAGGGGGGGGGGTTGTGTGACACCCAGGGGAGGGGGGGGCCAGTCAAAAGTTTGCTATGGGGCCCAGTCTTTCCTAGTTACGCCCCTGGACGTGGCATTATGTGCTGCTTTTTTTAGATCTTCTAGCCTGCTACACAATGCCAGACAGGTTCTGTTTAAGTGATGTTTAGGGTATGTGCACACACACTAATTACGTCCGTAATTGACGGACGTATTTCGGCCGCAAGTACCGGACCGAACACAGTGCAGGGAGCCGGGCTCCTAGCATCATACTTATGTACGATGCTAGGAGTCCCTGCCTCGCTGCAGGACAACTGTCCCGTACTGTAATCATGTTTTCAGTACGGGACAGTTGTCCTGCAGCGAGGCAGGGACTCCTAGCATCGTACATAAGTATGATGCTAGGAGCCCGACTCCCTGCACTGTGTTCGGTCCGGTACTTGCGGCCGAAATACGTCCGTCAATTACGGACGTAATTAGTGTGTGTGCACATACCCTTAGAATCAACAGGTCTGGCAGTAATCATGGCAGGGTGTGGCTAGTAAGATTGAATCCAATTGTCGATTGAATTTGGTTAACTGGTTGATTTAGTAGCTAAGGGGGAATTACTTTGTCACATAGGACCAGGTAGGACTGATCAGAAATTTCCTTCAATAAATGAAGTCATTTAAAACCAGCATTTTGTGTTTACATGGGTTATTTGCGTCTAAGGCCTCATGCACACAACTGTAGCCATGTGCACGGCTGTGATTTTCGGGTCGGCCGGCAGCGGAGTGTCACCCGCGAGCCGCCCGCAAATATTTGCGGGCCGTGCACATGGCCGCGTGCATTACTTCCTATGAGCCTGGATCGCAGAACACGGCCGTAATAAGACATGTCCATTCTTTCTGCGGTCCGGGCTCCTGGACCACACACGGACCGTGGAAACCACAGTCGTGTGCATGGCCCCATAGGAATGAATAGGGCCACAATTCTCCCATGGATTTTCGGGGGAATTGCGGCCGCAAAACTACGTTCGTGTGCATGGGGCCTTACAGTAAAAGTAGTTTGATGATCTGAAATATTGTGACATATATGCAAAAAAGTAAGGAAAAATACTTTTTCACAGCACCGTAATAAGATAGTTTGGGCTGGCTCAGCAATGCATTTAAGATTGTCGTTTTCTCTATCCCTCTATTGAGCCAACATTCAACAGTAATTTGTTTGACCCCTTCCCGCGATTGGGCGTAACTGTACGTCCGAAATCAAAGTGATTTCCCGCAGACAGGCGTACAGTTACGCCCGGCAGATAATGCGAGCACAGGAGCTGTGCGCGCTTTATCTTCAGCGGCTGTCAGCTGTTATACACAGCTGACATGCCGCTGCAATGGCTGCGATGGCTGTTACCGCCGATCGCAGCCATTTAACCCCTTCAATGCGGCTGTCAATGACGTCCGCCGCATTGAAGTGGTTTACAGAGGGAGGGAGCTCCCTCTGTAACCCCCGGCCCCCCCCCGCGGTGGATCGCGGGTGGCGATTGTTGCTATGGCAACCAGGAAGCCGTTACTAGGCTTTCTGGTTGCCCAGGTACGGTAGCCTATTAGGTCCTGCCCGAGGCAGGACCTAATCGGCTAACTGTCAAATGAAAAATGACAGTTACGATCCACTGCACTACATAAGTAGTGCAGTGCATCGTAACGGGGATCAGAAGACCAGATCTTCAAGTCCCCAGGTCAGTGTAAAAGAAAAAGTAAAAAATGAAAAAAAAAATGTGAAAGAAAAATAAATAAAAGTTAATAAATAATAAATAAATAATAAAAACAACACTTGCCCTGTTTCCCTGATCAACTCCTTTATTATTAAAAAAAACATGAAAATATGAAAAAAAACTATACATAATAGGTATCGCCGCGTTCGGAACGGCCTGATCTATAAAAATATCACATTATTTTTACTGCACGGTGAACACCGTAAACATTTTTAATAAAAAACAATGACCGCATTTTATTTTTTGGTTATCTTGTCTCAAAAAAAATATAATAAAAAGTGATCAAAAAGTTGCAAGTAACGCAAAATGGTACCAATAGAAACTACAGTTCGCCACGCATAAAACAAGCCCTCCCGCAGCGATATCAACGAAAAAAGAAAAAAGTTACGGCTCTCAGAAAATGGCGACACTAAAACATGATTTTTTTTAGAAGAGTATTTTTATTGTGGGAACGTAGTGAAACGTAAAAAAACGATATAAATTTGGTGTCGCTGTAATCGTATCACCCCGCAGAATGAAGTTAACATGTTGCTTATACTGCACGGTGAACACTGTCAAAAAAAAAAAAAAAAAAAGAAACGTGCTGGAATGGCTGTTTTTTGGTTTCCTCATCTCCCAAAAAATGGAATAAATAGTGATTAAAAAATCGCATGTACCCCAAAATGGAACCAATAAAAATTACAGCTCGTTCCACAAAAAACGCGCCCTCACACAGCTCCGTCACCGGAAAAATAACACGTTATGACTCTCAAAACGCAATGGTGCAAAATGATGCTAAAGGACGGCCCAGACTCATTTTTAGGTCCAGTAGAATTTCACTAAATACCCCACATTGTCATTTGCTGGACCCCACAGGTGGACCCCATAGACGCAGCGGAGATGAGGAAACTTTAGGGGCCTTGTGCGGCTTATAGGGCTAGTGAAGAAGTCAAATATAAGGCAACACTGGAGCGCAGATATTTTGTATAATACCCAATAAACCCGGCCTGTGTATAAAGGATTGGTTCCAAGCATACCACACCAATCCATGGATTATTCATTCACCCCATTATTACATCATCCTATTATGTATGACCTGTTGCACTCCGCCCAGCTTACATATACCCTGATGTACTCCGCCTAGCTTACATATACCCTGATGTACTCCGCCCAGCTCACATATGCCCCCACATTATAAGCTGAAATACCACTAATACACCAAGCAAAATCTGCACTTCAAAAGCCAAATGGTGGTCCAACTGAGCCTGGCAGTGTACCCAAACGGCAATTTCTGACCACATATGGGGTATTCTGGAGAACCCGCTTAACAATTTATGGGATGTGTGTCTACGGTGGTGCAAGCTGGGCACAACACATTGGGCACTGAAATGGCATATTTGTGGAAAACAGCAATTTTCAATCTGCAACATCTATTGTTTACTCATTTTTGCAAAACACTTGTGCGGTCAAAATGCTCACTACACCCCTAGATCAATTCTTTGAGGGATCTAGTTTTCAAAATGGGGTAATTTTTTGGGGGGTACCACTGTACTGGTACTATAGCTCAATGCAACATGGTGTCAAAAAACGAATCATGTAAAATCTCCACTCCAAATACTAAATGGCGCTCCTTCCCTTTAGAGCCTTGCTGTGTGTCCAAATACATGTTTATGACCACATATGGGGTATTTCCCTACTCTGAAGATGTTGCTTTACAAATGTTACGGTACTTTTTCTCCTTTATTTGTTGAGAAAATGAAAAATTTTTAACTAATGCTGTGTCTTATTGGAAAATAATGTAATTTTTCATTTTCACTGCCCATTTCTAATAAAATATATGACACACTTGTGGGGTAAAAATGCTCACTACACCCCTAGATGAATTCCTCAATGGGTGTAGTTTGCCAAATGGAGTCACTTTTGGGTAGTTTCCACTGTACTGGTACCTAAGGGGCTTTGCAAAAGCGACATGGCGCAGAAAAACCAATCCAGCAAAATCTGCTCTCCAAAAGCCAAATGGCGCTCTTTCCCTTCTGAGCCCGGATGTGTATTCATACAGTACTTTATTACCACATATGGGGTATTTCCGTACTCTGGAGAAGTTGCTTTACAAATGTTACGGTGCTTTTTCTCCTTTATTTGATGAGAAAATTAAAAATTTTTACCTAAAGCTACGTCTTAGTGGAAAAAAATGACATTTTTCATGTTTACTGCCCAATTCTAATGAAATCTATGAAACACCTGGGGGGTCAAAATGCTCACTACACCCCTAGATTAATTCCTCTAGGGGTGTAGTTTCCCAAATGGAGTCACTTTTGGGGGGTTTCCACTGTACTGGTACCTTAGGAGCTATACAAATGCGACATGGTGCCGAGAAATCAAACCAGCAAAATCTGTACTTCAAAAGCTAAATGGCGTGCCGCTTCCCCAAACAGCCGTTCATGACCACATGTTGGGTATTTCTGTACTCTGGAGAAGTTGCTTTACAAATGTTGGGGTGCTTTTCATCATTTATTTGTTGAAAAAAATAAAAATTTTGAGGTAAAGCTACATCTTATTGGAAAATAATGTCATTTTTCATTTTCACTGCCCAATTCTAATGAAATCTATGAAACACCTGTGAGGTCAAAATGCTCATGACACCCCTAGATGAATTCCTCAAGGAGTTTAGTTTCCAAAATGGGGTATTTTTTGGGGTGTTTCCTTTGTTTCGGCACCACAAGACCTCTTCTAACCTGACATGGTGCCTGAAATATTATCTAAGAAAAGGAAGGCCCTAAAAGGCTCTAGGTGCTCCTTTGCTTCTGAGGCCGGTATTTCAGTCCAGTAGCGCACTTGGGCCACATGTGGGATATTTCTAAAAACTGCAGAATCAGGGCAATAAATATTCAGTTGTGCTTCTCCGGTAAAAACCTTCAGTATTACAGGAAAAATTGATTAAAATGGAATTTCTGCCCAAAAAATGAAATTTGTAGATTTCCCCGCTACATTGCTTTAATTCCTGTGAAACGCCTAAAGGGTTAAAAAAAAATTCTGAATGCTGTTTTGAATACTTTGAGGGGTGAAGTTTTTAAAGTGGGGTGATTTGTGGGGGTTTCTAATATATAAGGCCCTCAAAGCCACTTAACAACTGAACTATTCCCTAAAAAAATGGGCCTTTGAAATTTTCTTGAAAATTTGAGAAATTGCTGCTAACCTTATAAGCCTTGTAATGTCCTAGAAAAATAAAAGGATGTTCAAAAAATGATGCCAATCTAAAGTAGACATATGGGAAATGCTAGCTAGTAACTATTTTGTGTGGTATAACCATCTGTCTTACAAGCAGATACATTTGAATTTAGAAAATGCAAATTTTTTGCACATTTTCTCTAAATTTTGGTGTTTTTCACACAAAAATATTGAATATATCGACCAAATTTTTTCACTAACTTAAAGCACAATATGTCACGAGAAAACAATCTCAGAATCGCTTGGATAGGTAAAAGCATTCCCGAGTTATTACCACATAAAGTAACACACGTCAGATTTAAAAAATGAGGCTCTGTCATTTGGTCCAAAAGTGGCTCAGTCCTGAAGGGGTTAAACCAGTCTTTACCTCCTATTCATATTATTGCCATCTCTCTGCAAGTCAGTATGGATAATAGGATAATATGGAAATTTAAAAGGAAAGTCTCTACAGAATATTGGACTTCTTGCTGTATATGCATTAATTGCCAATATTACCAGGCCATTTCATTCCAATCATGTGTGTCTTTAGTACACAGATCTATATTTCCAGCCGTGTGACCCTTACAGTTTTACATATTTTTTTACTACTATATTTTATGACTGAACAATTGTGACTAACATAAGAAAGAAAACCTAAAATTCAAAGAAACTAAGGCAACAAAGACCACAAGGACGAGTGAAAGATTAGACAGCATACTGAACAAATATTGTAGATTTCATATTGTAAGGGCCTCGTTCACATCAGCATTGGTTTTCACTGATGGGTTCCGTTGCAGCTTTCCGTCGGAGGAACCCATGAACGGAAAAGGCAAACAGAAACCATAGGTTCGGTTTGCAATACTATGGATTTCAATGGTAAAGCTTGCGTTGCAAATGCTTTCCGTTTCTTTCCGTAAGGTTTCCGTTTTTCTAGCAGATACAATAGTGCAGTCGACTACGCTATTGTTTCCACAAAAAAAAAAAAAGAGGAAACTTTGCGGAATGGAAACAAGCAAAAACCATTTGCAAAAGGAAGCATTACCATTGAAATCAATAGTATTGCAATCGGAACCAATGGTTTCTGTTCATGGGTTCCTCTGACGGAAAGGTCTAACGGAACCAATGAAAGGAAACTGAACGATGATGTGAACACAGTCTAATTACAATCGGAAGGGACTTGCCAGGAATTTCTAAAATGTTTCAGCAGCCTGCATATAGTGTGAAATGGTTTCCTAGATATTTAAAAAGAGTTGTGCCATGTCCAAACATTCAGAGGATGTGCCCGATTCAATGCCACAGCAAGTCCATGTTATGCCAGAAAACCAAGCCGAGAAATCGCTCCATTTTGCACGGACTGAAACCCACTTGATTTTCTGTAATTTAAGTAGTTGTTCTGGCAACTTCAGTCTTGAAGAGAGCCAAGAGGGAGTGAACACATGCCTTACATTAATCTTTCCCTCCAGGCAGAATACACAGCAACATTTTCAGGAGAAAACGGGAACAATTTGTTCTTACTGAGAATGACTTACAATTCATCTACATTATACATTTTAGGTCAAATACAAAATTTCAGTATTCTGTAGAGGTTACACATTGCAGTACATTACTGAAAAGGAAGTCTATCCACTTCTAAGTATTTAAAGTGCAGACTCAAAAGGAGTGTAGCATGCAGGCCAAGAACGCTCAAACTGTAGGTCTAAAACTAGCCCCGCTCCCAAAATCTGTTTTGGACAACCCCTTTTAATAAAGCGTGCCCAGGTGCAACTAGCTGATAATGGCTAAAAAGTTGTTGGGACTCCATAATATAAACTATTTCCAGGGGTTAATACATTACACAGCAGTTTTATATCGCAAGAGCAGCTCTGACCAATAAGAGGATGGATCCCAATACAAATAGGACATCCCTTTAAATATACTTTATAGGTTAAACCGTTCTTTTGACGTTTATAACAGGACAGTCCAGGCCCAAGCAGAAAATAAAAGACAACAAATGTGAAATTTGAGTTGGGGAGGAGGTATTGCTGTCAACTATCTTGTTAGATCGAGTGTTTTATTAGTATGTTGTATTCAGAGCTTACAATTGTATTCTTTAGTATACCTATTATATAGGAATGTTATTATAATTAACCCCTTCCCGCTCTGGCCACTTTTGACCTTCCTGACAGAGCCTCATTTCTCAAATCTGACATGTTTCACTTTATGTGGTAATAACTTCGGAATGCTTTCACCTATCCAAGAAATTCTGAGACTGTTTTCTTGTGACACATTGGACAAAATTTGCTCGATACATTCAGTATTTAATTGTGAAAAACACTAAAATGTAGTGAAAAATTGCAAAAATTTGCATTTTTCTAAATTTAAATGTATCTGCTTGTAAGACAGGCAGTTATACCACACAAAATTGTCACTAATTAACATCCCCCATATGTCTACTTTAGATTGACATTGTTTTTTTTAATATCCTTTTATTTTTCTAGGACGTTACAAGGCTTAGAACTTTGGCAGCAATTTCTCACATTTTCAAGAAAATTTCAAAAGGCTATTTTTACAGGGACCAGTTCAGTTGTGAAGTGGCTTTGAGGGCCTTATATATTAGAATACCCCAATAAGTCCCCTTATTTTAAAAAAAAGTCACCCCTCAAAGTATTCAAAATAGCTTTTAGAAAGTTTAACCCTTTGGGCGTTTCACAGGAATTAAAGAAACGTAGAAGTGAAACTTACAAATTTCATTTTTTTTTGCAGAAATTCATTTTTAAATCAATTTTTTTTGTAACACAGAAGGTTTTACCAGAGAAACGCAACTCAATGTTTAATGCCGAGATTCTGCAGTTTTTAGAAATATCACACACGTGGCCCAAATGTGATGATAGACTGAAAACCGGCCTCAGAAGCAATGGAGCACCTAGAGGATTTTGGGCCTCCTTTTTATTAGAATATATTTTGGGCACCACGTCAGGTTTGAAGGGCTCTTGCGGAGCCAAACAGTAGAAATCCCCCAAAAGTGACCCCATTTGGGAAACTACACACCTCAAGGAATTTATCTAGGGGTATAGTAAGCATTTTGACCCAACAGTTTTTTTGCAGAAATTATTGGAACTAGGCCGTGAAAATGAAAATCTAAATTTTTTTCAAAGAAAATGTAGGTATAGCTAATTTTTTTTTCACTTCTACAAGGACTAAAAGGAGAAAAAGCACCACAACATTTGCAAAGCAATTTCTCCCAAGTAAAACAATACTCCATATGTGGTCATAAACTGCTGTTTGGACACAGGGCAGAGCTCAGAAGAGGAGCGCCATTTGGATTTTGGAATGGTTTCTGGGCAACATGTCCCATTTGCGGAGCCCTGGTAGTACTAGTTTAGTGGAAACACCCAAAAAGTGACTCCATTTGGGAAACTACACCCCTTGAGGAATCTAGGCGCATAGTGAGAACTTTGATCCCAAAGTTTTTTGCTGAGTTAGAATTGAACAGTGAAAATAAAAAAAATATTTTTTTCCAATCAACATTTTTCATTATCACGAGGAATAACGAAGAAAAAGCCCACCCACAGTTGCAAAGGAATTTCTCCCGAGTATGGTAATACCCAATGTTGTCATAAACTGCTGTTTACATATGTGGGAGGGGTCAAAAGAAAAGAAGTGGTATTTGACTTGAGCGTAGATTTTGCTGGAACGGTTTGCGGACGTCCTGTTGCATTCGCAAAACACCTGATGTACCAAAAAAAAAACTAAAAGGCATATATCAAAGGGTGTAGTGAGAATTTACACCCCATGGGTTTTTCTCAGAAATTAATACGCAGTGGATGAAGCAAAGTGAAAATTGCAATTTCGCCACGGATATGTCTATTCACTGCACAATATGTTGTGGTCAGCTTGTGCCACTGGAGAATCTTACCCCATAAATTGTTAAGCTGGTTCTCCCGGTTATGGTAATGCCTTACTTGTGGATGCAAACTGCTGTTTGGGCACATTGTAGGGCTAAGAAGGGAAGGAGCGCCATTTGGAGCATAGATTTTTCTTGGTAGTAGTTTTGTTTGGAGTACTACTTGTATTTCAGTTTATAACATGGGGGCATGTGTAATCTGTGCGGAGTACATCAGGACATAATAAGAGTATACTAATGGGGTAAATAATAAAATTATCCATAGATGTGTGGTACTCTGTGAAGCAATCAGTTATGCACAGGCCGGTGTCGCACTGATAAGCGGTATACTTTCTTATCCCCCTTTTATAACACTCTGCACCTTTTGGAGACTCTCCATTGTAGTTTGGGAAACTTTGCTGGAAAGTGTTGCGCTGGTATAACACAGGCGCACTCGCTTCCAGCAGATGTGCTATGACCCTTCCCTTTCTTAGTTCCTGAATACTAGGGCCCTGAAACCGAAGAAATGTTCCCCTACAGGACTATATTGGCAATTTTTTTTTTTTAAAGTTATGCCTTTTGGAAGGTGGGGAGGAAAACATTTCAATTCTGAAAAACCGCTGCGGTGGGAAGGGGTTAAACTATATTGTCCTCTGTCCTATATAAACAGCAATAGAGCTGTCGGTCCTATAGAACGCTATCCTAGCATTCTGTTATAAGTTCTTGTTGCACTCAATGGAGCACTGTACATGTCTCCAGACATGCGCAGTAGAGACCCATTGACTGGTTCGCGCATGCGCAATAGCTTTGCACAGCTTGTGCGTTCCAATAGTGTATTTTCGGTACTGCGCCATTTTTGGATATGTACAGTAGATATCCAGGGAAGCCGAAATTGAATCACTGCACATGGGAACTCTAAGTTATTGCCACATTGAATAATTTGATTTATTGGTCTCTACACCTGCCTAATTGATCTAATTAATACTATGCATGATATGTTCACGGCCTTAGGGAGGATTCACACGAGCATGTATTCGGTCCGTGCGGGCCGCGTGGTTTTCACGCGGCACGCATGGACCAATACAAGTCTATGGGGCAGTACAGACAGTCCGTGCTTTTTGCGCAGCGTTTGTCTGCTGCGCAAAAAGCGCGACAGGTTCAATAACTCTGCGTATTTCGCGCATCACGCACCCATTGAAGTCAATGGGTGCGTGAAAATCACGCGCACCACACGGAAGCACTTCCGTGGGACGAGCGTGATTCGCGCAACAGCAGTGAAAAGGATGAATGAAAACAGAAAAGCACCACGTGCTTTTCTGTTTCCGAACATCCAAACGGAGTGTCTTTGCGATGAGCGAAGCCGGACAAGCGAACCGAACTTCACCGGGTTCGGCCGAACTAGTTTTGGCCGAACCCGGCAAAAAAATGATCGGTACACGACGTCAGGAGATAGTCACTGTCCATGGTGCTGAAAGAGTTAAACAGTTTCAGCACCATGGACCGTGACTTCCGATCCCAATATACATGAACATGTAGAAAAAAAAACGAAGTTCTGACTTACCGCTAACTCCCGGCTTCTTCCTCCAGTCTGACCTCCCGGGATGACAATTAAGTCCAAGTGACAGCTCCAGCCAATCACAGGCCAAGCACAGGCTGCAGCGGTCACATGGACTGGCGCGTCATCCAGGGAGGTGGGGCCCGATGTCAAGAGAGGCGTGTCACCAATGATGCGTCACCAAGGCAACGGCCGGGAAGTTCTCGGTAAGTACGAACTTTTTCTTTTTTTTCTACAGGTTTTGCGATATTGTGTTCGGCATTCACTGTCGAGGGTGCTGAAAGAGTTAGCTCTTTCAGCACCTTGGACAGTGACGGCCGTCGACTAACCATCTCTATGATGGCGGCTGCGCGAAAATCACGCAGCCGCGCATCAGACACGGATGACACACGCAGCTGTCAAATGTTTTTTGCGCACGCAAAACGCAGTGTTGTTTGCGCGCGCAAAAACGCAACGTTCGTGTGTCTCTGCCCTTACACTTGTCATTGCTATCTCGTATTTGCAAGCTATATGAATATACAAAAAATGTATTAGGCCTCATGCACACGACCGTAAAAACACCTGTTATTGCGGGTCGTAATTACGACCCGCAATAACGGGCCCATAGACTTCTGTTAGTCACGGGTACCTTCCCGTTTTCTCACGGGAAGGTGCCCGTGCCGTTAAAAAAATAGAACATGTTCTATTTTTTCATTTTACGGGCCGTGCTGCTATGCTTTATAATGGGAGCACGGCTCGCAAAAGCTGCCGGCTGCCCATGGCCGGCCGTGCTCGTAATTACGAGCACGGTCGTGTGCATGAGGCCTAATAAGTCTTGAACACTTTGTGTTTTTACTATTTATAATAAGTCATGTTTTCATACGTCGGAGATAACGATCTTATATATTCATTATTGTATGTATCTCCTACTTTGTGGTTAATAAATCTACAATTGGTGCTGTTACTCCTATTCATTACAAGTCAAGGAGTGGATTCATCCTTTGCAGTAACGTGCACATGTTCCATATATCTACATATAGACACACACAATTATTATTTTTCATTTTGGCATCCAACATACTATATAATAAAATGTAAAAGAATAATGTAACACAATGTTCACTACTTTGTGATAAATGGCTTAATAGTGTATCAAGTGTATCAGCAGAGCGTTTGCTTTCTTTTATCATTGGGTATGTTCCCACGTCGGTTTTTGTCATAAAAATGACAGGACAATGCAGTGTAAGGCTATGTCCACACGCAAAGCCAAAAACGGCTGAAAACTACGGAGCTGTTTTCAGAGAAAACAGCATCTGATTTTCAGCCATTTTTAAGCTGAAAACTGATTTTTCAGGTGTTTTTTGGAGCTGTTTTTATATGGACACAATGAAAAATGGCTCCAAAAACGTGATGTGACATGCCACTTCTTTATACAGGGTGTTTTTTTTTACGTGCGTTTTTTTTTATTTTATTTTTTTTAAATGGCGGCATAAAAAATATGCTCCATCTGAACAAAACGCAGTTTTTCCCATGGGCAGATGTTTGTAGCCGTTCAGCTACAGGTTTTTTTTTTCTGAAAACTCTGCGTGTGAACATACCCTAAAATGTCTTAGGCCCATTGCACAAGACAGTATTTTTCAAATCAGTAATTACGGACCCATTCATTTCTATTGGCCACGGACACCTGAATAATTTAACCTGTCCTATTCTTGTCAGTAATTATGGCAAGGACTCTCCCATAGAAGTCTATGGGAGCTTCCGTAAATACGGACGGCAACTGATGTGCATCCGTAAACCGTCCGTATTTACTGAAGCATTGCTAGGCAACATGTTTATGCCATCAGTTGCAACCTCCCTCTTTTTGTAAGGATTCGTATATACGGATGGAATACGGACAGTATTTACGGACACCCGTCTGTGTGTACGGATGCCTACTGATCTGTATTTATTAACAGTATTTCGGGATAGATGAAAATACTGTCGTGTGCATGGGGCCTAAGTGAATACATGCTTAGGCCCCATGCACATGACAGTATTTTCATCAATCCCGAAATGCTGTCCGTAAATTACGGATCAGTAGGCATCCGTATATACAGAAGGGTGTCCATAAATACGGTCTGTATTGCATCCGTTTGCCATCCTTTTATACGAATCCATACAAAAACAGGGAGATTGAAAATGTCGTCATCAACATGTTGCCTAGCAATGCTTCCGTAAATACAGACGGTTTACGGATGCACGTCAGTAGACATCAGTATTTACGGAAGCTCCCATAGACTTCCATGGGAGAGTCCTTGCCATAATTACTGACAAGAATAGGACAGGTTCTATAATTTTTTTCAGCACAGACACCCATCAGTAAGAATACTGAAAGGAGTCCGTGGCCAATAGAAATGAATGGGTCCGTAATTACGGATGAAAAATACTGTCATGTGCATGGGGCCTTATGGTGACCAAAATATGAATTGATAACAGCTTTGCCATTTACGAATATACTGCATTATTATTTTGATATGTGACAGTAACGAAGAGGAGGGGTATATTCTGGTCAGTGTTGGTGGTATTTTTTACTGTCTTCCGAGAGTAGAACACCAGGGGCCGACTGTATAAGAAAAAGGGGTAATATATGTGAATTCAATCTGCTTGTAATGACTTTTTAAACTAAGTATTTGTGGACACAACCATGGGGGAAGGCTTCTTTTTCATGACACTTTTAATTGTTGCTGACATATTAGGGCTAGTCCACACGTAGCAGAATTGCTGCGTATTTTGCGGACGGAAAATACGCAGCAGAATACAGTAGCAGCAAAGTGGGTGAAATTGAACAAATCTCATGCACACGCTGCAAAAAATATCCAAGCAGAAATTAACCTGCGGTGCATATTTTGCATAATGCGGCATGTCAAAATGTCAAGTGCTGCATTTTTCAGATGAGATGTCAGCATCTTCCAACATTGAGAAAAACGCCGCAAAATCTGCATATTTTTCTGCAGTCAAAAACACAGAAAATTATGCAGTTTTTCCCGCATTTTCCAATTTGTAGTACAATAAAGGGTTTGACCAAAAATGTAGTACATATACTGTGAGATCAAAGAAAATAAACAGGTTTAAATCGGATTAAAAATAAATGTCCAGATACTGCATTTACATACTGGTTATGGCGCCCCCTGGTGTTCTTTTGATTCCCTCTCAAAACAGCTATGGCTTCGTTCACATCTACGTCAGGGCTCTATTCCGACGTTCCATCGGAGCTTTCAGTCAGAAAGGAGCCCTGACTGACACAAACGGAAACCATAGGTTTACGTTTCCATCACCATTGATTTCAACGGTGACATATCCGTTGCCAATGGTTTTAGTTTGTCTCAGTTGTGCAAGGGTTCCCTCATTTTGACGGAATAAATAGCGCAGTCGACTAAGGTATTGAGTTAGTGAAAACGACGGGAACACTTGCACAATAGAGACAAACGGAAACCATTGGCACCGGATCCGTCACCATTAAAATCAATGGTTTCCGTTTGTGTCAGCCAGGGCTCCATTCCAACAGAAAGCTCAGATGGAACATCGAAATAGAGCCCTGACTCAGATGTGAACGAAGCCTAAGGTGTTCAGTGCTGGTGAGAAGAACCCACTTTTTGAGTGCCAATTCTTATTGTCTGTCCTGCGCAATAACAGGAATCACTCCTGTATATAACAGCAATATCTAGACACTGTAGATATGATATGGTGAGAAAACCCCGATACATGTAATAAATATATATATATATATATATATATATATATATATATCTAAACAAAAACGAAAGAAAGCATGCAATTCAAGTAACCAATGTTAGACTCTAGAGTACTATAAACATAGAACACCTAGATAAATAGCTGGACACAGGACTAAAACTTCTACCGATGAATTGTATGCAGGCACTCACTGAAATAATCTATATCAGTCAGAGGCGTAGCTAGGGGTTTAGCACAGGGAGGGGTGGGGGGACGGACATATCTGAGTGGGCCCAAACCTAGTGGGCCCCCTAACGCATGTTTACAACTGAAGAGGCGCATTCTAATTATATACCAGAAATCATCCCTGTATATAACCCCCATCATCCCTGTATATAACCCCCATCAGCTCTGTATATAACCCCCATCATCCCTGTATATACCAGCCTGGCTAGTATATACAGGGATGATGGGGGTTGTATACAGGGATGATGGGGGTTATATACAAGGATGATGTGCGTTATATACAGGGATGATGGGGGTTATATACAGAGATGATGGGGGTTATATACAGAGATGATGGGGGTTATATACAGAGATGATGGGGGTTATATACAGAGATGATGGGGGTTATATACAGAGATGATGGGGGTTATATACAGAGATGATGGGGGTTATATACAGAGATGATGGGGGTTATATACAGAGATGATGGGGGTTATATACAGAGATGATGGGGGTTATATATGGGGATAATGGCTGGTATAGTCAGGGATGATGGAGTTAATTCAAGGATGATGGCTGGACTACCCATCATCCCTGTATATACCAGCCTTTATCCCTGTATATACAAGCCAGGCTGGTATTTATAGGGATGATCGGGGTTATAAAAAAAAATAATGATTGCTGGTACATACAGGCATAATGGGGGTTAAATATGGGGATGATGGCTGGTATATACAGGGATGATGGTGGTTATATGCAGTGATCATGTCTGGACCAGCCCTTATCCATGTATATAACCCCCATCACCCCTGTATACAACCCCATCATCCCTGTATATACCAGCCATCATTCCCGTAGATACCAGCCATCATCCCTGTATATAACCGCCATCAACCCTATAAACACCGGCTGGTATATACAGGGATGATTGGGTTTATATACGGGAATGATGGCTGGTATATACAGGGATGATGGTGGTTATATATGGGGATGATGGGTAGTTCAGCCATCATCCCTGTATATATCAGCCATTATTCCTGTATACAAACCCCATCATCTCTGTATCCATTCATTATTGGGGAGGGGTGCTTGCTCACCCTCTCTTCTAACACGCAGGCTTCTTCTGCTGCTCACTGGCGGGCAGCGTTGGAGGTGTGCTCTACTCTAGCAGACGTGCCTAGCATCAGTCCCCGATTATAATAGCACCACACACGGTGTCCCACACACACAGTGCCCCCTGTAGATTGTGCCCCAGATATAGCCCCCCCCATAGATAGTGCCCACATATAGCTCCCCTGTAGATAGCTCCCCACATATAACCCCCCCCTGTAGATAGCGCCCCACATATAGCCCCCCTGTAGATAGCGCCCCACATATAGCTCCCCCTCATAGATAATGCCACTCTTAAGTGGGGAAAAAAACAAAACTTTACATACTCGCCTTGATCCCGTTCCCACGCCGTCCTGTGTCAATGCAGGCCTGCTCTCTTCTGAGCAGGTCTGCTGGGGCTGAACGACGCAATGACATCATTGAAAGGCGTCGATTGGCAGGGCAGAATGACTTGCCCCGCCAATCAGCGCCTTTCAACAACGGAAGCGCTAGCATCGTTGAAAGACGCTGCTTGGCGGGCCAAGTCCTTCTGCCCTGCCAATCAGCGTGATTGTTAGGCGCTGAATGGTTGGGCACGGAACGTGCCGGGCCATTCACCGCTTATGCATGTCCTATAGACGCAGGTACAATTAGTGCAGGAGGGGATAGCGGCAGCGGTCGCGGTGGGTCCCACCCCCCCCTCTTACTAGCTACGCTATATGTAACATGAACGTGAATGTTTGTAAAATCCTGAACAAGATATCAGGAAAAGCGGGGTGTAGCTCCAATGTCCACAGTGCATATGTAGGATTATGAAGATGTAGCAGGCATGTAAAGTACTATTATGAAAGTACTAAAGACCAAGAAAATACTTGGTTATATCCAATTTAAAAATATGGTAGACTAAAAAGTAGGTTCACAGAATTGACTGATAGCTCAAACTTGTTAAACAGGATTTTCTTCTTTGGTCAGCTACTGTTTGCATAGGAATAATCTAAAATGTCTACTGCGAACTGTAGCACTGCCGGCTTATTTTCACACTGCTCATAATCCCGGTTGTGGAAAGAAAGCCAGCACGTTAGAATTTCTCTTTAGGTGGTAACCCTAGTGTGAGCCGACCAATCTTACAGCAGCTGTGGCCATAGATCCTACAATGCTACGTCTACAAGAAGATTTTTTTACCAACACGGATGCTGCTCTGAGCAGGCAGCTAGACTCACAGGGGTCAAACATGTGGAAATACCTGTTCTTCATGACAGGATAGCCTACAGTTGATTCTATCCCAAGGGCTGCCTCAAGGCAAGACCAGTGGACAAAATCTTACTTGGCCAGTTAACCGCTTACCTAAAACCGCTTAAACCTTATATGCTAGAATTATATTAGAAACAAAAACGGACTATTCTCACACACAACTCATTTTCATACTCATGCATTTCTGCTAGAAGAGAACGCACATATGGCACCTGACGGAGCATTGTACGGTGCCACATGGAGTCCTGCATGGTTCCATAGTACAAGACTGCAGGCGACACAGTCACCAAGAGGCTACATTCAGACGAGCGTGTCCGATTTGCGCGGGTAAGAATGCAGTGTTTTTTCTACATTTCATATCCGTGTGTTTTGCGTGTGGCATGCGTTTTTAACATCCGTGCAAGCACTTTCCTTTTTTTTTTTCTGCATTTCTATATAATTGATGCTTGAAACACAGCACACGGATGTGCGTCCGTGTTCTATCCGTGATTTTCACGCACCCATAGACTTCAATGGGCAACTAGGTGAGTGAAAACACACCAATATAGGACATGTTGTGAGTTTGACGCAACGGACACTCGCTGTGTGAAAACTCACGCACGTCTGAATGGCCCCATTGAAACCAATGGGTCCGTGTGCTGTGTTATTTCAAACACGGGCGAGAATCACACTCGTCGGAATGAGCCCTAAGGGTATGTTCACACGGCCAAATTTCAGACGTATACGAGGCGTATTATGCCTCGTTTTACGCCTGAAAATACGGCTCCAATACGTCGGCAAACATCTGTCCATTCATTTGAATGGGTTTGCCGACGTACTGTGCAGACGACCTGTTATTTACGCGTCGTCGTTTGACAGCTGTCAAACGACGACGCGTAAAAATACAGCCTCGTCAAAAGAAGTGCAGGACACTTCTTTGGACATTTTTGGAGCTGTTCGAGTTGGTAAAAAAACGTCTGAAAAGCAGGGTCTGTTTTCCCTTGAAAACAGCTCTGGATTTTCAGACGTTTTTGTTGACTACGTGTGAACATACCCTTAGGCTGGGTTCACACGACCTATTTTCAGACGTAAACGAGGCGTATTATGCCTCGTTTTACGTCTGAAAATAGGGCTACAATACGTCGGCAAACATCTGCCCATTCATTTGAATGGGTTTGCCGACGTACCGTGCAGACGACCTGTCATTTACGAGTCGTCGTTTGACAGCTGTCAAACGACGACGCGTAAAAATACAGCCTCGTCAAAAGAAGTGCAGAACACTTCTTTCAGACGTAATTTGAGCCGTTCTTCATTGAACTCAATGAAGCACAGCTCAAAATTTACGGCAGTCAGAGAAGCTTCCCAAAATGCCAGGAGGAGCATTTACGTCTGAAACGAGGCAGCTGTTTTCTCCTGAAAACAGTCTGTCTTTTCAGACGTAAAAGCCACTTCTCGTGTGCACCTAACCTAAGGCTCTTTGCCGTGTATATGCCTTATAATAAATGTCATTTTGCCACCAATTCGGACAATGAAAATGGCCCAAATTTTATCAGACATGATCCATATTCAGAAAGTTATCCATGGATTTTGATACAAGTACTATATATTGCTATACAACTATCATTACTCATTAACTGAAGTATAGTACATAAATAAGTAGTAGAAACCTACATAGCCATCAAATAAATGTTCTAGCAGGTATGTCAGGACTGTTTAAACACTTTGTTCATACACCTGTCGGAGCAGAATACACCCAGTAAACTTTTGTGGCACAGACATGTCATTTTACAAAGCCAATTAAAGGGAAACCCCTAATCTGTATGCCGGGTCCACAGGAATATTGGAGTGAAAACATCACACACAAGTTTTAACCCCTTAATGACCAGCCTATTTTAAACCTTAAATGACCAAGCAATTTTTTGTTTTTCCATCGTCTCATTCCAAGAGCTATAACTTTTTTATTTTTGCGTCGACATAGCTGTAGAAGGTCTTGTTTTTTGCGGGACAAGTTGTATATTTTAATAGCACCATTTTGGGGACACATAATTTATTGATTAATGATTAACTTTTTTTTTTGGGGGGGGGATAGAAAAAAAATTATTACGATTGCAACGATACCAAATTTGTATAGATTTTGTATGTTTTCCTACTTTTTCACAGTAAAATTTTTTTCAAAAGTATTTGAAGAGCAATAACTTTTTTCTTTTTTCACCGATGCAGTTGTATGAGGTCTTTAATTTTGCGTAACGACTTGTAGAACAAACGCTGTGTGAAAAACAGTGAATGTCCCCATTGAATTGCATAGGTCCGGGTGACGTCCGTTGTTTTAACGAGCGTAACACAGATGTGAAATACGCTCGTGTGAATAAGGCCTTAGTCTGAAGAGTGCTGGAGTAAAATGCGCCAAATTTATGAACAGGCTTTAATAAAATTAGGCGACTGGCTGTCCGTGCTGCAAAGTAAAATATACTCTAGCTACAAGCTGGAGTACATTTGCGCTCTAATTTATGCCAGCTTCTGATGTAAATTACTGTAAATCTGTTGAACCGCTGAAGGCCATGGCCATTCAATAAGCCCCACCCAGCTTTTAGTAAAGTGTTGTGAGCAGGGAAAATGCCTTAGTCACAATTAGTGCAACATTTTTTTTTTCTTTTGAGGCATTTGCGACTTTTCCCACCTCCGTGTATGTGTGCACACAAAACCAAAAACGTCTCAAAATACGGAGCTGTTTTCAAGGGAAACCAGCTACTGATTTTCAGACTTTAAGCCACTCGCGATTCTCACAGCGTTTTTGGAACAGTTTTTCTATAGTCTCTATGAAAAACGGCTCCAAAAACAGCTGAAGAAGTGACATGCACTTCTTTTACACGGCCGCGTAAAAAACGGCCCGTCTGAATAGAACGCTGTTTTTCCCATTGAAAATCAATGGGCAGATGTTTGGAGGCGTTCTGATTTTTCAGCAGTTTTTCAGGACGCTTACGGCCCGAAAAACGGCTGAAAACACTACTTGTGCGCATACCCTCAATGTTCCAATACGACCACGTATAGCTTTCCTAAACAAATCTGTAACACAATTGACAGAATTTTTTTTAAGTGTCACAGGAACAGAAATTGCCATTTAATGTCTCCCTTCTCAAAAAAATTTCTTGCATCTTTGGAACTACCGTGATGACAATTCCTACCTTTTTTAATACAGATGTAGCAGAACTGAATTTGTCTTTTAGATCTTTGAGACTGCACCATTTAGTTATCAATTACTTATCGAATTATTATAACAGGTTTATCGGGCTTATCTAAAACCAAATTCTGATTTCCCAATTATTTTGGCGAACGTTAAGTGGCATATTAAAAGACAGCAATCCTATGCATGCGTTTTTACTGTAAAACCGTGGCAAATCATGGTAAAAACACACTAGTTTTTGAAGTGTGATCAGCCGTGCAGCGATAAAACGCGGCAAAACCGCACCCTATGACTGGTTATGTACAGGAGGCCTAATGGCTTGTCCACACGCAACAGAATTGATGCAGAAAATTTCAGCGGCAATTCCATTGAAAGTCAAAGGCTTTTCTCTGCGGCAAAAAAGCACCATTTCCTGCGGTTTTTACGGCAGAAAATGGTGCGTAAATTGCTAGGAGATGGAGACTTCTCCTCTGAAAAAAGCAGCAATTCTGCACACTTTCCGTAGCAGGAATCGACATGCTGCGGTCTAAAAAATATGCACTGCACGTCAATTTCGGCTCGGAAATTTAACGTAGCGTGTGGATGAGATTTGTTTAATCTCATCCACTCCGCTGCGTTTTTTCCGACTGGAAAAAAACGCGGCAATTCTGAGTGTGGACGGGCCCTAAACTAGAAAATGCTTAGGTAGGTTGTAGACATTACCCCTGTTTCAGGCAGTCTTGTTTACTGAAACAGCGATTTATTTCCCCAGGGTATGTTCACACGGCTGATTTTCGACCGTTTTTCAGGCTGTAAAATCGGACGCAGAATGCCTCCAAACATCTGCCCATTGATTTCAATGGGAAAAAAAACGGCGTTCTGTTCAGACGGGCAGTTTTTTTACGCGTAAAACTGCCGTAAAATAGAAGTGCATGTCACTTCTTGAGACGTTATTGGAGCTGTTTCTCATGGACTCTATATAAAAACAGCTCCAAAAATGGCCGTAAACCACGCCATCAAAAACGTGAGTGGCTTAAAAAAAAGTCTGAAAATATTTTCAGACTTTTTTTTAGTAAGCGTGTGCACATACCCTTAAGAATCACAAGACCTCTAGAGAAATTTGTGCTATAATAGCCTGAGAGATACTGACACTAAGGTCAGATTCACACCACCGAGTGCAAACTGGGACGTGAAAAACGGCTGATTTTCATGTCTGAGGGGCACCTGTGAAGGTTCAGTTTTCACGTAAAACTGAAGAAAATTGGACATGTTCTATTTTTCAACGGACCCTTCACACAAATCTTTGAAACAATGGCCGTGTGAACGGCCCCATTGAAATACATGAATCCGCATGACGAATGTTTTAAAAAATCTGTCAATTTGATATCTGCAAATTAAAGATTGAACAAAAATGTGTTGATTATTTCTTAACATTGTTAAAAGAAACATTATTGTACATAAACACCCCCCGAGTCCTCCTCCCTTTCCTCTACTTGTTTCATACAATTGTCACAAATGGTAATTAGGACTGCTGAATTTGGCCTGGTTTCAAATCACAGCGCTATGAACAGCCAAGTTTACTTGAAGAACCAGATACTGAAAAACATGATATGGCTTCTCCCTTTCAAACAGCAAGAGAAGCAGAGGAGGGGAGGGGGCAGGAAGTGGACTGTCAGCTGGACTTGAATAGGAGGAAAGGTAGTTTTTGTTCTTCGCAGATTTAGGCGCAAATCATTTTAAAAACCTTCACTTTGTAAAAACAGAAACGGCAATCAGACTTTCATTACACCTTGTATATCTTCCATCACTGCTAGAAAGACTATTTCCTGTATGAAATGCTTTGGCAAAGAAAAAAAAGAGTTTATACAGTAGCCAGTCTTTGTAATTGCCAGTTAGACTGTTCGGAAAAAAATATATTGTGCATCATTTATCATAATAAAAGGTAAACTGCCACTATTAATATATTGATAATCAATCCGTCCTATACTATAATAAACACAAGTGTTTGTGAATGTTGCAGTCGTCCATGACTACACATTTTAGCTCATGTTATAAAGCAGATAACTGGCATGCCATCAAATGCGACAGCTCAGAGAACGTACAAATGGTACTGCCATCATTCAGTTGCTAGGACACTAGAAGGAAGGAAGGAGCAAGTACCAGAACCGCACACATTAAAATGAACATCTTTTATGCTCATCAGTCAAGCTCTGATCTGTCATTTTATGGAGAAGTTTATTCATCTCAATCTGATACAGTTGGCTGAGAGTGCAGTGAATGAATTAAGGGTGTATTCACACACGCAGGTTTTTTTAGGCCATTTTTTAAGCCAAAACTAGATGTGGATTATAACGAGAGGAAGCATACGGCCTTGTTCACGCATTGTTCAATGCGATGCGGTTTTGGCGCGGACTCAGACGCGGTTTTCGCGTCAATCAGCAGCAAAAAAACCTCAGTGTGAACTGGGCCTATAAGGACAGATACTACTTATTTGAATCCACTCCTGATTTTGACTTCAAAAACTGCATCAAAAATCCTACCTGTTCACACGTAGGAATATTCCGGCGGATTTCACCGGAAAATTTTGCCTCCCATTCAATGGGAGTCAGACACTTGATTTTCCCGCTACCTGATTATTTCAGCTAGTGGGAAAAAGCTCGATCTTTGGGCGGATTCTGCCCGAACCTCCCATTGGTGTCAATGGGAGGGAGATATCTTCCTGCCATCGACAGGAATAGTTCCACGACGGAATCCGCCATGTGAACTAGCCCTAAGACATTTCAAACAGACCATAGAAGAGGAAACCGAAACATCAATGGAAATGGAGCCTTCAGAAAACACTGAGCTTTAATTAAAGTTGATATAATGTAAATCGAGACCATTATGGAGGAATGGTTTTACTATGACATCTAGAAAATATATAGTATATAACTTCAAGCATCTAGTTGCGGAACATTTTAATGCCATGTTCACATGGTTCAGACCTTGGTAAATCCGACCTGTTTTTACTGCAGAATCCACGACAAAAATCAGAGGATTATCTCGGACTACTACCACGTGTTTGTAGTTTGATGTGTAGTGAATCCACACGCGGATTAGCCCTATTCAATGGCGTGGGAATTCAAATGAAATCCAATCTGTATGAACATAGCCTTAGGGTTCTTCTGCTTCACGTCGCCTTAGGGCACCTGCATTACGGTTATACAGGTGTAGTACCCCAGTCAAACTAGTCACCTTCCACTGTCCTCAGAGCAGCAGGCAAGAATTACGGTATGTTCACACGCAGTAGCAAAATACGTCTGAAATTACGGAGCGGTTTTCGCCTGAAACCAGTTCCTGATTTTCAGACGTTTTTAACAACTCGCGTTTTTCGCTGCATATTTTACGGACATTATTCGAGCTGTTTTTCAATGGAGTCAATGAAAACGGCTCCAAAAACATCCCAAGACATGCACTTCTTTGACGCGGGTGTCTTTTTGCGCGCCGTCTTTTGACAGCGACGCGTAAAATGCCACCTCGTCGGAACAGAACATCGTGAGACCCATTGAAAGCAATGGGCAGATGTTTGTAGGCATAATGGAGCAGTTTTTTCAGGCGTAATTCGAGGCGTAAAATGCCCAAATTACGTCTGAAAACAGTGCGTGTGAACATACCCTTAACTCCTTTCCGAGGATCCACTAGAACCACAAAAAAAACGACAGTAAAAAAAAATAAAGCTACATTGGAACATGATATTAGTATACGTGAGAGCATTTACAAAGCAGTTTTGCTAAGCAATGGCAATATTGAAGTTTGACCTGCAGCATCAGCTTAGTGACTCTTGTTTTGCACTGGAAAAGCAGCTGTGAATAACAATTGCATACAGGTTAGACATGTAACCCAAAGGGTATGTTCACACAGAGTTTTTTGACGCGGAAACCGCGCCACAAAACTTGTCAAAAACTGCCCTAAAATGCCTCCCATTGGTTTCAATGGGAGGCGGAGGAGTCTTTTTCCCGCGAGCGGTAAAACCGCCTCGCGGAAAAAAGAAGCGACATGCCCTATCTTCGGGTGTTTACGCCTCTGACCTCCCATTGACATCAATGGGAGGCAGAGAAAGCGTATTTCGCAGCATTTTATGCCCGCAGGCAAAAAACACCACGAAAATCGGCATGCAGGGAGAGGAAAATCTGCCTCAAACTTCCAAACTGAATTTTGAGGCAGAAATTCCGCCTGCAAAAAACTCTGTGTGAACATAGCCAAAGGGTGCCAAAGACTTGTTTCGGCTTACTAGACAGAATGATGACGGTATGACTACTGCAAGCTGAATCTCCACTTCTTTGTTGTCAGAACAGTGCCAATAAGATGTATGATTGCTGGGGATCCCACCGATAGGACCCCCACCAATCACTAGAACAGGGTTCCTGAGCCGCCGTTCCTCCACAATGAATGACCGCAGGTATGAGGAGATTAAAAGGAGCGGTGGTCACACTGCCCTGGGCACTTACTTTCCTTTTTAGTTTGTAGGAGATATGGAAACAGAATTAACAGCGTTTGATATGTGATCATCATCAATTAAATATGCATTTTTATTTTTTGAATAGGTTAACATCTAAATATGGCAGTGGATTCAGTAACCACAGCAGAGCCTCATGTCCTCTGATAAAGTGTATTATAAACAACCTTCTTTCAACATCAATGCTAGCAAAAAGAACATTTCTACAAGACCTGGTACAGTACACATTTCACATTGGCAAACCATGTAGAATCAAGGCCGTCTTTTCAGGCTTTGTTAGCATTCCACAATTAAGATTTGCAGAATGATGGATATAAAACACTGGCAACTCATTTACTTATTACTCAGCTATTCTGAGCTTATAACCAGGAACATTATATCTCCGTACAAGGCAGTAGAGGACAATAGAAAGATTCTGGCCTTCGAGAACACGTAGATGAATTCATGAACCAAATATTCATCAAGGGTTAATGCCGGAGATTGAGCAGATTGCGTGATTCGATAATAAATCTTCACTAGTTGTTAGAACCCCACCCCCCCCCCCTCCCCTATCCAGTATTGTAAAATGCAGTCTGGGCTTCAATACATGGTGGTCATGATGTTCTAACCAACAGTAAAAAGTGTCAGCTTTATTTTTATCCCGCGTTCTCAGTTAGCAGTAATGTAAACAGTCATGTTACATCAGACTCCATGGCATTGCGATTTTACACTGCATTATATAACGGCGCAGTTGTCTACGCAAGAGCACCTTCCACAAAGTGGAATCCTTGTCAAGACACAACTTTTCCGGTCATTCTTTTAATGATTTATCCCTGGATTCCCAACTTGCATTCTCATGCCAAAATAGAAACGATTTGCAAAGACAAAATCCTGAGACTGCAAACTGGCGAGACTCGCCAGTCCAAAACACGACTGTTCAGCTCCTCACAAAGTATCAATACGAATAGACAAAAAAATGATGTAGCAGAATTCTTACTATAGCTCTTAGGCCTCGTGCACACTTACGTTACCGTTTTCACGGCCGCTTTTGACGGGTCCGTGAACCCGTTTTAGCGGCCATGTGGTGTCCGTGTGCACTCCCGTGTGCCGAGCATGGTACTGTCCAGGGTGACAGTACCATGCTCGGCGCGCGGAAAATACAATTTTAATGTAATAAAAAAAATAAGTTCATACTTACATTCCTCCTGTCCGGCCTCCAGCGATGACGTTCAATCCATGTCACCGCTGCAGCCAATCACAGGCTGCCGCGCCTCGGCAGCCAATCACAGGCTGCAGAGGCCTCTGCAGCCAATCACAGGCTGCCGCGTCAGAAAAGAAGGTCGGACTGGAGGAAGAAGAGGGACTCGTCACCAAGACAACGACCGGGTACGTATGAAATGCTTTTTATTTTATTTTTAATCAGCAGCCTCTTTTCTCTATCAGTTATTGATAGAGACAAGTGGCTGCCAATTAGTGTAATATTTTTCTAATGTTTTTCTGCCCGCCCGGCGGTTGCTAGGCAATGGCTCCATCACACACGGACGGCACACGGATGCCTTCCGTGTGCCTTCAGTTTTTTTGACGGCCCCATTGACTTGCATGGGCCTCACGGTCACGGATTCTCGGACTAAAGTAGGACATGCTCTACTTTGGATCGGAACGGAGCAACGGGACCGTCAAAAAAACTGAAGTGTGCATGGCCCCATTGAAATTAATGGGTTCAGGGTGCTATCAGTGACAAAAACGGATAGCACCCTGAAGGAAAAAACTGAAGTGTGCATGAGGCCTAAAAGGAGTTCCCCATCACTGTAAAAGCAATTCAAACAGACTGTGTCCCTGTTAAAATAGCATGTACCTGCCTTTCAAATCTCCCAACCATGCCACGCCAACGGTTCTTCTATATACACAGTAAAGTGACTTGTCACAATAAAACGCCGCCACCAGCAGCGTGAGAGCGGTGGAATTTGAAAGGTATACAATTTTTTGTCATTTTAACCACGATATTTTTTTTTCAAAAATATTTTCACGAGGCTTAAACCTGGACAATCAAATCCTATCCAGAGTGAAGCAAACAGTGACCCAGATATCAGCTTAGTATTCACTTCATACCTGAGAAGTCTCAAATCCAAAGCGAATGTTATTCCACGATGCTATGCACACAGATGCATTTTTTATATGGCCATACTAATAAAAAGCAGTCTGCATCTGATAACACAACATGCTCTACAAAGTGGCAATTTTACCACTGTCCTCTACCTGGGTGAAGAGTTTTAGGAGAAGTTCACACAGGGGTTTTTGTCAGGCAGAAAAAGTCTGCCTCATAATTCCTTCAGGATTTTTGTAAGCAGATTCTGAAATGCCAGCGTTTTCTTTGGCGCAGTTTTTGACACAAACCCATTGATGTAAATGGGAGGTGGAGGCATTTTTTTTTCCTGCGAGCGAAGAAAAACACTCGTGAGAAAAAGCAGCATCATGCCCTTTCTTCAGGCGTTTCCATCTCTGACCTACCTTTGATATCAATGGGAGACAGAGAAAGCGGTTTTCACTGCGTATTTTGCAAAAAAGAAGGCAAAGAGTGCAGGCAGGTCAAAATCTGTCTGATTTTTCCACCTGCAAAAAAACTCAGTGTGAACAGGGCCTTCGGATTTATTTAACGAATCAAATGCAAAAATTGTGCCAAAAGACGAATGTTTTTTTTCTGCCTCCCATTGATTTCAATGGGGGCTTAGAAGCAGAAATCGTTTCAAGACAGGGAATGCACCTTTTTTTTTCTCCGCAAGCAATCAAAAGCTGAAAAAATATATAAATAAAAACGCCTCTGCCTCCCATTGAAATCAATAGGGGGGAGGGGATTTAATGTGTTTCTTGACGCGGATTCCGATCAGCGCCAAAAAACTCTGTGTGGACTGGGCCTTAAAGTATGAAAAACAGGAGTGGGGGGGGGGGCGTGGCTTGGACATGGCGCTGACCGGACGTGCTTTCTGAGAGCTCCGCGCCTGCACTCCTTTCAACCCGATCATAAGCTAATTTAAAAGCATCATTAGCGCATATATTTACTAACCTGATGGTTAGGAAGTCCAGGGCCTCTTCGGGGACTCATTATCATACTCGGCAGATGTCTGCAGCCGGCTCTATTCAGCGTTTTCTGACCGACGCCGGGGCAGGAGCAGTCTCCAAGATGGCGCCGACAGAGGAGAGACGCGATGGCACCGAGTCCTTGCTCCCTGAGGGGATTTCATCTGCGGCCAGCGTTGCTGCTTCAGGTACTGATGGTACCTTTCCTTCATTGTCCGATGCATCGGGGATGGTTCCCTCCAGGCTAGATGGGGTCACACCGAGTTCTGCTGGGGATGTGATGGCGCTGCCTGCGCGGGATTGCGTGTCACGTGGTGCCTGTCATGGCGGCCGAGTCTCTCCATCTTCCCTCCCGCATGTGCTGGGTCCTGCATTGCTGCCTTCCACATCTCATATAGATATGGATCTTCACCCCTCAACGTCAATGGGAGGTGCATCTGCCCTTGGGGATGATTTACAGGGCTTGAGACGTCAGTTATCAGCTTTACCCACTAAGCAGGACATGGAGCGTTATGTTAATCGTCTGGAAACGACATACAAGTCTGAGATACAATCTCTCACCACTAACCTATCCCAATTGTCAGATCAGGTGCAGCGTATGGAGAGCGATGTCTCACTTATTTCACAGCAACAAGTTTCTCAGGACGCCCGTTTAGATCAGCACTCTCATCAGATTCATGCATTATTTAATTTGGCTGAGGATCATGAGAATCGGAATCGTCGCAACAACATTCGGCTGAGGGGCATTCCTGAGGATATCTCTCCGGGTCAACTTATCCCTACTTTACAATCTCTATTTAATACCTTACTGGGACGCCCTGCTGCAGATCCTATTGAGTTGGATAGAGCCCACAGGACCCTGGGTCCTCGGAACCCGGATCCAGACAGGCCTAGAGATGTGCTATGTCGTGTCCATTTTTTCTCTCTCAAGGAGCAGATAATGAGAAAAGCCCGTGATAAAGGGGAAGTTTTTTTGCAAGGGGTCAAGATTCAACTGCTATCGGATTTGTCCAAAATGACTCTGGATAAGCGCAGAGTGCTTCGTCCTTTGTTGGATGTATTGAGGGAGCATGAGATCTCTTATTCTTGGGGTCACCCCTTTCAGCTACAGGTCCGCAGAGATGGGTCATTATTGAGTGTTCGGGACCCAGGGGATGTTCCGGACTTCTGCGCTGCTCTCCGTGTACCTCGAGTCTCCATCCCTGATTGGCCTTATGTTCCCTTTCCGCCGCCGCGTCCACGGGCGCGTAGGCGAGGTCGTTCTCCTGCTTCTCCTGGTCGTAGGCATGAGGGTCGCCTAGCTGAACCGATCTGATATCCTTTTTAGACTTTTCTGTGTTCTGTTATCAGAGTTCAATGCAATAATTCTGGGGTTTCTCATTTAAAGCAAATATAGTCTGTGTTCTTATAGCCGCTCACATTGGTGTTACCGCTCGTTGCAACGGATTTTATTTTTGCTGGACACTGCGGGTCCATTGGTATGGTTCGATTAATGTCATTGTGCTTCAGACGTGAATGCTTAAGGTTTTCTAAAATCCCTTGTACCTCTTACAAGTATATGCACTTTTGATAACATTGAATGTATATAGGAATATGCTCCGTTGAGGTATTTCTAGGTGTATATTAATGCGGCATACTTTTGTCTCATTACTACTGGGTGTTATGCAAAGTGCCTTGGTTTTCCTAACTGTAATAATTTATTATTACTTGCTTGAATATAATTGCTGGGTTGGGGGGGTGCGGGGCACTGGCTAGTCTGTGTCCTGACACTTCTCCTCTTAGGGACTCACTGGTTGATTCCGGTGTCTGTTAGAGTGTTTCTCCTTGAGTAGCTCAAGGAGAGGGCGATTAGTTCGCCCGTTCGTTTGTCTTTGTTGTTGTATATCCCCTCCTCGTCTGTCTTGTCCTATTCACTTCTGCCTTAGTGCATTCTTTTGTTGAGCTCCTCGGGGTAAAGACTCTGATGGCGCAATTGAAGGTCTGTACCTTCAATGCTAGGGGGCTCAATGTCCCGGAAAAACGCTCACAAATTTTATATAACATGCATAAAGAACGAGTACACATCTTGTTCCTACAGGAGACTCACTTTCAGGTGGGCCATATGCCACAATTTACAAACAGATACTTCCCGTCTTGGTTTCACAGTGCTAACCCGGAATCCAAGTCCAAAGGGGCTAGCATAGGTATCCACAAGTCACTTTCCCATAAAATCATTGATGTTTTGGTTGACCCGGGAGGTCGATATGTCTTTTTAAAATTGTCTATGCGCAATAAGATTCTTACCCTGGCTAACTTGTACCTTCCCAATCAGGATCAGGCTAGAGTGGGTCGAGTGTTCTTGAAGAAATTGGAAGAGTTTACAGAGGGCGTCTTAATTGTAGGTGGAGATCTTAACTTGACCTTTGATCCTAGGCTTGATACCTCCTCGGGCAGGTCTGCTGTTCCTAAATCACAGTTGGGGGCACTAAAGGCTATGATGCATTCCATGCAATTGATTGACGTGTGGAGGATTCTACACCCTCAGGTGAGAGAGTATACGTACTTTTCCCCCTTGCATAACATGTACAGTCGGATAGATGCTTTTTTGATCAGTCACCATTTGCTTACCTGGCATCCTAGTACTAATGTGGGCCCCATGATCTGGTCAGATCATGCCCCAGTGTTTCTGACCCTTTCGTTTCCTGACTCGGTACCGAATTTTCGGTCTTGGAAACTTAATGATAATTTATTGAAGGATACAGTATGTGTGTCGGCTCTCAAGGACGCTCTTGATGGGTTTATTGCAGTACATGAACATGACCCTACCTCCTTACCACTCCAATGGGAGGCGCTGAAATGTGTCATTAGAGGAGTCCTAATACAGCACGGGGCACGTTTGAAGCGAGAGAAAGGGATTTCTATTGCACGTCTCCTGACTGAGATAAGGGAGTTGGAATCATGTCATAAACAAATTCCATCTTCACAGGTTTTTGCGGATCTTACCACAGCAAGGGAGTCCTTGCGATCTCTTATAGATCAATCACACGCCCGGTTTAGAGATCGGATGAGAAAACACTCATATGAATTTGTGGACAAGTGCGGTAGATCTTTAGTGCGTATGTTACATCCCCGAACGCAAGCGTCCTACATCCCTAAAATACTATCTTCTTCGGGGGGCGAAGTTCATGACCCAGTGGGTATTACAGAGTGCTTTAAACAGTATTACTCGACTTTATATAACATCAAGGGGCAATTTCACGACATGCAGGCTGAGGCTTTGCGGGACAAAATAGATCATTATGTAAATAGTACGGCTTTACCGCCTTTAGAGGAGGGGGAGGCTTCGGGACTCGAGGAGGATTTTGTGGAATCAGAAGTGGAACATGTTATTAAGGAATCACCCTTGGGCAAGAGTCCAGGGCCTGATGGATTTAACAACAAATTTTATAAAACATTTAAGGCTCAACTGGTTCCCTTTTTGACGAAAGTCTTTAACTCCGTGTCTTCCTTGTGTCTCTTTGCACCCCAGTCCCTTGAGGCTCACATTACTCTGTTACCAAAGCCTGGCAAGGACCCAACCTCTTGCGCTAACTTCAGACCCATCTCATTAATTAATGTAGATGTAAAATTTTTCGCAAAGTTGCTTGCATCTCGCTTGTCACCGTTGTTACCTGGATTGATACGGGATGATCAGGTGGGGTTTGTATGTGGTCGGGAGGCACGGGATAACACCAACAAAACTCTCCTTTTAACTTCATTTTGCCAATCCCGTAAGATACCGATGTGCTTGCTGTCGGTTGATGCCGAGAAGGCTTTTGACAGAGTGCATTGGGTGTTCCTCCGCAGTGTCCTAAAACAGGTAGGCCTTGGCACTACTATGGTGGATAGGATAATGGCATTATACCATAGGCCTACGGCTCGGGTTCGTGTTAATGGACTCCTATCTGATTCCTTGTCTATTGCTAATGGCACGAGACAGGGGTGCCCACTATCGCCTCTATTATATGTTCTGGAACACCTGGCAGTGGCACTGCGGGGCAACCCTGATGTTAATGGTGTACGGGTGGGATCACAGCATCATAAATTAGCGCTTTATGCAGACGATCTCCTGGTATTTATAACAACTCCCATGATCTCTTTGCCATCTCTGACTGAGGAATTTGAGCGTTTTGGTCATCTAAGCAATTTTAAAGTTAATTACTCCAAATCGGAGGCCTTGAATATATCTCTGGATGCTTCTATGGCTGCCCATCTCGCTCGGGTTTTCCCATTCAAATGGCAATCTACATCCTTAAAATACTTGGGGGTGCAGGTGCCCACGCAACAGGCAGATCTGTTCGCGTTGAACTACACACCTATTCTTCAACGTACTTTGAAGGAGTTGGCAGAATATGGAGGGAACCGCATGTCATGGTTTGGGCGAATTAATGCGGTCAAAATGGATATTTTGCCCAAATTCTTATACCTTTTCCAGACTGTCCCTATTGTAATACCAGCGGGTTTTTTCAAGACTTTACATAGGGCTATAACCAAATTTGTGTGGGGTTCCTCTAAGCCTCGCATTCGTTTTGCTGTCCTTAGTCGCCCAAAAATAGACGGGGGCGCGGGTCTTCCAGACTTTAAAAGATACCATCAAGCCGCACTGATTATGAGGGTAGTGGATTGGTTCCGCTCGGAAACAGGTAAGCAATGGGTGCGTATCGAAAGAGATATGCATTGTCCTCTTTGCCGTGGTTGACTGTCCTACAGCGCCATAGTCTATCTCTGCCTTTCCTCACACGTCAGTTTCTTGTGGTATGGGAGCGGATCATGGGTGCTGCGTGCCTGGTGAATCGGCCGGGTCCTATGACTCCTCTTTTCGACAACCCCTCGTTCCCTCCGGCGTTGGGTATGGATACATTCCTCTGCTGGGAGAGAAGAAAAGGTGGATATCTGTCTGAGACCCTTACTTCTGAAGGTGTCATGTTGTCAATGAATGCAATCTCTGAGGTTTGCCCGGGGAGAAGATCAACCTGGTGGTCATACTTACAGCTGCGTTCTTATCTCTCTTCTTTGGGGGACTGTCTGGTGTTATTACAGGATAAGACTCCTTTAGAAAAGTATTTGTCTTTACCAACGGCCCCTTCGCATGTATTGTCATATTTGCATGGAGTTCTTCTGCCCAGCGTTTCCTTTTCTCAACTGTCTTTCACCAATGCATGGGACGAAGAGTTGGGGGTTCAACATACTGAAGAGGAATGGGGTACTGCCTTCCTGTTAGCCCATAAATTGCCAATGTCTTGTTTTGCCCAGGAAAAAAACTACAAAATACTCACTAGGTGGTATCGTTGCCCTGCTTTGCTGCATAAGATATTTCCGGATGTGTCTGCTGATTGTTGGAGGTGTGGGGAAGCTCCTGGAACCATGTTGCATATTTGGTGGGACTGTCCCAGGATACGTACCTTTTGGGGGAAGATTTTTGATTTGGGCAAGGAGCTCTTGCACATTGAAGTTCCGACTTCGGCATCTATTGGGTTATTCTCCATGGTTCCTGGATCTCTCACACACCTCAAAAGGGGTATCTTTCGACATTTTCTGACTGCGGCGAGAACGGTGATACCTAGGCACTGGAAATCTCATACGGTTCCCTCTTTGACAGAATGGGTGACAGAGGTAAACGGGATAATGAGAATGGAGGAATTATTGTCAGCAGACAGGGGCAAGTCTGTGCTCTTTGTCCAAACTTGGGCAGTATGGTCTGGATTCCGGGGTGGTACTGATCTACCTCTATGGCTTGATGGTAGGTTCTGAGCAAATTATGTGATCTTTTTCTCTATGCGCTATGTGTGTTTGTGTTTCCCTTTGTTGTCTAGTGTCTTGGGTTGTTGTTATAATCTTTCGGTGGCACTTATATGTACCAATGTTTACTTTATTGAGGCCTGGTCCTCTTGGCTATGGTATTATATTACTGTATATGGGGTACAGTTAGTTCTACTGTACTTTAATTCATATGCTCTTTAGATGAGTGGGAGGTTACCACCTATTTGGGTTTATGCATCTTCATAATGTTTATAAACTGTTATAATCTGTATGTTATACATGATACAAATTTTTCTGCCAAAACTGTGTAATGTATAAATGCTGTAATTTTGTTGCTACAAAATAAAAATCTTGATAATGAAAAAAAAAAAAAAAAAAAAAAGAAAAACAGGAGTGGGGCATCAGATTTAAGACCAAAAGGTATAAAATATATTAACCCCTTAAGGACGCAGCCTAGTTTTGGCCTTAAGGCTCAGAGCCCATTTTTGAAATCTACATCGACTTACCTGCTAACGCCGATGCTGCTGCAGAATCAACTGAAGCCTCTGGTGCCGGTGTGTCCTCGCTCGTCTGACACGATGCAGGACCTGTGAGTGACGTCACAGCGTGATCTGGCAGAAGCTGGGCGTTCTGAAGAGAAGTGGATGATACTTCTCGTCAGAGCGCCCAGCTAGTAAAAGTATTAAAAACGCCCCGATGTACGCACATAATACACGCCCACTTGGACTTTTACATTTAAACACACCCACTTGGACTTTTGCAAGCCTCATTTGCATAACTACAAAAATGGTCATAACTTGGCCAAAAATGCTCGTTTTTTAAAAATAAAAACGTTACTGTAATCTACATTGCAGCGCCGATCTGCTGCAATAGCAGATAGGGGTTGCAAAATCTGGTGACAGAGCCTCTTTAACCCTTTATGCATTTCACAGGAATTAAAGCAAAGTAGAGGTGAAATTTGCAAATTTCATTTTTCTTGCTGAATTTCAATTGTATTAATTTTTTTCTGTAAGACAGAAGGTTTTACCAGAGAAACACTACTAAATATGTATTGTCCAGATTCTGCAGTTTTTAGAAATGTCCCACATGTGGCTCTACTGCGCTCGTGGACTAAAACACAAGCCCCAAAAGCAAAGAAGCACCTAGTGCATTTTGAGGCCTCTTTTTTATTAGAATATATTTTAGGCAGCATGCCGGGTTTGAAGAGGTGTTGAGGTGCCAAAACAGTAGGAATCCCCCAAAAGTGACATCATTTCGGAAACTACACCCCTCAAGGAATTAATTTATGGTTGTTGTTACCATTTTGACACCACAGTTTTTTCACAGCTCGTATTTTAATTGGGCTGTGAAATTAAAAAATTAAAATTTTTTCCAATAAGATGTCATTTTTCATCACAATTTCTTATTTTCACAGGGAACAAAATACCCCATTTTGTTGCCCAATGTCTCTTGAGTGCAGCAATACCCCATTTGTGGCGATAAACTGCCGTTTTGGCCCATGGGAGGCCTCAGAACGGAAGGAGCGCTGTGTGTTCTTTGGAGTGCAGATTTTGCTGGATTGGTTTTCGGGTGCCATGTCGCATTTGCAGAGCCCCAGAGGTAACAAAAGCAATGGAAACCCACCAGAAGTAACCCCATTTTAGGAACTACACACCTCAAGTAATTCATTTATGGGTGTTGTGACCATTTTGACCACATAGTTTTTTCACAGAACTTATTTGAATTGGGATGGGAATTAAAACAAAATTATTTTTTTCCAATAATATGTAGTTTGGGCTGAAAATTTCTTATTTTCACAAGAAATAAAATACCCCATTTTGTTGCCCAATTTGTCCTGAGTGCGGCAATACCCCATGTGTGGTGATAAACTGACGTTTGGGTCCATGGGAGGGCTCAGAAGGAAAGGAGCACCATTTGGCCTACTGGGGATTTTCTGGTGCGAAGTCATGTATGCAGAAGCCCCTGAGGTACCAGTACAGTTGAAACCCCCAAAAAGTGACCCCGTTTTAAAAACTACACCCCTTAAGACATTCATCTACAGGTGTAGTGAGCATTTTGACAGGAGACATACACCCCATAAACTGTAATGTGGGTTCTCACTGGTTTGGCAAGACTCTCAATGTGGTGGTTATCAGCTGCCTGGGCACGCAGCAGAGCTCAGAATGGAAAGACGAGGGGGATAAGCTGTGCAGAGTGCATCAGGGTAAGTAAAACTGGGGAAGATTAAAAATCAAGGGATGTATGATAAATTTTAAAACACTCTTTCATACAAAGCCTTAGTTTTTCAGGACACGTGTCACATTGATATATTGTGTCCTCCCTTATCCCCCTCATATGAGACTTTGCAGCTCTTGAATTTTTTACCTTATTGCCAGTTGGGGGAACTTCTCCTGGAAAGTGTTGCCCTGGTATGATGAGTGTGGCCTCGCTTCCAGAAGTACTGGGTGCCCCCCCCTTCATGGTCCCTAAAAATTAGTTTCTTGATAACCACCTCTTGAAATTCCAGGAAAGTTCCAGTCTTTCCAGTACATCGACGTAGCACGTACGCATTGTACAATGCCATCGGTATGATGTGCACGGCCAGCTTATTATAACACACCCTCGATTTCCGCATGGCATTGTAGGGCTTCATGACTTGATCTGACAAGTCCACCCCTCCCATGTACCTATTGTAGTCCAGGATGCAGTCTGGTTTGGGGGTCTCTGTACTGGTACCTCATACAGGTACATGGGTACTGGTGTGGCCATGTATTGTTGCCAATACAAGGACTTCTCTCTTGTACTTGACCCACAATATGTTGCTACTAGAATGTGCCCTGCTCTCACCCCTTCTTGTTTGCCCAAGCAGAGTCTTAGGAAGGACTCTCAGGTTTCTTCTAGCAGTGCCGCATGCTGCAGTACTTCTGGAAGCGAGGCAGTTGAAGAGTGGGACGCTGGTATAAAAATTAACCAGGTAGAGTTGGTAACCCTGGTCCAGCAGTGGGTGCACCAAATCCCACACAATTTTTGCATTACCTCCCAGTAAGGGGGGGGGGGCATTCTGGGGGCTGAATACTGGTGTCCTTCCCTTCATATATCCTAAATTTGTAGGTATAGCCTGATGCACTCTCGCATAGCTTATACGTCTTCACGCCATACCTTGCCCTCTTACTCGGCAGGTACTGACGGAATTGAAGCCTCCTTTTAAAATGTACCAAGGACTCATCAATAGAAATACACTTCTCGGGGGTGTATGCTTGGGCAAATCGGGCACTGATACGGTCTAATAGAGGTCTCCGTTTATACAAACTGTCAAAACTGGGGTCATCTCGGGGTGGGCACGGCTCATTATCAGTATAATGTAAGAAGTGAAGTATTGCCTCATTTATTTATTTTTTTGGGTTCCAGTTCAGTTCTGAAGTTGCTTTGAGGGGCCCATATATTAGACACCCTTATCAAACACCCCATTTTAGAAACTAGACCCCTCAAAGTATTCACAACAGCATTTAGAAAGTTTATGAACCCTTTAGGTGTTTCACTGGAATTTAGAGCAAAGTAAAGTTGAAATTTAATTTATTTTTTTTTGGTCAGAAAATCCTTTTTATACCATTTTTTTTATAACACAAAAGGATTTATCAGAGAAACGCAACTCAATACTTATTGCCCAGATTCTGCAGTTTTGAGAAATATCCCACATGTGGCCCTAGTGCAATAATGGACTGAAGCACCGGCCTCCGAAGCCAAGGAGCACCTAGTGGATTTTGAGGCCTCTTTTTTATTAGGCACCATGTCCGTTTTGAAGAGGTCTTGTGGTGCCAAAACAGTGGAAACCCCCCAAAAGTGACCCCAATTTGGAAACTAGACCCCCTTGTAGTTTTCATGGGGTGCATGCGGCTTTTTGATCAGTTTTTATTCTATTTTTAATTGGCGTGGTGACTAAAAAAACAGCAATTCTACTATTGTTTTTTCATTCTATTTTTTTTACCGCGTTAACCGTGCGCTATGACATATTCACTTTATTCTGCGGGGCGATACGATTACGGCGATACCAGATGTTTATAGTTTTTTTATGTCTTATGGCGCTTGCACAATAAAATACATTTTGTAAAAAATCATTTACTTTTTGTGTTACCTTATTCTAAGAGCCAGAATGTTTTTATTTTTCCATCAAGAAAGCCGTGCGAGGACTTATTTTTTGCGTAACGAACTGTAGTTTCGATCAGTACCATTTTTCGGTACATGCGACTTTATGATCTCTTTTTATTCCATTTTTTGTGAGGTGAAGTGACCAAAAATTGTGATTCTGGTACGGTTTATTATTATTTTATTTTACGGCGTTCACCGTGCGGGTTAAATAAAATAATTTTGTAGTTCAGGCCGTTACGGACGCGGCGATACCAATTATTTATAGTTTGTTTATATATTTTTATTAATAATAAAGGACTGATAAGGGAAAAAGGGGGATTTTTACTTTTATCACTTTTAAAACTTTCATTTTCTTATTTTTCCACATCTTTTTTTTTACTTTATTACTTTGTCCCACTAGGGGACTTGAGGGCAGGAGGCCCTGATCGCTATTCTAATACACTGCACTACATGCGTAGTGCAGTGTACTAGAACGGTCAGCTACTCACTGACAGCAGGCATAGTGGGTCTTGACTTTGCCAGGACCCACTAGGCTTCCATCGATGGCATAGCCGGACGCCATTGTTAGGTGTCCGGTTGCCATAGTCACCATCGCCGGCCGCTATCGTGTAGCAGGCCGGCGATGGTAGCTTAACCCCTAAAGCCGGGATCTCTATAGAACGCGGCTTTTAAGGGGTTAATCAGCGATCGTTCCCCGCTGTAGGAGCTGCGGCAGCTGCTGTACGAGCTAGCAGCTGTCACAGCTCCTGTATGTGTCGGGAAGACGGCCAAAATGGCCGTTACTTCCGTGACGTACTATTAGGTCATGGAGCGCGAACGATACAGCTACCATGACCTAATAGTACGTCCAGGAGCGGGAAGGGGTTAAATACATTTGCACTCTCAATACTTAATACCTAACTGCCGATTATGTTTTCTAGAATCAAAAGTGGTCTGTATAGAGAGTTGAAATGCGAGCAAACATAATAACCTCATAATGCACCAATAATATACATGAAGCAGAAAACACCATTTCACCAGGTCATCTAACGTGTAACCATTCCAGATAATAAAGTGTTAATGTTAGATTCCTTTTAGAGGTGCTGGTCAGTGAAACCCTGCTGTTCATTCCCATGCTTATCACAGGAGTAAACCGTGACTATTACGAGGTAAACAGGGCACAGTGGATATCTGTGTGGTGATCAATACATTAAGGATTAGGGTCGAGTAATATAACCCAAAAACAATCTTTTGAAAATGGTACAAAATGTGTCAAATCAACACGTCAATTATTTATCATGTCCAAAGAGGACCAGTGCTTGTATTTTGACCACTACATCTATATTCTCAGGATCAATTCACACGTCGCGTAAATACAGTGGATTTCCTGCAACGGAATTCGTTGAGGAAAACCACAGCAAATACAATAGCAACAAAGTGGATGAGCTAAAACAAATCTCATCCACATGCTGCATAAATACGGAGCGGAAAAAAAAAAGCTCAGAAACGGACCTGCGGTGCAGAATTTTATTTCGCAGCATCTCAATTATATTTGCAGAAACGCTGCTTATTTGTTGCAGGTTTTCCCCCATTGAATTTAATGGAGAGGTAAAACCCGCAACAAATTGCAGTTGTTGTGTTTTTTTTGCAGTGGAAAAGCTGCAAATCCACCGTAAAAAACACAACTCAGAAAAAAAAAAAAAACTTACCCATAAGTGTGTTTCTTCCTTCAGGCAGGCCTCCTGGGATGACGCTTCATCCCATCTGACCGCCGCTGCAGCCAAATCACAGGCTGCAGCAGTCTCCTGGCATGAAACGTCATGCTAAGAGGCGAAGTGCTACAGTTTCCAAAGCGGACATTCCGGGCGGAAAACCGCACCACAGTTTGGTGCTGTTTTTTGCCGGGGATTCCCTGCGGCACACAGGGCGGATACGCTGCGTGCTTATAGTAGTTCTTCTACAAGCAAACCGCCAACACACTGGGCTTTATTTTATACCCTGCACACAGCCATGCTCGTGATCACTGTCCGACATTACGTGCATGGCCGGCCACGGACAGCCATATAAAGTATGGGAGCACGGACCGTAAAAAGCAAAAGATAGGAAATGTCCTATCTTTTGCAGAGGCTTTCTACGGCCCAGACACCTTCCCACAAATATACAGGAAGGTATCCATGGTCAATAGAAGGGAATTGGTACGTAATTGTGTAAACTACGGTCGTGTGCATGGGGCCTTAAACAGAAAAGTCAACAATTGCAAGCTAAATTAAATCACAGCTGTAAAAATATATTTATTACCATTTATTTTAAGGTCAAACTTCTTGTCAGCCAGGTGCAAGGAACCCATTGTACTAGAAACCAAAATACTATTCCCAGCATAATGTACTGCATGGTACGGATTAAGTGGACTCCCAAAAGAAACATAAGAAACCCCTAAACAGCTTGTATGTTCAACCATCTGGGAAAAGGGTCAACAAAGAATTGCATTTAGAGACTTAAAGAGGCTCACAACATTATAAGTGCCCTCTCTCCTACATAAGGAGATCGGAGCTGTAATATAGATGACAGCAGTGCTTTTTATTTAGAAAACCAATCTATTTTTACCACTTTATGAGCGATTTTTAGCTTTATACTAAATGAGTTTCTTAATGCCCAAGTGGGCGTGTTTTTACTTTAGACCAAGTGGGCGTTGTACAGAGGAGTGTATGACGAGGACACTTCTCTCCATTCATTTACACTGCACTAGCAATATAGCTATATCGCTATGTGCAGCCACATAAACACACTATAACATTACTGCAGTATCATGACAATAAATATACATAATCTCCAGCCAGGACGTGATGTGTATTCTGAATCTTTTCTGTGAGATTTCCAGCAAGGCAAATGTAATCTCGCGAGATTACGATGTAAACTGTCATTTTAAAAGAGATTACGTTTGCCTTGCTGGAAATCTTACAGAAAAGATTCAGACGTGTCAGGATTCTGAATACACATCACGTCCTGGCTGGAGGTAATTTATATTTATTGTCAGGACACTGCAGTAACGTTATAGTGTGTTTATGTGGCTGCACATAGTGATATAGCTATATCGCTAGTGCAGTGTAAATGAATGAAGAGAAGTGTATGACGCGGATTGGTCAGCGTCATGCACTCCTCTGTACAACGCCCACTTGGTATAAAGTAAAAACACGCCCACATGGGCATTAAGAAACATTAGCATAAAGCAAAAAATTACTCAGAGTGGTAAAAATAGATTGTTTTTCTAAATAAAAAGCATTACTGTCACCTACATTATAGCGCCCATCCCCTTATGTAGGAGACAGGGCACTTATAATGTGGTGACAGAGCCTCTTTAAAGAGGACTTGTCATGTGTGGGAGACCCTCTGTTCGTCTCTATCTATAACTTAGACTAACTTGAAACTTTCCCCGTCACAGGCATTAATGAGACCATCCCGATTGTCTAAGGCCTCTCACAAATTTGTATCCTTTCTTTTCCTGGCAGCCAAAATTGCTATAGCTACATCCTGGAAAAGTACTGTAATTCCTCTTCATCTTGTGAAGACTAAACTGAATTGGATTATGGTCAATGACCGTTTACACTGTATGGTCTCGGATAAGGAAGAGCTTTTCATTCAAGTTTGGCAGCCATGACTCAGTTATATTGGGACGAGCTCTTAGGCTCATGTTGCCAAGAAGACATTTGATTCTCATTCTCTTACCCCCCCCCCCCCCATTTCCCCTTTTTCTCTCCCTTCCTTTTATATTTTCCCCTTTTGAACTGTTGTAATATTCAGAATATATTTGTTTGTCATGATTCAATCTTTGGGGTTTGACCGCCGGATGCGGATTGCAATGTTTTATGTACAGTTTATCCTTTCTTGAAAATCTTAAATAAAAATTATTGAAACAAAGAGGACTTGTCACCTTTTCCCCTGAACCCCCCCCCCCATTCCTATATGCTATTATTGCTGTAATTAGCCAATAGGGTGGAGCTTCCCTGCCTCCGATGCTGACCAATTAGTGTGAGGCAGCTTGATAATATCTCACGCCCTGTTGGCTCCCTATATGCTAATTTCCTTTAGTTAGCCAACAAGAGAGTAGGGTTCCATGCCCACTAGAGGCTTCTGCTCTAACAGCCGGGAACAGAGTTGTGGCCAGTCCCGGACTTTTAACCTCTTAGATGCCATAGTCATAGCGACCGTGGCATCAAAGTTGTTTCAGAGGAAGAGGGCTCGTTCTCTCACCCGATCGGAACCCTCGCGATGCAACCGCGAGGTGCCGTTTCCATGGCAGCCGGGAGCCTAACAAAGGCCCTCAGGTCTGTCAGAGGCAAGGCCTAATAGAAGGCCCGGCCGTTTTACGTCGACAGGCCTAGTACAGAGCAATACAATAGTATTGCAGTGAATTATAAAAGCGATCAAATGATTGCATAGTGTATTCACATAGAGGGACTAAAAATAAAAAAAAAAATAAAAATTTGTTTGATGAAGTTAAATAATAAATCCTTCAAAACGCTTTATGGGAAAAAAATAAAAAAAGCCTAATGACCCAAGTCAAAATCACGATTAAACATTTAACATAAATCCTGATTAATAAACTATTTTAGGCCACACCCCTTTTTGCATGCCACGCCGTTTCATTAATATAGATCCCCCTGAGCCTGCTGTATACTACTGTATATAATATACCCCGACACTGCCCCTCACACAGTATAATGTCCCTATAGCTGCCACCACACAGTATAACACCTCAATCGCGATTAATAAAAATAACAATACACATACTCAACTAACCCCGTTCCAACGACGAGTATAGAAGATCAATCTGCTCCTCCGGTCTGTGTGGCTCGGCGCATATTTTCAGGTTTCGCTGCACTTCTGGCATATACCGGCGTTTCAGGCATCCTATTGGTCCATGGTGTCCTCATTGCCCACGGTATATACATGGATGGGGGTTATAAACAGGGGTGATGGGGGTTATATAAAGGAATGATGGCGGGCTGGTATATACAGGGATGATGGGGGTCCCTGCATATAACCCCCATCATCCCTGTATATAATTCGCATCATCCCTGCATACAGGGTTGATAGGGGTAATATACAGGAACGATGGAAGCTATTTACAGGGATGATTGAGTGGAGGTTATACTCAGGGACCCACATCATCCCTGTATATAACCCTCATTATACAAGTATATACCATTGTGGCGGGCATTGGAGGTTAAAAAAATTAATAAAAGGGATGGGCATTGGGGACACCGTGGACCAATAAGCTGCCTGAAATGCAGGTATATGACAGAAGTGCAGCGGACTCGGAATACATTCATGCTGAGCCACTCACAGCTCAGCACAGACAAGCACTTTGAGCGGCCAGCGTTACAGTGAATAGTAGAGCAGGGAACGGACGTTCCCCTGCTCAACTATGGGATTCAACAGTATCTGCATCCATAGTTAAATCCGGAAAAAAATAAAATAAATGTGCAAGAGGACCACGATTATCTACGCTGAATTTCCATTTTGTTTTTCAATTAATTGCCCAGCCCTACCCTGAAATATAAAACGATTACGTTATATAACACGCACAGTGAACACTGTAAAAAAACAAAATAAAAATTCCAGAATTGCTGTTTTCTGTTCATCCTGCCTTCCAAAAAAAACTTCAATAAAAAGCGATCAAAAAGTCGCAGGTCCCCCAAAATGGTACGAAAAAAAAAAAGGCCCTCATACAGCTACATTGGCAGAAAAATAAAGGTTAAAGCTCTAAGAATACGGGGACACAAAAACAAAAATTGTGTTTTTCTTGTGTAAAACAAGTAAAACATTTAAAAAAAAAAAAAGAAATTTGGAAGCGCCATAATCATAACGACCCGCAGAATAAAGTTATTTTGTTACTTAAACTACACGGTAAACTGTTTAAATTTAAGATGCAAAAAAGAGTGGCGTAATTTGCTTTTTCCATTACCCCCAAAAAAAGTTTATAAAAGTTCATCAATAAATTATACGTACCCAAAAACGGTGCCATTAAAAAATACAACTTGTGCTGCAAAAAACACTTACACGGCTACAGAAAAAAAAAATATAGCTATGGCTTTTGAAACATGACGATCAAAAAACGGAAATACTCGCTCAAACATGAAGGCCAAAAATAGGCTGGCCACTTAAGCGTTAAACCAAGCTTAGAATGACTAAGAGGTAAACTCTCAAACTTGGGCTGGATCCCAGTGTAGGCCCCACTACCTCTTCAAGTCATAAATACTACAGTGACCGCTAAACTGATCTGTATCAGTTCTTTGGTTTATCTCAAACAACATGTCATACATCCTTTTGGGCCACTTCAAAAAAGGTAAATAGCTCTATATATGGCAATATGAATTGTACAGATGAAGCCATGCGAATATGCATAAGGCACAATATAAGATTATTTTAGAAAACTACAACTGCATTCTAAGGGGGAAATTTACTTTGCAAAATGCACAAAAAAGCTGGCAAAAAAGGAGCCCAAAAAAGTGCAAGTACGTTGCGTGCAGCACATTTTTTATGTGTTTTAGACAGTTTTGCATGTTCCTCAACAGTTTTGAAAAAGGTCTAGAAAAAAAAAAAGGCAAGCAAATTTTTGCGTTGCAAAAAAACATTTGTAAGGAACACCACTTATGAGGTGGCGTAAGGAAGAGGAACCGACCTGACATGCCAGTAAAGTCAGGCCAAATTTATCATTCTGCATGCACCATATTCATGAATTTGGCGAAATGTGCTCTATTTTTACGGTCAAGATGTATTGTACGACACTATTGTTATGCCTCATGCACACGACCGTATTTTTGCAGCTGCACTTTATCCGCATTTTTGCAGATAAATTGCAGATCCATTCTTTTCTATGTCCCCATGCACACCACCGTGATTTACACAGATCGGTGCAGGGGGCACAAATCCGGACCGCAAAAACTCAGGACATGCGCTTGTACTGTCCGGATTTGCGAATTGTTGTGGATCCATGAGAACTGATGAACAACAAGGATTTTTTTGCGGTCCAACGAAACACAACAGCAAAACCAATATGGTCGTGTGCATGAGTCCTTAAATCTTCCCTATGTTTTTAGCGAGGCCAGGACAAGGGTACCAGAGCTTAAAACAATGCACCAGCAATGTCATCTCAAATTAACAAGGGTAAAGACTGGTAAAAAAAACAAAAAACACATTTCCCATTGTAATTATACATTAGGAAGTCCTTCATAGATCATATAATGTCAGAAGTCAGCGGTTCCAGGGTTGAACCCTGTATTAAGAGATAGGCTCAAGGAAACATGCGTTGCTTACTTTTTAGAGGTCAATAAAAACATTTCTCATAGTATTATCTGTTAGGCTATGTTCACACGGAGTATTTTGCCGAGTTTTTTGACGCGGAAACCGCGTCGCAAAACTCGGCAAAAACGGCGCCCGAGAACGACTCCCATTAATTTCAATGGGAGGCGTCGGCGTCTTTTTCCCGTGAGCAGTAAAACTGCCTCGCGGGAAAAAGAAGCGACATGCCCTATCTTCGGGCGCTTCCGCCTCTGACCTCCAATTGACTTCAATGGGAGCCAGAGAGAGCGTATTTCGCCCTGTTTTATGCCCGCGGCGCTCAAAGGCTGCGGGCGAAAACGGCGCGAAAATCGGCGTGCAGGGAGAGGAAAATCTGCCTCAAAGTTCCAAACGGAATTTTGAGGCAGATATTCCTCCCCCAAAATACTCCGTGTGAACATACCCTTAGGCTATGTTCACACGGAGTATTTTGGGGGAGGAATATCTGCCTCAAAGTTCCAAACGGAATTTTGAGGCAGATATTCCTCCCCCAAAATACTCCGTGTGAACAGCAAATATCGCGCCGTTTTTCGCCCGCGGCCATTGAGCGCCGCGGGCATAAAACAGCGAGATATACGCTTTCTCCTGCCTCCCATTGAAGTCAATGGGAGGTCGGAGGCGGAAGCGCCCGAAGATAGGGCATGTCGCTTCTTTTTCCCGCGAGGCAGTTTTACTGCTCGCGGGAAAAAGACGCCGACGCCTCCCATTGAAATCAATGGGAGGCGTTCTCGGGCCGTTTCTGCCGAGTTTTGCGACGCGGTTTCCGCGTCAAAAAACTCGGCAAAAGACCCCGTGTGAACATAGCCTTAGGGTGGATTCACACTGAGTTTTTTCAGGAGGAAAATCTGCCTCAAAATTCCGTTTGGAATTTTGAGGCAGATTTTCGCTGCGTTTTTTACCCACGGCCATTGAGCGCCGTGGGTATAAAACGCCGCGGAATACGCTTTCTCTGCCTCCCATTGAGGTCAATGGGAGGTCAGAGGCGTAAACGGCCGAAGATAGGCCATGTCGCTTCTTTCTCCTACGAGCCGGTTTTTCCGCTCGCGGGAAAAAAAAACGCCTCCGCCTCCCATTGAAATCAATGGGAGGCATTCTCGGCGCGTTTTCCAACGCGGTTCCGTGTCAAAAAATGTGTAAAAAAAAAGAGTGTGTGAGACTTGGCCCTAAGGTCACTGCGGCAAACTTAAAATTTATTACCTGGATAAAGGAATATTTTTTCCTTGAAAAATAGCCAGAATAAAAAATAAATAAGGCCTTATTCACACGGACCTGTCCGTTTTGCACGTGCAAAAAATGCTGCGTTTTGCGCGCGCAAAAGGTCCGTGTGGCATCAGCATATGGTGCGCAGCTGCGTGATTTTCACGCAGCCGGCATCATTATGACACTCTGGTTTTATGTTTTCATTCATTTATTTGACTACTATAGCACGCATCACGCGCGGCACCTGGTAGTGCTTCCGTGTGCCGAGCGCGATTTGCATGCACCCATTGACTTTAATGGGTGCGTGCTGCGCGAAACACGGCCAAATACGCAGCGCACATACGCTGCCTGAAATTCACTGACAGTCTGAACGGCTCCATTCATTAACATATGTCCGTGCGACGCGCGTGAAAATCACCTAATTGTGTAAGTAAAAGTCAACCTTTTTTATTACTTGTATTTACATCATTATTTTTATGCTGGCTTATGATTTTTCAAGTAAAAACCGAACTCTTATCCAGGTGATGGATACGAAGAAGTTATATAAAATCTACACTTGTTAAAACGGATTGCCATAAGATAATATAAACTCCACCTCCACCTTCCCAGAAAGAGCGGTTGGTTACCTGTAGGAATTTCAATTGCTCGCTCAGATACTCTGTTTAGATTTGTTTTTCTACAAAGTACATGCGAAGGTTAATAGTGCTACTGTATATTACACAGTTTCAAAAAGTATGCAGGATGTACATACAGAACACACTCTTCCTTTTCCTTCCCATGTACGCCCATCATCACATGCCCTCCAGCATAACACACAGTTCAGTGTCCCGGACATTCATTTACAGACAATGCCAGAAGTTCATGTGAGTCAACACTGGGCTGTAAGATGATCTATGATGAAAATAGGACGTTTCAGCTCCAGATACGACAAAATCAAGAGAATATTTTTACCTCACATGGTATATTCAAGTGACAAGACGAAAAAGGTCTGTGGCCCCTTTTTCCAGTGATGCCTCAGTCTATCTGCCTCCAGCCATAATAAGCCTATTACTCTTTTAAAGAAATTTGTGACTTGAGGGACAGATTGTTTCAGTACTAGACCTTATCTTGCACAGGCCCGCGAGTCACATATATTGTAGCTATCCTTCATGAAATGAGCAACTGCTACGGTTCTACTTCTCTGGGTCATGCAGAATACAGACCTGTGGATAGGGGGTGTAATGCGGGATTCACACTATTAAAAAATTAAAAGTTCATAATTTAAAAAAAAAACACTAATAACCAGGGACCATTCAGACTAGAAATCATTGACCACAACTCTCTGGATACGGTCCTTGAGCCAATTCTCGATCCAATTACAAACTATATTTTCTAAACCTATAGTCCTTAATTTACCCATTAGGCGTCTATGGGGGACAGTGTCAAATGCCTTTGCAAAGTCCAAAAACACTATATCCACAGCGGCCCCTCTGTCTAGGCTTCTGCTCACCTCTTCATAAAAACAAAATCAGGTTGGTTTGACAACTTCTGTCCTTAGTAAAACCGTGCTGGCTGTCACTTATAATACTATTTATTGTCACATAATCCTGTATATAGTCCCTCAATAGCCCCTCAAACATTTTCCCCACGATGGATGTTAACCCCTTCAGGACTGAGCCTGTTTTGGCCTTCAGGACGAAGCCGATTTTTCAAATCTGACATGTGTCACTTTATGTGGTAATAGCTCCGGAATGCTTTTACCTATCCAAGCGATTCTGAGATTGTTTTCTCGTGACATATTGTACTTTATGTTAGGGAAAAAATTTGTTCGATAAATTCAATATTTATTTGTAAAAAAACACCAAGATTTAGAGAAAATTAGCAAAAATTTGCATTTTTCTAAATTTAAATGCATCTACTTGTAAAACAGATAGTAATACCACACAAAATACTTACTATTTTATATTTCCCATAGGTCTACTTTATGTTTGCTTCGTTTTTTGAACATTCTTTTATTTTTCTAGGACGTTACAAGGCTTAGAACTTTAGTAGCAATTCTCATATTTTAAAGAAAATGTCAAAAGCCTATTTTTTCAGGGACCAGTTCAGTTCTGAAGTGGCTTTGAGGGCCTTATATAATAGAAAGTCCCCATAAATCACCCCATTTTGAAAACTGCACCCCTCAAAGTATTCAAAACAGCATTTAGAAAGTGTTTTAACCCTTTAGGCGTTTCACAGGAATTAAAGAGGTGAAATTTACAAATTTCATTTTTTTTTTCGAAAATTAATTTGTAATTAATTTTTTCTGTACCACAGAAGGTTTTACCAGAGAAACGCAACTCAATATTTATTGCCCAGATTCTGCAGTTTTTAGAAATATCCCACATGTGGTCCTAGTGCGGTAATGGACTGAGGCACCAGCCTCAGAAGCAAAGGAGCAACTAGTGGATTTTGGGGCCTCCTTTTTTTAGAATCTATTTTAGGTACCATGTCAGGCTTGAATAGGTCTTGTGGTACCAAAACAGTAAAGACCCCCAAAAAGTGACCCCATTTTGAAAACTATACCCCTCAAGGAATTTATCTAGGGGTATAGTTAGCATTTTGAACCCACAGTTTTTTTGCTAAATTTATTTGAATTAGTATGTGAAGATGAAAATCTACTTTTTTTGTGAAAAAACTTAAAAATTTTAAATATTTACAAGGAATAAAGTAGAAAAAACACCCCAACATATGTAAAGCAATTTCTTACGATTATAGCAATACCCCATATGTGGTAATAAACTGCTGTTTGGACCCACAGCAGGCCTCAGAAGGGAAGGAGCACCATTTGGATTTTGGATTTCTGATTTTGCTGGAATAGTTTTCAGTGCCGTGTCACGTTTGCAATGCACTGGAGGGATGAAAACCATGGAAACCCCCCAATAGTGACCCCATTTTGGAAACTACACCCCTCAAGGAATTTTTCTAGGGGTAAAGTTAGCATTTTGACCCCACAGTTGTTTTGCTGAAGTCATTGGAATTAGTCTGTAAAAAGGTAAAAATCGAAATTTTTAATTTTTACAAGGAATAAAGGAGAAAAAGCACCCCAACATTTGTAAAGCAATTTCTCCTGATTACGTAAATACCCCATATGTGGTAATAAACTGCTGTTTGGACCCACACCGGGGCTTAGAACGGAAGGGGCACCATTTGGCTTTTGGAGCTCAAATTTAGCTGGAATAGTTTTTGGGTGTCATGTCAAATTTGCAAAGCCCCTGAGGTACTAAAACAATGGAAACCTCTCAAAAGTAACCCCATTTGGGAAACTACACCACTTAAGGAATCTATCTAGGGGTATATTGAGCATTTAGGCCCCACACGTCTTTTGCAGAATTTATTAGAATTAGGCCGTGAAAATTAATATCAACATTATTTCCACTAAAATGTTGAATGTTTTCAATTTCACAAAGTATAAAGGAGAAAATGCACCCCAACATTTGTAAAGCAATTTCTCCGAGTACGGCAATACCCCACATGTGGTCATAAATGTTTTTTCAATAGAAAATAAATTAACCCTTTCCGGACTGATCCATGTTTTGCTTTTTCTTTTTCCTCCCCACTTTCCGAGAGCCACAACGTCTTTATTTTTCCGTCAATAGAGCGGTGTGGGGGCTTATTTTTTGCGGGACGAGCTGTAGTTTTTATTGGTACCATTTTTTGGTACATAAGACTTTTTCAGCACTTTTTATAAAAATTTTTGGAAGAGCGAAGGTGACCAAAAAAACTGCGATTTTGCCATTTAAAATTCTTTATTTTTCACGGCGTTCACCGTGCGAGTTCAATAATGGTATATTGTAAAAACTTGGACTTTTACGGACGCAGTGATACCAATTTTGTGTATTTTTTTACATTACTTTAGAGAAAAAATATGAAACGGGTTTCTTTCTGGACTTTATTTAATTTTTTCCACTAATAATAACTATTTACTTTTGTTTTTACACATTTTATTAGTCCCCATAGGAGACTTGCACCAGCAATCGTTAGATCACTGGTAGAATACACTGCAATACTAATGTATTGCAGTTTATTGTGATTTTTACAGGCTCCTGTAACAGCGCGATCGCTGTTTCTGTCCGTTAGTCCCGGGTATCAGCTGTAATACATAGCTGACACCCGCAGCGTATGGCGCGGGCTCAGTGCGTGAGACGCTCCATATATCACCCCCCACACCACGACATGCTATTAAGTCAAGGTGCGCGAAGGGTTTAATTCGCAGCCGATGGTGGAAAGTGAAAATTACAATTTTCCACTGATGTGCCATTTTAGTGCACTATATGTTGTGCCCAGTTTGTGCCACAAATACCACAAATAAATTATTACAGGGTTCTCCCGGGTATGGCGACGCCATATCGGTGGACATAAACGGCTGTTTGGGCAGACTGTAGGGCTCAGAAGGGAGGGACGCTATTTGGCTTTTGGAGCGCAGATTTTGCTGGGTAGTAGCTCTGGCGTTTTGCTGGTATTTCAGTTTATAATGTGGGGGCAAATGTAGGCTGGGCAGAGTATATCAGGGCATAATAAGAGGGTATAATAATGGGGTAAATATATAATAATCCGCAGATATGTGGCCAGTGTTGCACTTATATTATAAATGGCGCCCGATCTTATCAGCTTTTGGAACGCTCTGCACATTTTGCATCGCCATAATCTGGGAGCCGGAACTTTTTTTTATTTTTTCACCACCGGAGCTGCGTGAGGGCTTATTTGTTGCGGAACAATCTGTAATTTTCATTGGTACCATTTTGGGGTACATGCGATTTTGTTGATCACTTTTTATTCCATTTTTCGGCAAGCAAGGTGACCAAAAACCATCAATTCTGACAATGATTTTTATTTTTTACAGCGTTCACCCTGGGCTATAAATGACCATTATATTTTATTCTGCGGGTCGGTACGATTACGGCGATACCATATGTATCTAGGTTTTTTTATGTTTTGCAGCGTTTGCGCAATAAAATAACTTATTTAGAAAAGAATTAATTTTCTGTGTCACCATATTCTGAGAGCCGTAACTTTTTTATTTTTCAGTCAAAAAAGCTGTGTAAGGGCTTGTTTTTTGCTGGACGGGTTGTAGTTTGTATCGGTACAATTTTGGCGTACATGCGACTTTTTGATCACTTTTTATTGTATATTTCGTGAGGGGTGGTGACCAAAAAAAAGTGATTCTCGCTTTGTTTTTCATTTATTTTTTTTTGCGGTGTTCACCGTGCGGGAAAAATAATATTATAGTTTTATAGTTGGGGTCGTTACGAACGCGGTGATACCAAATATGTGTACTTTTTTTTTACGTGTTCATTTTTTTTCCTATAATAAAAGACTTATTATAGGAAAAAAAGCAGTTCATGTTTATGTCACTTATAACTTTTATTTTTACACTTTTTTTTTAAAACATTTTTATTCTTTTTTTTACTTTTTTTACTTGTCCCACTAGGGGACACTTAGACTTGCAGCTCTGATCGCTGCTGGAATACATTACACTACACACGTAGTGTAATGCATTCCATCTGTCATTGTGACGTGACAGTCACACTGACAGGAAGCCTACGACGACCACCCTCCGGGTGGTCCTCATAGGCTTCTGTACATGGCAACCCGGAAGCCATTGTCTGGCGTCCGGTTGCCATGGGTACGATAGCCAGCCCCCGTGATTTCACATGGGGGCTGCCGATCGGCGCTAAACACCTTAATTGTGGCGTTCAAATCGAACGCCGCAATTAAGGGGTTAACTGCCGAAATCAGCGGCGATGGGCCGCTGATCGGCAACGGGGAATGCAGGGCAGAGGCCCTGCACAGTTAACCGCCGCTGCGGTGTAGCGCCGCGCGGCGGTTAACTGTCAAAGCACAGACGTAACTGCACGTCAAGGTGCGCGAACTTACTGCACACCTCGACGTACAGTTACGTCAAGGTGCGGGAAGGGGTTAAGCTTACTGGTCTATAATTACCCGGGGAAGACCTAGAGCCCTTTTTTAAAATAGGCACCACATTTGCCCTGCGCCAGTCCCTCTGCACTATACCAGTTACTAGAGAATCTCTAAATATTATGAAAAGGGGGACAGAAATAACTGAACTAAGCTCTTTAAGTCCCTGTTCACACAGAGTTTTTTTGACACATTTTTTGACGCGGAAAACGTGCCAAAAAACGGCCGAAAACGCCTCCCATGCTAAAACATGGATTGGTAAAAAAGGATGGAAATGAAACTTCCTGTTTGCAGTGGAACTTTGAAAGAACCTTTGGAAGGAAGGAAGGCTACAGTTTTCCCTGACAAAATCATCCTAAAAACACCAAAGTAAGGGGCTTTATAGGAAAGAGCCTGTAATTCTCCAATTCTTTTGGCGGTTGTAACTACTGGGAGAAAAATGGTTTTAACCCTTTCAGGACCGAGCTCATTTTGGCCTTCAGGGCCATCCCCATTTTTTTCATATCTGACGTGTCACTTTATGTGGTAATAACTCTGGAATGCTTTTGCCTATCCAAGCGGTTCTGAGATTGTTTTCTCGTAACATATTGTACTTTGTGCTAGTGGAAAAACTTGGTCAATAAATTCATTGCTTATTTGTGAAAAACACCAAAATTTAAAGAAAATTTGCAAAAATTATGATTTTTCTCATTTTAAATGTATCTGCTTTTCAGATAGTAATACCACACAAAATAGTTACTATTTAACATATTCCATATGTCTACTTTATATTTGCATTGTTCTTTGAACATTTTATTTTTCTAGGACATTACAAGGCTTAGAACTTTAGCAGCAATTTCTCACATTTTCAAGAAAATTTCAAAAGGCTATTTTTCAAGGACCAGTTCAGTTCTGAAGTGACTTTGAGGGCCTGATGTACTAGATAGACCACATAAATCACCCCATATTAAAAACTGCACCCCCTCAAAGTATTCAAAACAGCATTGAAAGTTTCATAACCCTTCAGGTGTTTCACAGCAATTAAAAGCAAAGTAGAGGGGAAATTTCCAAATTTTATTTTTTGGGCGGAAATTCATTTGTAATACATTTTCTTCTGTAACACAGAAGGTTTTACCAGAGAAATGCAACTCAATATTTATTGCCCAGATTCTGCAGTTTTTAGAAACATCCCACATGTGGCTCTAGTGTAGTAACGGACTGAAGCACAGGCCTCAGAAGCAAAGTAGCACCTAGTGGATTTTGGGGCCTCCTTTTTTTAGAATATATTTTAGGCACCATGTCAGGTTTGAAGAGGTCTTGTGGTTCCAAAACAGTGGAAATCCCCCATAAGTGACACAGTTTTGGAAACTACACACCTCAAGGAATTTATATAGGGGTATAGTTAGCATCTTGACCCCACAGGTCTTTTGCTATATTTATTGGATTTTGTCTGTGAAGGTGAAAAAATCGACTTTTTCTTCTGAAAAAATATATAAAAAAAATATTTGCAAGTAATAAAGAATAAAAAGCACCGCAAAACTTGTAAAGCTACTTCTCCCAATAACGGCAATACCCCATTTGTGGTACTAAACTGCTGTTTGGACCCACAGCAGAGCTAAGAAGGGAAGGAGCGCCATTTGTATTTGAGCGCAGGTTTTGCTGGAATAGTTTTCAGTGCCATGTCGCGTTTGCAAAACCCTGGAGGGACCAAAACAGTGGAATCTCCCCCAAAAGTGACCCCATTTTGGAGACTACACCCCTCAAGGAATTTTTCTAGGGGTATAAATAGCATTTTGACCCCACAGTTTTTTTGCTGAATTTAGTGGAATTAGACCGTGGACATGAAAATCTACTTTTTTCTGAAAAAAACATAGAAATGTTTAATTTTTACAATGAATAAAGGAGAAAAAGCACCCAAACATTTGTAAAGCAATTTCTCCGGATTACAGCAATACCCCATATGTGGCAATAAACTGCTGTTTGGACGCACGGCAGTACTCCGAAGGGAAGGAACAATATTTGGCTTTTGGAGCTCAAATTTAGCTGGAATCGTTTTTGGGTGTCATGTTGCACTTGCAAAGCCCCTGAGGTACCAAAACAGTGGAAACACCCCAAAACTGACCCCATTTGGGAAACTACACCCCTTAAGGAATCTATCTAGGGGTATAGTGGGCATTTAGACCCCACAGGTCTTTTGCAGAATTTATTAGAATTAGGCCTCATGCACACGACCGTAGCCGTGTGCACGGCCGTGATTTTCGGGTCGGCCGGCTGCGGACTGTCAGCCGCAGGCCGCCCTCAAATCGCGGGACATGCACATGGCCGCCGCCATTGTTTTCAATGAGCCCGGACCGCAGAACCGGGCTGTAATAAGACATGCCCGTTCTTTCTGCGGTCCGGGCTCCCGGGCCGTGCAAGGACCGCAAAAACTACAGTCGTGTGCATGGCCCCATAGAAAAGAATGGGGCCGCAATTCTCCCTTGGATTTTTGGGGGAATTGCGGCCGCAAAAACACGGCCTTAGGCCCCATGCACACGACCGTGTTTTTGCGGCCGCAATTCCCCCGAAAATCCACGGGAGAATTGCGGCCCCATTCTTTTCTATGGGGCCACGCACACGACCGTAGTTTTTGCGGTCCTTGCACGGCCCGGGAGCCCGGACCGCAGAAAGAACGGGCATGTCTTATTATGGCCCGGTTCTGCGGTCCGGGCTCATTGAAAACAATGGCGGCGGCCATGTTCATGTCCCGCGATTTGCGGGCGGCCTGCGGCTGACAGTCCGCAGCCGGCCGACCCGAAAATCACGGCCGTGCACACGGCTACGGTCGTGTGCATGAGGCCTTAGGCTGTGAAAAATGAATATAAACATTTTTTCCACAAAAATGTTGCATTTTTTCATTTTCACAAAGGATAAAGGAGGAAAAAGCACCCCAACATTTGTAAAGCAATTTCTCCCAAGTACGGAAATACCACACATGTGGTCATAAATGCTTTTTCAGTAAAAATTAATTAACCCTTTCAGGACTGATACATTTTTTCCATCAGTAGCGTGGTGTGAGGGCTTATTGTTTGCGGGAGGAGTTTTAGTTTCTAGTGACACCATTTAAAGTACTGGGAAATGAAAATAAAATTCTTTGCAGGCTGAAATTGGAAAAAGCTCTGATTCCTCCATTGTTTTTTGGGTTTCGTTTTTACGGCTTTCACCGTGCGGTAAAAACAACAGCTTAAATTTCTTCTGAGACGTAATACGATTACGGTGATACCAAATTTACACTGTTTTTTTTTTATATTTTACTACTTTTACAAAGAAAAAACTGTTTGTTAAAAAAACAAAACATTTTGCTTCACTACATTCCGGGAGGCATAGGTTATTTTATTTTTTGGTCGATTCAGTGGTGTGAGGGCTTATTTTTTGCGGGATGAGCTGTAGTTTTTATTAGTACCACTTTTTTTTTACATACAACTTTTTATGATTTTTTTTTTTTTTAATAGCTTAGGTGACCAAAAAAACAGCGATTTTGGCCTTTTAAATTCTTTATTTTTTACGGCGTTCCCAGTGGGATTAAATAATGGTATATTGTAATAGTTCGGACTTTTACGGATGCAGCGATACCAATTTTGTTTATTTTTTTATTTCTTCCATTACTTTAGAGGAAACATGGGAAAGGGGGATTTTTTGGACTTTGAATATATTATATTTTTTTCACTAATAATAACTTTTTTTTTTTTTAAACACATTTTATTAATCCCCCTAGGGGACCGGAACGAGCTGGTACAATACACTGCAATACTAATGTATTGCAGTATAATGTCATTTTTACAAGCTCCTGTAACAGCGTGATTGCTGTTCCTGTCCATTAGTCCCGGGTGTCAGCTGTAATACACAGCTGCAGAATATGGAGCGGGCGCAGCGCATGAGCCCGCTCCATGTATAATACCCCGCACCACGACATGCTATTAAGTCGTGGTGCGCGAAGGCGTTAATGCACAGCGGATGGTGCAAAGTGAAAATAAAAATTTTCCAATATGCCAATATGTTGTGCCCAGTTTGTGCCACTGAAGACAAATACCTCATACAATGTTAAGCAGGTTCCCCCGGTTATAAAATGTTATATATGTGGACGTAAGCTGGTGTTTGGGCACGCTGTAGGGCTCAGAAGGCCCGGAGCGCCATTTGGCTTTTGGAGCGCAGGTTTTGCTTGCTAATAGTTTTGTTTGGGGTTTTGCTCATTTCAGTTTATAATGTGGGGGTATGTGTAAGCTGGGCAGAGTACATCAGGGCATAATAAGAGGGTATAATCATGCAGTAAATAAATAATAATTCATAGATAAGTGGCCGGTGTCGCACTGATAAATGGTGCCCGATCTTATCCGCTTTTGGACACTGCACAATTTCTGTCGCTATATTCTGATAACCAGAACTTCTATATTTTTTCTCCACCGGAGCTGTGTGAGGGCTTATTTGTTGCGGAACAATCTGTAGTTTTCATTGGTACCATTTTAGGGTACATGGATTTTTTTATCGCTTTTTAATTAGATTTTTTGGGCAAGCAAAGTGACAAAAAAACAAATTCTGACAATGTTTTTTGTCTTTTTTTTTTTTTTTTTTTTTTTACAGTGTTCCACGTGCGCTATAAATGACATTTTACTTTATTCTGCGGGTCTATACGATTACGGCGATACCATATGTATATAGTTTATGTTTTGTGGCGTTTGCGCAATAAAATCACTTTTCAATAAATGTATTTTTTGTGTCACCATATTCTGAGAGCCATAACTTTTTTATTTGTCAGTCAAAAAAGCTGTGTAAGGGCTTGTTTTTTTGCGGGACGGTTGTAGTTTTTATTTGTATTATTTTGGAGTACATGCGACTTTTTGATCACTTTTTATTCTATATTTTGGGAGGGGTGATGACCAAAAAAATAGTGATTCTGATATGGTTTTTCAATTTATTTTTTTCGCGGTGTTCACCATGCGGGAAAAATAATAATATAGTTTTATAGTTTGGGTCGTTACGAAAGTGGTGATATCAAATATGTGTACTTTTAACATTTTAATTTTTTTCCTATAATAAAAGACTTATCATAGGAAAAAAAAACATTTTTTGTTTTTGTAACTTCTAACTTGTTTTTACACTTTTATAAAACATTTTTCTTACTTTTTTTATTTTTTACTTTAAAGAGGCTCTGTCACCAGATTTTGCAACCCCTATCTGCTATTGCAGCAGATCGGCGCTGCAATGTAGATTACAGTAACGTTTTTATTTTTTAAAAACGAGCATTTTTGGCCAAGTTATGACCATTTTTGTATTTATGCAAATGAGGCTTGCAAAAGTACAACTGGGCGTGTTTAAAGTAAAAGTCCAAGTGGGCGTGTATTATGTGCGTACATCGGGGCGTTTTTACTACTTTTACTAGCTGGGCGTTCTGACGAGAAGTATCATCCACTTCCCTTCACAACGCCCAGCTTCTGGCAGTGCAGACACAGCCGTGTTCTCGAGAGATCACGCTGTGTCGTCACTCACAGGTCCTGCATCGTGTCGGACGAGCGAGGACACATCGGCACCATAGGCTACAGTTGATTCTGCAGCAGCATCAGTGTTTGCAGGTAAGTCGATGTAGCTACTTACCTGCAAACGCTGATGCTGCTGCAGAATCAAATGTAGCCTCTGGTGCCGATGTGGCCGACACGATGCAGGACCTGGGGCAGGAAGTGAGTGACGTCACAGCGTGATCTCTCGAGAACACGGCTGTGTCTACACTGCCAGAAGCTAGGCGTTCTGAAGAGAAGTGGATGATACTTCTCGTCAGAACGCCCAGCTAGTAAAAGTAGTAAAAACGCCCCGATGTACACACATAATACACGCCCACTTGGACTTTTACTTTAAACACGCCCACTTGGATTTTTGCAAGCCTCATTTGCATAAATACAAAAATGGTCATAACTTGGCCAAAAATGCTCGTTTTTTAAAAATAAAAACGTTACTGTAATCTACATTGCAGCGCCTATCTGCTGCAATAGCAGATAGGGGTTGCAAAATCTGGTGACAGAGCCTCTTTAAGACCTGCAGCACTTATAGCTGCTATAATACATTACACTAAGTAGTGTAAAGTATTATAAACTGTCAGTGTGACAGGAAGCCTATGAGGATCGGCCTCCGGTTTTGCCATGCAACCGACTGCAGCACCCGCAATCGGTCCCCGGGAAAGTTTGTTGTCACAACAAACTTTCCAGTTCGTAGCTACAACAAACTTTCCCTGCGATCACGTGATCGGGACCTGAACCAATTAGGTCCCGATCATGTCTCCGGGACCAGAGGCAGGGGTTAACAGCGCAATCCGGGTGTCATCGCTACTCTGAGACACCCGGATCACGCTTTTAAACACCCACCGTGAATTCACATTGGCACTGCACAAAGCCCAGCAAGTGCCGACGTGAATTTACGGTGGGCGGTCGGGAAGCGGTTAAACGTTAGTAGCCTGAGAGAGATGTTAGATATTGGTTCAAAGGGAGAAGTACACCGTACGGATAGCACTAGGTTTAGGTCCGGGGGGGCTGTGGAATGGACTACTGGATTTAGACGTTCACAACCCTTTAATAATCTCTTAATGAAAGAATTCTCAGCTAAGGGCCTGTTGACATCAGCGTTGGGTTTCTGTTCCGGGGTTCTGTCGGGTGAACCCCGCAACGGAAAGTCAAACAAACCACAGCTTCCGTTTCAGTCACCATTGATATCAATGGTGACGGAAACATTGCGAATGGTTTGCGTTCGTCACCATTCCGGTAGGTTTACGTTTTAACGACTGAATAAATAGCGCAGTCGACTGTATTCCACCAGTATTTACGGACCTGTGCCCGTAAATACGGGTCCAGTGTCACCAGTATTTCACCCGTATTTACGGACCCGTTTTCTCTGCACTAATTGGCAGCCCCTTCTCTCTATCAGTTCTGAATTGAGAGAAGGGGCAGCCCTTTCGGGCATTGTTTCCGCAGCGATTGAAAGTGAAATAAGTAAAAGAAGTTCATACGTACCCCAGGCCGTTGTCTTGGTGACGCATCCCTCTTTTGACATCCAGTCAGACCTCCTTGGATGACGCGGCAGTCCATGTGACCGCTGCAGCCTGATTGGCTGCAGCGGTCACATGGGATGAAACGTCATCCCGGGAGGCCGGACTGGAGGAAGAAGCAGGTAAGTTAACATTAACTCCAGCGGTAGTCACTGTCCCGGGTGCTGAAAGAGTTACTGCAGATCAGTTAACCCTTTCAGCACCCTGGACAGTGACTATCCCCTGACGTCGCCTAGCAGACTTCTATGGGCCAGCCCGTGCCGTAATTACGGCCTGAAATAGGACATGTTCCATATTTTTCAATGGCAAGGGCAATAGAAGTCTATGGGCCCGTAATTGCAGGCCGTGATTACAGGCGTGGCTTAGATGACGTGATCCATTTTAAACCAATGAAAAAGCGGGCTTCAAACAAACTTTCGAAAAAATACGTAAGATAACATCCTGGGACTTGATGGTTCTCCGTTGAAGCAAACAGATCTAGATCTGGCATCCCCCATCTTTGGGTGACCTGACTGTAGATATCCCCTTCCCTCAAAAGACACTCTGCTGAGAAAATTTGCGGTTATATTCTCTTTGCCTCTTACATGGACAGCTGACAGGGAGAGGATGTTTTTCTGCCCACATCAAGATCTGAGCAGCTACTCGGTACAGGTTCTTGCTTTTGTCCCGTCCCCCTGTTTGTTCAGGTATGCCACGGTAGTTATATTGTCTGAAAGGACCTTTATATGTTTTCCCTGCAGAGATGATTGAAGAGCCCAAAGCGCCTCCTTTCCGGTCGACCGTTCTCTCAGATTAGAAGAGGCTCATGAGAGGATCCCATAAGCCCTGGGCCAGAGAAGAGGATGTGTGGGCTCCCCAGCCTTAGGGTTCGGTCTCCAAGGGACGCCTTTCTGGAGATGGCTTGATATGAGCCACTAGTGTAGCAATATCCTCACCAGCGAAGGCACTTGTCCCACACAAAGAGGAGAAACCGCTGTCTTGAATGCGCTTGTGCCCATGGGACTGTTGATGTTAAGAGACCTAAGATCGTCATAATCTCTCGGATGGAGTAGTATCGGTTTCTGCAGAAGAGAGAAATTTTTCATGGAATGGAGATCTGTTTTTCTTCTGGAAGGTAAGAGGTCATTTTCAGGGAGTTGAGGAGGACCACCAGGAAACATTTCTTCTGGTTCGGGAAGAGGTCTGATTTATTAACCAGGCTAGAGAAGAGAAAACCTGAAGGACCAGTTCTAGATCTAGAAGCAGCTGAGAAGCGGATGGGGCTGAAATAAGGAAATCGTCCATATAAGGAATTATCTGGACACCGTTTAAAGAAAGGCTGTAACTTCCGTCATTACATTCGTAAAAGTTCTTGGGGCCGAACTGAGCCCGAAAGGGTGAGCTTGAAACTGAAAATGATGAAGTTTGTTATGGAAAAACAGAGCTGTCCTCAAGAAGATTTGAGATTCTGGATGAATTGGAACGTGGTAGTAGGCGTCTGTTAGATCTAGTGTAACCATATGACAATTTGAAGATAGAAGATTTACTGTCGATTTTATGGTCTCCATCTTGAATTTTTTGTACGTTAGATAACGGTTGAGGGCTTTCAAATTTGTTATAGCCCTTGCCGAGCCGTCTGTTTTTTTTGATGAGAAATACAAGAGAATAGAACCCTTGACCTGCTTGGGATTCTGGCACCTGAATAATAACTTGCTTCTGATGAAGTAGAAACTCCTTTTCCAAGGATATCTGACATTTTGAAGAAATATTTGTGGAGGGGAGGCAAGAAATTTTAGTTGGTAGCCATGATGTATTCTATCTAGGATCCAGGGGGAAGGTGAGATGTTCTTCCAGGCCGCCCAAAAATTCTTTAACCTGCCCTCTGGCGGAGTCACTGTGGAGGTTGGCGGGATTGATTTCCTGTTAAACAGGGACAATTTTTCCCCTTGCCTTTATACAGTTGGAATTTTGAGGGCTCCTGCTTACTTTTGTAATTCTGTCCGCTTCCAAAATGATTTTTCTTTGGAGTCCGAAAGGATCTTCGCTGCTGAAAATATTTCTGTTCCACAGGGAACTTCTTTTTCGTCTCGGTAGCCTTTTCTAGGAGGTCATCTAATCCTGATCCAAACAGCCGGTCTCTAGCGCAAGGAATGCCTACCAGCTTGTTCTTGGTTAAGGATCTGGTCGGGAGATCCTCGTTCTAAGTAGATCTTCTTGCTGCATTGGATAAGGCGGCGGATCTAGCTGAAAGCTTAACTATATCTGCTAGGTAATTTAGCTTAATGATGCTTTTTTTAAGCATTGGTAAGGAGAAATTGAGATCCTCTCTGGGAGTGCCAGCAGCAAGACTGATTCCCAGCTGATCGATCCAGATGGAAAGGGTTCTTGCCGTACAGGTAGCCGAGATCCCGGGCTTAAACATCACTGTGGAAAGCTTCCCATGTTCTGTTTAAATAGAGCTTACGCTTTTTTTATCCATGGGACCAGTAAGTAATCCCATGTTTTCAAATCTTAGTGAGGACTCTTTAGAGATACCTGCAACAGGTACATCCACTCTGGAAACTTTGTCCCAGAGCTCAGAATCTTCCTCTGAAAAAGGATATTTCCGTTTGAAGGAATCAGAGTTGATCTCTTTCCTGGATGCTTCCACTCCTTAGTTATCAGTTTCTTCACATTCTTATGAACCGGAAATACATGTTTTCTCTTTTCCCCCAGGGCCCTGGAACATCTGATCCTGAACGGAAAGTGGTTCCTTAGTATCCTCTATATTCATGGTCGCCCGAATGGCTTTTAGAAGACATTCAGTATCTTCCATCAGGGCATACCAGTAGTATCATCGGATGAGTCTGAATCAATCTGACTTAGAATTTCCCCTTCATATGGGCTGTTCGAAAGAGCTGCAGAAGCTATAGAGGGTTGATGAAAACTGTAAGTAGAAGGCCTGGGAGACCTGGCATCTATCTGGAGAGTAATAGCAGAGCTAACTTCTTCTTTTATAATAGATTTTATACAATCCAAAAATGACGGTGTTTCATCCAGCCCTAATTGCTGAATGCATTTCAAGCATAATGCCTTCTTATTTGAGGAGGATAGGGACTTCTTACAGACTCCACATTTCTTTATAGGCCGCTTAGGCGGAGCAGTTTCCTTAAATAAAGCACAAACAAGTGCCATATTAAGGTAAACTTTTAGGAGGAAGGAAGAAGTTACAAAGTAAAATAACTTCACCCTCCTTTCTTTAACTAAGTAGGGGGCTGAAGTATACAAGGAGGAGGCGGGACATACTGGGTCTTTTATTTCTGCGTCCATGTTGTTTCCTGTCCCTCGAGAGGCAGAGAATCTTCCTATGAGTGCCGTTGTGGAGGTGCCAGGAAAATTGCTTTGTTTCCACCCCCTCAAAAAAAATTAAATAAAATGTACAAATATATACCTACCCGAAAATTTCTTAGAAAAAAATATGAGTCATCCCGCAAAAATACAAGTCCACATACTACTACTACTACTACCACCTCGATGGGAAAAATAAAAAGTTTGGGCTCTTGCAATGCGGTTACATAAAGATTGTTTTTTTTTAAATTGCAATTGGACAAATTTATTAAAACTTAAGAGGACCTGTCACTAGGTCCTACAAATGGAGTTTGTATTCTTACCTAATAGCAGCTGTGTCTGCGAGTCCAGCGGTGTTCGTCCTGTACTTGTGTGTTCCACCATTGCTGAGCTATGGACCCCTCTTTATTTAGCCACCAATATGCAAATGGCCCGCTGGCCAGCCAAGTTGGTTTGACCGCTAGCGATTCTCAATGGGTGGCGCTACCACTGAGCCTCTGACGCTCACCTATCAGCATGAGGATGTTTCTTTCAGACATTCCTAGGCCAGCGTCATCGTGAATATCTCGGACGCTGACCTATCGGCATGAGGCAGTTTCCTCCAGACACTCCTAGGCCAGATTCTCACTTTGACGCTGGCCTAGGAATGTGTGAAGCAAAGAGCCTCATGCTAATAGGTCAGCATCAGAGGCTTTCTGCTAGCTCTGCCCGTTGAGAATCGCTGGCAGCCAAACCCACTCAGTTAGCCAGCAGGTAATTTACATATTGGTTGCTAAATAAAGAGTGGTCCATGGCTCAGCAACATGGCTCAGCAACAGGGTGGGGGACGACGACAAAAGTACAGCACAAACACCGCTTGACTCAGACACAGCAGCTATTAGGTGAGATTACTAACTCATTTTGTAGGACCTAGTGACAGGTCCTCTTTAAAAAAAAAAAAAAAAAAAAATATATACATATTTAGTATCGCCATAATCATATCAATCCATAGAATACATGGAACATGTTATTTATTCCAAACAGTGAACAACGTAAATTTAAAAATACAACAAAAATGCTGGAATGGCTGTTTTAATTCCAATTGCCCCCAAAAAAAGTTAACAAAAAAGTTATATGCACCCCAAATTGGTGCAATTGAAAATACAATTTGGTACGCAAAAAACAAGCCCTCATACTGCTACGCCCAAAAAAATAAAAAATGATATGGCTCTTTGAATGCGGCGATAAAATTCCACCAAAACAGGCTCGGTAATGTAGTGGGTAAACCCTCCAGTAATGAAGTGGTTACTAAAGCTTGAGTGGGTGACCAACACATATTGATTTTAGTAATGGAACACAGCAGGTTATATATTCACTGCCAAAAGAGGCATTTTTAGGACACTCCCACTAGATCCCACCCCTCCACAATTCCTAAAACAAACGAAGAAGAAAACATCTTAAGTATATCTTGCTTTGATGGACTGCGCACTACCATGTATTACATATTCACACATTGTTTCAATGGGTTGGTGTGTGTGCTACTTTATTTCCCCAGCAATAATCTGATTCCTACTATCCCATAGAGATGGGCAGGATGACCAACTCACAAACTGCACACCTTGCCAGCCTTCTGGTGCAGGCGCGGGCCAGAATTCTTCCAGGGTTTTCCAATTTTAATAATCATTTGACATTATTTACATTTCACTCTTCATATTTTATGGCTTCCTTGTGCCTTGTGTACTCCAGTGTCACCATGTTCTGAAGCCAGGAACAATAGTAACATGGTAGAATTTTAGTGCTTGTATTTGTAAAACAAATATCTGCAAACCAAGCTTTCATAGCGAGTTAAAAGGTAGGCAAATTTTGGGGGGGTGGGGGTGGGATCTACAAACGGCTATGTAAAATAACACTTGTCATGTTTGGTTACACATGAACAAAATCAGACTGTAATTTAATGCCATACAAGCAACAATCTACAACAGCTGTGGTTAAAATAATAGTCCTCCAGACCTACTATTATATCAGCAGCCATAATAAGGAGGATTTCTATCAAATCATAAAATGGCCATTTATTAATAAATCAGAAGTTTGAGCAGCAGTCAACTTTTGGAAAAGAGGTTTGTTCTACTTGCCGAAATATTGGCATTGTTTCGGTTTTGTTACAACAGACATTTTTGCAAAAGTGAAAAACAGGAAGTGCAACCATATTGGTTGTCCCTTCAATTTAGCTTCTCAGAACCTAATGGCAAATCTGTCACGGTTATCGAAAGAATAAAATGACTGGAATAAACCGATGACAATACGGTCAACAAAAATGGTCACCGCAACAATACAGAAGGAAAGATTGATTACTTACTAGTAATCACTTTTTTCATGAACGCTTGATGGGAAGCCGGATGATTTAAAAAGGACACACCTCTCCACACACCCAGATCAAAATACTGATCCATTCATTTCTACGGCCCACGGACACCTTCCCGTATATATTTACGGAAAGGTGTCCAGCCCGTAGAAATTATCCGGGAAAAATAGGACATGTACTATTTTTTTTATTTTACAGACCGCGCTTCCATACTTTATAATGGGGGCACAGCCGGCATGTGCAGTGGGACTTCGTGAAGAGCTACCCCATACCATAAATATATACACACACCATATGTACAAAGAGATCCATCTGGGTCTCACTTTAATCCTTGGATCGGTTCAGAATATATGAAAAAAAGAAAACTGAAGGGAGGGAAACTAGCGGCGTGCGGTCATAGGTTCATGAAAAAACGATTACCAGTAAGTAATCAATCTGTGCCGTCATAGGTGAAAGGGTAAAAGATTGATTACTTACCGGCAATCGGTTTTTCATGAACCCATGACAGCACCCCTGGAGATGTAAAATAGAACTCCAGCTTTTAGGGTGGATCTACCACTTGTAGAACTTTCCTACCAAAAGCCAAATCAGGGGCTGAATGCAGCTGTAACCGATAATGCTTAATAAACGTGTGGGGTGAACTCCATGTAGCAGTCTTGCAAATCTGGTCTAGCGATGCGTTGGCTTTTTCTGCCCAAGAGGTAGATACAGCTCTAGTTGAATGAGCTCCAAAGAATTCTTGAGGATTAATGTTCTGGCCCACATAGGCTAAGTGTATGGCCTGTTTAATCCACCTTGCAATTGTAGCCCCACTAGCTGCGGATCCCCTATTTGGACCCTGAAATTGTAGAAGATAATTCTCAGAAAACCTCCAATCTTTGGTGGCCTTTAAGAAATGAATTAAACACCTCCTCACAACCAATTGATTAAAGGGGTTTTCCGAGTTAAAAAGTGTATGTGTTAACGCTTGTAACGTATGAATGTAAATACATTTGTAATATGCTTACATTTTCCCAATTGGCCCAGTTTCCAGATGCTGCCGTGGGGTACTTGACGGGTGACGTCACTCTCTGGCCACGGCGTTGATCTTCAATACTCTTCCGGGTATACGACCCGTCACTTGTGATGTGCCATGTACGGGCTGTTCTGTTGTAAAGCCCATAACGCGCTTGCGCGGTCCCTGCTGTTCGAGAGAACAGACCATACACAGCACGTCACAGGTGACGTGTCGTATACGCTGAAGAGAATTTTTAGATCAACACAGCGGCCAGAGAGTGATGTCACCAGTCAAGTACCTCACAGCAGCATCTGGAAACGGGGCCAATTTAGAAAATGTAAGTATATTACAAATGTATTTACATTCATAGATTACAACTTTACAAGCATTAACACATACACATTTTAACTCGGGAAAACTCCTGTAAACTCTTGCTCCTTGGGTGAGTCACAGAAGGAGGGAAGAATAATCTCCTGATCTTGATGGAAGGCGGAACCCACCTTTGGTAAGAAACCTGGTAAAGTCTTCATAGTAATCCTCCACCAAAGTGTAAGGAGGGATGGCCGAGAGGACTTGAATCTCGCTTACTCTACGACCGGTGGTAACAGCTAGCAAGAAGGTAATTTTTAGAGTGAGAAACTCGATGGGCAGGGAGTCTAGAGGTTCAAAGGATGAACCCATCATAGCAGTAAGTACCATATTTAAATCCCAAGGTGGGACTGAAGATCTTATATGAGGTCTTAGCCTAAAGGCCGCTATTAGGAACCTCCTGATCCAAGGATGTTCGGCTAACCTGAAGTCAAAGAAAGAACTTAGGGCAGGAATTTGTACCTTAAGTGTATTAGAGTTGAGATTTTTGTCTAGCCCGGCCTGGAAAAAATTTAGAATCAATGGTCTTTCAGGATCTGTTAACCCCTTTAGGACACAGCCTGTTTTGGCCTTGTGGACACAGATGATTTTTTCAAATCTGACATGTGTCACTTTATGTGGTAATAACTCCGGAATGCTTTTACCTATCCAAGCGATTCTGAGATTGTTTTCTCGTGACATATTGTACTTTATGTTAGTGAAAAAATTTGGTCGATAAATTAAATATTTATTTGTGAAAAACTTCAAATTTTAGCAAAAATTTGCAAAAATTTGCATTTTTCTAAATTTAAATGTATTTGCTTGTGAAACAGATAGTAATACCACACAAAATAGTTACTAGTTAACATCCCCCATATGTCTACTTTATGTTTGCATCATTTTTTTTCACGTACTTTTATTTTTCTAGGACGTTACGAGGCTTAGAACTTTAGCAGCAATTTCTCATATTTTCAATAAAATTTCAAAAGGCTATTTTTTCAGGGACCAGTTCAGTTCTGAAGTGGCTGTACCCCTCAAGGTATTCAAAACCACATTCAGAAAATATTTTAACCCTTTAGGCGTTTCACAGGAATTAAGGCAAAGTAGAGGTGAAATTTACGAATTTCATTTTTTTTGCCGAAATTCATTTGTAATAAAAAAAAAATCTGTAACACAGAAGGTTTTACCAGAGAAACGCAACTCAATATTTATTGCCCAGATTCTGCAGATTTTAGAAATATCCAACATGTGGCCCTAGTGCGGTAATGGACTGAAATACCGGCCTCAGAATCAAAGGCGCAACTAGTGGATTTTGGGGCCTCCTTTTTTTTAGGAATATATTTTAGGCACCATGTCAGGTTTGAGGAGGTCTTGTGGTACCTAAACAGTCGAAACCCCCCCAAAGTGACCCCATTTTGGAAACTACACCCCTCAAGGCATTTTTCTAGGGGTATAGTTAGCATATTGACCCCACAGTTTTTTTGCAGAATTTAGTGGAGTCTGTGAAGATGAAAATCACCTATTTTTCTGTGGAAACATAGAATTTTTTCATTTTTACAAGGAATAAAGGAGAAAAAGCACCCCAAAATGTGTAAAGCAATTTCTCCCGATTACGGCAATACCCCATATGTGGTCGTAAACTGATGTTTGGACCCACAGCAAGGCTCAGAAGGGAGGGAGCGCCTTTTGGATTTTGGAGCGCAGATTTTGCTGGATTGGTTTTCAGTGCCATGTCGGGTTTTCAACGCCCCGGTGGGACCAAAACAGTGGAAACCCCCCAAAAGTGACCCCATTTTGGAATCTACACCCCAAGGAATTTTTCTAGGGGTATAGTGAGCATTTTAGCCCCTCAGGATCTTTTTTTAGAGCTAAGGTGACCAAAAAACAGCGATTTTGGCGCTTTAAATTCTTTATTTATTACAGCGTTCACCGTGCGCAATAAATTACGTTTTAATTTATTCTGCTGGTCGGTACGATTATGGCGATACCATATGTGTATAGATTTTTTTACGTTTTGCAGCGTTTGCACAATAAAATTAAGTTTCTATAAAATAATTTATTTTTTGGGACACGCTATTTTGAGCCGTAACGTTTTTATTTTTTCGTCAAAAAAGCTGTGGGAGGTCTTGTTTTTTGCGGGACGGGTTGTAGATTTTAATGGTACCATTTTGGGGTAAATGCGACTTTTTGATCACTTTTTATTCTCTATCTTGGGAGGGGTGGTGACCCAAAAATAGCGATGCTGACAGTTTTCCGTTTATTTTGTTTGCGGCGTTCACCGTGCGGAAAAATTAACATTATAGTTTCATAGATTGGGTCGTTACGAACGCAGCGATACCAAATGTGTACTTTTTTTTTAACGTTTTCATTTTTTCCCTATAATAAATGACTTATTATAGGAAAACAAAACCTTTTATTTTTACACTTTTATAAAACATTTTTATAAACTTTTTTTTTTACTTTTTACACTTTCTTTTTTTGACCTGCAGCTCTGATCGCTGCTAGAATAAATTACACTACCTAGGTAGTGTAATGTATTCCAACTGTCAGTGTGACGTCACAGTCACTCTGACAGTTGGTCTACGAGGATCAGCAGAGGCTGATCCTCATAGGCTGACATACATGGCAGACCTGGGGGCCGTTGTCTGGCCCCCGGGTGCCATCACAAGCATCAGAAGACCCCACGATTGCATGGGGGCTGCTGATGCGCTACAAACCCGCTACATGCAGAGATCGCAATCGAGCCCCGCATGTAACGGGTTAATTGCCGAAATCAGCGGCGATGAGCAGCTGATCGGCAACACTGGAGAGTGTCAGCTGTCGGGGACAGCTGATCTCCAAGTTCCCGATGCACACTGTCGCCGACAGTGTGCATCAGGAACGGCACAGTGACTTTCTGTCACTCTGACAGGAAGCCTATCAGGACCAGCCGAAGGTTGGTCCTGATGGGCTTCCGTCCATGGCAGACCCGGAAGCCATTGTTTGGCTTCCGTTTGCCATACTAACTATCGGCAGACCCCGCGATTTCGGACGGGGGTCTGCCGATATGTTAGAAACCCCTAAAATTCGGCGATTGCACCCGATCGCCGAATTTAAGGGGTTAATGCGCCGAAATCAGCGGCAAAGGACCGCTGGCCGGCAAGAGGGGAGTGTCAGCTGTCGGCGACAGCTGACCTCCCGATTCCCGGTGCACACTGTCGCCGACAGTGTGCACCGGGATTAACTCAGTAAGTGTACGTCCTCGTGCGGGAAGTAACCTCCCGCAACGACGGACAGTTACGTCCTGGTGCGGATAGGGGTTAAGGGATTCATATCAACCCCTGCAAAGGAGAGAAAAGCTCTCCAGACCCTTAAAGAAGCTCTGTCACCAGATTAGAAGTGCCCTATCTCCTACATAATCTAATCGGGGTTGTAATGTAGATAACAGTGGTTTTTATTTTGAAAAACGATCATTTTTTAGCAAGTTATTAGCAATTTTAGATTTATGCTAATGACTTTCTCAATAGACCACTGGGCGTGTTTTACTTTTTACCAACTAGGCGTTGTACAGAGTAGTGTATGACGCTGACCAATCAGCATCAAACACTTCTCACTGTTCCAGCCCAGCATGATCCACAGGACAGTGTAAGGCCCTATGCACACGACCGTATTTTTGTCCACCCGTAAATACGGGTCCTTGGTCACACGTATTCGACCCGTATTGCACCAGTATTTACGGACCCGTGCCCGTAAATACGGGTCCGGTGTCACCCGTATTCCACCCGTATTTACGGGCACGTTTTTGGCTGCAAAATTGCACTGCACTAATCGGCAGCCCTTCTCTCTATCAGTGCAGGATAGAGAGAAGGGACAGCCCTTTCCGTAATAAAAGTAAAAGCAATTCATACTTACCAGGCCGTTGTCTTGGTGACGCGTCCCTCTCTTGACATCCAGTCCAACCTCCCTGGATGACGCGGCAGTCCATGTGACCGCTGCAGCCTGTGATTGACCTGCGATAGTCAGATGGGCTGTAACGTCATCCCAGGAGGCCGGACTGGAGGAAAAAGCAGGGAGTTCTGGGTAAGTATGAACGTCTTTTTTTTTTTTTTTACAGCTTTATCTATATTGTGATCGGTAGCCACTGTCCAGGGTGCTGAAACAGTTACTGCCGATCGTTTAACTCTTTCAGCACCCTGGACAGTGACTACTGACATCGCCTAGCAACGCTCCCGTAATTACGGGTGCACACACGTAGTCACCCGTAATTACGGGGGCCCCATAGACTTCTATGGGCCTGCCTGTGCCGTAATTACGGCCTGAAATAGGACATGTTCTATCTTTTTCAACGGCACGGGCACCTTCCCGTAAGCATACGGGGAGGTACCCGTGGCCAATAGAAGTCTATGGGCCCGTAATTACGGGAGTTTTTACGGTCGTGTGCATGGGGCCTGATTGTGCAGTGAAAGAAGCTGGACTGGAACAATGAGAAGTGTATGAAGCTGATTGGTCACTGATTGGTCAGCGTCATACACACCTCTGTACAACGCCCAGCTGGTAAAAATTAAAAACATGCCCAGTTGTCTATTGAGAAAGTCATTCGCATAAATCTAAAATTGCTCATAACTTGCTCAAAAATGATCGTTTTTCAAAATAAAAACCACTGCTGTTATCTACAATACAGCGCCAATCAGATTATGTAGGAGATATGGCACTTATAATCTGGTGACAGAGCCTCTAAAGTATATTTTAGTGGTAACCGGTTTTCTACTTGATATGTGGAAATTACCTCTGAGAATCATCCTTTCAATCTCCATGATGTAAGTTGCAGCCTAGAGATGTTGGGATGAACCACTAGGCACTAAAACAGGAGGTTTGGTCTGTCTGGGAGAATTCATGGTTGAGCTACGGACAGCTTCCTCAACCACGTGAACCATGGTCTTTTTGGCCAAAATGGGGCGAGTAGGATGATTGTTGCCAAGAGTGTTAAAAAAAGATCAGGGAAGACAGGGCCTCAGAGAGCGGGGGAAAGGCATAACCCCGACACTGGGAGAGAGCATATACTGCCACTGGGTTGTCCCTGTGGTCTAGGGTGAAGAATCTGAAAACCCTTTCTGTACTCCTTCGTAGCAAAGAGAGCTATCGATTGACACCCCGCACCTGGAAACCATTATCCGGAAGACCTCCTGGTTTAGGGACTATTTCAACTGTAGTAACTCTTTCCTGCTCAAAAAGTCTGCTACCTGATTGTCCTTTCCCTTTAGGTCGACTGCAGGAAGGGACAATAAGTTAAGCTCCGCTACTGAAAATATTCTGGTGGATAATTCGATCAGAAGGTTTATGTACAACACTGTAGTTGTATTGTCTGAGAGAATCTTTACATTTTTCCCCAAGGCTACTGGTATGGTGCCCCTTATGGCTTGAAGTACTGCCGTGAGCTCTCTGTAATTGGAAGATCTTGTGGAAGTCTGAAGATCACAATGACCCTGAAGGTAGAAGGACTTGCATTTGTCATTATGCTTAGGGTTGGAGACATTATCCACAACACTCCCTTCCTGAGATTCTCGACCTCCACCACCTGAGATGGCTACTGATGAAAGGAGAGAGATGGCTACTGATGAAAGGTGTAGGGATTGATCTAAGGAGAACTTTCTCTTGTCCCACTTCGCTAATATGTCCCTCTGCAGAGGTCTGGACTTGAACTGTGCCCACATTATGGCCGGGATACAGGAGGTCAGAAGTCCAAGGACAGACATAGCCCTTCTGAAAGAGGTTGAGTGATCTAGAAAAAGGTCCGAAATCCTTTCTTTTTAAAAGATTTAAGGGAGTTCCTAACCTTGGTTCGTACCATATTCTTAATGCTAGTGGATTCCCCTGCCAAGGCCTTATTTAAACATAGTTGGCATAACCATTTCTGATATGAAGCCGCCAGTTTCTTGCTACACATAGTAACATTCTCTGTTACGGGATTTGTCCAACTTTTTACTGGGACACCCTCTGACCTAAGAAACCAGTAATAGGACAAGATTAATAATGAAAAAAAGGTTACTTGTCCAACCAAGGGGAGGGCCTCTGCCTACGATGCGCTGTAACCCCTCCACCCCGCTGGGGGTTGCCGGAACACCACTTCCTGGGACATAGACGCGTCATTGCCACTGGAAGTGACTCATGGCTGCGACCGGAAGTAGACACTGCAGTGTTCCTGTCCATCGAATAGGATGAGTCTCCAGGGGTGCTGTCAAAGGTGAACGGGTAAAACGGGTGTACATGCAATTTCACACTCAAACAGTCTTTCTTGCTCTACGTATGACTGAACGCCATACTAAAGGGGGAGAAAAGCACCACGGCCCTATACTTGTGTAGAGCCTGTGCAGGAAAGTCAAAGCGAAAGCTCTTCACTCTCAAGTCCATGGTAGGGAGCGGCAAGTAAGCTTTCTTTGACAAGCAGTCGATTAGTAATTTGGGGGTGGGGCAGTAATTTGGGGTAAGAGTACTGTACTTTGAAGTCATTCCTTTATTGATAACCAGCAGTGTCTTTGGTAGACTGGAAGGATTTTTACTTGGACTATGATCTTGTCAAAGTCAAATGGTCTAATATGAACCATTTGCCTTTATAACAATATTGTGGTGGTAAAAATCCTTCCAGATTATTACTCACACAGTGTCAGTGCCCTAAACAGGAGATTGTTATATAATTTTTATTAAACTGCACAGTCCGTCATTATTTGTGTATTTAAAGAGGTGCTCCCACCCACCATCCCAAACATTCATTTTATTAGGACTGATGAAATATGTGGTTCAGGAGGGTGGGGTGCTATAATGTATTTCTTAAAGGAGGACCAGTCACTAGGTCATAGAAAGGGAACCAGCAGTCTCACCTTACTACCGCTGTCTCCTGGACTCCGGCAGTGCTTTCATTTTATTTCTACAGCCCTCGTTTTTTCTTTGTGCCAAATATGGTAATCAATCGCTTAATAGCGAACTGGGTGTCAACACCAGCGATTCTCCTGAGGTGGAGCTACCTCACATCCTCGGACACTGTCCTATCAAGGTGAGGCTGCTTCACACAGTGATTGAACCTCAGCGGACGCTCACTGTGTGAGGCTAGAGGCAAGGAGGATCACTTCAAAATAGCCATATCTCAGGCTGTGGACCACCTAGAACAGTGGTCCTGGTTGCAGATGAAAGATGAAGTTCTTTCATATGCTACCTGGATCGCAGTTCTAGCTGTGACACAACCGAATATCACACCAGTTAAAAAAGTTAAAAACACATTTGGGAGTGGAAGCTGTATACTAAATACATATACAGCGTTAGGCCAGATTCACACGAGCGTGTGCGTTTTGCGCACGCAAAAAATGCGGCGTTTTGCGTCCGCAAAAGGCACTTAACAGCTCCGTGTGTCAGCCCCGTATGATGCGCGGCTGACACACGTGGTGCTTTTCTGTTTACATTCATAGTTTTACAGCTGTTGCGCGAATCACGCGCGTCCCACGGAAGTGCTTCCGTGTGGTGCGCGTGATTTTCACGCACCCTTTGACTTCAATGGGTGCGTGATGTGTGAAATACGCACAAAGAACGGACATGTCGTGAGTTTTTCGCAGCGGACTCCCGCTGCGTAAAAATCACGCAACTGTCTGCACGGCCCCATAGACTAATATAGGTCCGTGCGACGCACGTGAAAATCACGCGCGTTGCACGGACGTATATCCCGTTCGTCTGAATAAACCCTTAGTAAGGATAGACTGATGGTTCACTTTCTATGACCCAGTGAGAGATCCTCTATTTATTACTATACAGCAACGCCCTAGACCACAGATTTGCCCAGATTTGACTGATCTAGACTTAAAAGACAAATGTTGGCAGTAAAAATCCTTCCAATTTCAGGTACATCTATACGTATGGGCAAGGGACAGGTGAACAATTTTCCATCAGTTATGAATAGCTTATAAAACATGACCTGGCTGGACATTACTGATCCACAAGATGTAAATGCACTCTAAGTAAATATAAAAATAACCAAACTTCGTCCATATTTTAGTAAATCAGAAGTGAAATGGACTAGTTATTGCTCTCACGTTTTGGGCAGAAGCCCACATCTTTTACCAACTTGTGTTTCTCAAAAGGTCACCACAGGTTTTTATTAAGCTTCTACAAACCTAAGGCTGCGTTCAACGGGCTCAATGATCCTCTCTCCCATATGTCCTCTATCATCAAATGAGAAAATATACCTAAAAGCTTGAGAAAATGATTTCTCCTGCATTCATTTAACTGCAAATTTGCCCTACACATGGCCGTAGCCAAAATCCCGGTTTGTGATCGGCCTTATCCGTAATTACAGTCACCCGCACTTGTTGGTCATGCTCCAATTATAAAGTATGGGAGAACAGTTCGCCAAATCAGAAAACAGGACAGGTCCTATTTTTTGCAGAGCCTTTCTACGGCCCGGACACCTTCCCTTAGAGCAGGGGTCTCAAACTCGGCCGGGTAAGTGGGCCGCATATAGAAAAAATGGGAAGTTGACGGGCCGCATTACTTTCAAATTTGATACAATACAAAATTATTGTTAATCAATTAGTTATTTGAAGTACTATAACACTATATTACTATAATAATACCGCTAGGTTTAAAATTTGAGAGATTTCTCCACGTGCTTATTTCAACAATCCAGCTTTCCAGTTTAAGTGTCGCTAAATGCAGTCCGGCGGCTCAGTTAGCACACATGTCAAGATTGGGCAGCCCCTTTTTAGATGCAGCCACAGCCGTGCCCCCTGTAGATGCAGCCACAGCCGTGCCCCCTGTAGATGCAGCCACAGCCGTGCCCCCTGTAGATGCTGCCACAGCCGTGCCCCCTGTAGATGCTGCCACAGCCGTGCCCCCTGTAGATGCTGCCACAGCCGTGCCCCCTGTAGATGCTGCCACAGCCGTGCCCCCTGTAGATGCTGCCACAGCCGTGCCCCCTGTAGATGCTGCCACAGCCGTGCCCCCTGTAGATGCTGCCACAGCCGTGCCCCCTGTAGATGCTGCCACAGCCGTGCCCCCTGTAGATGCTGCCACAGCCGTGCCCTCCGCAGATGCTACCACAGCCGTGCCCTCCGCAGATGCTACCACAGTGATGTCAGGGGCTTGCCCAGAGCTGGAGTCCCGGAGCAGAGCCAGCTCTGCTCCTGAGATCACTGTCCATATCTGGACAGAGATGTCAGGGGCAACCTCAGAGATGGAGTCCCGGGCAGAGCGCTAGTAGGCTCTTCCTGGGACTCCAGCTGTGCTCCTGACATCACTGGGACTCCTGCTCTGGGGAAGCCCCTGACATCATTGTCGATGTATGGACAGCGATGTCCGGGAATTCCACAGCGTCCCGGAGAAGAGCCGATAATAGCGCTCTACCCGGGACTCCGCTCTGGGGAAGACCCTGACACACTGTCCATATATGGGCAGCGATGTCAGGGAATTCCACAGCGTCCCGGAGCAGAGCCGATAGTAGCGCTCTGCCCGGGACTCCGCTCTGGGGAAGACCCTGACACACTGTCCATATGTTGACAGCGATGTCAGGGAATTCCACAGAGTCCCGGAGCAGAGCCTGTACTAGCGGCTGTGTGTCCCACGGGCCGCAGATGGCAGCCCCAGTGGCCGCATGCGGCCCGCGGGCCGCGTGCTTGAGACCCCTGCCTTAGGGCACTTATAATGTGGTGACAGAGCCTCTATCTCCTACATAAGGAGATCGGCGCTATAATGTAGGTGACAGCAGTGCTTTTTATTGATTTAAAAAAACCGATCTATTTTCCCCACTTTATTAGCGATTTTAGATTTATGCTAATGAGTTGCTTAATGCCCAAATGGGCGTGTTTTAGGACGCTGACCAATCAGAGTCATGCACTCCTCTCCATTCATTTAGTCAGCGCATAGGGATCCTTTTAGATCACTATGTGCTGTCTTATACTAACACATTAACGATACTGAAGTGTTTAGACAGTGAATAGACATTCCACGGGACGTCTATTCACAATCTCTGCACTTCGTTACTGTTTCTGTGGTACTTACAGCAGAGCAAGCGAGATTACAGGTTACAACGAGATTACGCTTGCTCTGCTGTAACTACCACAGAAACAGTAACGAAGTGCAGGGATTGTCAATAGACATCACGTGGAATGTCTATTCACTGTCTAAACACTTCAGTATCGTTAATGTGTTCGTATAAGACAGCACATAGTGATCTAAAAGGATTCCTATGTGCTGACTAAATGAATGGAGAGGAGTGCATGATGGTGATTGGTCACCGACTGGTCTACGTCATACACTCCTCTGTACAACGCCCACTTGGTCTAAAGTAAAAACACGCCCACTTGGGCATTAAAGAGGCTCTGTCACCACATTATAAGTGCCCTATCTCCTACATAAGGAGATCGGCACTATAATGTAGCTGACAGTAATGCTTTTTATTTAGAAAATCTATCTATTTTAAACCACTTTATTAGCGATTTTTAGCTTTATTCTAATGAGTTTCTTAATGCTCAAGTGGGCGTGTTTTTACTTTCGACCAAGTGGGCGTTGTACAGAGGAGTGTATGACGCTGACCAATCAGCGTCATGCACTCCTCTCCATAAATTTACACAACAGCATTGCGTTCTTACTAGAACACGATGTGCAGCCACATACACAGACATTAACGTTAATCAAGTGTCCTATTAATGAATATACATTACCTCCAGCCTGGACGTCATGTGAATTCAGAATCCTGACACTTCTGAATCTTCTCTGTGAGATTTCCAGCAAGGGAAACAAAATCTCGTTTACATCGCAATCTCGCGAGATTACGCGTGGCTTTCTGGAATCTCACAGAAAAGATTCAGAAGTGTCAGGATTCTGAATACATGACTTCCAGGCTGGAGGTCATGTATATTCATTATAAGGACACTTGATTACGTTAGTGTGTGTGTATGTGGCTGCCCATAGTGTTCTAGTAAGAACCCGATGCTGCTGTGTAAATGAATGGAGGGGAGTGTATGACACTGACTGGTCACTGATTGGTCAGCGTCATACACTCCTCTGTACAACGCCCACTTGGTCGAAAGTAAAAATCCGCCCAGTTGGACATTAACCCCTTCCCGCTCCTGGACGTACTATTAGGTCATGGCAGCTGTATCGTTCGCGCTCCATGACCTAATAGTACGTCTCGGGAGTAACGGCCGCTTCGGCCGTCCTCCCGACACATACAGGAGCTGTGACAGCTGCTGTCTCGTACAGCAGCTGCCGCAGCTCCTACAGCGGGGACCGATCGCTGTGTCCCCGCTGATTAACCCCTTAAAAGCCGCGTTCTATAGAGATCGCGGCTTTTTAGGGGTTAAGCTGCCATCGCCGGCCTGCTACAGGATAGCGGCCGGCGATGGTGACTATGGCAACCGGACACCAAACAATGGCGTCCGGCTATGCCATAGACGGAAGCCTAGTGGGTCCTGACAACGTCAGGACCCACTATGCTTGCTGTCAGTGAGTAGCTGACAGTTCTAATACACTGCACTACGCATGTAGTGCAGTGTATTAGAATAGCGATCAGGGCCTCCTGCCCTCAAGTCCCCTAGTGGGACAAAGTAATAAAGTAAAAAAAGGTAAAAAAAAGATGTGTAAAAATAAGAAAATAAAAGTTTTAAAAGTAAAAATCCCTTTTTACCTTATCAGTCATTTATTATTAATAAAAATATATAAACAAACAAATAAACTATACATAATTGGTATCGCCGCGTCCGTAACGGCCTGAACTACAAAATGATTTCGTTATTTACCCCGCACGGTGAACACCGTAAAAGAAAATAATAAACCGTACCACAATCACAATTGTTTGGTCACTTCACCTCCCAAAAAATTGAATAAAAAGAGATCAAAAAGTCGCATGTACCGAAAAATGGTGCTGATCGAAACTATAGTTTGTTACGCAAAAAATAAGTCCTCGCACGGCTTTATTGATTGAAAAATAAAAAAGTTCTGGCTCTTAGAATAAGGTAACAAAAAGTGAATGATTTTTTACAAAACGTATTTTATTGTGCAAACTCCATAAGACATAAAAAAAACTATAAACATATAGTATCGCCGTAATCGTATCGCCCCGCAGAATAAAGTGAACGCTGTAAAAAAAATACAATAAAAAAACAATAGTAGAATTGCTGTTTTTTAGTCACCATGCCACCTAAAAATAGAATAAAAACTGATCAAAAAGCCGCATGCACCCCAAGAAAACTACAATGGATTCCTCAAGGGGTCTAGTTTCCAACTTGGGATCACTTTTGGGGGGTTTCCACTGTTTTGGCACCACAAGACCTCTTAAAACCGGACATGGTGCCTAATAAAAAAAGAGGCCTCAAAATCCACTAGGTGCTCCTTTGCTTCGGAGGCCGGTGCTTCAGTCCATTACTGCCCGAGGGCCACATGTGGGATATTTCTCTAAACTGCAGAATCTGGGCAATACGTATTAAGTTGCGTTTCTCTGATAAATCCTTTTGTGTTATAAAAAAAATGGTATAAAGAGGATTTTCTGTCAAAAAAATAATTAAAATTTCACCTCTACTTTGCTCTAAACTTCTGTGAAACACCTAAAGGGTTCATAAACTTTCTAAACGCTGTTGTGAATACTTTGAGGGGTCTAGTTTCTAAAATGGGGTGTTTGAAAGGGGTTTCTAATATATGGGCGCCTCAAAGCAACTTCAGAACTGAACTGTAATCTAAAAAAATTAATAAGTGAGGCAATACTTCGCTTCTTACATTATACTGATAATGAGCCGTGCCCACCCCGAGATGACCCCAGTTTTGACCGTTTGTATAAACGGAGACCCCTATTAGACCGTTTCAGTGCCCGGTTTTCCCAAGCATACACCCCCGAGAAGTGTATTTCTATTGATGAGTCCCTGGTACATTTTAAAGGGAGGGTTCAATTCCGCGAGTACCTGCCGGGTAAGAGGGCAAGGTATGGCGTGAAGCTGTATAAGCTGTGCGAGAGTGCATCAGGGTATACCTACAGGTTTAGGATATATGAAGGAAAGGCCACCCCCAAACCAGACTGCATCCTGGACTACAATAGGTACATGGGAGGGATGGACTTGTCAGATCAAATCCTGAAGCCCTACAGCGCCATGTGGTGTGGTATAAGAAGCTGGCCGGGCACATCATACAGATGGCTTTGTACAATGCGTACGTGCTACGTCGATGTGCAGGCCAGATGGGAACTTTCCTGGAATTTCAAGAGGTGATTATCAAGAACCTAATCTTTAGGGACCAAGAAGGGGGGGCACCCAGTACTTCTGGAAGCGGAGCCACACGCATAGTACCAGGGCGGCAACACTTTCCAGGAGAAGTTCCCCAAACTGGCAAGAAGGAAAAAAGTCAAGGTGCAAAGTCTGCTATAAGAGGGCGATAAGGGATGACACAATATATCAATGTGACACGTGTCCCGAATAACCAGAGCTCTGTATGAAAGAGTGTTTTAAAATTTATCATACATCCTTTGGTTTATAATTTACCCCAATTTTACTTACCCGGATGCACTCCGCACAGCTTATCCCCCCTCGTCTTTCCCCTCTGAGCCCTGCTGTGTGCCCAGGAAGCTGATAACAGCCACATGTAGGGTATTGCCATACCCGGGAGAACCCACATTACAGTTTATGGGGTGTAGGTCTCCGGTCAAAATGCTCACTACACCTCTAGATGAATGCCTTAAGGGTGTAGTTTTTAAAACTGAGTCACTTCTTGCGGGTTTCAACTGTACTGGTACCTCAGGTGCTTCTGCATACATGACTTCGCACCAGAAAATCCCCAGTAGGCCAAATGGTGGTCCTTTCCTTCTGAGCCCTCCCATGGGCCCAAACGGCAGTTTATCACCACAAATGGGGTATTGCGGCACTCAGAACAAATTGCGCAACAGAATGGGGTATTTTGTTTCTTGTGAAAATAAGAAATTTTCAGCCAAAACGACATATTATTGAAAAAAATAATTTGGTTTTCATTCCCAGCCCAATTCAAATAAGTTCTGTGAAGAAACTATGGGGTCTAAATGGTCACATTACCCATAAATGAATTCCGTGAGGGGTGTAGTTTCCAAAATGGGGTCACTTCTGGTGGGTTTCCATTGCTTTGATACCTCTGGGGCTCTGCAAATGTGACATGGCACCCGAAAACCAAACCAGCAAAATCTGTACTCCAAAGAACACACAGCGCTCCTTCCCTTCTGAGGCCTCCCATGGGCCCAAACGGCAGTTTATCGCCACAAATGGGGTATTGCTGAACTCAGGAGAAATTGGGCAACAAAATGGAGTATTTTGTTCCCTGTGAAAATAAGAAATTTTGATCACAAATTACATTTTATTGGAAAAAATCTCATTTTTTTTCATTTCACAGCCCAATTCAAATACGTGCTGTGAAAAAACTGTGCGGTCAAAATGGTAACAACCATAAATAAATTCCTTGAGGGGTGTAGTTTTCAAAATGGGGTCACTATTGGGGGATTCCTACTGTTTTGGCACCTCAACACCTCTTAAAACCTGGCATTCTGCCTAAAATATATTCTAATAAAAAAAGAGGACTCAAAATGCACTAGGTGCTTCTTTGCTTCGAGGGCTTGTGTTTTATTCCACGAGCGCAGTAGAGCCACATGTGGGACATTTCTAAAAACTGCAGAATCTGGACAATACATATTTAGTAGTGTTTCTCTGGTAAAACCTTCTGTGTTACAGAAAAAAAAATGAATAAAATTGAAATTCAGCAAGAAAAATGAAATTTGCAAATTTCACCTCCACTTTGCTTTAATTCCTGTGAAATGCCTGAAGGGTTAAAAAAAACTTTCTAAATGCTGTTTTGAATACTTTGAGGGGGTCTAGTTTTTAAAATGGGGTGTTTTATCAGGGTTTCTAATACATAGGCCCCTCAAAGCCACTTCAGAACTGAAGAGGTACCTAAAAAAAAGGCTTTTGAAATTTTCTTAAAAATATGAGAAATTGCTGTTTATGTTCTAAGCCTTGTAACGTCCAAGAAAAATAAAAGAATGTTCAAAAAACGATGCCAATCTAAAGTAGACATATGGGAAATGTGAACTAGTAACTATTTTGGGTTGTATAACCGTCTGTTTTACAAGCAGATGCATTTAAATTCTGAAAAATGCAATTTTTTCAAAATTTCCTCTAAATTTTGCACATTTTCACCAATAAACACTGAATATATCGACCAAATTTTACCACGAACATGAAGCCCAATGTTTCACGAGAAAACAAACAAACAATCTCAGAATCGCTTGGGTAGGTTTAAGCATTATGACGTTATTACCACATAAAGTGAAATATGTCAGATTTGAAAAATGGGCTCTGAGCTAGGCTGCGTCCTTAAGGGGTTAAGAAACTCATTAGCATAAAGCTACAAATCGCTAATAAAGTGGTTTAAAAGAGATATTTTTTTCTAAATAAAAAGCACTGCTGTCACCTACATTATAGCGCTGATCTCCTTATGTAGGAGATAGGGCACTTATAATGTGGTGACAGAGCCTCTTTAAACATATGGGAAGGTGTCCATAGGCATTAGAAATTAATAGGTCCGTACTCTAAATTATGGCCGTGTGCATGAGGCCTAACTCAAAACATCACAACTTGGACCCAATGCATAAAAATTGATGCCTGGTCAATGAAGATCAGCAGCAAATTCGCCATTTACACGGGGAGATGTGCTGCTGAAAAGTTACCATTTTTTTGGGTTACATAAAAGATCCGATCAGCCAACAAACAAGCATTTGCTCATCTGTCGGCTGATTGCTGCCCTGTTTGTCGCCTAGTAGAACTCCAGCTAGCCTAAAAGCTAAGATCCCCTTATACCTCCGAAGGAAGGCTGCAATGTATCCCACTATATAGGCATACAATAAGATACATCACCCTGAACCACCCGAGAAGAGAACTACCTGAAGCTCTGTGCCTGCAGAAGCTCCGGACGTCACTGTCTATACATGGACAGTAATGTCAGGAGCTACAGACCATTACATCAGGAACTTCTCCAGGAACAGCGCTTCAGGTAGCTCTCTGCTAGGGAGGGTTCAAGGACTCTGGCCCTAGGGAGGCCCTTGACGTCACTTCCCGTGTTAGAAAACTTATAGCGCACAATATACTTTTTTTCTGCAGGATTCCTCAGGAGGGAAAAGCATAGTCTACTACGCTATTCCATCCTTCAAAAAAAGTATACGGACATATAGCAGAATTTTAATTTGTTGTACTATTTGGCTAAAAAGAGGTTTTACTGTTTTTGCAGCACAGTTGGGTCATTAATTTGTTACCAAAACACAACCAGCATAGTTTAAATTTGTTTCGTTTTAGGGACCCCCGTTCTCGTTATCGTGGGAGGTCCCAGCGGTCAGACCCCACCGATCAGCATGTTATCACCTGTCCTGTGGTTAGGGGATAACATTTAATCTTGACAACCCCCTTTAAATTAATACTCAACTGAGGGGCGTGGCCGGATGTCTGACTGAGCAGAGATGCTTCACTGAGCTCCCGAGTTCCCCAACGCCTTATCCTGCAAATATCGCAACCATCCTGCTGATTTGAGAGCCTCATAGCAGGGACAGGTGTGCACTTACCCTCCGGTGTCTGCCAGTGAGAGTATTTGAGGTGTGGACCAGCATACACGGACTTGCAGTTGGGAATGGAGTGCGGCCTAGTACTTCCAGCGGGCGCGTGGTGTGCGGCTGAGAGGAGCTGGAAGCACGAACGGCTGATAGGCTGCGGTCTCTTCCCCTGTGCTATCTGCATGTGCAGTGTGTCGGCTGTGGAGCCCTGAGGGCTGAAATATCGCCCGATACACGGGGTCTTCTTCTGGCTGGGAGGCAGTTGAGCGGCTGGGCCTTCCCCCTCCCCCTTCCATTGTCCCACAATATGGACTGTGGACGTGCTGTCCTTGGACACCCTCTTAGGGTCTTGAGCTAGCTGCATTACCCTCTGTGGGTGAGGAGGCAGCTGCTGCTGCATATTTCGGTATGTGGTTACATTGAGACCCCTGCTGTACCGAAGCACACGCTGCGGTGCTGCATTATACGTACTACTGGCTTGAGCCTCTACTCCGCTCTCTGACCCCCGGTGTCCCCACAGTTTGGGATTGTTCTGGAACTCTGTGCTTCTAAAATGGGAGGAAATAGGGAGGAGTAAATCCTTGGTGGGATACTATGTCCCCCCTCTGATGAGGACTCTGTACTGGGAGATCCGCCATTCCACTCCCTGGCTGATATGGATGCTGGTTTCTCAAATGCAATTATCACTCAAATTCAAGCTCAGGCGGCAAAGAAACTTGAGCAGTTCTCCAGACCTCTGCGCTTACCTGCATCTCCTGATCCTTCACTATCCATGTTTGATGGCTCCCCGAGTCCGCCGAGACCACTGTCCCCACAAGACCAGCCTGTCTCCTCCTCACATGTGGATGTAAAATTTGCAGAATTGCTGGCGGCTATCAATTCCTGTCAGTCTAAGCTCGTTACCAAGGTTGATGAACTGCGACAGGAATTTATTATACTGCGGCATGATATGCAGAAAATCTGTGATCGTACTGCCAACACTGAGCGCAGAATCTCTGAGGTGGAGGATACTTTGCGCCCTATTCCGGCTCAAATTGCTGATTTGAGAAGACAGGTATTGGCTTCGGCTGACCGAGCGGACGATTTTGAAAACAGTCTTCGCTGCAACAATATCCGGGTGGTGGGCTTACCGGAGAAGTCTGAGGGTGTGGATGCGGTCAAATTTAAGGAACAATCGTTGAAAAATACCCTGGATGTGGAACACTTCTCTGCCTTTTTCACCATCGAGCGAGCCCACAGGGTCCCTGCACGTATGGGTCCTCCGGGTGGGCCTCCGCGTCCCTTACTCGCACGCCTGTTACACTTCAGAGACAGGGATGCTGTATTGCAATTGGCAAGGAAAAAAGGGACTATCCTATACAACTCTCAACGGGTTTCCATATATCCGGATTTCTCGGTTAACATCAGAAGGCAGCGTGTTCAATTTACGGAAGTCCGTAAGAAACTACGGGAGAAGGGATACAAATATGCCATGTTATATCCTGACAGAGGGATTGATGGACAGACATCAAAATTCTTTCTGTCCTCCACTGAGGCTCTGGAATGGGCAGAGGCAGCGCCGCGTGCTCCTGGAGTTGCTTCCCCTCCTGATTGAATAATTCTCTTATGGACGAGTCTGTGCTGATATTTTAAGTTTTATGGCAGAGTGCTAAGATTTGTACGCCAGGTTTTTGTAATACATGCTTTGTTGTTCCTGTATAGTATGGGGGCGGGCGTGGTTTTAGCCTGATATGCGATATGTCTGCAATACTATTTCCCAGCTATGGGAGACAGGTCTCGGGACTGTTCTGGTGTTGTAGGGTTTAGTTTAGTCAGAGACCACTGTTCTCTAGTAGTCCTTTAGTTACAGGGTAAAGGTCTGCACTTAGCTTGTTTAGTGTCTGACAGGGGTTATTCAGGGGATACTATGGTCTTGGTCACACTTCTATGTTATTTATTTCACCATTCTGCTGATTCACCGTGAGGCAAAAGATGAGCATCAGTGTTTGAAGAAGTATGGACTAGCCTGGCAGGAATACTGCAGAAGAGTTCCCTATAGGATATTTCCTTATATATATTGATCCATCCACCAACTCTTATTTCAGCTCCGGTGTGGCAAAGGCAAGAAAAAAAAAAAGCACAGTGATGTTTGTGGAGATGTATATGGCATTATATTTTTAAAGGAAAAAATGGCTTCATTGCTGGAAAGAGGACTGCTGGCACAAATGATACCATTAGACTACGAGAAGAATACACCGGTGTTGGTACTTCAGAATATGGTTAGAATGGTCTTGGTATCCAGCAATCTTTATGCCATGCAGCTAGTATAACCATAAAGCCTGCAGCTTCTTTAGGCATAATAGGACCCTACATAAGTTGATATTTTTGGAAGTGTACCAAACATCGACCCAAAGAATTAACCATACTAGAATTTCATACCTTTTTGCAGATTTTTTTTCTAACAAATGTAAACATAAAAAGACCTCATGTGTGCAATGTCCTGAAAACTGAATTAGAACAACGGACTGTAAAATTGCCATAATCATTCTAGCCCTTCAGACGGCCTTAATATACCGCTGTGTAAGAGTCATGAATGGGATTAGATGAGGGCAAAGCAGCAAAACATTTTTCTGCCTTGTGCTTTGTCCTAATGGGATCTCATCAATTCTCAACACTAAATAGATGGCAAACTTGTATTCAGGCCATCTGCATTTTTGAGTAGTATTGGAGTATAAAACGTTTTACTGGAGTGCAATTAGTATAAAAAAATAAAAAGGCAATAAAAAGAGAAAAAAAAAAAAAATAGAAATGAATACTCAACTGATTCTGGGCACTGTTCAGAGAATGAATCTCTACAGCACACCCTTTTTTTCATGGGTTATCACCAAAAAAGGACAATAATGTTTGGCATAATTTTTTCTTTATTAAAGAGGCTCTGTCACCAGATTTTGCAACCCCTATCTGCTATTGCAGCAGATAGGCGCTGCAATGTAGATTACAGTAACGTTTTTATTTTAAAAAAACGAGCATTTTTGGCCAAGTTATGACCATTTTTGTAGTTATGCAAATGAGGCTTGCAAAAGTCCAAGTGGGTGTGTTTAAAAGTACAAGTCCAAGTGGGTGTGTATTATGTGCGTACATCGGGGCGTTTTTAATACTTTCACTAGCTGGGCGCTCTGATGAGAAGTAACATCCTCTTCTCTTCAGAACGCCCAGCTTGTGACAGTGCAGATCTGTGACGTCACTCACAGGTCCTGCATCGTGACGGCCACATCGGCAGCAGAGGCTACAGTTGATTCTGCAGCAGCATCAGCGTTTGCAGGTAAGTCGATCTTACCTGCAAACGCTGATGCTGCTGCAGAATCAACTGTAGCCTCTGCTGCCGATGTGGACGTCACGATGCAGGACCTGTGAGTGACGTCACAGATCTGCACTGTCACAAGCTGGGCGTTCTGAAGAGAAGAGGATGTTACTTCTCATCAGAGCGCCCAGCTAGTGAAAGTATTAAAAACGCCCCGATGTACGCACATAATACACACCCACTTGGACTTGTACTTTTAAACACACCCACTTGGACTTTTGCAAGCCTCATTTGCATAATTACAAAAATGGTCATAACTTGGCCAAAAATGCTCGTTTTTTAAAAATAAAAACGTTACTGTAATCTACATTGCAGCGCCGATCTGCTGCAATAGCAGATAGGGGTTGCAAAATCTGGTGACAGAGCCTCTTTAAGCCTTAATACCGAAAGTATTTTAAACCTTAATGACCGAGCAATTTTTTACGTTTTTCCATCTTCGCATTCAAAGATCTATAACTTTTTTATTTTTGCGTCTACATGAAATTGCCTTTTTTGGCGTCTTAATTTTACGCCGTTTACCATGTGGTATAAATAACTTTATTCAGCGGGTCGTTACGATTGCGGTGATACCAAATTCATATGGATTTTTTTATGTTTTCCTACTTTTACACAGTAAAAACAATTTTTTTTCAAAATTATTTGCTTTTGTGTCGCCATATTTTAAGAGCCATAACTTTTTTCTTTTTTTGACAGATGCAGTTGTATGAGGACTTTTTTTTTTGCGGGACGACTTGTAGTTTTTATTGGTACCATTTTGGAGTAGAGGCGATGGTTTGATCACTTTTTATCAAATTCTTTTGAAGGCAGGATGACCAGAAAACAGCAATTCTGGCGTTGTTTTTTTATTATTCTTTTTACGGCGTTCACCGTGCAGGTTAAATAATGTAATTGTTTTATAGTTGGGTTTGTTACGGACGCGGCGATATCAAATATGAGTAACTTTTTACTTTTTTTCATAATAAAGTATTTTGGAAGGGGAAAAAGTGGAGGTTTTTCTTTTTTTTTACTTTTACATTTTACATTTTTTACTTTTACATTTATTTATTTCAAACTTTAACTTTTTTTTCTTTAGTCCCACTGGGGGACTTTACTGTGCAAACTTTTGATCGCTATTATAATACATGCCTACGGCATGGTCTAACGGGCAATTACTAAAGGCAGACCTGGGGGCCTTTGTTAGGCCCTCAGGCTGCCATAGCACCCATCGGCACCACCACGCGGGGATGCCAGTGGGATGAGTGAGGGAGCTCCCTCCCTCTAAAATCACTCAGATGCAGCGCTCGCTATTGAGCGCCGCATCTGAGGGGTTAAACATGATCGGCGACCACTGCTAGTTACTAACAGCCTGGGTTTCTGCAGCACCCTGCACGATGCGGGGAAAGTTCTTCTGAAGTGCCGACGTGAAAAGGCGGCGCTTCAGAAGAACTACCCTGAACGGTCGACGTAAAAACACTATACGCCGGTCGTTAAGGGGTTAAACAAAACATGGCAAGAGTATGCATCAGCTAACTAGAACAATAGACAAAGAGGTTATCACCAGAATGAGCGCTATTGCAATCTGCTAGCAGGGCAGCATCGGTGCTTTTACTAAATGCATTTTGTATTGTTGGGTATTTTTTCCACGTCTTTGCTTATTCTATGAATTAATATAGTGCGGTGCGGCTGTGTTGTTTTGACTGTCCTAGGATACAGCAAATCCACTTCCAGGATTTATTCAAAGTGTTTTTTCTTGTGTACATTTACTTTCAACCCTCCCACTTACTTTGAAGACCAGCCCAACCAATCAACAAATTAAGACAATCTAAGCTGGGGCTACACATATGGGGCATTTTAATCAACATTTCTACGGCAGTTTTCTGGCATAGAAAAGTCGCAAAAGGGACAAAAGTCTAAACTCGCGGTGCAAACTGCAACTTTTAGCCTTTTTATGCCACGCTCACCACCTTTTTTTTCTTTTATAAGCGAAGATAGGGGGCCCGGCCGAAAGATGCAACACATTTATGAAGAGGCTATCGCCTCTTCATAAATGTGTCACGGTTTACTCCAGTTTTCCTTTCTATTAGCTGTGACGAATCGATGTCCATAGAAATACAGTAGCTTGAAAATCTCTTCAAAATCGCTCAAGTCAAGCAACTTGCAAGCTATATTTTTGCCTGGATTTCAGAGCTAAACACTTTCATGGAGCAATTTTAGAGATTTTTGTGCTACTCAATGCATCCCTATGGCCACCGATTACATCGATCACTACAAAAATTCTAGGTCGAGCTCTAGCCTTAGGCCGAATTTAAACGACAGTAGCATACATCCGTGTGACGGCTGTTAAAACAACGGCCGTCACACGGACAAATGTATTTCAATGGATCCGTTCACCACGTGAAGGGTCCGTTGAAAAATAGAACATGTCCTATTTTCTTCAGTTTTCACGGATCCCTTGATAGACTCAAGTCTATGGGGAGCCGTGAAAACGGGACCCGCATGGGTACAATTTGTATGTGAAAAAGTGCAGTTTTCACTCATTCGTGTTAATCTGGCCTTAGGCGTTGATGTAGCCACTATACGGTCAAAAGCCACAATCCAATGTGGTTTTTAACACAAATTGGCAATGTCTTTGTCACAGATTCATTTTTTTTTTTGCTGGACAAAATAATGCAGTGTACTGCGCAGTTATGTCCGGCAAATTGAAGAAAACCATGACGGAGACACAACGGAACACATTAAGTCAGTGGGTTCCATTGAGAGCAGTTGCCTTCTGTCATGCAATGGATCCCGAGCTCCCGGTATCATCGTTGTTCTGCTCCTATGATGGAGCAGGACAACGGGACCTGGTACACAGATGCGAATGAGCCCTAACCTTTATTTTATGGATTACTTTAAGGAAATCACATAAGAGGATTCCTCAGAATTGCAGCAAATTTGTTGCAGAGTGAATCAGGACTGAAAATCCGTTCCATACATGTAAACGTGGTTGTTTCTGCAAAACTGTATGTGCATGGATTTCTGCAAGCCCAAATCAAATGACAGACAGTTGCAGATATATTTCTGCAACAAATCTGCCAAGTGTGAATACACTGTACCCTTACTGAACCCTACTTTTTAGATAATTAATTTTAAGATACAAATAAGGAAAGACCATTTTTTTAAATGTATTTATGCTATGCACATTGGGATTCTCCCAAAAAAAAAATCCTTCTCTATATTTACATTCTAATATAATAACATAAAATAATCTCTGAAAGCAACAAAACCTGCTCTACAGCAAAATTAAAATATTATTCATCCAAAAAAACCTATGTCCAAAACACAAAGGCATCTCTGTCCAGACTACGATCAACACGGTTAACCCTGTGAACGGTGTACGGTAATCAGCACATACAGTAACTAAGCAGAATTCAGAGCTAGGCTGGAGAGATGACAGGTGGTACCGGTCACAAGATTATCCTCCAGTGCCGCCTGTTACCTTTCTGCAAAGCAAATAAAATAAAGAGCCAAAATCAGAATTATGCGCTCATGCAAAAACGAAACAGATACGAATATTTCTTTAGAAAGTGGCTACACCTCACTGGGCACCTTGTGCCGAAACTTTAAATAGGTACAAAGAATTAATGTTGTATGAAGGGGAAAAAATAAGTTGTTTATTATGAGACATTTCCATACTTTATCCAAAGTGTAAACATCCACATAGCACACATTTCATGTTAACTTTAGATGAGTGATCGACGTCTCATCCAAAGTACGGCACCATAATGCGGTTTTCTATTTTTTTGTACCAAACTTGTTAGAATGATATAAAAACATTCGGTAGTGTGTGAGGAGTATCTTCTTTATATAACTTGCAGTGTGAGCCTCTGGAATTGTATTTTATTCTAACTTTCTGCTCATGAATATCCATAACAAAGTATAATGGATTCCTCACGTGTGATATACAGTATATAAAATAAACATGGGCAATGAACATAGCAATAACATGTATTTTTTCTTTTTTTTTAGCACATGTACTAACTTTTGTACATTCTTTTTCATCTTAGAGGGCTCCCAATGCCAGACATACATAGGGCTTTATATTGCCAAACTACAAATCCTAATGCCATGCGCATATACAGCAGGTGTTTTCTGCAGTGGAGATGACCGGAAATCTTTAGCTAACTTCGTTACATGTATAATTTACAATTTGCATAGTAATGGGTTGAATTTACAAACTCAAACAGATAGGCTTTGTGCCTGTGGATTAGTCACTCCTAAGAGGACAATAATAAAGAGTTCCCCAACCAGTGGCTCAGGAGCCACATGTGGTTCTTAAACCCCCCATGCATGTGGCTCCCCAGCTGGTGGCAGCTGTGAATACTATTGTGCCCTAGTGCCACCAGGGATTTCAGAGTATCTGAAACTTGGCACTAGTGACAAATTCATATAACTGGTAAGAGCCAAGGACATGGGTAATCATTTTAATACCCTATTACCCTTTAAATAAACAGTGTGTTTTAGGCATCATTCACATCTGTGTCAGGTATTTCCGTTGCTCTGCTCAGTCAAAGGAGCAGAGCAATGAAAACAGCGGTAGCAACAGATCGGTTTAACCCCTTAGTGTCTAAGCCTGTTTTGGCCTTAAAGAGGCTCTGTCACCAGATTTTACAACCCCTATCTGCTATTGCAGCAGATCGGCGCTGCAATGTAGATTACAGTAACGTTTTTATTTTTAAAAATCGAGCATTTTTGGCCAAGTTATGACCATTTTTGTAGTTATGCAAATGAGGCTTGCAAAAGTCCAAGTGGGCGTGTTTAAAGTAAAAGTCCAAGTGGGCGTGTATTATGTGTGTTACATCGGGGCGTTTTTACTACTTTTACTAGCTGGGCGTTCTGACGAGAAGTATCATCCACTTCTCTTCAGAACGCCCAGCTTCTGGCAGTGCAGACACACAGCGTGTTCTCAAGAGATCACGCTGTGACGTCACTCACTTCCTACCCCAGGTCCTGCATCGTGTCGGACGAGCGAGGACACATCGGCACCAGAGGCTACAGTTGATTCTGCAGCAGCATCGGCGTTAGCAGGTAAGTCGATGTAGCTACTTACCTGCAAACGCTGATGCTGCTGCAGAATCAACTGTAGCCTCTGGTGCCGATGTGTCCTCGCTCGTCCGACACGATGCAGGACCTGGGGCAGGAAGTGACGTCACAGCGTGATCTCTCGAGAACACGCTGTGTGTCTGCACTGCCAGAAGCTGGGCGTGGATGATACTTCTCGTCAGAACGCCCAGCTAGTAAAAGTAGTAAAAACGCCCCGATGTACGCACATAATACACACCCACTTGGACTTTTACTTTTCAACACGCCCACTTGGACTTTTGCAAGCCTCATTTGCATAAATACAAAAATGGTCATAACTTGGCCAAAAATGCTCGTTTTTTTAAAAATAAAAACGTTACTGTAATCTACATTGCAGCGCCGATCTGCTGCAATAGCAGATAGGGGCTGCAAAATCTGGTGACAGAGCCTCTTTAAGGACCAGACCATTTTTTTTTCAAATCTGACATGTATCACTTTATGTGGTAATAACTTTGAAATGCTTTTATTTTTTCAAGCGATTCTGAGATTGTTTTCTCGTGACACATTGGACTTTGAGTTATTTACACGAGCGTATTTCACGTCTGTGATAGGCGCGTGAAAATCACGCGCGTCGCACGGACCTATGTAAGTCAATGGAGCCATTCAGACATTCCGTGTTTTTCATGCAGTGTGTCCGCTGCGTGAAACTCACGACGTGTCCTATACTTGAGCATCACGCACCCATTGAAGTCAATGGGTGCGTGAAAATCACCAACCGCACACGGACACCCTTCCGTGCGCTGCACGTGATTCGCGCAACAGTTGCTCAAGAAATAAAGAAAAATTTAATGACCTCCTTCAATTCATTTTCTAAACATCAAAACCGCGTGTCATAAGGATGGCATACGCGCAAAAATCACGCAGCTACGCACCAAACACGGATGACACACGGAACTGCAACGTGCACAAAACGCTGGGTTAATAAGAGGGTATAATAATGCGGTAAATAAATAATAACCCGCAGATATGTGGCCGGTGTCGCACTGATAAATGGCACCCGATCTTATCTGCTTTTGGAACGCACTGCATATTTTTCATCGCCATATTCTGAGAGCCAGAACTTTTTTATTTTTTCTCCACCGGAGCTGTGTGAGGGATTACTTGTTGCGGGACAATCTGTAGTTTTTATTGGTACCAGTTTGGTGTACATGCAAATTTTTAGACCAATTTTTTTCAATTTGACAAGCGAGGTGACCAAACACCAGGAATTCTGACAATGTCTTTTTTTTACGGTGTTCACCATGCGCTATAAATTACATTTTACTTGATAAGATTACGGTGATACCATATGTATATCGGGTTTTTTTATGTTTTACAGCGTTTGCACAGTAACATAACTTTTTTGAAAAATAATTTCTTTTTTGTCCCCCCCATATTCTGAGAGCCATAACTTTTTTATTTTTGCGTCGACAAGGCTGTGTCAGGACTTGTTTTTTGCGGGACGGATGTAGTTTTTATTGGTACTATTTTAGGGTACGTGCAACTTTATCACTTTTTATTCTATACTTTAGAAGTGATGGTGACCAAAAGAAAGTGATTCTGGCATTGTTTTTTTATTTTCATTTTTTTGCAGTGTTCACCGTGCAGGAAAAATAATATTAGAGTTTTATAGTTTGGGTCGTTACAGACGCGGTGATACCAAATATCTTTTCTTTTATTATAGGAAAAAAAGGCAGTTTTTTTATTTTTTAACTTTGAACTTTTTTATAATTATTTTTTGTTCCACTAGGGGACTTGAAGACCTGCACCTCTCATATTTATTCTAATATATTGCACTACCCACTTAATGCAATGCATTAGAGCGGTCAGCTACTCACTGACAGCAAGCCTATTAGGCTCCGCCTCTGGGCGGGGCCTAATAGGCTTCCGTACATGGCAGACCAGGAAGCAATTGTTGGCCTACGGTTCCCATAGTAACGATCGGCATCCGTGCGACCACATCTCAGTGATGCCGGTCTCCTGGAAACATCTAAGATGCCGCGATCGCTTTTGATCGCAGCATCTAAGGTGTTAATGGCAGGGAGCGGAGCTAGCTCCGTTCCCTGCCGTTACAGCAGGATGTCACCTGTAACATACAGCTGACATCCTTCAGCTTCTGGGCCCGCTGCCATCTTTCATCTGCGGCCGGAAGCCTTTTAAGCCTCGCGTCTGGGCGGGGCCTAACAGGCCGCCTTACTTGGCAGACAGGGGGCCATTGTTAGGCCTCCTGTTGCCAACAGCCGATCGGCTAGTGTGGCTACCCGGCTCTTTTAGCCGGGTAACCATGCTGCAATACTGTGATTGGTCAGTCACTACTGACTGACCAATCACAGCGATCGCTGGCGGCGCTGCAATTATGACAGCCGATGTCACTGTTCTGTCACCACGTGTTTTGACATGGTGACAGAAAAGCACCATGACGTAACTGTACTTCATGCTGCCTTAATGCAGGGCAAACAATGACGTAGTTGCGTCAAGCTGCGTTAAGGGGTTAATGACTGACACCATGGGGACCCAATGGAACCCATTCACTTTTGTCCAGAATTTTTGACCAGATCTGTGACAAGGGCCCCTAACGGAGTCTCCAACGCAGATGTGAACGTAGCCCTAATGGGGTTATACTAAAATCAACAATTATCACCTATCCCATCGCTGCAGCTCCAATCAAAAACGATGGTACTGAGGGAAAAAGCCAAGTACAGCGAGAGGAAGAAGCATGCTCAACTGCTCTTTTCAAGCTCCTTCTCACTGCGATGGGTGCAGTGAGGAGGAACAGTTGGTTCGGGGCCCCTGTTCTCATGATTGGTGGGGGTCTTAGCAGTGGGGCTCCCAGCAATCAGACAATTATCACCTATCTAATGGATAGGTGATACATTTGCGATTCTGGTACAATCCCTTTAACAACACTTTGATCTAGTATAGCCTTTGAAGTATATTTTCCTCAAAACTATTTGTACAAACCTTCCCTTTAAAACAAGAACCACAAAACATGTAGACAAAAACTATATGAACATTTACATTTATACACCGTTTATAGATTGCAAGAATAAAAAAAAAGTCTTGAAGCTGGGCAAGACATGAAATAATGGACTCTGTTTCTCGAACATAGATCCAAGTGAAACAGAAGTGATACAGAGAAGAGAAGGATCACAGCAAATCTAAAGCAAAGCCCAGTAACAGTGGCAGGGCCAACTATTGGCAGACAGTGAAATAATTTACATAGAAAATATGCAGAAGTGCATCCAAAGCGCAGCCAATAGGCAATAACAAATATTGAGTTGAAGTAATGTACATTACACTAAATTAATAACTGTAACAATCTCTGTAGGTCTTCAACGTCATACATTTTTTTTTACAAAAATTAAAAGGGGTTGTCCACTTTCTGAAAACTGATGACCTATCCCCCGGATAGGTCATCAGTATATGATCGGTGCGTGTCCAACATACGGACACTGCACTCCGGCTGCCGGACGATGTTGCTGGAAGCAGAACGCTCCGGTCACAGAATAGCGGCCGAGCTGCAATATTGCATCCCTGCTCCTATTCAAGCGAATAGGAGCAGAGCAGTAGTTCCGCCGAACGGCCGCTATGCAGTGGTCGGAGCAATCTGCGTCTGGCTCCAACTACTGAATCCCATTCCAAACATCCGGTGCACGGAGGTAGCCGGAGTTGCGGATCTGTGTCGGACACACACCGATCATATACTGATGACCTATCCGGTGCATAAGTCATTCGTTTTCAGAAAGTAGTCAACCCCTTTAAGCATGTATTAACTTGTCTTCCCTGCAGAAGCGGTCCCCGAGATGAAGAAAGACCAATTTTTAACAAGAGATTTAAGTAAGTAGAGGCAAAAAAATCCTGGATATTTTCTATGACAGCAGATGCCTGAACATAGCATGAACTCACCATATTTTGCTTAGAAGAGTACTGTATCCTCAGTGTGTCCATTGCTCGGATCATAGATTGCATGGCAGTAAATATATTTTGATAAACCAGCTTTGTGAATCCTCGTCGATCTTCATCTGTGTAACCAGAGCCGTGTATAATTCTCATCTGCTTAATGAAGGTGCTTTTTCCACTCTCGCCAGTGCCTGACAGAATCAAAAAGAAGGTTTATTCGTAATCAATTTCTAAAATCCTGGAATCCAAATACAAAATATCAAAAATGAGAAAAATTACAGACCACCACTGCAAACCACTTGAAGTCTAAACGGAGGTCGGTAAGTTTAAGATAAAAGCAAAATACAGAAACCAATGCAGTTATTTTTCTGCTGACAGCATCCTTTTTATTTGTGGTTTATATGTGCAGCCATTGCCTACTATCCTATCTATCCATCGCAGAATTATTTTTTCATAGGGCAGTAAACGCTCTACTTACCTTGTGGGTTACGAGTTCTATCAATACATAGACTAGAAATTCTGGTTCCTTGTCAACCAAAATATCTCCTAGGGCTGAATACACCAGAACACATTGAATTCACTGGATCCCTGAGCAACTGTAAACAAAGCCTTTTCTCATTGAATTCTGTAGACTGCTCCGGTAAATCCAAACCATCCAGAAAAGTAGCACAAATATTATGTAACGTAAAAAGCTTCAACAGTGGCACAACTGAAACCAGACAAAGGTTGCTTTCTTAAAGGGATACTGGCCTCAAGTATTATTTGCCTGGAGATTGACAAGGACTGGTGTATTGGCCAGTCCTAACCCCCAAGACTTTTGCTTACATTATCATAGCACCTTTCTCTGCTGTGCCCATAGTATGACTAAAGGCCATTTGTTTGATCTGAAATGCGTAAGCAACTTCCTGCTGCCCTGTCTTCTGATGATGATTTTAACCTAATGGAATAAAGTTAGTGGTTTCAATGTCAAGACGATTGCTGGATTTCACAAGTTTCTTAAGAGCTGTGCTCCTAGTATGCAGTGGCAGGATCAACATTGCGTCTCAGCTGTAAAACGTATCTGAAGTAACCTAGCCATATTCAACAAATTGAAAAAGAAAAAGCATTTTTATCTAAGAGAAGACATTTGTCCAACAACTGTGTATTAGGTTATGTTGACATCAGTCTATTTGCCTACTTTTGACTTACACGTGGGGGAAAAGCTCCCGACATGTTAAACCATAGGCTGTGACGGATTCCTAACAGTGGCACCATAGGGTATAATGGCATCCGTTTAATAAATAAGTCATAAAAAGCTATTGAAAAGTTAATGACAACCATTTAACGGTTGCCCAATGGATGCAATACAGTGGCGTCAGTCATCCGTAGGCTACATTTAACATATAAGTTTTTATTTTTTTACTGAACTCTGTGGGGTGGGATGGAATAGAGTAGGCTATACCTCTTATGCAGTATACGGACGTAGGGCCGAAAGTACACTCATTTGGCCATCGCCTGACAATGGAGCTTTCCCGACATACATGCTAATCATAGGGCTTAAACGTCATGCGAACACGGCCTTACAAAAAAAGAACAGAAAAGACATGCGATCATAACACACCCAAAACTAAAAGAAAATTGAAGGCTTAAAAATGGGGGTTTACACGCGGTGAGGGTGGATTCACACACACCGCAGATATTGTGGCAGTCATTTCCTGTGACTAAAAATCAGTTACATTCATTTGAATGGGTTGTTTCTGCGTTCCATTCAGATGAATGGAACGGATTTTCAGTTGCAGAAAGCTTCTGCAACAAAATCTGCAGTGTGGGAATCCACTCTTATTGCGTGTAAACCCCCCTTTTATTCTTCCGCGTGTGACTAAGCCACAAGAGCTCATTCAGATTAACCATTGTCATAACAGAAGCACATAAGGGGAAGGGGGGGAGGAATCCTCCAGCTCACCATTCGTTGTGTCCTGTTTAGACAGCGCTCTGATTTCCGCACGGCCGATGGCAAACAACAGAATAGGCAAAAGAGACTGTAATACAGCCTAGTAAAATTCCTAGTAAAAGGAAGCCAGGTTCCAATTTTATTTGTATTACAAATTTTAAAATGTCAACGTGCACAAAAAAGGGTTGAATCGCATTGGTTGTTCGCCTACGCGTTTCTGACACGTCCTGTGTCCTTAATCATGGCATGTTAAGGACACAGGACGTGTCAGAAATGCGTAGGCGAACAACCAATGCGATTCAACCCTATTTTTGTGCACGTTGACATTTTAAAATTTGTAATACAAATAAAATTGGAACTTCAATTCCTTTTACTAACCTTCAAACGCTGGATTACAGTCTCTTTTGCCTCTTCTGTAACCATTTTCATGTCAGAGTGCTGTCCGATTGTAGAACGGACAACATACTGACCCATTATAGTTAATAGTTCAATTCAGATGTCAGTTTGTTTATTTCCAGGACCATAATAAAAAATAAATTCTACATACATATATATATATATATATATATATACATACATACATACATACATATACACACACACACACACACACACACACACACACATACATATATATACACACAAAATAAATTTAAAAAAAATGCAGCATGTGCTTGGTATTTTTTTTTCACGCTAGAATGGAAACAGTAGTCGATGGGTCTGCATGACAAACAAAAGCAGGCGAATGCCATCCGTTACGTTTTTCATGGATAGTTGCCTGGAGACACTTGACAAGTGAACCAGGAGGAAGAGCCAGAGCAGTGTGGTCCTGAATATAAGACATGGTCAGAAGCCAAAAATACACACAAACCTCTCTCAATGCGCTCTATGCTATAAGCAATAGAAAATGGTGTTTCTGCAGTCATGTGACCATCCTAGGGGTGTTTCAGCTGGCTTTTTTCATGGACGTGAAAAACGGATGCAAAATCAACAGTTTTTTCCTGACTGAACTGACGATTTTTACAACACTCCTCTGAGTAAGGCTTCGTTCACATCTGAATTGTGTCTTCCGTTTTAGCGGATCCTTTCCACAAAAAAAAAAACAAAAAACACACAATAAGGCATGCCTGATTAAAACGTAGCGGAAGGTGTAACCTTCCTTTTTTTGAATGATTCCTTTACAGAATCCTTCAAAAAACAATGTGCATTAAAAATAAACAAAAAAGCTGATCCGTTAAACATAATGAATGAGGCTGGGTCCATACCAGCGTTTGCCATTCCGTTCTGCTCTGGCAGAGGAGCAGAACAAGGGAAAAACCGGAAGCACTGGCTCCATTGCACCACGAACACTAGCGGTGACTCTGATGGAACCCATTGACTTTAATTGGTTCCATCGGGGTGTCTGTGGTTTTACCAAAACAGCACAGCAAGCTGTGCTATTATTTCCGGTGTTCTCGGCCGGATCTGCGATGGAGGCCCCCCAACGTAGATGTGAACAAGGCCTAATAGATAGGAAACGGAAGAAATAGACGTTTTTATCAGTTATCCATTGATTTCGAAATAAAAAAACAGAAAGCTCCTTTCCGTCAACAGTTTTTCTGTTTCTCTGACAGAGCAGAACAACGGAAATGCACAACGCAGATGAGAACGAAGCCTAAGTCCTAAGAAAGTAAAAATAATATAGGCCAATAACAGCAAACTATGCTAAAGTTTCCGTAAAAAAAAACGGAAACCTAGCAGAACAGACGCAAACGGATACCAACTGAAAGAGAAAAAAATTATTGAAATCAATGGTAATGCAAAAGGAAGCCATAGTTTCCATTTAGCTTTCCGTTCATCTGTTCCCCTGACAAAAAGGTTGAACTGAACAGATGAACGGAAGCCAGCGCTGATGTGAACAGGTCCTTAAAGTTTACAGTTGCCGCACCACCAAATTGCTCTGTCGCAAGCCAGAGACATCACTATGGACAACACGTTGGCTTGTACACAGAGAAGATGGGGATTGAGCAGAGTATACTGATAAAAAAATATTAGTATATAATAGAACACTAACATAATTTAAAAATAAAAAAAAATTATGTATCCTACTGAATTTGTTCATGCAGCAACACTGTTTTTTCCCTACCCATCAAGTCAATGGAATGAGAGCTGCAAACTCAGGCAGAATTTTTTTTCTACCACAAAGTCTCTTTTTCATGTTTTACTAGCTCGTAGAAAAACTACTGAATTATAAGCATTGTATTACAAAGCAGCCATGCGGACATACTTCAAAGACTTCATTGTTTGTCTTCGGCATCTTATCATGGATGAGATTTATACAAGCACCTGCTTTTTGACAAAATGTTAAACCTTAGTGACAGACACAAACTACACCGAAGTTATCCGAAAAGATAGCTCATAAATATTGCAGTCCCGGAAAACCCATTTAAAGAGGCTCTGTCACCAGATTATCAAATCCCTATCTCCTATTGAATGTGATCGGCGCTGCAATGTAGATAACCACAAAGTTTTTTATTTAGAAAAACGATAATTTTTGCCCAAGTTATGAGCAATTTTAGATTTATGCAAATTAGCTTTTCAATGGACAACTGGGCGTGTGTTCTCGTTTTACCAACTGAGCGTGTATTGTGTTTTTACCAACTGGGCGTAGTGACGCTGACAAATCAGCATCATACACTTCTCATTGTTCCCACCCAGCTTCTTTCACTGCAGACACAGCGTGACGTCACCCACAGGTCCTTCAACCTTGTCGTCGGACAAAGAAGATACATCAGCTCCAGGCATCCAAAAGGTTAATATGCTCGTCTCTAGGGAGTTTGCTATGCTTACCTGCACATGGTGATGCTGCTGCAGATTCAACTGTACCCTCTGACGCCTGGAGCTGATGTGTCTTCTCTCTTCCGACGCCAAGGTTGAAGGACCTGTGGGTGACGTCATGCTGTGTGTCTGCAGTGAAAGAAGCTGGGTGGAAACGATGAGAAGTCGATGATGCTGATTTGTCAGCGTCCTACACTTCTATTCACAACGCACAGTTGGTAAAACCAGTAAACACGCCCAGTTGGTAAAAACACAATACACGCCCAGTTGGTAAAACGAAAAAACACGCCCAGTTGTCCATTGAAAAGCTCATTTGCATAAATATAAAATTGCTCATAACTTGGGCAAAAATGATAGTTTTTAAAAAAAACAAACAACTTTGCTGTTATCTACATTGCAGCGCCGATCACGTTCAATAGGAGATAGGGATTTGATAATCTGGTGACAGTACATAAACAGTCAATAGTGGACAACAACATATGAGCAGTCAAAGGGAGTGGGCTCCCTCTGTCTCCCAATCGGCCACAACATGAGGAAATAGCAGGGTGCCGATCGGTTGCCATAGCAGGCGGAGGCCTAATTAAAGGCTATGTATACCTTTGAACACGGTTTTATTTTATTTTTTTAAAAACACAAAAAAACAAAACATGTATTATGTTGTTTTAGGCAACTCTTTAACTGTTTTTTTATTAAGCGTTTGTTTCACTTTTTGCGATACAGCTTTTATGTATCGTGGCACAAACCCGGGACGGACTGCTTTGGTGACAGCGGAACCTGCGTGTCTCTGACAAGCAGAATCCACCGGGTAGCGATCAAAATCATAAACTGTGTCACTGAAGCAGTTACTCCCGCTGACCTGACTGATTTGGGTTTTAGCGCAAGATACAGCTTCTATGTATCCGGGATACATAAACAGTAATTAAAAAAAGTAAAAATAAAATGATAAAAAACAAATAAAAATAAAAAAAAGTTGTCTGAAATCCTATTTGTTGTTTTCACAAAAAAAGTGCTCAAAAAGGTTTACATAGCTTTTAAAAGCCGTCCAGGCCTGCCATCAGAGCTCCATTATTAGGGCTTATTCAGACAAATGAGTGTGAACTCCGACATGAAAGACCCGTTTTCACAGATCCCTGACTTGAATCTACTGAGGGATTTGCGAAAACGGATGAAAATAGGACAAGTCCTATATTTTATGGGCACTGCACACGCAACATTAAAACAAAAGCAGAGTGGACAGCCCCATTGAATCGCATAGGTCCGTGTGCTGTCCATTTTTTTAACGGACAGCACACAGACGTATAATATGCTCGTCTGAATAAGCCCTTAAGCATACCTCCCAACCGTCCCGGATCCGGCAGGACAATCCCTGTTTCTCACCGCTGTCCCGCCGTCCCGTGCGGTCTGTAAATGTCCCGCTGGGCGCTGCATCAGAACAGCTGATTGCTGCGGACTGCAGCAGCGATCAGAAGAAGGCAGGAGTCTTGCGGCGGTGTTCTCACTGGGATCGATGCCGGCCCGTGACTGTACTGGTTCACTCCCGGCCCGGCATCGACACCAGTGAGAACGCCGCTGCAAGACTCCTGCATTCTTCTGACGGTGAGTGATGGTGCTATTCACACAAAAAAATGGGACATGCCCTATTTTCGGCTGGTTACCCGGCCGCCCGGCTCACATTGAAGAGTATGGGGCCGGGTAATACACTGCCATCACCGGACACGAGTGACGGCAGTGTCTTCCGTCGCTCGCGCTCTCTCTCCTCCTCCTCAGAGTGCATGTGAGGAGGAGGAGGGTCTTTTTTTGCTCCCTGTAGGAGTCGGAATCCCCAATCCCCGGCCGGGGATTGGGGATTCCGCTACAGTAGAAGTAGTAGTACAGTAGTAGTAGTACAGTAGTAGTGAGTGACCACACTGTCCATATATGGACACAGTGACGTCACTCACTTCTGAAGCGGAATCCCCGACCCTGTGGCTGGAGATTCCGCTACAGAAGAAGTGAGTGACCACACTGTCCATATATGGACACAGTGACGTCACTCACATCTGAAGCGGAATCCCCGACCCTGTGGGCGGGGATTCCTCTCTAGTAGAAGTCAGTGACTACACTGTCCATATATGGAGACTGAAGTCAGTGACTTCTCCTGGAAAGGGGGGGGGGGTGGCATTACCTGCAGGGGGCTGGGTGGCATTATCTACAGAGGGCTGTGTGTGGCAACAAATTTAAATGAAATTCATCCGATTTTAAAACGGACAGGGAAAAAAACGGATGCAAAACCGGTCAAAATCGGCCGATAAAAACGGCAACACGGCCCGAAACAGAATCGGAACGGATGCAAAAGGGCCGGGAAAAACGGCCCAAAATGGCCGTTTTTAATCGGCTGACACTCGGACCCTGTCGTGTGAATAAAGCCTACCTCTACCGCTCTCCGCTCTGGTGGGGGCTGTGTCTGGCGCCATTTACGGGGGGGGGGGGGGGGGCTGTGTCTGGCGACATCTACGGGGGGGGCTGTGTCTGGCGCCACCTACGGGGGGGGCTGTGTCTGGCGCCACCTACGGGGGGGGCTGTGTCTGGCGACATCTACGGGGGGGGGGCTGTGTCTGGCGCCACCTACGGGGGGGGGGGGCTGTGTCTGGCGCCACCTACGGGGGGGGCTGTGTCTGGCGCCAGCTACGGGGGGGGCTGTGTCTGGCGCCACCTACAGGGGGGGCTGTGTCTGGCGCTATCTACAGGGGGGCTGTGTGTGGAGCAATCTACAGGGGGCTCTGGTGGATGATTTTTCCATTGACCGGTAGCAGAGTTACACAACTGGGGAAAAAAAATCCCCATCATGTAACTCTGCTACCTGTCAATTGAAAAGTCATCCACCACAGGGTCTCCCTCTTTATTTTCATTGTTCTCAGCCTTTTGGTTTGACCTGCAGCAGCTGCCGCCGTGATGAGCAAATGTTATACCCAAGATAGGAAAAGTAACACAAAGACGATATAACCGGATCCATAATATCTGTCTAGAGATCTGCAGTGAGAATGTGCGCGTGTTATTTGCAGAAGGATCTGGCTGTGATTTGATGTGTTTATGCGGGATATTGGGCGTGGTTAGGGGCGTGGCTTAAAATGTCCCTTCTTTTCTGAATTCAAAAGTTGGGAGGTATGCCTTAAGCCTTGCTAGAGACAAGGCTTAATAGCAGAGCACAGTGAAAAGGAAATACATAAATATTGCAGTGTACTGCATGTGAGATCCACAGATCGTATGGTAAACTCCAGTAGGGGGAAGTTTAACCCCTTCCCACTCAGCTCAGTACTATTACGTTGCACTGAGCACATCGTTCGCGCTCAGCTCAGTAATAGTACTGACCTGAGTAAACACGGCGCGTGTTTGAGCTGTGATACCTGCGGTTTCCGACAGCAGGCTCTCACAGCTCAATACTCCGTGACCAATTGCAGTGGTCCCACCCCGGCGATCGCTCCTATTGGTTAGTCAGTGACTACTAACCAATAGCAGCGATCGCATACATCATTTCCTGCCCCAGACCCCACATCCTGTCGCACCCACCCTGAACGTCTCTGTTGGCGTTGGGGAGTTGTTCAGAGCGGTTGGGTCGGAGAATTGTGCGGAGAAAACTTGAAAAAAAACGTACTAAGTTACTTTTTTGTACTTCCCACTTGCTCCATCCACCTCCCACACCTGTCCTCCTCCTCGTTCTTGTGTTCCCCTTGTCACCCCCGTTTTTGGTCAGTGATCTCCTATCACTGACCACTTCTTAGTCTTCAGGGCCACATTTTCTTGGTCCCTGTGGATTATTTTTTTTCTTTAGAAAATACAAAAAAAAAAAATATATAAAAATTTATTAAAATTAAAATAAAGTTAGTTTAGAAAATTACCATCTAGTTAGTTTAGTATTAGGGTTAGTTAGTGTCCGGGAACCGTCAAAAAGCGTAGTGAGGTTTAGTGTCAGGGAATTTAACGTCAGGAATCAGTCACCGTAGTTAGTTTTAGCGTTCGGGATCGATCACTGTAGTTCGCTTTAGTGTCAGGGAAGCTCGGAATAATCTAGTTAGCTTTAGTGTCAGGTAACCGTCGCCGTAGTTAGGCTTAGCGTTAGGGAAGTTAAAAAAAATCTACTTAGGTTTAGTGTTAGGAACCCTCGCCCTAGTTAGCTTTAGTGTCAGGGAAGTCCACTTGTTTTGTAAAACAAAAAAAAAACAAAAAAAAAGTTTTGGGTAGCATCCTACTGCTTTTAGTTAGCTATTTTTTTATTTTTGCTGTATACATAATACACGTGTCTAAGCACACAATTTACACGTGTCACACAAATAATAAAAGATGGCCCAAAGGTCATTTTCTGCCGAAGAGGCCTATGCATTTCTTGCCTCTGACACAGACTTTTCAGATGGTGAGACTCTTTTTTTTTTATTTGTCAACCTCCTCATCTAGTGATGAAGAGGAGGGACCACCTAGGAGACGTCCCAGGACCACCACCACAGTTGAAACCCCCGAGAGAAGTGACCCCATATGGACCCCCACACCAGACAATTATGAGCCCCAAATTTCCGAGTATACGGGCAGTCCGGGGATCAAATTTAACACGGCAGGACTCAGTGAGATGGACTTTTTCAAGTTCTGTTTCACTGATGACTTTATAGAGCTAATGGTCTCCCAGACAAATTTATATGCCCAACAATATAGTACTAAGAACCCCACATCATTTTATGCCCAATCCCACAGGTGGACCCCTGTAGACGCAGCAGAGTTGGGCAAGTTCTGGGGACTTCACTTGAACATGGGGCTTCTGAAAAAGCCATCCATTAGGACCTACTGGAGCACAGACATGTTATACCACACCCCGATGTACCGCATGGCCATGTCCAGGATGCGTTATGAGGCAATACTTCGCTTCTTACATTATGCTGATAATGAGCAGCGCCCACCCATGGGCCCAAACAGCAGTTTATCACCACAAATGGTGTAATGCCGCACTCAGGACAAATTGGGCAACAAAATGGGGTATTTTATTCCTTGTGAAAATAAGAAATTTTGAGCCAAAACGACATATTATTGGGAAAAAAATAAATAAATTGTAATTCACAGCCCAATTCAAATACGCGCTGTGAAAAAACTATGGGGTCAAAATAGTCACAACAACCATAAATGAATTCCTTGAGGGGTGCCTACTGTTTTAGCACCTCAACACCTCTTCAAACCTGGCATGCTGCCTAAAATATAATCTAATAAAAAAAAAAAAAAAAAAAAAAGGAGGCCCCAAAATGCACTAGGTGCTTCTTTGCTTCTGGGGCTTGTGTTTTAGTCCACGAGCACACTAGATCCACATGTGGGACATTTCTAAAAACTGCAGAATCTGGACAATACAGATTTAGTAGTGTGTTACAGAAAATAAAATAATTTGAAATTCAGCAAGAAAAATGAAATTTGCAAATTTCACCTCCACTTTGCTTTATTTCCTGTGAAATTCCTGAAGGGTTAAAAAAAACTTTCTAAATGCTGTTTTGAATACTTTGAGGGGTCTAGTTTTTAAAATGGGGTGTTTTATGGGGGTTTCTAATACATAGGCCACTCAAAGCCACTTCAGAACTGAACAGGTACCTTAAAAAAAAAAAAGCTTTAGAAATTTTCTTACAAACATGAGAAATTGCTGTTTATGTTCTACGCCTTGTAACGTCCAAGAAAAATAAAAGAATGTTCAAAAAACAATGCCAATCTAAAGTAGACATATGGGAAATGTGAACTAGTAACTATTTTGGGTGGTATAACTGTCTGTTCTACAAGCAGATACATTTAAATTTAAAAAAAAT